>NC_036455.1:10632565-11832565 GCF_002775205.1 Xiphophorus maculatus | reverse complement strand
TTATTTCATATCTTTGGGGATTTGTGTCGCTGCAGACATAATCGGATTTGTGCATCTGTTTTTTTGTGTATGCTCTGTCTTCTCTGGCCATGACAACCACTCGCATTAATCATTTTTACTTTTAAAGTGGAGTTCTCCACTGTTTCTACAAGCATGCTCACTTTGAGTGTGGAGTGAGAAAATGATCAAAGTACAAATCTTGTTGAAAAGAGAACAAAACACAGCTTTATTACATCTGCGCAGATGGAGAACTCAGAAGAGATCTAAATAGACAAAGGAATCACCTCCCTATATATACTGCATACTGCCCTTTACACACAGAGTGTCATCACCAACATTCCCAAGGAGCTTATCAGATTAACACACACAAAGAAAAAAATGCAACCTTCAGTTAAAAATGGGTTTCAGACAGAATATTCTGTGCCTAATAATAATCGCTCAGCCTTGGGTCTGGTCTGTCACTCCGCAAGGTATGACAACTATTTACTTATCGCCTCTTGCTAAGCTTCTAACGCACTAAGGCAAACTGTGAAGGCCAGAAGAGAAACAATAACTCTGTAAGCCTGAGTGAGACATAATAAACTGATTAAACATTGTAAGATTAATACCAAATAAACTTCTTATAAAAGTAAACAAACTGTGAATAATTGTTTTATACCACAAGAGGTTGCTGCAAAGTCAAATACAGAGAGCTGTTGACTGCCCACTGTTGCTAAATGCTAATTCAGGAGGAGTGATTGCTGGACTTAGACTTAGACTGACTTTATTGTCATTTTGCATGCACAGGGTGAATACAGAACGAAATTTCGTTGCATACGGCTCAGGACAGTGTTTTGAGTTTCCAATGTTGTGAGGTTACTCCAGAATAAAATAAAATACAGTATAAAATATGAATATAAATATGAATATAAAATATAAAGTGCAGGACTGACAGTAAAATAGAAGTTACTTAGCTCTGTACATGTGCAAGGTATAAAGTGGAGACCAGATTTTAAGTGCAGTCCAGTTAAGAGTTCACCGTCTGATGGCAAGTGGGAAAAAGCTGTTTCGGAACCTGGTGGACCTGCACCGGATGCTGCGGAACCTCTTTCCAGAGGGCAGCAGGGAGAACAGTCCATGGTGGGGGTGTGAGGGGTCACTGACGATGTTTCGGCCTCGGGACACGCAGCGCTGGGATGAAATGTCCTGAATGGAGGGAATAGGGGCCCCGATGATCCTCTCTGCTGTCCTCACCACTCTACTCACGTTCTTCCAGTCGGAGGCGCTGCAGCCTCCACACCACACAGAGAGGCAGCTGGTCAGAATGCTCTCTATGGTGCTTCTGTAGAACGTCTTGAGGATGGACAGGGGCAGGTGTGCTCTTCTCATCCTCCGCAGGAAATACAAACGTTTCTGTGCCCTCTTGACCAGAGACGTGGTGTTCACAGTCCAGGTGAGGTCGTTAGTGATGTGCACCCCCAGGAATTTAAAGTACGGCGGGGATTTTTTCCTTATAAACAAGCTTTTTTTATGTACCATATTAAATAACTGATCTTAACTTCATTGTTTATTTTATGGTGGAGACAAAAAAGTCAAACCGGTTTGTAGGTGATATTTAATGAAAGAAGCGCAAAGTATAACACAGCTGGATTTAGATTCACAGTTGTTGTACATTTCTCATAAATGTCCATTTTGGAAATAGTTCTCACAATCTAAGCCACTAAAACATCAATGTCAAAGTAAGCAGCAAAAATGTGTCAGAACAGAACATTGCACTTAATTCATTATATTGTATTTTTAGGGAATTCAACATATCCACTTTCATTATATCTTTAAGTTACATACACTTTTACTAAACATTATGCATATATCAAAATTGTTCCTTGTTCTGTTGAAACAGGTTTAGGAGACAGGCTTCTTTATGTAAAAACATTTCAATCTGGAGAGACTCAGACGGAGATGAGAAGACAATTAGAAGAGTTTATTAACAAACAGAATTTAAAGTCTTTGGCGCTCGGGCCCCGGCTGGGGATAACGGTTATCGCAGCGTTAGCGATAGGCTTCAGATGAGCATCCCCGACGCTGTTAGGAACGTCATCCCCCGGGGCCCGGCACTGGTGGTGGAGGTTGAAGAAGGGTGCGGGCCTCAGGACCGGGCGAATGGAGGAGAAGGGGTGGTGGTGGGTTGAGCTCGGCTGGAGAGCGAAGGACACCATGGATGAAGGTCCTTATCAGCTGGGACTTGGTCGGTGATTGGACGTGACGTGGCTTGGTCCGGCGTTGGTAGGTCGACGATTGTGGGCAGGTCGCTTCAATTAACGGGTCCCGGTGGGGATAAAAGAGTCTTCCAGTTTGAATTTGCGCCTAGGCTTCATTACATGCAATGCATTCCAAACATAGTATTGACCATGGTACATGCAACATAAACATAGCTGCTAAATAGCAGTGAAAAGGAAATGCTGTTTTATGTACATCCATTAATGCTTCTCCAACAAAATATACATTTATGTTAAGGCTTTTTACTCATCCTTATCAACTGCTGCCAATGAATGTGGCTTGCAATACATGTAGGTAATAAATACAAAACAGCATAAAATCATTTACAAACGACCAAAAGATAATGTAGGTATGAATTCATCCTTAGAGGGATTTTATTTGTACAAATTAAATGAATGACAGGTATTACTTTGATAAAGCCTAACTTATTCTTTTTGATTTCATATAGGCTTAAATTCCCACAATCCCATTAGGAAACCAAAGTCAGAGCAGGATGCTGCATTTCTCCATCTTGATTCTCATGTCAGTTTCTCAGAGGCATGTTTTCAGAATCTGAAGAACAAAAACATGCTGTTAATCTACTAATCTTAGAATTACTGCACAGATTATTTGGTGAAACATAAATGTCAGAAAAAGAGTAACAAATGCTAAGACTTACCAGGGATGAGCGGTCTTTCTGAAACTAACACAGATAATTTGGGTTTCAAAATGCAAACATATAACACAACTTTAAAAGAGAAAATATCTATATTTTTATGTTTTCCTATTTAATGTTACATTCAACTTAAGAGTAATTTTTTGCTGTCTTCTTCAGTTTGTACTTGATTAAGTTTGAGGACAAGTCCAGCTTTAAGATGCTCTTACCATTTCTCTTCTTGTAGGCAGTAAATGCTAAAGCAATGATGATGATGGTTATCACAGCAGAAATGACAACAATAATGATAATCCTTATCTCAGATGATTGATCTATACAAAAACAAATTAGAATTGAAAACTGTTATATCAAGCCACAGATGTTATGATAATTGTCATATGTTTTATTATATTTTATCATATTTGTTGGAATCATTTTTTTAAGAAGTGGTACATAGAGTGTGGTAAAATGACATCAGTTTTGCAAACTGATTCTCCCCAAACATTTATGCAAAGCAGATATGAATCTTTCTGTGTAGAACATGTTCATTGTTTTCCAGATTTTCTGATTTAAGCAGTGCATCAGATTTATTACAAACATCTTACAGTGTTAGATACTAATATCTGAGTCTGAGATATAGATTCTTATCCTCACCCCTGTTGGTCTTGATTACTTCTTTATCCAGCTTGATCAGGATTTTGTCCTCAGCTCCAGTAAACTGAAACACACAGTCGTACCTCGCCCAGTCCTCAGGTGGGATTGAAGAAATATCCAGATCAACACGATACTGGAATGTACTATCCTCATTGTTGAGGATATCTCCAGGGTCCACACCCTCATGAATCTCCTCTCCATCCTTCCTCCAGAACATCAGGAAACTCTTTGGGTAGAAACCAGTAGCGTGACACCTGACTGGAGAGGAGGGAGTCTTCTGAAGGAGAGAAACTGAGGGGTAATCTGAACATGATGGTGGAAAACAGAAGAGGAAAGGGATGAAGAGGTAGTAAAGACAATGCAGAGCAAGTTTGTTAGAAAAGATGAGGAAACTATTTTTAATAAAATGGCTTCAAAAGTAGAAGACAAAGTTGTACAACAGCATAATTATTATTATTGAAAATGTAATTTTAAAGATAACTCTTGAAAGACAGAGACAGACAGATCAATGTTGATGTACTTCCAGTACATCCAGTCATCTGAAGAACTGTACCTGTTCTAAACAAATAGTTGTGTCCAGCGACCAAGGAGTAATTAAGAGCCTGATAGCATCGATTTGTGAGGAGATCTCTGTTATAAATGAGATTTTGTCTATCCATTTCCCAAAGCTGTTTGAGAAAAAGAGCCTCTTTTCTCAGTGCAATCCATTTCAGTCCCTTTAAATCAAATTCAAGAAAGTCTTCTCCATCATAACCGTACTTCAAAAAGCCAGTAACCTCTATAGTTTCCATGTTCAGTTCACAGCCACCTATCCTCTGGAAAGTGTGGATACCTGGAACAAAAATTATATTTTATTGTCTAAACATGGCTATAATAACAGGGTGAATTTTTAAACAATATTAAAATGTAGAAGTTATAAAATGTTGAAAAGAAATATTATCTTGAAATGGGAAATACGTTGACTGAAGATTTTTAAAAATTACAGAACATTTTGACCACAGAATGAAAAACAAATTGATAAAAAAAAAAAAAAAAACAAGAAACATGAGTTTAATAAGTAATTGATTTGTGGTTACCTTAAATTGCTAAAAATTAAGAATATTTGTTATCTCTATGAGATAAACTACTAATTAATAAACATACAGTACCTTCACTTTGATTGAATTTCTTCATAAGCTCAGCGATCATATGTCTTAAGAAGGCAGGATTAGTGAGAAAGCAACTACTTTTTATAAACTCAAATAGTTTTGGGTCATCACTAAATAATTTCTTCACAAAGTCTATTTTTGAATCAACTATTTTGTTGTTACAGTAAGCTCCTTCGATGTCATCGAATTTTCCAACAATTTCAAATGCAGGAACATTTGTGAACCCAGAAGATCCAGTGAAGTAAATCTTCAGGAAGTGTGACTCTGTGAAGAAAACATATTTTATTATAAAAAACATATCATCCTCTTGCTGCAGTGCTTGAGTGAAAATCTTTGCTAATATTTATATTCACTTTATGTCTCTTCACAGTTCTGGAGGGTATTTAGTTTATTGTAAACGTCTCCATTTTGTCTTCATGTTTTTTTAATAAATAATGACATAAATTTAGCAGATTTACACATAGGTTAAGGATAGATTTCTTTTTTTTCAGGACCAGGTAAAGAACAGATGATTTTTACATAAAAAAATAACACCAAAAATAGCTTTTTAAATTTTTTTGTACTTAACATTTTGTTACATTATTGCAAAAAATATACCAGCCAAAGTGAGAGGATAATGTAGTCATAAATTCTCAACTAAAAAATATTTATCAATATATATGTGCATCCTGTGTACGTCAGATAAATACTAAGAGAGAAACTGGGGGGTAACCTGAACATGATGGTGGAAAACAAAAAAGAGGAAAGAAACAAAGAGTCTTCATGTAAAATATGAGGAAACTGCTTTTAGTAAACTGGTTTCAAAAGCAGAAGAACAGGGCACAAAAACATAACTATCAGACAGAAACATTTGATACATGTTGATAAACTGGAGGTCTATATGTACTTGTTCTTAACAGAATGCCATATCCAGCTATCAAAGGAAGAAAAATGAAAAATGTTGGTCGTAATGTTGAAACATTTCTCTATTCAACTGTTAGATTATGAATACTCTGTGTTGAATGAATTTCAGCCAAAAAGAGAGAATAATGTACTGTCACAACTTCTCAACAGAAAATAACCAAAAAACATCAATATAATATTGTCAGAGAAATACTGTTATTAATGAAAAAGACAGCTATAGAAGAGACCCACAAATTCTGCACAGTTACATGAAGACAAACAGGAACAAATGAGAAGCGTGTTAACATCAGTTAAGAAGGGAAGGACAGAGATAAAATTGTAATTTAATGCTTTTAAGTCAATAAATACAGTTTTTTGAAATACACAAATACCATCTGTACATTAGTAAACATGATCTAATTGACCTTTTAATTAGAAATATGTAACCTATTTACATAGAACCTTGATAAGTAAATAAAAACAATATTTGATGTAACAAAATTGAAATTGTTTTACATTTTCTTACCTGCAGATATAGCATGACAAAACATAAGTATCACCAAACACTTCATCTTGCTCAGAAAGCTGATTGTAAACAGAGATTATGCAGAAAGTTTCAGTCGTTTATGTTGTTCGCACGTCTGGTTTTCGGAATGACAATGGGGATCACAGAATGTGCACCGATTAGACGCCCAGATGACCCTGAGCCAATAATGAAGCCAGGTGATGGTTTTGACTCTTTAGTCAGCAGGTTACAACTGCTTCACAGACCGGAGGGGTGTGGATTTAAGTGTACAGGTGTGTGGTTCTACAAAGAAAATAAATAAATACAAATTACAATCCACCATGAACGCAGATACTCATTTACAAACATATTATAATCATATTATTTGTCGGTTTCATTACTATTATAGTTAAATAAAGTAAAAGAAAGCAACTAAACATAATATGGTTTACCATTTTAGAACAGAAATTAGCTAAAAAATCTAACAACAGAAAATGTTCAAAGTACTAAAATACACATATAATTCCACTCAAACAAATACACTGCAACCTACCACTCATATGGACTCACACTCGAACGAAATCCCAAAACCACCTTCAAACACCACGTCCGCTGTCCTGTACGGCTTCTCAAACAATGTTTTGGTATGAAAAAGAAATACTACCCACGAAAGGCCGCGCCACCTGGTGGCGAAGCTAGGAACATGGCCTTCAGAACAATTTAAGTTTTATGTTCTTGGGCGTGTTTAATGTGGTTGGAGGGAATCAACGCTTGACTGAAAACTTGTCAGTTTGATTATTTAGAAACTATGGAGCTTTCCTTCATGATAAAACTCCAGTGGAATTTGACTTGTTATTTAATGCTTTCTCACTTTTAGGAGAAAATGTAGCTGCTCAAGTGCAACTGAAAACAGCTGTAATGCTGTAAAGCTAGACCCTTGTCAGACCAAAACAGAAACAACAATACACTGTCTTAATTTGTTTTTCATTTTGTTTGGTTATTCATTTTTTCAGGCAGATAAAACTTATTTGATAAGAATGTCTTGGCAACGTAAAGAACACTGTAGAAAGTTTGCCAGCCCAGTTAACTGCAGTGCTGGAAACACAAAGACACACAATGAGTAACCATGCATACACTCACTAACACTCACACCTGAGGACATTTTAGGCTAAATTCACACTGCAGCCTGAAGTGACCCAAATCCTTTGATCTCTTTGATGAGAAGTTTCCAATTGAAACAAAGAAATCCCTGTTCTTTATATAGGATTCAAACCAGTTAAGCACTGGACCGGAGAGTCCGACCCAATTCTCCAGTCGATTCAGTAATATGTCATCAACAGTGTCAAAAGCTGCACTGAGGTCCAACAGAACCAGCACTGTGGTTCTGCCACAGTCCGTATTTATATGGATGTCATTGAACACTTTTATGAGGCCGGTCTCTGTGCTGTGGTGAGCACGAAAACCAGACTGGAAGGAGTCAAAGCAGTTGGTTATAGTTAGGAAGCTAGTCAATTGTTTACACACAGCTTTTTCAATAACTTTGCTGATGAATGGGAGGTTGGAGGTCAGAGGTCGGCCTGTAATTCTGCATTAGTGATTTGTCCAGATTGTTCTTTTTTATAAGTGGTTTGATTACTGCTGTTTTCAAAGCCTGGGGGAAAACGCCTGATGAGAGCGATGAGTTTACTATTTGGATCAGGTCATTAGCAACGACAGGCAGAACGAGAAGGACCTCGCTGCAGCAAACAGAAAGGGGCGGGATGGACCACTGTCAATTTGGAAATGGGACCATTGCACTCCGGAAGTGAAGGAGGCGCTATTTCCTATATTATCCGCGTAAGCAGTCCGTCACTGAAGTAACTCTCCAGTTCAGCAACAGCTTTATGTATTGGTTGGGAGACATCGTCCATCAGAGATGTTGTGAAGACATGGGGCAAGAGGTGACTCCTCTTGCTAAATTTGCCCCCCTCCCCTAGTTAATTGTTTTAAAGTTGTTTTATTGAATTTTACTGTACTGGCTGCGATTGAAATAAGTTATTTGTTTGAACCTTTTGCGGCAGCTGTTCTTTGGTGGTTTGTTACTCCCCGTGTAAATGACACTGAGGTTTGAGACCATATCAGCCACAAATGCCCCTAAAAATCCTGAACACATGACTACACTCATAGCTGTATGAATAATGTATGAATGAATTCAAATGAGGTTTGAATTCATTCAAACACAAAGAGAACACAACTTGAAAAACAGACCACTGCATCAATAGTAAAAATCTAGCAATATATTTGTTATTATAGTTAGTTTTAATTAATATAAACTCTTTTTTATAACTTTAAAGCTGAAGAGGTTGGAGTTTCTTTGTGCTCACACCACAATCGATGCATATTTGGATGAGTCATTTGGAAATTACCATTTAGAAATTATCTTAAGGGCTTGTACTTTCCCAGACGTCATGTTGGAGAACACAGCACAGAGATCATTTTCTATAGAGGTTGAAATTTAATTAACTGGTGTATTTTATAGATAAAATTTTGAAATCTGTATTTTTATTTCAGCATTAGCCATGAGAAAAACATCTCCTCGCCATCTACAAATAGCTTGAATTCATAGTATGTTCCAGCTGAGGAGGTTTATGTTTATAAATGGAAGACAAGAAAAATGGAGGAAGAGCTGTGGCAAAAGGCTCAAACAAAGGTCAAGGTTGAGTGCATCATCTGATTTGGCATCAAATCTTGTTTGACAAGATCAAGTGCAGGAAACAAAAATATATTTACTGGGAAACTGGAGAAACCATTTCAAGTTAAATCAACCTCTTGAAACCACATTAAAACACAAAACAGCTTTTAAAAAATCACACCAGATGATAATTTTTTTTAAAGGATAGTTACAGAAAAGTTGTTTTTCTGTCTTCTTTTTAGCATCTTTATTAAACACATTGAATTTATTTCATACTCCAGCACCACTGATTCTGTCCTCACTTAATCAGAGGGACATTTCAAACTTTTTTTGTGAGAAGTGATGTTTGCATGAGATTAATTGACTCAACATTAAATATCTATGCATGCTAAAATACAATAAAAGGGCAAATTTTTGAAAAATCAATTTCTTTTAAATGCATACACTACATAGCTTTAATCATAAAAGATCGTTGTCAAAACGTGAACAATTGAGTACATATGAAGATGAATAACTTCTTTAAAATTGTTATATTTAGCTGTCAGAATACAGCGCCCCTTCCCTGCCAACAAACCTTTCCATAACGGTTAGATTACTGTCACTGTCTTTGTTGTCATTATTAATAGTAGCTTTTAGAAAAACATTCCTCAATTATTGATGTCTTTGCAGTTATTCTCAATTTGCCAGATGGGCAAGTGTTTACAAAGGGAAATGAAAGTGTGTACAAATCTAAGAGGCAGACCAAGAACAAGGGCATTGGTTATTCATAAAATAACCAATTACATTTTATGAAACATCCATCCATTCATTTTCTGCTCACCCTTGTCCCTAATGGGGTCGGGAGGTGCTGGTGCCTCTCCAGCTACGTTCTGGGCGAGAGGCGGGGTCACCCTGGACAGGTCGCCAGTCTGTCGCAGGGCAACACAGAGACATACAGGACACACAACTATACACACACCTAGGAGAATTTAGAAAGACTAATTTACCAGTCATGTTTTTGGACTGTGAGAAGAAGCCAGAGTACCAGGAGAGAACCCATGCATACACAGGGAGAACATGCAGACTCCATGCAGAAAGACCCCGGCCGGGAATCAAACCCAGGACCTTCTTACTGCAAGGCAACAATGCTACCAACTGCGCCACTGTGCAGCATGTCATTGCTGAATGACATTTTGCTTTCCACTAACTCTTGTTGCTGCCTGCACTCCTCCTCAAACACTGTGGGAGGGGCAGTTAATGACAGTGGTTCTTGTTTCAAGTATCTGCAGTCATTTATGTTTTAATCTTGGTTTGTGCTCTCAGCTCAACAGACAAAGTTTGAGAGGATTTAAAAGCTCGGCTTTCTGGGAAAGATGTGTCTTTACACAAACAAAATATTAATATTGCTTCTTCTCTGCCAGGCTTCATCATCAGGTATAGTAGCCAGTTTTAATGTCACTAATATAACCATTTATGTAAGGAAGAGGATTTGTGTAGGCTAATATTAACAGTATTGACCATATATCTTCAACATCTTTTTTTCACAGTCAAAAATTCATTGACGATTTTTGCCATTATTTCGACTGGGATCAAAAATCTTCCAGATCTGTTTACAATCGTAATTGACGACATCCAAGTGGATTACTATGACGGCAATGGAATTAGAAAACAAAGCTCAAATCTCTGGAAGAACATATCAGATTCCTATCAGTCGCCGATATTCTCTAAAGAAGTATTAAACTCTCTGGATGTTGGTTTTACTGAATACTTAATCAGGCTGGGGACCTTAAATCCAGATGAAGGTACTGTGCAGATAGTTCACATAATAAATGTTAAATACTTTTTTTTAACAAACTACTATAATTTTTTGCTCTCTGTCTTAGCTGTTCATGTTTTACAGTGTATGATCGGCTGTGAACTGGATGAAAAGTCTGCTGAAGTTGTCACTTTTCAGCAGTGTGGCTACAATGGAGAAGATTTTATGAAACTATACTCCAAAAATATGACGTGGACTGCCCAACATCCTTTGGCTGAAAAGTTAAAACCGCTGTGGGACTCTGCCCAGGAAGGATTAAACAACATAACACTGTTTTTGACACTGATTTGCCCTCAAATGCTAGAAAAGTTTGTGACTCTTAGTGCTCTGCAGAGAGAAGGTATGACATTCATTGTTTAATCAGTTTCATTTTAATGTTCAGTTTCTGATTTTCTGAGTGTAAGATTTAATTTAGCACTAAGAATACAATAGATCATACTACTGTTTATTATCTCACTTCATTTATGATAACCTTCAGTAAGACAAAAATAAATAGTAGCTTTTAGTAGCAAAACAAAAAGGATAAAAACCTTTAACTTTTGCACTTGCTGTTTAGAACTTTGCTTTTACATGAGCAATTGAGAAATGCCATGTAAGATTTTGAATAAATTGAGATTAAATCTTTTTTTCTTTTATACCTTAAAATTATTGTTAAACCTACTTTTCTATTTTTGCTTACTGTGGTTCAGCATTGTGGTCATGGGTTGACTGGTGTATATTGTACTTCCAGCAATCAAAGGCAGAAGGCAGACTCAAGCAACGTCCATTTATTGTATCACTGTACCATTTCATTTCCTCCTTTGCCTTCATCCTCTGTCCTCTCCTCTCCATTGTCTCCCTCCTACAGACCTCACTTCTGTCGCTCTCCTCCAGAAGACCCCTTCCTCTCCTGTCAACTGTTTTGCCACAGGTTTCTACCCAAACGCAGCTCGGATGTTCTGGATGAGAGATGGAATGGAGATTCAAAATGATAAGGAGCCCAGTGAGATCCTCCCGAACCACGATAACACTTACCAGATGAGTGTTTACCTGAATGTTTCGTCAATTGCATCTGACGATTGGAAGAGATATGACTGTGTGTTTAGGCTTGGTAATAAAACCAAACTAACCAGACTGGAAAAAGCAGCAATCAGTACCAACTGGGGTAAGCTGCTTCTTCTCACAAATTGCACAGATTAAACATCTATTCTACAACTGTTTCATAAAAATAATATCTGGTCCTAGTTTTAGATCCAGTGCCTCCATCCACTTCTCCTTCCCCTTCCTCCAAGTTTCCTCTTGATTTGGCCACTGGACTTGTTGTCGGATTGATTCTGTTGTGCTTCTGCATAACTGGACTCTTTCTTTGGAAAAATGTCAACAGCGGTATGCACTTAAAGGTTTTTCTATACACTGAGAGAGTTTTTCAAATTTATTAAAAAAAGTCAGTTAAGTACATGTGTAATTATTGATTTTTTAAAATATTGATATTTCACGGTTTTGATTTTGGGATGCCATTTATAAAGTTACACAGTAAAAAAAATAAATTTTGCTGTTAGTTTATGTAGCCTGTCAGACAATTTGTGTTCATTTTTCAAAGTCATTTTTTCACCATGCTATTCATACATAATATAAATATTAGTGTTCCAAACTAAATGTTAAGTTTACAAACTAAATATTAAGTTTACAAACTATATATTTAGCTTTCAAATTAAATATTTAGTTTGGATGCTAAATATTTAGTTTGCAAGCTAAATATTTACTAACTTAATGTTTAGCTATGGGCTAAATATTTAGCTTTATTTAGTTTCTGAACTAAATATTTATGTGCAAATTGAATATTTATTTTGCTAACAAAATTTTTGACACCTGTTAAAATTGTAATTTATTAATTTGATTATAATTAGTTACTAAATAGTGTGTTATCTCACATGAAACAAGGTGTTGTGCTATGAAATAATCTGTTTTTTTCTTCTTCTAGCTTCAAAATTTCCTGACCCAAGTTCATATCCCACCTATCCAGGTAAGTACTTCAATGCACACACATATGACAATATATAGTTGCTGGCAGTGTTTCTTGTAGTCCTCTTTTGAGAAGATATGCGTTACATTTGTAGCTTGATTTCTGTGTTACTGGAACTGCATCTTGAATCTCAAACGTATTAAAAAATGTTAAAAAACAACAAACATTTCACCAGAACTGAGTTATATTAGATTATGGTTGATGGATGTCTGTGCTTCTTAGAGTTCAAATGGAAATATATGGCCTGCTAGAAGTAAAAATTTCTTACTTTTTAATATAAGCAAATGTTTTATTGTCTTTTAAATATGCATTTTAAAACAACTGTATACTAAGATTTAAAATCCTAAACAGAACTACACCAGGATTGATATCAAATAATTAAATTGTCTTTATTTCTGTCTTGACAGGAACCATTCAAAATTGTCAGCATAATTTTGAAATACAATAAGTTTATGATTGAAATCTGCTTTGTGAGTGGGATCTAAAGGATAGACACAACAAAAACTATTATAAAACCAACATTACTTGTGACTGATTTTCTATCAGTCACAAGTATGTGAGCAATTAAATTGACAGGTAGGTTAATTGGACGTGGCAAGAGTTAGATTAATATATTGTCTTAACTTTTGTATAAACTGAAATAAAAGCAATATTTTAATGAGGAAAACATGCCGTTTTTATCTATCTTGCTTGGCAGTTCCAAACTTTAAGTTCTGTTTATTCTTGTACTGTATATTTTGCATGATATGATTTCCTTGAAATAAGTTGTTTTGCATGACAATTTGTCAGATCATTGTATAACTTGAATGATGAACAATGTCCTAATCAATTAACTTCTTCCTGCTTTCTATTTTGTTGTGCCTGTTTAATGAATTATTAAAGGATATGTTTTATTGTAATAGTTTGTTTCTTGTTCTTGAGCTCTTTTACTAGAGTGTAAACATCAAAATTACTAACTACATTTTAACCATAAATAATTTATTCTGTTTGTTAAAACTTATGTTGAACAGTTTATAGAAATGGAGTGGACAGGCAGAAAAAAAAATGCTAAATGTTCTGCTGTAAGCTTCTACTAACCTAAGCAACAAGCAGCCTTGGTAAAGCATCCCAAAGACAAATGGACTGATGTTTGTGAGGGATTTTAAAATGTTAATAAATCTCCAGTATGAGTAACAGAAGTACTGATACAGTAACAGTACTTCTGTTACTAAACAGACTGGATGGCATGAGATAATGTTATCTATTTTAATATTTAAAACACAATGATAACTCTCACACTGAGCTTTTGTGGTTTGAGCTCCAATATCGAGATGCCCTTCCCCCACCTTGAACCGCACGACATGTTCACTTTGTGAATCAGAACTGATGCAGAACATTCAACTACAGACAACTCCATGGGATGGCAAAACACACAGTTCTTTGTTGCTGATTTACTTATGAGTGAAGAAATTAGAGGCCAATATGGCTAATAATACAATTTCTGAGTATCTGTAACAAATGTTGGACCCAGACTAAAGCCGACAATTCGCCCAGACTCTATTCAGAACCAATGACAACCTACACTTCTGATTCTAGTTGTTCACCAAATAAAGAAACAGCTATTATGAGTGATGTTTCATTGTGTGACTCTACTGATTTTCTAAAAATTACCCTTTTGAAGAAACAGATACTTGGAAACTAACAGGGAAATACCTAATCAAACTTGTCCTTTTTTAGAAACCAAATACTATTAGTTGGCCTACAAGGGAGTGTCAAAACCTGTTCTGGTTCAATTTAACTTCCTGGTGCAAGTGATCTTATCATTGTCATAGCTTCTAGTTTTACTTGGGGATTCCTGGTTTAGTTTTTTTTTGTTTGTTTTGCTTCTTTGTTCCTGATTTTTTTGTTTTGTGATTTTGCTCCCATATGGTTTAAAAAACTCAGCTGAGTCTGGTTCTCATTTTCTGATCTGGTGTCAAGTGTGGCTAATTGGAAGAACCAAATGCAGGCAAGATGGCGGTGGATATGTTCTCAGTTTAATGCTAAATAAAGAAGAGATACAGTACAGTAGAGGTGCACAAAACCAGTTCTGGAGAATTACTCTCCTACTTTCAGATGTGTAACATCTTCAATACATCTGAATCTGAATAAGCCATTTAGAGCTTGGACAAAGTTTTGTTCAGTCTATAAATGGGAAATGGAAGACTGGTTGATACTGACATAAAATGTCACAATAATTAACCCTAGAGACAACAAAGGCATCAGGTAGTTATGTAATTAGAAATTTTAATCTGTCAGCCACTTTTATTTTATGATGATCTTTGTCTCACTCTCAGACTGGAACTATTCAACTAAAATTGCTGTTTACATGGAGTCCAGGTGTTCAATCACCATTTCTATCACAACTGCACTTATTCAAGTCAACATTATCAGCTCCTGGTTGCTTTTCAAGATGTCATAACCCTGAAAAAACAGATGGGATATTAAAGTGTTAGTTATGTAAAACCATATGGTGAATGCAAGTTTCTTGATTCCTTTACCACTTTTTATCTA
Organism: Xiphophorus maculatus; assembly: GCF_002775205.1. NCBI lineage: Eukaryota > Metazoa > Chordata > Actinopteri > Cyprinodontiformes > Poeciliidae > Xiphophorus > Xiphophorus maculatus. The sequence goes on along the minus strand of NC_036455.1, from coordinate 11,817,486 downwards.
AAATCATGCATATAGTTGTTCTTCATATACACTTTGACAGACCATGCTTTTCAGGTTTAATGATTCTGTAACTCTCTGTAACAGAAGCACTGAGTGAAGACGAGAGTTTCTTATCAGTAGTAAACTTAAGGACTTTTTCCACTGTTTTTAAAGAATGTGGAGAACAGTTGTACATCTCTATAGTTCAAAACCTAAAATATTTAATGGTCAAACCAGAGTCTGACCATTTTACAATAATGAGCATTTGTTAGTAAACTTTGTGTTTTTGTTTATTTACATCTGATAAATAAACAGTGCTTTTTATTTTAGCGTTAAAACCACCACAGTTAGAGAATTTTTATCATATTTAAAATGAAGGGATATGTGGTGGGCATGAAATGCTAACACCTATAGAATCAACATAGATTAGTAAAGTAGCCTGGAGCCATTTATAGTTTATAATGAACCAAATAAAAACCCTTTTTAACCTTTATTCATGGGTAGCTTGTTAGACTCTGTTAATTTTCCCAATAATTCTCCTTGTGGTGTAGCATAAGAACGAGTAGTACTACTCACCATTGTGGTTCCTCCTCCAGGCAACAAAAGCAAGAGTGCAGGCCAGTGCTGCTAAAAGCAGCAGAACCACTCCAATGGCAATACCAAGGTATTTTCCAAAAAAAGAACCTGGAACCATAGCAAAACATTTCAAATAACGACATAAGTAATTTGGTTGTGAGCTGTTTCAAGAGTTATTGTAGTGAAAAACAAAAAGCAATGCAAATGAACCTTTCATCTCTATTTGAATCCTACCTTGGTTTGTTCTGATCATGGTTCTGTCCAGCCTGATGATGATGCTGTCCTTAAGACCGGCAAACCAAAAAATGCAGTCATATCTCCTCCAGTCTTCAGCTGTGACTGAAGAAATGTTGAGATCAACACTCATCTGGAAGGTCCCATCATTGTTAGGGAGGATTTCTCCTTCCTCCACGCCTTCATGGAGTTCCTGTCCATCTTTCCTCCAAAACACTGCGGCTCTTTCAGGGTAGAAGCCTGTAGCATGGCAGGTGACTGCAGAGGAGGGACTCTTCTGGAGGAGAGACACTGAGGGGTGAACTGAAGACACAGGCCAAAAGAAATGTCAGCTCAAAAAGCAACAACTCAAGGAGAGGTCATGAAAGCCGTAAACAAACATATCTAAAAACGTGAACATACAGGAATATATAGGAAATTGAATTCATATTAAAAAACAAATAGGAAGTTTTTCAATATTCAATGGAACAATATGCTCTGCCATTTTTAGTGCTGCATATTAAAATAGAATGATGAACGCCAAAATATATTAATAAGCCATCACCAGGATGTAAGGAGGCAAAAATATGCGTTTATATCCAAGAATAAACTTCATGACTTGGGGTTGTACCTGTTGTCTGTAAGGAACTTTTCCCATAATTCAAATACAGCTTAAGAAAATGTAAGCAGTCCTCAGTCAAAGCATGCTTCCAATACAGATTATTTCCATCACTGTCCCAGTTGTGTTTGTTAATGACAGTCTGACGTCTTGGACTGATCCATGTCAAGGTTTTCAGGTCGAATCTTATGAGGTCTTCTCCATCATAACCGTATTCATTAAAGCCATCAAATTCTCCAGTTTCATCGTCCCAAAAGCATCCATTTGTCCTCTGAAAAATGTGGACACCTGAAATAAAAAGATAAACTTAAATATTTGGGTGTAGTAGAGAAACGACATCAAAACAGCAAAACATCTCTTATCAAAGACAAGTGAGTGTTGAGAGATACTGTTTAGTTTCTGTCAGCATGTAAATGTGTCTGGAACAAACAGAAAATATTAACATGGATCCTAGATTAAGGTCTGTATTTTAATCTTCATGTTTGCACTCATGTTTAAGACTTTTATTTTGAAGTTAGGGAGAAAGTAGCTCTTGCATTGTAAACTTGTAGACAAAATAGACAAAGTCTTAATATGAAGCTGATGGAGAACCCTTAGTCAAGTCAACATAAAAAAAACCCAAAAAAACTCCCAAAACTAACTTATTTCTGCAACAACATTTTCAGTACTTGGTACAAAGCTACATGTTAATAGACATACTAGCTTTAAGCAATTTTTGAGCACAGAGAGAATACCACAAATACCATAAATATTCACCATTGAAATATCAAAGGATATTTCACAATGTTTTCATGAGTCACTGTCTATAGTTTTAAAAACATAAATTTCTAAAACCTTTATTGTAAATGTTTAAAAAAGTCAATACTTCATTGACCATTATTAACTGATAGACAATGTACAGTATATCAGCAACATTAGGCACCTACAAAAAAAAGCCCCTATTTTTTTTTACTAAACAGCATCATGAATAACTGGCCGATTCCCCAAGGAGAAAAGTGCAGCTATGCACTTTGAACTTGTTCTATTTAGGAGTATCACATTTCTGATCTGTTCACAGCTAAAGGTCCATAGTCTGTTTCGTCTAGATTTCTCTTTACCTTCTGGTGTCCATTTCACTTTTGATATAGACAAGCATAAAAACTGCAATGCAGTCAAACCTGGACAAGAATATTTCACAATGATGGCCTATTTTTAACCCTGGTTAACAAAATGTGGAATCTTTGCTCTGTTTAAGGAAAATAAAATAGAGACTTAAGCAATTAAACCAGATATATTATTACATTCTTATTGACCAAACATTTATAATGGTCCTACATTTGCATAGGCATCTTACAAAATCTGTCACTTACCCTCTGACTGGTTGAAGCGCTGTTTCAAGGTTATAATTGTCGCTTTAAAGTCCAAGCGGTTTAACAAGCACTTGTTATTCAACCACTGCACATGTTGAGGATCCTCTTCAAATAGTTTACTCATCCAGTGTGTTTTGGGTATCGTATCCTTTAAGCTGTTGTCACAATACCCCACTACTACGCCATCAACTACTCCAGATGCCAAAAACTCTGGAAAATCTGAGATTCCTGTGGTGGCAGAGAGGATATACCACAGGGAATGTGGTTCTGTGGGAGAAAAGCAATTCCCCGTAAATCTTTTTGTTTACATGTATAAATCTTAGTAAAAATCTGCAAGTCATAGTTTGCACTGGAGGAAAAATAAAAAGAGACATTGCAGTGAGCCAACATTGCTAACCCCATACCACTTTGCAGCACCAATAGTCAAAGCATAGTTAAGTTTCTAATAGTTATAATAATTTTATATTCTATTTGAAAACAGCAGAAACATCATATCACTGAACAAATCACTACACTAAACCATAAACCTTTTATTTCAGTCTCTACAGTGAAGTAATAAACCACCAGGCAGCTCCATAAACAAATGTCTGCCTTTCAGAGGTCATGCTCACTTCATTTCCAATTAGAAATCAGCAAAGTAGCTTTACTGTTCAGTAATTATGATTTAGGAGTAGAAGAGGGAAGACCATACCCAGAGATGCAATGTGACAGATGAGAAGGAAGATAAAAAGCCTCTTCATCTTCTTACGGAGCTCATGGATAAAAACATCTCTGCAATCAGAAAAGCATGAAATCTGTAAATATTCTTAGCATGTCAATTTACCTGCATGTATTTTACTCAGCTGTGTTTACAATCATTTTTGGTGCCACACTTACTGAGAAGAATTAGCTTCCTGTGTCCCGCAGCTTATTTGTGTTTATCCATGGAAATTAGACTCTGCTGCCATTAGAAACATACAACTTAGATATGTTACAATTGTCATTTATTAGTTAAGCCTTTCAAAGGTAAGCCATGTCTTTTTTAATAAAATATGTAACCCAAATCACAATGCTTTTGTAAACAGTTACAGTACTTATTACCAGACAGCCATGTTTGGATCTGCTTTAGTAAACAAGAAAAATGACAAATCAAAAAATAAATTCATATTTGGCTTCAACAAACAAACAAAACAAAACAAAACAAAAAAACAACACATCTACACCTTGGAAGAAATAATTAAATAAACATCAAATGTCGTGGTTTCACGAAACATTCTGTCACCAGCTTCGGTTGTGTTTACTCAGCATGCTTGTAGAAATCTGCACACTCACCTGTTACGTCATGCTGCATTTAGGGAATATATAAATGAGAATTGGGGAACTCGTTTCAAGAAAAACCGTTACTGCGTCTATGGCAAGCGTCTTTTCCGGTTACAGAAGAATCGTGACACATTGGTCACTTGACCAATAGGAGAGCAAATTTTATCCCACGTCACGCATTAAAAGGCGGGAGCAGGAGGGAAAGTGAAAGTAGGACTGTGGAGTTTGAATTAACAAGCTGAATGACATTTGCAGAGCTACCTGAAATAGCGCAATCACCTTTTTCAGATTCATGTACGTACAGAGCTGTCAGCTGTTGATTTTAAGGACTCTGTGTTGATGCATGTGTAAAATAGAAAGCTGAATAGGTGATTTCATGTATGATCTTTGTCTCCCTCTAGTGGAATGTTGCTTAAACATATCTGTAATATAAAGTCAAAACAATCTACAAATTATACATTTCGCCCTAGATACTGCAGAAGCTGCATAGTGCACATGTAATTTATTTGTAAGAATTAAACATTAATCTGAACAAAAACAAAACAAAAAACACCATGTTAAGAATTTGCTTGGACCTTTAACTATTAGGATTTCTCACCTCAGTTTAGAACAGAAATAATTATGATTTTTTTCAAGAGGCTACTATACAAAAACAAAAGCAAAGTTTCTTACAAAAATAGCCATTGTAGAAATATATCAAAAATAAATATTTTCCTCAGCCTATATAGAAAATTGGACATGTCTTTTCATGTTCCCAAAATGTTTTCAACTTCCACTGTGTGAAGTTGTCATCTTAAGTTTTTATAAATATGAGTACAATGACAAGAAAATATGCAGATAGCACTGCAAGAAGATTACTCATTTTATTAATAATAATTATAATAATTAATAATCATTTTATTCTTTGTGGTTTCAATTGTTGGCTGATCAGCATGAACAGTTTAATTGAAATGAGGCTAAATGTAAAATGTTTTAAGCCACATTATGTAATTCATTAGGGCAAACTGAAAACATGTTTTGAAAAGTTGCTGTTATATTCTAGTTTCAGCCAGAGTGTGTTGGAGTGCAACATCTTTATGTTTCAGTTATGCAGAATCAAAATATTCTTAAGTTTTACAAGCTTCATTGTTACTTCTGACACAATTGTTTCACCTTTATCTTCAAATTCCAAATTCTGACAAATTTTTGCAATGAACAACTTTTGTAAATAATATCTATTTGTGTTTTTACTAATAAATTTGCAGTTGTTTCTTACGATGAGTTATTCAATTCCATTTTAGAACTTTCCTTTTTTCACAAGCATGAAAAGTTTGATATTAATTATTTTAAAAAATTCATGTAAGGTGAAAGCAATTTATTTGTGTCTGATACCAATGAATATGAAATTAAGACAACATGTTGCACATGTAAAATCTGCTGAAGATAAACACTGTTCATGAAAGAATGACTTGAACTTGTTTCGTTTTTCCACAATCAGAGGAATGAAACTCTAAGTGAAAGGTTTCAGTCCCCAACAAAAGAAACTTTACTGTCATTGTCACATTTGCAAGACTAAAAGAGCCATCAGCCAGTGCAATATGCACGCAATAGAAAAACAAAAATTTCCTAAAAAGAAATATATACACACATCTATATAGTAAAGGCATTACAATAAGACAAGATAAGATAAGATTTATTTGTCATTGTCATCAACAGATTACAACGAGATTGAGATTTTCTCGACTCGAGTACATACATTACATACATAATTGGTCAAGCTCCTACATCAACAAAACAATTGTTTTGGTTGTTGCATCAGAAACTGTTCATTCATAGCCCCTCTCACTATGACTGATGACCAGATATGGCTGCACTAAATGAAGCTTATGTCTAATCCAGTGTATTTTCCATCTTTGTGTATATCGCTGGACCCAGCTTAATTGTACACCAAAAACCTTTTACGCAGTACCAGTATTAGCTCTCTCTGGATATGAAGCCATTGAATGTGTGAAGTCAGAGATGTTTCTGAAAGGGTCAATTTATTGACTCTCCCCACAATCAATCTTCATCTTTTAATCCTCTCCTGTAAAGACAAATTGTTAAAAATGAAGTCTTATCTGTTGAAGTGAATATAATAGCATTCACTCATTCCAAAATATTCTGTATATCAGAAGACTTTATTAAATATACTTAAATGGTGAATAGTTACCATAACAAGCTGGAAACCTGAAATACAGAAAATAAGCACAAAAAATGAAGTAGTGAACCACCAGTTAAACTATCAAATACAATAATTTCAAATTCTGTCAATTACCAGAATACTGTTTTTCCTCATCAGTACTTTTCTTCGTCCGGAGGACAACTACAGCAATTACCAGAAGAAGAATGAGAAGAAATCCTCCTACAATTCCTGCAACAGGAGCAGCTGGAAATTCTGGAGAATAAACTGAAAAGGTCCAAACAGATAATAAATTAAGCAGTGCAGATAAAAAATGGCGTCTTTAAGAGTGGATATTGCTTTACAAAATTTGATTTTAACGCAAAATTGTCCTCATCAAAGAAAAATAGTGGTTGTAAATTTTTGAGTACAAGAAAATATCCTACTGCATCTAAGCTGCCATATAATTAAATACATTTATCTAAAAAAGACAAACTCTTGTATACCTTCAAAATAAATATGCACAATATTGGCAGAAAAGGGACAGTCTCTCAATTTAAACCTTCATTTATCAGCCTTATTCTTTCCAATGTATCTTTGGCGGCAATGTTAATAAAGAACCCATGTAATGTGTAGCTGCAACATTGGGATCCCTCTTCATCATTAGCCATCTGTGCACAGAAAGTCTTGTATAATGTCATGTTCATATATGGAAATACCCAGAAAACATATGTTTTTGAGGGAAACGTGTTGCTCAAAGCTCTCAGCTTGCTATCCTAAATAAGCCGTACCGTTGCAGAGGTGTGTCTTACCCCAGTTTGTACGGATGGCAGATTTATCCAGAGTGATTTTTATGTCGTCTCCAACACCAGAAAGCTGAAACACACAGTCGTATCGCTTCCAGCTTTCAGGTGGGACTGATGAAACATTGAGTTCAACACTCATCTGGAAGGTCCCATCATTGTTTAGGAGGATCTCTCCTTTCTCCACATCCTCGTGAATCTGTTCTCCATCTTTTCTCCAGAACATTTCAGCTCTGTCAGGGAAGAAACCTGTAGCGTGGCAGCTGACCACAGAGGAGGGAGTTTTCTGGAGCAGAGATATGGAGGGGCTTTCTGTAGAAAGAAAATACTCTTAAATAAAACATAACATCCATATAATACCTACAAATTTGGGCTTCACAGCTATGAATTAATCACTGTATAAACTGAATAAATGTACCTGTCCTCTGCAGAAAGCTCTTTCCATGGCGAATATAATTTTTCAACCAGTCAGGACATTTGTAGATGTAATAGTTTTTATTATGTTCTAATCTAGCTTTCTTAGCATCCCATATGAGTTTTGTGAGCACAGCTTGTGGTTTTGGAGCAGTCCATGTCAGTGTTTTCAGGTCCAGGGCTAAGAAGTCCTCACCATTATAACCATACTGGTTAAATCCTGTAATTTCTCCAGTCTCATCATCCCACTCACAGCCATTCATTCTCTGTAAAATGTAGGGACCTTAAAGAGAGAGAGAAACATTCAATAAAAATAGAAGAATAGATTTTATCAACATAAAGGCATATTTTGCCTAAAAGCCTTATATACCTATGTAAAATAATGAAAGATACCTGAACTTGTGTGACTGACTGTAGTTTTAGCATGTCACAAAAATTACATAGAACATTTTTAAGGGAAACCAAATTGATCAAATTAGACTGAATTTAGCAAGAAATTAAATGAACAAATAATGCTAAAATTAGGAGAAGAACATATGGATTAAAGCATAAATTTGCAATGAATTACAAAGTAAAATGAAAGCTCTGGAAATTATTTTTTTGATGAAGACATGCACAAAAAGGCCAAAACAATACTCCACAGTTAAAGGACACTGCAGTGCTTTACAGCCCAAAGCTTGTCATGGGAGACATTGACTTTCTGTTTGCTTGCTGTAAAGTTTATGTTACAACAATGGGATAAAACAGACTGGATATGCTGGCAGCACATATCACTCTGTTTATTCTGCCTCAAAAATATCATCTTTATCTATAGCATAGCTACTATGTGACTAATTCTTGAAAATTCCTTTATTCTTGTGCAGCTCTTTCCTCGCAGAGAGAAGCTCCTGTAGAGTTGTTGGTATTGTTTTAAAACAGAATGGAAATACAAATAAGAGTAATAATTGAAATTCAAGATTCTCCAGATACTTTTATTTTACAATTACTTTAAAAGAAAAAGTAAAGAGGAAAGTTGGCTAAAGGCGTGTGCAAAAGCTTACTTCAGGCAGAGCTGCTACTTTATAAAAGTGCCTAGAAAGTATGTGAGAAAAGTAGACGGTTTTATTGAAGTGGAGTAACATGTGACTTAAATTGCCTCAAAATACCTTCTTGGAATCATGTATTTAAAAAGTAAAATTAAAATCTAAATCTACATATTCAAAATCAATATTTAGATTCAGAGTGTATAGTCTTGTGCTTTTCTACATCCTTCTTCCATCTGCCAGGATTGAAGGACAGACTTGACCACAAAGTTCACATGGTGAAAGTGATGAGTAAATATTTATACAGTCCACAGACCTTTTCACTTTAAAATTACATTAAAATAAACCAATCTAAATAAACATTATCAAGAATGTGTCAAAAAGTAGTTAAAACTATACAGCAGATTACCTTCAGTGAGGTTTAGGCGTTGCTTCAAATCATCAATGTTTGCCCTGAAGACATGCTGACTTCCAAGACACTTCTGAGAATACCACTCCAGGTGCTCAGGATTCCTTTCGATCAGTTTCCTCATCCAGTCTTGTTTGGGCTTGGCTGTCTTGATGTTGCTGTCACAGTATCCCACCTGAAATTCATCTACTGTTGCAGCACCAACAAACTCTGGAAAGTCTTCAACTCCGTAGGTAGCAGTAAGAAAATATCTCAGGGAATGTTTCACTGAAGAAAATGTATATTATTAAAAAAAGTAACTCTATACCTACATTCTTACATCAACAATGGACACTTTTTTGGTTCACAAACAAACATGACAACAATATTCTTTACCCAAAGAATTTCACAAACTACATTTAAAGGCTAAAATCTTTACATTAATTTAAACACTAACGGTAGCCTATTCAGTCTGATGTAATATCTGTGTTGTGATTATTTATTTGTTGTGGGACTAAAGATAATCTCTTTAATTCCCTAAGAAAAGAACCACAAGTATGCGTCCCTCATGGGACAATTATCTTACTTTTATTTTCGCTATAAAAGATAACATCGTGATAAAAGACATGATATGACAAAAAGAAACAAAAACAACAACAAAAAAACAACTTTTATTTGTCTGTGAATAGGTTGCCATAGGTGCAAGCGGTAGGTCACAATGAACGGATGTGTAAAGGATTTTATAAATAATATCTGAACTGCAGTGTTTCATTTTTGAAAGGACAAACGCCACGCAGGCCAACCTTTGACTTAAAAATGAAACTATCAGAATATTGCGCAGTCACGGAAAAGGACACAACATACAACATTATCTTACCCGAAGAGGCAACGTGAAAGAGCAACAGTAGACCAAAGTAGTTCATGATTGCGATTTGGTCGCGCTTTTCAGAGGCAGAATAAATCACCTGTATAAACGTAACGGAGCCAAAACAACCTGCCGGAAAGGGGCGTGTCCACTTCCACTGACGTCACATCAAACGAGGAAAGTAAGAACAAAGGTGAGGATTTATAAAAGAGTTCACCGACTGACCCTTTGCACCCTGTAGCATTTTGGACAGACACTTTGGTGAAGGTCGATTTACTCCTAAATTTATTTATTTAAAATTCTAACATGTTAAATATTTCCCTATTATTCTGAATTGTATGTCATATTCCTCTCTTTTCAAAAGAGAAAAAACAAACAAAACACAATACTTTTAGAAACCATGAGACAGGGATTAACCAATCATCTTGAGATATAGGTCGCTCAATCGAACCCTGAGAATTTGAAAACATTTACTTTACTTGCCAAAGTTAAATTTAGCTGTTTGAATAAATCCCCCCTCCATAAGATGGGGACAAATTAATGTACTTCAGTTGTATTTATTCCTCTCACCATGGTCAACAAATCTTATAGAATTGGAAACATTTGCTCTTTATTTGCCAAAGTTACCTGGGGGGAACACAATTCACCTGTTTGAAATAATTTGTCCCATCTCCATCGGAACAAATTAATTTACCAAGTCGTTAACTGGGTTTATTCCTCTCACCATGGACAAGAAATCATGCAGTTTTGAGAACATTTGCTCTTCATTTGCCAAAGTTAGGGTGCAAATGAACTTGAAATATGATCGTGCAAAATACATGTCTTGAGATGAGATACAAACGTGGATAAACTGAACCAGGCCGATAATTCAAAGGACCTTTAAACTCACATTAAACAGTTGAGAAATTTTCTAACATTCAGCTGATTGTCAAAAATCCTCTTCAGTCTCCTTTATTCTGCAAACATTTATTCAGCGGCTGCTAAACTGAACTCCATCCTGTCCTTTAGGATGCTCCTGATGTTCATCTCGCGATATTTCGTATCCTCATATTTTCTTTGTGTTCTTCAAATTACAGGTAAGGTGTTGCATAAGTAGACTTTAAAGTTTCATGTGTGTCAATTCCTGTAAAGTAATTTTCTACTCCTATTCATACATATATTTAATCTCTGGTGTGCAACGGATAGAGACGTAAACATACTTGGAATGAAACGTGTCCCCGCGAGATTTTGAGGAGTTTAGTTGTGCAAATGCCACGTCTGACAAGCAGCATCAACGCAGACGGAACTATCGGCTCCTTTTCCTCTCAGGACAAAAAGTTATTTAGTGGCAAAATAAGCCAATATATTGAACACTATTTGGTAAGACTGCACGGATTGTTTTTCATTGTATTCCGCACTTTGTAGCGATGCTTTGGTTGCTGCATCAAGCTAGCATATGAACTGGTTATTAGCTTTCTAGCTAGCTCTGCTGCAGCTTGCAGAAACCGGTTGTGATTGTTTGGAGGTCGGATTTTACTGTTTACTGTTAGATTAAAGGTGGTTCTTTTCTAAGGGAATTAAAGAGATTATCACTCAACAAATAAACAATCACAGCACAGAGATTACCACACCAGACACCAGGCTGCCGTCAGTGTTTAAATTAACGTAAAGATTTTATATAGGCTTGAGGGATAACTTGGTTTCGTTATGAGGAGAAAAGCTATATTAAAGATTTCTGAAAGCTGTACACTGATAACCTGTTGTGTTCAAAACTTAAATCAAAATCATGTATGTAGTTTTTGGTTTAATGCTAATAGTTTCTCTTCAAGAGAAGAGAAGAGAAAATTCCAGGGTTGATGATTCAACTAAATGTAAAGAAGAGGGATGTTACAGTATTTCATATATATATATATATACCCGGGTGTATATATATATATATATATATATATATATATATATATATATAAATACACCCGGGTATGTATATATATATATATATATATATATATATATATATATATATATATATATACCCGTCTTACTTCTTTCTATCTCTCTCTTTGCTACTAAAACCACGCTGTGCTGTCCAGGCATAGAAGCTACTAGAACTTGTCACTGATTGCAGTAGAAGATCTGAGTCCTGTAAGATGTGAGGCTGGTGGATCCGACTTGGTTCACATATGCTCAGTTTGATTGAGATCCGGGGAGTTTAAAGGCCAAATCATCACCACAAAGACTGTGGTGTGCTCTTCATGTCACTCTTCGACCAATTTTGCTTTGCGCCAGAAGGTGGCAGACATCGCAGAATACTGTTTCTCTCCTGACTGGTCTGTGTCTACGCAGTTCCATATGCAAAACGCTGTGATTTACTCCTATATTCTGATATCCAAAATTATAATTTGCCTTGTTTACATTTTTCTTTGCTTATATTGAATTTATTAACACAACATATCCATAACAGTTGTCAACAAAAAACAGAAAATGTTAAGTTTTTTATTTTTCTCCTCATTTCTCTTTTTCATAGGGTCTAATATGGGCTGTTTACGTCTGCTGACACTGACACTGGCTGCTTCTGCTGCACTGCTGTTAACCTCTCAATCGGCTACGGCTCACAGCCATTCCCATGACGACCATGGGCATGACGACCATGGGCACAATCACCATCACCACGGCCACTCCCATGGGGAGGATGACGGACATTCCCAGGGCGCTCGGGTGAAGATGTTCCACGGAGCGAGCAAGTGGAGCGCTGAGGCCAACCTGCCGCAGCACGAAGAGGAGCAGCACCATCACGGACATGGACACGCACACTCCCATGATCACGGACACGCACACTCCCATGATCACGGACACGCACACTCCCATGATCACGGACACGCTCATTCCCATGATCACGGACACGCACACTCCCATGATCATGGAGACACACGTTCTCATGGACATGGACACTCACATGGAGCAGAGAGAGCAAAGAGAGAAGCAGATGGAGAGAAGCGTGACTTAGTGGAGCTCTGGACTCAGGTACGCTCAGAGGAATGTGTTGCTATAATCGTAAAAATGTTGATATAATGGTAACAAAGATGAAAAATCTTTCTTTGTTTGAAAAAGTAGAAGTTGTCACGTTGACTTCTTGGTGATCCGTTTGGAGATTGATATCACATTTTTTGTATTGAATTGATCTAGAATAACATTTTTTCTGCCTAACAAACAGTCTCACCACTAAGCTACGAGTATTGATCACTATCTTTGATCATGATCAATTCTAACTTTACAAGCCCGGCCTCTTCCCCAACATGTAACGTTTCTGAGGAACGTCTGCTATTGAGTTGATTTTTGTTTTCTGCAGGCAATCGGAGCCACCCTGCTGATTAGTGCGGCTCCTTTCCTCATCCTGTTTCTGATCCCAGTCCAGTCCAACAGCGACCAGCACCAGAACCTGCTCAAGGTGCTGCTGAGCTTTGCTTCTGGTGGACTGCTGGGCGATGCCTTCCTGCACCTCATACCACACGCTCTTGGTAGATTCTCTTTTGTTTTGTTTCGTAGCTTATACAAATGTAAAGTTTTACTCAGAATTGTTTACATTTCCACCACATGAAATCATACTGAAAGTTTTACATAAGAGTACAAATAAAAGAAAAATTTAATATTTTGCTGTTTTATTGAATATAATTGCTCACAGTCTTTCTGTTCTGTTTCTAAAATCCTTTATTTTACAGATCACAGCTGCAGACTTTGCATTTTGACTTTTTAAATTTAATGCCCGTTTCCTTATGTCATTGTGTTCTGCATAGAGCCTCATTCCCATCATGGAGAGGGAGATGAGGAACATGCAAGCGAAGAGTCACATGACCACGGTCACTCCCACGGTATTCCTAGATACCTTTTTCACTCAGCTGTTATGTGATAAAGTCAGCGATATTCCATATCTATATTTTCCACCTGTGAACTAGAAACTTTTCCAACACAGGAGCCGCCCATGGTCACATGATGTCTGTTGGTCTGTGGGTTCTCGGAGGAATCATCGCCTTCCTGGTTGTTGAAAAATTTGTGCGTCTGCTGAAGGGAGGACACGGACACTCCCACAGTCACTCTCATGGTGGGAGAAAAATTTCTGAACTTTTTACAGAATTTTTTTACTTTCCTAAGATTAATATTTAGAAATATTTTCAAATATGTTTCTGCTTCTGATGGTTTCTGGTCCACTGTGTGAATTTAAAGAAATGACTTATTTAATCAAATACATTATAGTGTATACAGTACTCTGTGAATGAACAATATGGCACTGATAAAAGAATCTTCAAGTCTGGACACTTTTAGTGGACAGAAAATAAATAAAGATGGCAAGTGTACTTACATCTCCTGCCAATATGCAATTTGACCACTAGATGTCATGCTGGGCTGGATTACGTCGTTTAGGATAATTGATTTTTACCTTTGTGAGGTAAATTATACATTTACTGGATGTCCAACTTTCAGCTGCTGCCAAAGAAAAGGACAGTGATGGAGAAGAGGAGAAGGAAAAGAAGACAAAAGAGAAGAAAACAAAAAAAGGTGTGAAGGCGGCAGAGCCTGAGGAGAAGAAGGGCACAGGCGAGTAATCTAATTTCCTGGGAATTTTCCCTATCGCTACCGTTCTCCCCTCTCAGGTTCCCTCAGGACTTAATGTAGGAGGTGCTTACAGTTTTCCTCTTTGAAATTTGACACACTTTCAGGAAGCATGATCAGTTCTCAGCACAAAACATTTTTATAGTCAAAGATGACCAAAAATGTTTTTTTCTCATGAAAAACAAGCTCACTTTAGGTGTAGAAGCTTTGTAACTTATGCTCTACAATGATAATCTCATCCTGGCCCAAGAGCAACAAAATAAAAATACATTGTATTTATTTTTTACAAACATCCAAAGGATGTATTTAAATATTCCCACAACTTTAACTGCAGTAAAAGCAACAAGAAGGTATCAATTTCTTAATTTTTTGAAAAATATCTATGATTCTTTAGAAAAGTGCACACATTTAAAAGTTGACTTGTTAACTGTTTGAGAACATTAAAAAACATCAGTAGGAGGTGCGTCTAAATCTGGGTAACTTCCCTACAGATGGAACAACTTCATAAGGAAATAATTATAATTTAAATAAAACATTTTGTGGTTCATCAATTGTTTTGTTTTTTTCTCCATGCTCTTTTTTTCTTTTTGGTTTGGTAAACTAAATCTTACTCAGTAAAAAAACAAAGTTGCTTGTAAAAACAATTTTTCAATTTGAACTGACAGACTACATGTGGTTAAGCAGAATTATTATTATACATATTCTTATTTGATGTACATAAACATGCCATTTCTGTTTTGGAGAAAGCCTAAACTTGAGCTGGTGTTGCTTGAATTTATGTAACTTTTCAAATTTGACATTTTTCAGGTGTTGAACGTACCTGAACATGTTATCAATCATTACTGATAATGTG
Organism: Xiphophorus maculatus; assembly: GCF_002775205.1. Taxonomy (NCBI): domain Eukaryota; kingdom Metazoa; phylum Chordata; class Actinopteri; order Cyprinodontiformes; family Poeciliidae; genus Xiphophorus; species Xiphophorus maculatus. The sequence goes on along the minus strand of NC_036455.1, from coordinate 11,802,385 downwards.
TCACGGTCATATTATTAAACATTAAATATTATTACTTGGTAAAAACTGTTTTTTTTTCTCCATGGAAACAGAAATCAAGGTGTCCGGTTATCTGAACCTAGCAGCTGACTTCACACATAACTTCACCGATGGCCTGGCAATCGGAGCGTCATTCCTGGTCAGTCCAGCTGTTGGCGCTGTCACCACTCTGACAATCCTGCTTCATGAGGTCCCACATGAGATTGGCGATTTTGCCATTCTCGTCCAGTCTGGCTGCACTAAAAAGAAGGTATTTGCATTTACATTATGTTTTATCATCTACTTTTTAAAATAAACATCAGAGACTTTTAGCTTTTTCAGTTTTGTCATTTACGTTGATCTTGAAATAATAAAATGTAAAACGGGTACAGTATATACCTTGTATGTCCTATTTTATTGTATTTGAGTTCTTAATTATTGTTCTTTTTTCCTTACACGTCAATTTTGTCCTTTTTTCTAAAGATGCTGTTTCAAATTGGTTATATTTTCCTAAAAATGGAGAATTTGACACAAACTCCATTAGTGTAAAAACATCAACATTTTCAAAAATGCAGCAGGTTTGAGTATGTATTGTATCATTTGATTCTGCAGAACAGATGGCTCAGTCTTTCTGTTTGTCTCAGATGTCAAACTCAGCAGCATTCACTCTGGAATGATTTATGTGCCCTTATAATGAAACCAGGGTTTCAAATTTCAATTCCTGGTTCAAAGTTTTTGCGTCTTTTCTAAGTTAATCCAAAGTTGTCTGCTAACAATCAAACATTTTCCCATGCAGGAACCTTAGGCATAACAGTGGGCTTAAATTTGAGATTAGAATTAGTGAAATATTCTGTAGTGTATCGTTACAGGTTTAGTTAAAATATAAATATTTCTTTGTTCATTAAAATACACAACTAAAAACAGAAAGTTACACAATATTTGAGTATGAAAGTATAAAATGGTGAAGTATGTTTATGGGTATCATATGAAAGTAGGTTAATTTTGTAACAATTAGGAATTGGTAAAGTTGGTAATTAACCCACATTCCCTAATAGTAACCTAATCATTTAAAGCACATATATACTAATACTGTTAAATTATAATTTTTAGCATTCCTTCAAAATGAGAGAAACAGGAAGTGTGTAATAATTAAGCTGAGTTTCTATTGCTCCTCTCTGTGCATCAGGCTATGTGTCTGCAGCTGCTGACCGCAGTGGGAGCTCTGGCCGGGACGGCTTGCTCCCTGCTGGCTGAAGGTGTGGGCGCCACGGCGACCGCCTGGATCTTACCCTTCACAGCTGGCGGGTTTGTTTACATCGCCACGGTGACGGTGCTCCCCGAGCTGCTGGTTGGCCGCGCCAGTTTCGGCCAGTCTTTGATGGAGATTCTGGCGCTGCTGTTTGGCGTCGGCATGATGGTGCTGATCGCAGAGTACGAATGAAGCGCTTTTCTTTGGAGCGGACAGAAACTTTTACAGCACAAGAGAAAAAGAACAGAGACACTGACAGGGAAAAATACGCAACATTTAAATGATTTTTTTGTTTTTATTGCTTTTTTTTTTCTTATCAAATTGAAATTTATGTTGTCTTGTTTTTTAACCAGAAGGGTCAATGTTTTCTGAAAATAAATAAATAAATAAATAAATGAGTGGATAAAAACTGATATCAGGATAAGGAGTTCTGCAGTAGAATGGTCTGTAAATTCACCTGCCACTTATGTTCAAACAACCGTCCAACTTTCAGTGTGGCTGCTGCATAAAAAGCAGAGCAGCTCCTCAGTACAAGAGACGAATGTTTGTTCTACAGTGACCTGCAAGTATAAAATCCTTTATAAAAAAATCTTTGTTGGACACTGAATGTTAACTTTTATTTACATTCCATGCAAAATGATGATGTTGCTTTTGCTGATGTGGTCAAACTGTGCATCATGTTTTAAATTTCATTTAATTTGCTTGAAGAAATATTTTTCAGTTCCTTGTTTTCCTGAGATGAATTTTGCTGAATGTCCCCAAATAAAGGCTAATTATTTTCTAAGTATTATCTGCTTCTCAATTAATATTAATATCAAGTGTATAACCTTAAAGAGAACTTATGTGACGGCACAAACGTATTTAAAACATGTTTAATCGAGCATCAAACCTATCCGTGATCTAACTGGCCAAGCCATCGGAGTAACAAAAACTGACTAGTAAAAACTCTGAATCCCAGAATGCAAAGCGTTAACCCATTTTCATGCACAGCAGTAATCCCTGTGATGTTATAACTCAACAAATTTCTGGGCAGCAAAAAGTTCCTCATCTTTGTCGACAGCAGCTGCAGCATTTGGAAGAACATGTGTGTGAACTTCTTCACCTCAGTTACAGAGTGAAAGATTGCAACACTGAAGAAACTTTGGATCCAAAATATAGTATGTACAAGAATAATATAATCAAGTAAATGTACATTCAGTGTAATGCTTTTTTTAAGCCAAGATTTGCTTTTGAACCCAAAAATGTTCAATCTGAGAAATTTAAGAGATTAGTCCATAACATTTTAAACACAGTATATGAAATGTGAACTAATTAATGATGGCTGATCATTATTAATTAGTGATCTGGATATAAATGTTTATATCCGGAATCCTGGAGAAGGCATTCCTTCTCCAGGAAAGCATTCCTGAGAAGGAATTCTTGTATTCCCGTAACAGTAGTGTACAATGATAATCAGGTTAACACATTCGCAAAAGAAAGTGAAAGAGGATAAAATTTCATGGGGACAATCAAAACCTGCCGTTTATGTGCCAATTTCTTTCCTCTTATGTTTCTTTCAGTTTTACAGTCTGCCACACCTAAAATCCAGGGGAGAGAAACGGATTATAAAAGGTTTTTGTGAAGGTGTGGTGCTTTTCCAGAAGTGGCTCCTCCTCCTCCTCAGGACCTCACATTTCAGTAATACTCTGACATAATTCCTTTACTCATTACAGTAATAGTGACCTTTTTCCTTTTTTTTCAGGGAAAAGAGAAAATTTGGAGAATGAATGCCCATGAATATTATTATGTCATCACTGTTTTGGTGAAAGTCAGTTCTCCCTGGTTAAACTTCTTTCATGCCCCATTCTGTGAGGTTAGGTTATCCTGAGTCTTCTTTGTAGTTATGCTGCTACAGCCTTAGGAAAACTGAACACTTTTTCTGTCTTACTTCTGATACTCTCCAATTTGCATTATTTGCTGCTATTTCAATTGTAAACTTTTTGTTTTCTGGGTTGTTTTTCTCTCCATAGAGGCTGCAGCTGGTCTGGCGTTCTGTTTGCCTGTGATACATTCCTGGAGGAGGGAATTGGCTGAAATAATTTTGCCAGTAACTAAATGTTCTCCGATTAACTTATTTTTCTTTGTCTTAGAAAGTACTTCTTTGCATCTTTGCATTTTGCATCAGTTCTGATTTTTTTTGTGTCTTCTCAAACAGGTGGCCCATCAGCAGGTTCTGCTGGAGGTTTCTTCCTGTTAAAAGGAGTTGGTCCTCTTTGCTGACGCTGAATGCATTTTGCATACTAAGTTTCAGGGATTGCTATAAAGTCAACAACACAACACAAGATATTGTCTACTGTCACAACTTGGTGGTCCAGAAGGAGCAAATGCTGCAATTCAATGACTTGATGCATTTGCTTTGATAGAAAACATTTTAAAATAATTTGAATAATAAACCACTCCAATGAACTGTTTGGCAACTAAGGTTAATTGGAATGTCGGTGTAATTGAGCTGATACGACTTTTTTTGATGACATATGTTGTTAATTCTGTTTTTGATTTTCCATCATGATGGCCGGAATTAGATAAAGTGCCAAATACCAGAAGGTTTTGATCCAGTTCTTTTGTAGAAATAAAAGCTAAAGTCTCTGATTACAGAAACAAACCCAAAGCTCTTTATGTGTTTTATATATTGTGTTTCGTCAGCCAGCATATTGTTGCTTACAAAGGAAAACATCTGATACTCAAAGACAGTAAGCAGACCGGTGTGCTTTACAGGAAGCATCATACTTCTCATTTCTTCTAATCCAACCAAAGTAAATAATGCATTTTTTTTCATTTACTAAATACACACTAAAAGCAGAGCATTTTTGTTTGTTGTCTTAAAAATATATCTTCCTCGTGTAATTATTAGTTTGTTTGGTATTAAAAGATATTTATGGCTATCAATTTTCTACCTGCTGCTTCAGTATTACCCATAACAAAGGAAGAAATCATCTGGACTTGTGTATACAGCTAAACTAATTGCATACATCACATTACATTACATTATTCCTGACTCAGAAGAGATTGGACGTTAATACTGTCTAATCACAAAAACCATATCCAAAAGTTTTGTTTAAATAATCTCTTCATGAACTTCCTGGCAAAACACAAGAAAAACACAATCAGCCACAATTTTAGTATATTATTTCAATGTCAAACATACAGCACAGATTTTATTACAGACATAAGGATGCAGCATAAATATCAATTTTATGAATTAAATCTTATTAGAGAATTACCCAGTGTTGACTGAAAGAGTAATGTTTTGAGCTATAAAAACAAACTGTTACGTTGTTTTTTTTTTTTTTTGGGTGGGGGATAAAACGTGGGGAGGAGGTAACCTTCTCCGAATTCATATCGCATATTATGAATTCACTTACCTGAACTTGCTAAGCCTGTTACACACTTTCCAGGCATTTAATGGAGGTGGAGCTTAAGGCAGCATATGGGTCACACAGGTGGCATAAAAGGCACACCAGAGCACACAGAACGCATCCTTTAGCTGGAGGTACGATGAAGGGAAACGGAGAGCTCAAGTAAGTAATTTGTAAACTTGCTCTTTATATGTGCTGTGTCTGTAGTAGCAAATGGCAATATTGATCCAGAAACTAATATATTAACAAATATAAATTGATATATCTGTCTATCTACAGAGTCGTGAAAAATTACTTGACCTCGTACTGATATCTATTTCTGTTTTTGTTCTTCTTCAGTGTCTTAGATTGAATATCAACGAATAATAATTGTTTATTTAGGATAATTGTTGTTTGCAATATCTTGCATCAAGCATTAATAATATGATTTTACATTGCTAGGAGATGAAAAACTTGTTTTAGCCACCATCCTTATCACAATTTAACATCATGCATCTATTCCAGGAGGCCGTGGGACACCTGTCGGGAGGTTCCTGTAATTGAAGACGAGAACACACCTTGGAAGTTGATAAAGCTTCTAAAGATCATCACTTTGTTTGCTGTTGCCATCATTGTGTTTGGATTGGCAATATGTAGCAAGGTTAGCTTCATTTTACAGCTTTAAATTTGACTTCCTAATATGTTTCTGGTATACATACAATCCTACGCTGCTTGATATCATTGTAGGGAGATACAGTAAATATAAATGCAGTCACTGATTGTCATAGGGGGTCAGAATATTATAAAGAGCTACTACAGGGGTTTGATTCTGCCTCACCCAAAAAGTACAAATGAAATGAAAGGTTTTTTTTTTTTTGGTAATAGGTAACACAGAACATTCATATTGTTTAGTTTACCGTAGTTTCAAAGTGGCAAATACACATTCTCAATAGTCACTTGAGGTATCTGTGAACTTTTATTTTTCAGGCTTCTTTCCTTCTCCTCATCACCTTGTCCCATGAAGATACAAAGACCCTCCAAGCAGAGCAGAAACCCCTCACACTGCTGTGTATTGGCTGCTCTCTTATTGCACCTACTGTTCTTTTGCTGCTGAAAAGCTTCTGGAAAGCATGTTACAAATCATCAAAGCTGCCAAGAAAATCATCTGCAGCCCTGGTAAGACACAAGATAATATTTATTAACTGTATCTGATCTGTAACTGATCCTCAAATATGATCTATTTTCTTGCTTCTGTGACATTTTATTGAATTGAACTTTTTCTTTGTCCCTCAGGTTTTGTTCTTCGAGTTCCTTGTTTCTGTGGGGTTAGCAGTGCTTACCATTGTAGCAATGCCACACTTGGACATTGTAACCAATGTGACCATCCTAAACAGTGTAGCTGTCCTCTCTGCATTTCTGCAAGCCGTCGCTCAGTGCACTGCCAAAAAGACGAACATCTTCCTGCTGCCTTCCATCATCGCAATCCTATTTATTTTTGTTGGTTACTACCTTTTCCTGGTCCTGTACATTTTGAAAGACCCCACCGATGTGAAGACAGCCATCTGGGTGGGTCTTGCTGTTGGTGGGTTGATCTTGGTATCTTTCAACTGGTGGGAGAATTACTTCAGGGTGATCTGTGTGAATAGCAAATCCAACTTCCTCAAAAATCTGTTTGAAGACTTGACCAAGAGTCAGAACATGCTGCACATCATGTCCAGCTTACTGAGGATTGTGGTCACTGCCTGTGTGCTTGGTGCCTATGTTCCTCTGGCCAAGATGGACTGGGACATTGTGACCTCCATTCCAAGCAGGGAAACAAGAATTGTAGCCATCATCATTGGGGTCCAGCTGATCTCCTCTGCACTCTGCCATTGGTTTGCTTTGGCAGCTTGTAAGATGCATGCTGTACGCCGATGCTTCATCGTGCCTTTGTACCTGGCTTCACTGGCTGTGATGGTGCTGTTCATCGTCCCTGTTATTCTGGATTATCAGGACCACCAATTAATCTTGAACACAACTGAAAACATCAACTTCACAAGGTACTGCGTTGATGCTGTGATTGTAAGAAATCAAAGTCTGAGTGGTAACCTGTTCCCACATCTGGTTTTGGATGTTGCCCAAACACTCTGCTTCCTGGACCTGTCCAACACAGCCAACATCGGCTTACTGACAGGTAAAAATATTTCTGTTGCTATGTAAACTGTAATTTCACCTAGGGGATAAAAATCAAATAAAATGTAATAAAGTTAAATCTTATCTTATTTTAAAAACTTATATTGGGGTCACTGCAGTTTTTTGCTTTTTGCCTGTCATTTGTTTTGGCTGTTTTAGTATTTAAGCTTTAGTAGTAGTGATTTTTTTCCTGTTTCTTTCCTATCAGGTGCAGCAGCATCATGGTGGATTGGTCTTGTGCTGGCTACTATCCATATATGGTTCTTTAAAATTGATCGTATCCAGAAGACACAAGACTTGTTTGGTCGGAGACTCTATGAGGGAGCCTTTATTGAGCAGTCCTTACTCCTCAACACCCGTTTCAACACTGAGACCAGAAAACGCAAGAAGAAACAGTAAGTTATTGTGTGCATGTGTTTTCTACATTTTTCATCTTCTTTCTTTTAGACAGAAATTTCAGTTTCAGTTTAAACAGTTTAAACAATTTAACAGTTTCTCATATTTACAAATGTTTTCATATCAAGGAATAAGGAGGATGCCACTCCTGCTATGTTGTATCTTTGTGCAACAATGTGGCATGAAACCTATGAGGAGATGATGAATATCATGATCTCAATTTTCAGGTGAGTTAAAGTCATGAGTCTGTGTTATTTTAGCTAGTACTATCTGAAATCTATATCTAAGATTTTATCTTAAATAAAATAAGCTAATGTCTATAATATAAATATAAAAAATCTTTTAAACAAATGTTAAATGGAAATTAGTTTCAGTTTCCAAGCATTATTGTCTAAACGTTCTCATTTTAGTTTTTTTTTTATTATGAATTCATCCACACTTCTCGTTTGTCTCATGAAGACTGGACCAGTACAGACCAAAGATAGAACCTAAGTTTAATGATTTCACCTTTGAAGCTCATATCTACTTTGATGACGCCTTTGAAAATGCCAAAGGAAATCAGGATCGTCACCTGAACACATATGCAAAGGACCTTGTGCAAATCATCACAGAGGTTTATGGGTAAGAACCATGTTTACAGATAGCCTGTTGTATAACCTGATTACCAGCAGTTTGTGTGACATGTCATTAGGATTTAATAATGATCATGTTTCCCATAGAAATGACTCAACAGGTTGTTTTTCTAGCAATTTTTAGGAACTTGAAAAAGTCAGTCAGTGCTAGTTAACAAGACAAGAATTAAAGTTGTTGTTAAAAAATTATTAAAAAAGACATTAGCTGAGTAGAGAACTGACCAGGCCATTGATAGAAAACACATTTTTGAGACCAAATTTGTGAGTTTCTAGAAAATTTGTGTAGATCCTACATGTTCAAGTATTATAAAATGCTGGTAATGGAGGCAAGTTTTGATTTCATTTTGAGTATGTTGTTCAAATATATCTCGGTGACATTCTGGTTAATGAGATAACGTCTATTACTCACTCGTCTGTGTCATCTCATTAAATATAAAATGACTCTTCTCTTGTCTGGCAGAATCACCGCATAATTATGAGTATTCCCTCCTGATGACATAAATCTTGTGCCAATTAATTTTACTCCTTAGATGGAAAAATCGCAAGGTAAATTATTTATTGCTATATCTTTTCTATATCAACAGCATCTTCAAGAACCTTGATAAAACATTCTTTGGAGTACAGCAGCAAATTCCGGATCAGTCAATCATAGAGACGCCATATGGAGCCAGACTTGTTGTTGAAATGCCTCATGGGAATAACATTGTAGTTCACTTCAAAGACAAACAGAAAATTCGGAATAAAAAGAGATGGTCTCAGGTAGGTAATAGCAAATGGATTATCTCAACACTTTAATCAACAACCTTTAGTTTGTTAACTATTTATTGTCTGCAGGTTATGTATCTTTACTATCTTTTGGGTTGGAAACTCATGACCAAATATCACAGACGTTGGCAAAAGGGGTTTAATGAAAATGATCTGAGGAAAGAGTTCCAGGTGAGACAGAATACACTTTCTGGGTATTTATTAGAGCAAGCATGCTAATTTTACTTTTAATGTGTGGTCAAAGACAACAGTGTTGAATGTACAAAAAACAAAACTGTGCATTCATTTAAGAGAGAGAAACACAACACCTACCTCTTGGCTTTGGATGGGGACACAGACTTCCAACCAGCTGCTGTGATGCTTCTCATTGATCGTCTGAAAATGTATCCCCGTGTTGGTGCAGCATGTGGCAGAATTCACCCCACTGGATCAGGTTGGGAGCAAATGAGGGCTATTTTGCACAAGACAAAAAGCCATGGTCAGGTTATAAACCAGTTGTCTGTTTGATCTGCAGGTCCTGCTGTTTGGTTCCAGAAGTTTGAGTACGCTGTCAGTCACTGGCTGCAGAAGACAGCTGAGCATGTCTTTGGCTGTGTACTGTGCAGCCCTGGCTGCTTCAGTCTGTTCAGAGCAGAGGCGCTAATGGACGATAACGTGATGAAGAAATATTCAACTAAATCCACAGAGCCCAGCCACTACATCCAATATGACCAAGGTACAAAACTGAACACCGCCAAAAATTTTGATATAACTCTTTTTAAAAAAATTATATAATATGATCTAATGACAGCTAATAATTTCACAATAGATACTTTTTTGTACTACACAGTAGAAAAGTTGTTTTCTGTGATTACTCGTAGGAAAACGGTCCTAGTTAGAGGTTTTCTCTGGGAACTTTGCTTGTTCTCTACTTGTATGCATATATTACTCCATAAGGCTTAAATGCATGTTAAGTTAATTGATGTTAAAATGTGTTGGTCACATAGTTTACTGTTTTGCCATGTGATGATCTGGAAACCTATCCATTGTGATTCTCATAGACCACTGTTGTTAGACCATGTGACCTTCTTGGATAAATGGATGTTGAGAATGGATGGATGAACAGATCTAATTATTCAATAAAGTCAAAATTCTTTCTCCATATTTATGTTTCTTCCTTTCAAGCTTCCTCTTTACTATTCCAGCACCTAATATATAGATTTTGTTTTTGCAGGTGAGGACCGCTGGCTGTGCACTCTGCTTCTGAAACAAGGCTGGAGAGTGGAATACAATGCAGCATCTGACGCCTACACCAACGCACCACAGGACTTTAAAGAACTGTACAACCAGGTAAGTACATAAACAGTGCAGAACATATTTAATTGGATTATAATTCCAAATGTAATGACATCCTCATCTACTAATGTTGACTTGGTAGCCTTTAAAATACAAATGCACTACAAGAAATAAGAATTAAATTCTAGGTTTCCTGTGGATTAAGGTAATTTCACCACCACTGATGTCATCCAATGCTTTAGTTAGCAAAGCCTCAAACTGAATGCTATATTTTGAGATCTCTAAAAATATTTTTTGTTATACTACTGTTCTGCCAAACAATGGATCTGTGACTGTGCTTGGTTGATGCTTCAGTAAATATCAGTCTTCATTATATTGTTTCTGAGTTCCTTTTAAATTTCCAATCAATTTCAGTAATCAGTTAATTTATGGAATTTAGGTGAATAAAAGGTTTCAGGACAAAAAGAGGTCATAACTTAATTACTACTACTGCTTTTCAACTTAGCGGAAACGATGGGGCCCTTCCACGATGGCAAACGTTGTAGATCTGCTCGGTTCCACCAACCTCGTTTCCAAGAAGAATCCATCAATGTCCAAACCTTTCATGTTCTACCAGCTGTTTGCCATGATTTCAGCCATTCTTGCTCCGGCCACCATCTGTCTCATGGTTGCAGGTAACTGTCGTTATGTACTCTGGACTTAACAAAGGCCATCTACTATTTAGATGTTATTAAAATTGGACATGTACAACACTTGTACTCCATTAACATTTAAAAAGCTTGTGGAAATACCTTAAAATATATTGTTTCTGCTGTACCCAGGGAGTCTGTCCTTCATTTTGGATATACCTTCTGCTGCTGCTCTGGTCATAGCTGTGATACCTCCTGCCATTTACTTGGGTCTTTGCTTTAAGCTCAAGGCAGACACTCAGATCACTATTGCAGCAGTGTTGAGTGTCATGTATGCATTCCTTATGATGGTAGTGACAATGTCCATTATTGGTAAGTACACAATTCTATCTAAAACAAATATTTGGGTGTTGTTGCTTTACCTCTAAACATTGGTATTCTTTGTTTTCTACCAGCCTCAATAATGAAGGAACAGACCATTCTGACACCCAGCAGCATTTTCATCGTGGCCATGTCAGTAATTTACATTGTCACTGCACTGCTGCATCCTCAAGAACTTCCTTTGCTGTTCTATGGATTACTCTACATCATCTACATCCCAAGTGCCTACCTCCTGCTCACCATCTACTCCATGGTCAACATGAACAGTGTCTCATGGGGAACCAGAGAAACAAAACCTACTGCAGAAGCTGCAACAACTGCAGCCGCCATCCAGCAAACTAAATCACAAAAAGGTAGATTGGTACCACTCTGAGTGTCTAGAGTTGATATTTCTGCAAAATAAACTGAATCTATTTTTTTACCATTGCAGCAAAAAGTACCTTCAAACGACTTTGCTCCTGGAAGAAATGTCAAAAATCCAACCAGCGAGAAGAAGACAATCAGCTTGGTGTGAGACAGGAGATCCCAGAGCCTATACAGCTTGAACCTCAACCCCAGAACAGTATTGTGGATGATTTCCCCCAAAATGAAGAGTAAGTTTTAAAGATATAAAAAACAAGTAAACTGCAAAGTAGTAAAGCAATGGCTGATACTATTGTTTTTTTTAATTTTCCTTTTAGGGAAGAGGAGACCATTTTTGACTCTCCAGTTCAATGTAAGTGCAAGAAAATTGTTACTTTTACAGTGTTTTAATACCACAGTACTGCATTAGAATACATTAGTAGTTTTTTTTCTCAAACACTTGAGAATATTATTTTTTCTAATAATTTAACCCTGTTGCTTAGGTTGGAAAGCAGAAGTGGAGAGTTTGTCCAGCGACATTCAGCTGCAGGTGGATTCTCTTGATGAGGTGCATGTCCTTTAGCTTCATAGAGTCTTCACACTTATAAATACTTACAGCCATTTATTGAATTCTTTGTTTTACTCTCTCTATGATAAATAGCACCATTGTTCACTATTCATTATTCACATATCCCCCAGTTGAAGGTGATTTACTTGGTTTTAAAGAATCGTTTAATCTGATGATTCTATATCAGAATTTGACTGGTTAATCCACCAGTAAATGTATGTAATACTTATGGGATTGTATTCACTGAATGACACCTGGCTGAAACCTGTCAGCTAAACATCAACAATGTCATGCTTCATTTGTTGTTGCAGGATGAGGACCAGTTTTGGAAGGAACTTATTGAAAAATATCTGGAACCTCTGCAAAATGACAAAGAAAAACAGGAAAAGACTAAAAATGAGCTGCAAGAGCTCAGAAACAAGGCAAGTATGGAGGCCTGGGTTGTAATGTGTTTTTGATATGCTAGAAAATATATTTTTTTTATGCTAACCTTTGTACTTCTTTCCTAACACAGATTAATTTTTCATACTTCTTCTTGAATGCCCTGTGGCTGGTGGCAGCCTTCGTCTTTCAAGTCTTCAAGGTCTTTGACATTCAGATTGACATTGTTGACTTGAACCTCAACGAAACTGGTGGAAAATTCCAAATTGAGCCAATGAGCCTCATGTTCATCCTGGGCTTTGCTATTTCAGTTTTGCTTCAGTTTATTGGGATGTTGTGCCACAGGTGATCATTGATCATATTACACTTTTATCAAATATATTTCTGTAGCTAGACTCAATTAAAAAGAATCATGCAATAATGGTTTTTTTCTCCTGTACTTTTAGAGTCTTCACCATCATTCATTATGTGGCATTTTTAGAAACGGAGCCAAAGCAACAGAAATCTGCTGCAATAAAACAGGTATTACTTCTGTTTATTACTCAAACTAAACCTAAATATTGCTCACATGAGACATCGGTGAGACATCTGCTATGCTGTAACACCACAGATACTCCAACTGTCAATTCATAATAAAAAATGGTCAGTTTTGTCACAACATGTTTTTGGCAGTTGTGCAAAAATTACCTTCTCTAGCTCCAAAGGTTTCGCTCAAGTATCACATGACAAAGTATTCATAAGTAAAAATGAATGTTGCTTCATTTAAAATATAGTACTAAATTACATTAGAATCAACAAAGTGAATAAAACCAGCTTCTTCTCATAATTCTTGCAATACAATAATTTTACTTACTTTCTGTTGATGAATTCATGGAGTTATTACTTGGTGGATGTGCTCAAAGCGTTGCAGCATTTTATCCTCTAATGTTTCTTTGCTCTCCTTCCAGAATGACTCCATTTCCAATGCAGATTCAAGCTCAGGCTTTTCTTCCGTTACTGACTTGAACAACATCACAAAGGATGAAACTGAGCTTGAATCAAGTGATGGGTGGGACAGCGGTAACGACTCTCCAGAGTTGGACTCTGAGGACGGAACTGAGGAGGTTTAAGTTTTAAACAAGATTTTCTTTTAACACTTTTGACACTTTGATGTATTTCCTGTTTGATCATTTGAAATGATGATGCAAAGTAGGACACATATCATCAAGATAACCTCAATATGTAGTATTTTATTTAATATTGTGATTTTTTAAAACTATTTAAGACTTCTAAAATATAGTTCATGCAACAGTGTTTTTTTTTATGTTGTTCCAAATGTTACTGTGTCAAGTGCAGACTGAGTCTGGAAGTCAGTGGTTATTTATTTTGAATCAGTTAGTCATTAATTAAAGATTATTAACATTGTTAATGTTTATTTTATTCTTTTATCTGCCATTTTCATTAGCACTGTAATTTCAGTTTATTGCAGCTTATAGGAGGTAAAAACTGAAGGTTGAATTGATTTTGAATGTAAATTAATTGAGGTGTTGCTACAGTTGTAAGTTAATCAAGAAAGTTTTTCTGATGAATTCTGCTGGGATCACTACTTGGACACATACAGGTATTACCTTAAAAATAGTTTTGTTAAAGTGCAAATACTGAATTATTTTAGTTGTTTTTACATTGCTTTGTGTGACCAGGAAATCATGCACATTGTTTACAAATTTTATTTCCTGTTGTCATTTCAGTTTCTTCTTTTTCTGTTCAAACCGTTGAAATGTGTGCATATAAAATATTCAAAAATATTTATTCACTCTTGCCTGTGATTTATTTGACATGAAAACAAAATAGAAACGCAAAACATGAATATAAAGAAAAAACTGCAGAAAAGACTGGTTGACAAAGGTTGAGGTTTTTATTTGAAGGAATCTAAGGGGACATGCTGATCTTATTTTATTGGAAATATGGTGGTTATTACTTCCCGTGCATGAATTAGTTCAGTAATTTTAAATGTTAATTATTTTTAACATTTGAATCCTCCTTAGGATTTACGCTGCACGCTTAGGGGAAAAAGGATAATATCAGCTTTTGAAATGCAATTTGGCCACTAGATGTCAGGCGAGGCTGGATTATATATTTTAGAACAGTGGCGTCTGAGTCCAGTTCTCCAGATCTGCCACCATGCGACTTTTAGATGCGTTTCTTCTCCAACTCACCTGGATCAGATGAATGGCTCGTTAGCAGGTGTCCGCAGAGATGAGTTACTCCTAGTGAGAGAAATCAGCCTTTCGACTCCAGCGTGTTGAATCAGGGATGCATATAAAAGTTGGAGGGAGGTGGCAGCTCTCGGAGACTGGAACTGGGCACCTCTGCTTTAGAACAATTGTTTTTTAAGATTGCTTTTTGAGGTAAATAATACATTTTCTGAATGTCCAACAAGAAAAAGACAGTAACGGAGAGGATGAAAAAAAGGAATAGACAAAAGAGAAGAAACCAAACAAAGATTCAAAGGTGGCAGAGACTGAGGAGAAAAAGAGCACGGATGAATAATCCTATGTCTCAGGGTTTTTTTCCTGCCAACTTTCTTTGGTGGCAGGAGATTTCTCTGGATTTAATTCAGGAAGAGATTCCATTGGGAAATATGACACAGTTTCAGGATGCATGATCTGATTCTGGTTCTCAGTAATTTATATTTTCCAGTTTTTCCTACTTAATATGATGATAGTTATCAGTGGCACATTTTTTTTCATAGTTGAGGAGCAACAGAAATGGCTTTTTCACATGAAAAAAAACTCATTTAGGTGTAGAAGCTTTTTTAATCAATGCTGTACATTGGGAATTTTATACGGGTCAAAGGACAACAAAGATTTTTCAAGGACATTATTTTAAAATTCTCACAACTCTGATGGCATAAAAAGAAACAGGAAGCAATCAACCTCTTATTTTTATTTAAATACTTGTAACACTTTAGATAATTGCACAGATTTAAAAGTTGGCTTACAAACTGTTCCTATTAGAATATACAAAAAAAATAAAAAATCTGTGGGAGGAATGTCTAAATCTGGGTCACACGCTAACAGACGGAACATCCTCACAAGGAAACGTTTTTCTCTCACATGACAGTAATTATAACATCAGAGATTTTGGTTTTCCTTCCTCCAAGCCTGTTTTTGTTTTTGACTTGATAAACTAAAACTTAGTTAAAAATCTGTTGTCTGAAATAACAATTTGTGATTCTGAAATGACATACTACATGTGGTTAAACTGAATTATTATTGCACATATTTTTATTTGATGTACATAAAATTGCTAATTCAGTTGAAAAAAAAATCCAGTTTAACTAAAATTGGGCTAAATGTTACCTGATCTTAGGCAAGTTTTAAATTCTTACGTATTTATTGGAAATGTGGCTGTGACATTTTATTATACCACACAGCATTCATCAGAATTTCCAGATAAATGTTTGAGCTTTGCAAATAAATTAGTATAAAAGCATATCAAAAAGTTTAATTAAGCTCTAGTTAAGAGATAATTACTGTTGCTCATTCATAACAGATTTATGACCTGATTCAGCACATGCGTGTGAACTTCTTGGCAACAACAAAACTCCTGGCAGCAGCAACTATCACATTTAAGGACATGCACTGTTCTTGACCTTAATTACAGAGTAAAAAACTGCATCTTCAAAGAAGCTTTGGATCAAAAATACAGTATGAGCTGCTGTTTGTGTATCTGATGAAATAAGCATTAATCTAGCTTTTGTCGGCTCTTACAAAAAATAATCTCATTGAGTTATGGATTCCCCAAGATTTTCTAATTGTGCTGACAAAGTGGTTTCCCCTCCTCTACTCTGAGAGAAAACAGCATTTGGAGCTGCAGTTCTGCACACACTGCTAGATGCTTCAATTTCAGTAGAAAGTGAACCACAGCCTAAAGTAGCTGCCTGCCACGACATTTGTAAACATGCTAAATGTTGTCTATGTTATCGCAGCTCCTAATGCTAAATCTCTGCCATTGCGAAGACTATAACAACCACAGTTAGTTTGCGTCATCACCCATGTGCACAATATTTTTTATCAATACCATTTAAAAGGACACATGCGACTTAAAGGTATTGCTACGTAGTGCTACAATTGTTCTTTTTCTTTGCTGGTAAACAGAGCTGCAAAATCATCAGTTTGCCATCTTGAGTATATAAGTGTGTTTTTACTTCCATTTTGGTAGTCTCTCACCTCATTCAATTAATCAGTTTAAAAATGTTTAAAAAAACACATTACAATTTTTATTTTATCTTTTGTTTGACCTTGTGAACTGAACACACACCATCCACCCATTTTCTAACACCCTTGTCCCTTCAGGACCTGCTGGTGCCTATCTCCAGCTACGTTCCGGGCGAGAGGCGGGTTCACCCTGGACAGGTCGCCAGTCTGTCGCCAGGCAACACAGAGACAGACAGGACAAACAACCATGCATACACACACACACCCACTCACACCTAGGGAGAATTTAGAGAGACCCATTTACCTAACAGTCATGTTTTAGGGCTGTGGGAAGAAGCCGGAGTACCCAGTGAGAACCCACGCATGCACAGGGAGAACAAGCAAACTCTGTGCAGAAAGACCCCGGGTTGGGAATCGAACCCAGGACCGTCTTGCTGCAAGGCAACAGTACTACCAACTGCGCCACTGTGCAGCCTTGAACACATACAAGTTTTCTTAATTAGTTTTAAGTTAATTTGATTTCATTCCAAATTCTTCAAAACAAACCTCTGTTCTTATACATATGCACAATAAATTTCTTTATTGGTTTTAGATTCTCATTTGTTCATTTTTACACTTTTGGTAGTTTATTATTTGCATATGTACTTATTAGTTTTGTTGATTTAAGAGTTTTAACTTAAAGCTCAAGTATTTTCCACTTACATTATTTTACTTTGAAGAGATGTGGGTTTTCTATGTGTTTGAAGGGGTTGTTACAAGTTCTTTCCTCCATTGATGTTTTGACAACACACCTCACCAGGCAGGTATTCACAGAACGTAGATGACAGGGACAAAACGCTGTTTACCTAATTATTTTTAATAGCCAGGTGGTACCAACTTGGTCATTTTTATTAAAATTGCTATGTTAATTGTCTTTGGCACTTAATAGTGTTATTAGTCAAATGAGGCCTATTGTTGTACAAGTTCTGGGGAAGATCTGGGAAGAATGCTGAATATTTGAGTTCTTGAGAAGCATCTAAGGTATGCTCAGGTGTGCTCAACAGTCCGTTGTTGTTGTCCAGTGTTTTGCAAACCTGGTCTCCACAGCTCAGCGCCTTACGTCTTTTAGGCACTAAAAAGATGATTTAGCACACGCAGCTTTAATAGATGGCTGAATAACAGGGTTCTACGGTACTTCAAAAATAAGACGCAAATGTGGGAAGCCTTCTTTGAAAGCTAAAAGCCCCTCCAGTTAGACACATTTTAGCTACTGAAGTATTAAAGGGGCAGTATTATGTAACATAACATCATGTCATAATGTTATTCCCTCATGAAAGTCCTACCTGAATTCTTTCATGAGTGTTTGAGTATTTTGCCCCAAATAAAAAGCTCATTGTTTTGTAAATACTATTTGCTTCTCAATACATATTAAAATAAAGTGTATAACCCTGAAGTTAACTTATTGCACCTAAGTATTTAAAACATATTTGCATATTTGCTCAAGCATCAAACCTATCCCTGATCTAACTGTTGGACATGGGAGAACAAAGACTAGAGAAAACTCTCAATGCAAAGCGTTAACCCATTTTCATGTACAGCTGGGATCCTCATGGTGTTATAGCATTAATGCTATCTAAAAGTACACAGGGGATCTAAAGCTAGTATGTTGAGTACATGAATGTTCTTTTACTGCCATCTTGGTAGTTTATAACTCCATTCAGTTTCACAGTGAGGAAAGGTCACACATGAAAATAGTTTCATTTTTTTCTTCTGTTTGCTTTGTCAACTCTCTGAACAAACTCTGTTTGTTCCAGGTTAGTTTTAAAGTTAGTTTGATTTCATTCCAAATTCTTCAAAACAAAAACTTGGTTCTTATGCATATTCACACTGAACTGGGATATTACTTGTTTTATTGGTTTTAGAATCTTAATTGTTAATTTTTTTACACTTTTTGTAATGCATTATTTTCATTTGTACCTTTACGTTTTGTTGAATTAGCCCAGTAGGATTTCTTACTTGAAGTTCCAATATTTTGTAAATACATTCTTTTATTTTGAAGAGATGTGGGTTTTCTGAGTTTGTAGGACTTGCTACAAGTTCTTTCCTCCATCTATGTTTTAACACCACACCTCACCAGGCAGGTATTCATAGAATCATAATTGGCAGTAACAGAAAGCTGTTTGGTTAATTATCCTTAATGACCAGTTGGTTTCCAACTTGGTCATTTTTAATAAAGTTGCTGTGTTAATTAGCTTTGGCACTTATTCATAGTCAAGTTACACCAGCTGCTGTACAACTTCAAGTCTGAGAACGATGCTGAATATCTGAGTTTCTAGAAAGAATTAAAAGAGAAGCATGCAGTGTCAGTGTATTGGTTCCTTTTTTGTCAATGTTTAAATATGTATAGCACATTTAAAACAAGAACAGCGGTTGACCAAAGTGTTTCACCAGTTACACAAACCATCATAGCATAAAACAAAGATTAAAAAAATAAAAATAAAACACAGAGATCTTAAATAGCAAACAGTAAACAAGTCCAGTGCTTTCCAGTCCTGATCTCCGTGGCACACTGCCTTACATTGTTTAGGTGTGTTCCTGCTGAGAAGAATGCCGAGTATTTGTATCTGGGTGAACTTAACTGCTCCTGTGTGTCACCTGATGGTCTCTTGTTGTCAGTGTCAATGTCAAATATATCTACAGTATATAGTACATTTAAAACAACAGCAGCTGAACAAACTGCTTCATGATCTACATCAACCATAATAACATAAAGATTAACATACACAAAAAAATCACAGTAATATTAAACACAAAACAAGTCCAGTCCACATAACTGAGGCTCCTCCAGTCGTTGCTCTTGAAAGTTACATTTGGTGTATCATCCCAAGGGGTTATTTTTCCATAGAAAAACATTTGCAGTGACTTGCAGGAGTAAATCACTAGAAGTCACTAGAAGTGACTTACTTGCAGAGAGTCACTTGCAAGTAAATAGCTAGAAGTTTATCTAACTTCTATGTAGTTCATTGGATGATACACCAACATGAAGCACACAGTCAAGAGGTGGAAGGAAAAGGAAACATATTTTAAAAGGGTTTTATAAAAAGACTTGAAACCTTCTGAGTTATTCAGCAATCCAGGATCAATATTTTAAAGAAATACCTTTCACTGCAGCCACAGCTGCAAGCTCCTGAGGTCTGTACACACATCCATCCATCCATCCATCCATCCATCCATCCATCCATCCATCCATCCATCCATCCATCCACCCATCCACCCATCCATCCATCCATCCATCCATCCATCCATCCATCCATCCATCCATCCATCCATCCATCCATCCATCCATCCATCCATCCATTGTCTACCTGCTTTTCCTGCAGGGTCGCAGGATAGCCTTACTCCACCCGTCATTCCAATTAGTAGTTTGCAGAGAAAAATCAACTTAATGGTCATGTTTGTAGATTGTTGGAGGAACATGTCAGAACATTTGTGTCGCAAGGCTACTAATTGTACAACCCACTGTTCCACTGTGCAGCCTGCTTTGCACATCTACAGACTGAAATGAATGTCCTTCCTAAATAAACCAGCTCAGCTACACTGGATAAAGAACATCTGTGGACATCAATTTGCAAGTGTAGCCACACATTCTCATTATGTTTTAGGTCTTGACTTTGATTGGGCAATTTCAACACATGAATATGTGCAATTTGTTGCAGCCTGGGGGTGTTTAAATATGCCCTGCTTGAATGTCTCAAGTTTTTTGTTCCCCCATGATTGCCCTGTGTGTAGTTTATTTTAATTTCCCATCAACTATGAATCCCCTCAGTGTGACGCAACAACCAACCCGTTTCACAGTGGGAGTGTTAGGGTTAGGATGATAATTAGTGTGTTTTATTATGGTCACACCTTACCATAGTGTCTTTGCTATAATTTCCAAACGTGACGTCTTATTGGCTTTTAAAATAATTACTTTCTTCTTTCTTCCATAAAGTCCACATTTGTAAAGTGTTGCTCTTGAAAGGTTGTCCCACCTGAGCTGTGAGTCATTGCAGCTCATTCTGACCCTCTTTATTGCTTCTCTGCTTGCTGCTCTTCATGTCAGTCCAGTCAGTTTAAGATAAGATAAGATAAGATAAGATAAGATAAGATAAGATAAGATAAGATAAGATAAGATTTATTTGTCATTGTCATCAACAGATTACAACGAGATTGAGATTTGCTCGACTCGAGTTAAGATGCAGGTTATGTGTATATACATAATATAGAAAGATAAAGAAATAAATAGTACAAAATGAAAAATAAATAGACATCAGAAGATGGTTGCAGCGCCTGGAGGTGTCGCAACAGAATTGACATTTTTAACAAAGTGGTGTCAAGAGCAGAAGTTCTTATGCCTTTGAATTTAGTGCCATGATGATTTAGATGGAGATTCACAGATTAGTGAGTTTGCAATTGTGCAATACTCTTTTTATGTTTGGATGATGTATTGAACAAACCTCTGTGAGCTGTCCTTAGGTTTGCATATTGCTATTTAACTTAACTCTATTCTAAATGTCTCCACAACTTTCTTTCTGCTATTTTCCTTAATTGTCTTCATGATGCTGTTTGTTTACTAATGTTCTCTAACAAACCTCTGAAGCCTTTAAGCAAAACTGGATTTATAGTAAATGTGACTGAATGTGAACAAGCATAAAGGGTAGTAAAACTTTTGCAAGGCTTTCAGAGTTTCTGGAGAAGAAATACAAGTAATTTCTCTAATTATCGATGGCATAATATTGAATTATCAGGCAAAAAATTAATTAAAGCAGTGGTCTCAAACTCCAGTCACAATGACCAAAGTCCTGCAACTTTTATGTGTGCCTTGTCCTACATCCTTGGATTACAGTACAGTGAACCTGCCTCACTAGCAGGTAGTCAGCTCTGCTAATGAAGTGCTACTGGAGCCAAACGTGCTGAAGCAGAGAGAAATCTAAAAGTTGCAGGACACTGGAACTGGAGTTTGAAACCACTGGATTAAAGCATCCTCAAGGAGATTTTGAGCAAATAGAGCATCAGACAATTTTTTCTAAATAAAAAAATGAGCACATCTTGTAATATGATGTAATTAAATGTGAATTTATATAAATACAGCGCATCAGCTGGTTTGAAGGAAGTTTGCCTAAACATGTAATCTGATTTCCGTTAAAGCCCAGCCTGCATTCCTCACTGCTTCGAACTGACCTGACAGGATTCCTTGATGCCAGGTTATGAGTTGAGGCTCTCATGAAACAAATAATGCATGACCAGTGACTGAACTTTTGCATGATCTTACTTTCATTGCAAATTCAATTTCATCTGCCATCCTTTAGACTGGAAACAGATGTTGAATCTAAAAGCACTCAGAGAACCCAAATGTTGTTTTTCCCATAAGGGATTTGGTGCTGTATGAGTTCTACTTAAAAGATCAAATAATCCTTTTAGCAAAATAGTAACTTGTCCAATTAAGAATAATGTACTCAAATAAATGTACATGCAGTGCAATATTTTAGAAAAGCTTTTTAAAGTCTAGATTTGCTGTTCAGTCTGAAAAATTTGAGATTAGTTTTTTTAACATTTTAAATACAGTATTTAAATATTAACTGATTAACAATGATGGGTGACGTTAAATAAGTGTTTATGTTTGAGGCAGTTCTGGTTCAATAATATGCTTCAGCATTCCTGAAGAAGGAAAATCTTGTTTAGTAGTGTAGAATGATCTTCAGTTTAAAAGATAACTTCTCAAAATCAATTAATAAAGTTTATTTGTATAGCACATCTGAGCAGCAAGGCGGTTCAAGGTGCTTTACATAATAAAAACACAAAATTACAAAGTTACCAAAAAAACCACATTGTCTACAATTGAACAAACGTTACATTTTGATGAGTGCCATCACGAAAATCATACATGTCAAATATGTTGATCAATGTGTCATTTATTTTGGCTCAAAAGCAATTCTAAACATGTGGGTTTTTATTCTTGATTTAAAGAAAAGGAAGTGAAAAGTGGCACAGTTGATAGTACTGTTGCCTTGCAGCAAGAAGGTCCTGGGTTCGATTCCCGGCCTGGGGTCTTTTTGCACGGAATTTGCTTGTTCTCCCTGTGTATGCGTGGGTTCTCTCTGGGTACTCCGGCTTCCTCCCACAGTCCTGAAACATGACTGTCAGGTTAATTGGTCTCTTTAAATTCTCGCTAGGTGTGAGTGTGAGTGTGCTTGGTTGTTTGTCTTGTCTGTCTCTGTGTTGCCCTGCGACACACTGGCAACCTGTCCAGGGTGACCGCACCGCTGGTCTGGAATGTTAGCTGGAGATAGACACCAGACCTCCCGACCCCACTAGGGTCGTAAATGGATGGATGGATGGAAGTGAAAAAGGATAAAATTTCGAGGGGAAAATCAAAACCTGCCATTAATATGCCGATTTCTTTTGTCTTACGTCATGTGTCTTTTATTTTGATTGGCAGTCCACACCTACAGTCCACACAGAAACTGATTTGTAATAGGTTGTTTGTGAAGGTGTGGTGCTTTCTTCAGAAGCGGCTGCTCCTCCTCATCATGACAACACATTTTAGTATTACTCTGAGAAAACACCTTTACTCATGACAATTATAGAGGCTTATTTATTTTGTTATTTTTTCTTTTCCAATTAAAAGAGAACGTCTGGAGAAAGAATGCCCATGAATCACCGTTCCAGTGAAATTCACTCCAGAAAGACGTTTCTGCCTGGTTTATCTCATCTCATTCTACAGAGTCATCTCCATAGTTGCTGTTGTAGCATAAGGACAAACTGAGCCCCTTTTCTCACTTAATTCTTCTACTACTCTCCAATTTGCATTATTTGCTACTATCTCAACTGTTAACTTTGTTTTTTCAGTTATTTTTCTCTCTAAAGAAGCTACACCTGGTCTGGCATTCTGTTCGCATGTGATACCTTCCTTTTGGAGGGAATCAACTGAGATAATGCGGCTAACAACTAAATTTCCTCCCTCTCCTATCAACATTTTATTTTTCTTTAACTCAGAAAGTGATCCTAAGAAGGAACATTTATTCTGTTTCTTTCTTGTGGACCTGCTCTGTCTTCTCAATCCCACAGTCGCATGGCAGATGGTCCATCATACTGAAACATGATCTGCTGGAGTTCTCTTCCAGTGTAGTCAAGACCACCTAACCTGAGACCAAGTCGAGACCAAGACCAGAACCCTGCTCTACATGACCCAATGAAATGTGAAATATGATCAAAATTGCTTCCTACATTGATCTGAAAGATTCATATTCCTGTAAAAACACCTAAATATTATATGATTAGCGCTGAAATAAATTTAAACAACATTATTATCAATTCAAACTCTTCATTCTGCCTTGCTTCCATCTCTCGCCTCGTACCATCCCTAAAAATATAACGCCCTGGGTGTTTGCTCATATCGCCCATGTCAGACACCACAACTGTCTGCACCATTAAACATAGCAATTAACACAATGCCCCAACGGTGAACAATGCTCATCTATGAACACAGTGCAAGGCGCAACAAGCAAGGAATAACCAAGCACAACCCCGTGACTGTTCTCACCCTCTGTCCTGCTGCATGAAGCCGGGCAGCACGGTGCTGTAATGTCTGCCACCATGACAGGTGACAAAAACAAAGAGCAATGAGCATGCTCTGTGTGTGCTCTTCCGTTCTTGTGTTTTATTTATTCACTAATTAAATAAATATCAATGTATATAATTAAATAAAATTATATACATAATTTTATGTATATAAAATTACTCCTGCAGTAATAGTTATTGCAGGAGCACCACCTCCGCACAATAATTCAGAGCAGTGAGTGACAGCTGTTTTCATAGCAAATGCTGTTAGTCCCTGCACAGCTAGTTTTGCTAACATCACATCCACAGAGCTTACCTTTCATTGAGCTTCTTTTCTAAGTGAAAAGAAGCTTTCAGAAAAGCAAGTTCCAAGTGAAAACGTAGTACTTACTTTCATGATGGGGGACGTAGTCCAAACCGTGAAAGCGAAGTGCTGCTGAATGTACATGTCGCCATCAGATTTCTTATGATCTATGTAGCAGGTTTCTATTACTGACAATTAGACAGACATCGGCCACTCAGAGAAAACACCTGCACATTGGAGTTACGCGCGAGAGTAAAAGGGGAAGGTGATGTGTGACAGTGGTAACAGAAACACATAATTAGTAACTCACATTATTGCTTGGATTTTAGTCAGTATGTTTTGCATCCAGTGAAAACTAAGGTGTTAACAAATAATCTGGACAATTTAGTGATATTTCCACAGTTGTGGTCTTGACCGGTCTCGAGTCCTCAACGCTCGAGACCGAGACAAGACTGAGACCAAATGAGGTCGAGTCCGAGACGAGACCGAGACCATCAAAAAGTGGTCTCAAAACCAAGACCGGTCTCGAGTACTACAACACTAGTCTCTTCCTGTTAAAGGGAATTTTTCCTCCGCACTGTCACTACATGCATGCTCTTTATAAGGGATTGCTGTAAAGTCAACGAAATAACACAAGGGCTTGTCCACTTTTGCTACATGATTGCCCAGAAGGAGTGAATCCTGGAAGTTACTGACTTGATACAATCTGCTGGGTTTCCTTATGTAGAAAACCTTCTAAATACACTGCTAACCTAAACAAAACAATGTAACTCCAAATCAGTCACACCTTTGTGGAATCAATGTCACCAGTTAGGTAAAAACACTTATTGTGGATCAATTTCACTGTCTGCTGTGAAATTACTTCTCTTTTCAACTATAGGAGGTACAGAATATTTGCTGTATCTTTCAGTACAGTATCCAAAGCATGGATTAGGTACTAGAAGACATGGAGGAGGTCATAGAAGGATTTCAACCCAGCAGCAGGACTGCAACCTCGCCCTTTGTGCAAGGAGGAACAGGATGTCCACTATCAGGGCCCTACAAAATGACCTCTAGCAGACCACTAATGTGCATGTTTCTACTCAAACTGTCAGAAACAGATTCCTTGAGGGTGGTGTGAGGGCCCAATGTCCACATATAGGGTTTGTGCTGTCAGCCCAACATCGTGCAGAACGATTGGCGTTTGCTAGGGAAAACCAAAATGGGCAGATTCATCTTTGGCTTTTCACAGAAGAAAGCAGGTTCACACTGAGCACATGTAACAGACGTGACAGAGTCTGGTGACACAGTGAAGAACATCATGCTGCCTGCAACATCCTCCAGCATGACTTGTTTGGTGGTGGGTTAGACATGTTTGGATGTTCAGCAGCTAACTGCTCTAATCCAGGTCTGCGAAGCGATCCCTCAGGAAAACATGTGGAGGTCTCACACACATACCGAGCCTTATTGTTTTAAGTTATATTCATTGACGTTGAATCAGCCTGTTGTTTTATTTCCACTTTCATATTGAGTATGAATCCAAATCCAGATCTCCATAGTGTAATAATTTTTATTTACATTGATCATTTTGATGTTTTCTTCTCAATCAATTCCACCATGTTAATAGTAAAGTATTTCACTGACAATATTTAATTGAGATGTGATTTTAATGTTCCCTTTAAGTTTGTGAGCAGTGTAATTTGAATAATGAACAGAAGTTGATGTACTGTTTGATAACCGGGATTACTTGTAATGTATGCATTTTTGAATTGAAATGTATATTTTTTGGAAAGTGCCTCAAGACAACATCTGTTGTTAATTCTGTCTTGGGTTTTTCATAATCATGGATGGAATTAGATAATACCAAATGGTTTTGGTCCAGCACCTTCAGGTGCCAGATACAAAACTGAAGATGAAAAGCAATTCTTTTTTAGCATCTAACATGACAAAGAAACAGAAGATATTTTCCTCTGAACAGATGTATTAATTGTTCTGTTGAAGTGTATAAAATACATTTAGAAATATATGAAGGAAAGTTTTTCCAATTACTTGGTCTATTTTTCACATGTACACTTTTGAGAGCCACAATTCTGGCACAAACATGTGACCCAGTATGGGTGAGATAAAATCCACAGCAAACAACAGAAAGAAATCAAGCAGTTGGTATTTTTAAAAGGCTTTGAAGTTGTGTTTTCTATGATTACCCATCAGCATAAAGTATAGACAAATTACTAATAACATCCATGAAAAAAAGGATGTAAACACATTTGTTTTATTCCCTCCCATTAAAAAAGTTGACATTTTTAAACAATTTTCAAATGACAAAAAAATTTCATAAAATCATAAATTCTTATAGGAAGCTGGTACGTTTTTGGCACAAAAGTTTCCGAATCAACCAATTCATATGTTTAAAAGTTTTTGAAGTTGTGTTTTGTGTAACTACTCCGCCATCGCCGTCGGAAAGGTTTAAACAAATCACTGAACATCAATTATTAATGAGACTCATGACAAATGGATGTGGGAAATATTTTTTATTCCATTCCTTAAAGCTTTGTCAATTGCATGAAGTGAACAAGACAAAGGTTTTTGGGATTAGTCATTACTTAATAAGATTTAGCAAGAGGAAATATATTCTTCTGCAGAAGTGAAAACAAAAGCCTCTGACTACACAAACAAACCGAATCAAAAAAGGTAAAAACAAATAATGACCTTTTTGTTCATTTAATAAATATCAAAAGCAAAGCATTTATGGTTGTCATCTTGTAATACGTCTTCCTCCTTTCATAATCAGCTTCAGTTTTTTATTAAACAATTCTTTTGCAGATGTCTGTCTTTATCAATTTTCTACTTCTTGCTTCAGCAAAGGAAGAATTTATTTGGACTTGTGTGTACAACTAAACTCATTATGTAAACACATTACATTAGTTTAATTTCTCCTGGCTGAGAGGCCAATAATCACATCTGCTTTATCTAGTTTTCCTCGATAATACGTTACATACTGGGTAATATTAGTTGTGAGGTTAATGAAATTATTACTCTATAATGAAACTTTGAGTTTCATGGATATAGACTCTCCTCATATGTTGTATCCAGCCTCATACAGCTAGAATCTGCCTCCAACACTGGCTTAGGAGTTTGATGCAGAAGATTTTGTCAGTGAAAATCATTGCTACAGAAAATTGTATGTCTGGTTTCCTTTTAGAAGTTTTCCTTCTAGAAACACTTTGCCAATACTGTCTAATCACAAACATAATAACCAATAATGAATGAATGTATATTTAGATAAACAATCTCTAAATGACACCTTACTTGGTAAAACATAATAAAAGTATAATCATAGTCACAATTTTAGTATATTACTTTAATGGCAAAAAAACTACCGTAGTGCTTCCTGAAAATAGTTACTTCCTTGAGCAAAGGGAAAAATTGTATCTATATGTCTCTATTTCTAAAGACAAAAAGACAGATATATCTTAGCTACATTTCTTTACATTGTGACAAATGGGCAGTTTTCTTAACAGGTTTCATTTAAAATGTCTGTTTCCACATTTATTTATTTTTTTTGCAATCTTTTCTTAATTCACATTGCTCATTATGAATTCACTTACCTGAACTTGCTAAACCTGTTACACATTTTCTAGGCACTTATTGCAGGTGGAGCTTAAGGTAGCTTATGAGTCATACAGGTGGCATAAAAGGTTGATGCATGTAGGAGAAAACACCAGAGCACACAGAGCATCCATTAGCGGGAGGTACGATGGAGGAGGCAAACGGAGAACTCAAGTAAGTAATTTGTTAATCTGGCTTACATGTATGCTGAGACTGTGGTAACCAATGACAACTAAGATATTAACAAAGATCTATCTATCTATCTATCTATCTATCTATCTATCTATCTATCTATCTATCTATCTATCTATCTATCTATCTATCTATCTATCTATCTATCTATCTATCTATCTATCTATCTATCTATCTATCTATCTATCTATCTATCTATCTATCTATCTATCTATCTATCTATCTATCTATCTATCTATCTATCTATCTATCTATCTATCTATCTATCTATCTATCTATCTATCTATCTATCTATCTATCTATCTATCTATCTATCTATCTATCTATCTATCTATCTATCTATCTATCTATCTATCTATCTATCTATCTATCTATCTATCTATCTATCTATCTATCTATCTATCTATCTATCTATCTATTTAATCAAACAAAGGCTGTTTTCAAAGGATGATTTAAGTTATTTAAGGAAAATTGCTATTCAAACCATCCTAGTCTCATGAAAAAGTTATTGTCTTCA
Source organism: Xiphophorus maculatus (assembly GCF_002775205.1). NCBI lineage: Eukaryota > Metazoa > Chordata > Actinopteri > Cyprinodontiformes > Poeciliidae > Xiphophorus > Xiphophorus maculatus. Next base: position 11,773,846 of record NC_036455.1, on the reverse strand, counting down.
AAACCTATTTACTATTTTGTGCTGTCATTGCAACAACATTCATCAAGAATTTATATATATATATACTTTTACAGTGTTTGATGATGCAGAAGCTTGTTTTAGCCACCATCCTTATCACAATTTAACATCATGCATCTATTCCAGGAGGCCGTGGGACACCTGTCGGGAGGTTCCTGTAATTGAAGACGAGCACACACCTTGGAAGTTGTTAAAGCTTCTGAAGATCATCGCTTTGTTTGCAGTTGCCATCATTGTGTTTGGATTGGCAATATGTAGCAAGGTTAGCTTCATTTCTGAATATTTAAATAGTGAATTTCTATTTTTTTTCTGTTGTGCATAGAAACCCACTTTTCTTGATTTCATTGTTGAGATACAGTAAATATAAATGTAGTCATTAGCTGCCAGAGAAGGCTGAGATATTACAAACAGCTACAGGGACTTGAGCCCACTTCACCCAGAAAGTATAAATAAAGTAGAGGTTTCTTGATAAAAGGTAACACTGAACATTTACATTGTTTAGTTTCAAAGTGGAAAATACAAATTCTCAACAGTCAGTGAAGGTAACAGTGTCCTTAAAAGACTTTTTATTTTCCAGGCTTCTTTCCTTCTCCTCATCACCTTGTCCCATGAAGATACAAAGACCCTCCAAGCAGAGCAGAAACCCCTCACACTGCTGTGTATTGGCTGTTCTCTTATTGCACCCGCTGTTCTTCTGATGCTGAAAAGCATCTGGAAAGCATGTTACAAATCATCAAAGCCGCCAAGAAAATCATCTGTAGCCCTGGTAAGACACAAGATAATATTTATTAACTCTATCTCAATTCTTACGGATCCTGAAAAAAACAATGACTGACATGATATATTTCCCTTTTTCTGTGACATTTTGTTGAATTGAACTTTTTCTTTGTCCCTCAGGTTTTGTTCTTCGAGTTCCTTGTTTCTGTGGGGTTAGCAGTGCTTACCATTGTAGCAATGCCACACTTGGACATTGTAACCAATGTGACCATCCTAAACAGTGTAGCTGTCCTCTCTGCATTCCTGCAAGCAGTCGCTCAGTGCACTGCCAAAAGGATGAACATCTTCCTGCTGCCTTCCATCATGGCCTCTGTGGTTATGGTTGTTGGTTACTGTTTGTTCGTGGTCCTGTACATTTTGAAAGACCCCACCGATGTGAAGACAGCCATCTGGGTGGGTCTTGCTGTTGGTGGGTCGATCTTGGTATCTTTCAACTGGTGGGAGAATTACTTCAGGGTGATCTGTGTGAATAGCAAATCCAACATCCTGAAAAATCTGTTTGAAGACTTGACCAAGAGTCAGAACATGCTGCACATCATGTCCAGTGTACTGAGGATTGTGGTCACTGCCTGTGTGCTTGGTGCCTATGTTCCTCTGGCCGAGATGGACTGGGACATTGTGACCTCCATTCCAAGCAGGGAAACAAGAATTGTAGCCATCATCATTGGGGTCCAGCTGATCTCCTCTGCACTCTGCCAATGGTTTGCTTTAGCAGCCTGTAAGATGCATGCTGTACGCAGATGCTTCATTGTGCCTTTGTACCTGGCTTCACTGGCTGTGATGGTGCTGTTCATCGTCCCTGTTATTCTGGATTATCAGGACCACCGATTAATCTTGAACACAACTGAAAACATCAACTTCACAAGTTACTGCGTTGATGCTGTGATTGTAAGAAATCAAAGTCTGAGTGGTAACCTGTTCCCACATCTGGTTTTGGATGTTGCCCAAACACTCTGCTTCCTGGACCTGTCCAACACAGCCAACATCGGCTTACTGACAGGTAAAAAGAAAATAAAGAAATGCTGTTTTTGTAATCTGGGTATCTGGCTTTTTACAGCTTATTTGTTTTGGCTGTTTTAGTATTTAAGCTTTAGTAGTAGTGACTTTTTTTCCTGTTTCTTTCCTATCAGGTGCAGCAGCATCATGGTGGATTGGTCTTGTGCTGGCTACTATCCATATATGGTTCTTTAAAATTTATCGTATCCAGAAGACACAAGACTTGTTTGGTCGGAGACTCTATGAGGGAGCCTTTATTGAGCAGTCCTTACTCCTCAACACCCGTTTCAACATCCGGACTAGAAAAAGCAGGAAGAAGCAGTAAGTTATTGAGTGTGTGCATATGTTGTGCAACTTTTTCATCGTCTTTCTTTTGGGCAGAAATTTCTGTTTCAGTTTTAATAGTAATCATAAAGCAATTACTTATATTTGCAAATATTTTCATATCAAGGAATAAGGAGGATGCCACTCCTGCTCTGATTTATCTATGTGCAACAATGTGGCATGAGACCTATGAGGAGATGATGAATATCATGATCTCAGTTTTCAGGTGAGTTAACGGATGTGCTTTCAATCCCACTCTAAGAGTCTCTATTATATAAGCTAATAGTATATCTGAACTTTATATCAATTTTTTTTTATAATAAATGAAACATTTCCTTTATGCAGAAAATTTCCTTAAACAAACATTTTAGGGAAATTAATCATGAGTCCATCTAATTTAAGTATTGTCTTACAGTCTTTATTTGACTTTTTTTTCTAATGAATTCATTCACACATCATGTTTGTCTCAAGACTGGACAAGTACAGACCAAAGACAGAACCTAAGTTTGATGATTTCACCTTTGAAGCTCATATCTACTTTGATGACGCCTTTGAAAATGCCAAAGGAAATCAGGATCGTCACCTGAACACATATGCAAAGGACCTTGTGCAAATCATCACAGAGGTTTATGGGTAAGAAGAACCATGTTTACTTGCATGTGAATTTCTAGCAAATTTGTGTAGATTTGACATGTTCAGATTATATGCATTGCTGGTTATTTTGTCCAAGTTTGGATTTGTTTTAGAGTTTGCTGTTCAGATCTACATTGGTGACATTCTGGTTAGATGAGATAACGTCTCTTATCCGGTAGTCGGTGTCACCTCCTTCAATATAAAATTAAAGGAGGTGACAGCCAGACTTTTGCTGACTGGCTCGCCACTCAAAATCACCTCATTATTAATAATATTCACTTATTCACTCCAAATAACAGAAGTTTGTACCAATTAATTTCACTCCGTAAAAGCAACAATTGAAACACTACTAGAAATGAAAATGTTCCAAGGTAAATTATTTATCAGTATCCTTTCTCTCTATTATCAGCATTTTCACAAACCTTGATAAAACATTCTTTGGAGTACAGCAGCAAATTCCGGATCAGTCAATCATAGAGACGCCATATGGAGCCAGACTTGTTGTTAAAATGCCTCATGGGAATAACATTGTCGCTCACTTCAAAGACAAACAGAAAATTCGGAACAAAAAGAGATGGTCTCAGGTAGGTAATAGCAAATGGATTATCTCAACACTTTAATCAACAACCTTTAGTTTGCTAACTATTTATTGTTTGCAGGTTATGTATCTTTACTATCTTTTGGGGTTTAAACTCATGACCAAATATCACAGACGCTGGAAGATGGGGGAAAAGGAAACCGATCTAAGGACAAATATCAAGGTGAAATAGAAGAAACTTTCTGGGTATTTTATGAAGTGCAAAAATGTTCATTTAATTTTCAGTGCACGGTCAAAGACAACAGAGTTGAATGTACAAAAAACAAAACTGTGCTTTCATTTAAGAGAGAGAAACACAACACCTACCTCTTGGCTTTGGATGGGGACACAGACTTCCAACCAGCTGCTGTGATGCTTCTCATTGATCGTCTGAAAATGTATCCCCGTGTTGGTGCAGCTTGTGGCAGAATTCACCCCACTGGATCAGGTTGGGAGCAAATGAGGGCTATTTTGCACAAGACAGAGGGCCATGGTCAGATTATAAACCAGTTGTCTGTTTGATCTGCAGGTCCTGCTGTTTGGTTCCAGAAGTTTGAGTACGCTGTCAGTCACTGGCTGCAGAAGACAGCTGAGCATGTCTTTGGCTCCGTTCTCTGCAGCCCTGGCTGCTTCAGTCTGTTCAGAGCAGAGGCGCTAATGGATGACAATGTGATGAAGAAATATTCAACCAAATCCACAGAGCCCAGTCAATACATCCAGTATGACCAAGGTACAAAATTTAACTTTATTAGAAGTTTTTGATAACTTTCTTTGTTATAATAGAATCTAATTTAAGCAAATAATTTCACATTGTATACTTTTATACTGTAAAGTGGTACAGTTGGTTTCTATGGTTTTTCAGAGGTTACCCAGCTAAACTTTGAATATTCTCTACTTTCATCCACATGCCTCCTTCCAAAGCTCCAAAGTATGCATGTTTATTTAATTGGTGCAACCTGTCCATTGTGTTGATAATAGTCCACTCTCATTAGACAACTTACCCACAAAAGACCCTGCATGGATTAAATAGATGTTTAGAATGGATGGATTAATACATCTACATATCCAATAAAGATACTATTCTTTCTCCATCTTTGCTTTGACTTTCAAGTTTTCTTATTTTTCCAACATCTAAATTTAGATTTTGTTTTTGCAGGTGAGGACCGCTGGCTGTGCACTCTGCTACTGAAACAAGGCTGGAGAGTAGAATACAATGCAGCATCTGATGCCTACACCAACGCACCACAGGACTTTAAAGAACTGTACAACCAGGTCAGTACATAAGGAGTGTAGATCCAGTGTAGAACTATCATCCAAAATATATTCATAATGATTACCCACGCCACAAGAAATAAAAAATGTCCTTTGCTTTCTGTGGATCAAGGTAATTTGTCCACCACAGAGACCATCCACTGCTTTAGTTTGCAGGAATAAAGCACTGTTGTACTCATTGAGATCTCTAAAGGAATTTTGTTGTTGTTGTACTCAATATGTTCTACCAGACAATGGATTTGTGACGTTGCTTGGTTGATTCTCCAGTTTTTATCAGGCTTGCTTATTTTACCTCTGTGTCATTTTAAATTTTCAGTAATTGGATAAATTAATGGAATGCAAGTGAATAAAAGATTTCAGGACAAAAAGAGGTCATAACTTAATTACTACTACTGCTTTTCAACTTAGCGGAAACGATGGGGCCCTTCCACAATGGCAAACGTTGTAGATCTGCTCGGTTCCACCAACCTCGTTTCCAAGAAGAATCCATCAATGTCCAAACCATTCATGTTCTACCAGCTGTTTGCCATGATTTCAGCCATTCTTGCTCCGGCCACCATCTGTCTCATGGTTGCAGGTAACTGTCGTTATGTACTCTGGATTTAACAAAGGCCATCTACTATTTAGATGTTATTAAAATTGGACATGTACAACACTTGTACTCCATTAACATTTCAAAAGCTTGTGGAAATACCTTAAAATATATTGTTTCTGCTGTACCCAGGGAGTCTGTCCTTCATTTTGGATATACCTTCTGCTGCTGCTCTGGTCATAGCTGTGATACCTCCTGCCATTTACTTGGGTCTTTGCTTTAAGCTCAAGGCAGACACTCAGATCATTATTGCAGCAGTGTTGAGTATCATGTATGCATTCCTTATGATGGTAGTGACAATGTCCATTATTGGTAAGTGCTTATTTATGTCTAACAAATGTGTACATATGTTTTTATTTACCTCTAAACATTGGTATTCTTTGTTTTCTGCCAGCCTCAATGGTGAAGGAACAGACCATTCTGACACCCAGCAGCATTTTCATCGTGATCATGTCAATCATTTACATTGTCACTGCACTGCTGCATCCTCAAGAACTTCCTTTGCTGTTCTATGGATTACTCTACATCATCTGCATCCCAAGTGCCTACCTCCTGCTCACCATCTACTCCATGGTCAACATGAACAGTGTCTCATGGGGAACCAGAGAAACAAAACCTACTGCAGAGGCTGCAACAACTGCAGCCGCCATCCAGCAAACTAAATCACAAAAAGGTAGATTGGTACCACTCTGAGTGACTAGAGTTGATATTTCTGCAAAATAAATTGATACTTAGTCTTACTTTTACAGCAAAAAACACCTTCAAACGACTCTGCTCACAGATGAAATGTTGTAAAAAATCCAACCAGCGAGTAGAAGACGAACAGCTCGGTGTGAGACAGGAGATCCCAGAGTCTATACAGCTTGAACCTCAACCCCAGAACAGTATTGTGGATGATTCCCCCCAAAATGAAGAGTAAGTTTTAAAGATATGAAAAACAATTAAACTACAAAGTAGTAAAGCAAATTAAAAAAGGATTGTTTTTTAAATTTTCCTTTTAGGGAAGAGGAGACCATTGTTGACTCTCCAGTTAAATGTAAGTGCAAGAAAATTGTTACGTCTATAGAGCTTTAATACCATAGTAGTGTATTATAATACATTAATATAGTTTTTCCAAACACTTAATGATATTAGGTTTTCAAACAATTTTCTGTCCTGTCTTGTTGCGCAGGTTGGACAGCAGAATTGGAGAGTTTGTCCAGCGACATTAAGCTGCAGCCGGGTTCTCTTGATGAGGTGCATGTCCTTTAGCTTAATAGATCCTTCACTCTTACAAATACTTACAGCCATTTACTAAATTCTTCGTTTTACTCTATATGATAAATAGCATCATTGTTCACCACTCGTTATTCGGGCATTCAAAGAGTCAAAGCTGATTTATTTGGTTTTAAAGAATAATTTAACCTGGTGATTGTTTATCAGGATTTGACTGATAAACCCACCAGTAAACTGCAGGTAGGAAATGTGAGAACATGTTCACTGAATGACATTGCCATGAATCAGCTAAATGTCAACTAATATTAATAATCCTTTAAGTGGTTAATTTGTTGCCTCATTCAGTTAGATGTAATTTTTTGTAGATTAAAAATGTTCACAAAGTTATTTCCAAATGTTTATCTTCGACTTTTTGTTAATTTTAGACATTGAACTAATGTATTCTTGCAGGATGAGGAGCGGTTTTGGAAAGAACTTATTGAAAAGTATCTGGAACCTCTGCAAAATGACAAAGAAAAACAGGAAAAGACTAAAAATGAGCTGCAAGATCTTAGAAACAAGGTGAAAGGGGAGAGCTGCAATGTAATACTTTAGACATTTGCTGGAATATTTGACATTTTTAAGCTAACCTTTGTACTTCTTTCCCAACACAGATCAATTTTTCATTCTTCTTCTTGAATGCCCTGTGGCTGGTGGCAGCCTTCATATTTCAAGTCTTCAAGGTCTTTCAAATCCAGTTTGACATTGTTGACTTGAACCTCAACAAAACTGGTAAACAGTTCCAAATTGAGCCAATGAGCCTCATGTTCATCCTGGGCTTTGCTATTTCAGTTTTCCTCCAGTTTATTGGGATGTTGTACCACAGGTAATCAGTGATTAGATTTGTTTTTTTCTCAACTATATTTCTGTAATTAGAGTCAAACGAAAAGACGCGTGAAGTACAAAACTCTTTCTTCTCCACTTTTAGAATTATGACCCTCATTCATTATGTGGCATTTTTGGAAACGGAGCCAAAACAACAGAAGTCTGCAAGAACAGAGGTAAATATTTTTGTTTATTATTCAAACTAAACCAAAAGATTGCTCAGCAGTCTTCCATGTTATATCACCACAGATTTCCCAGCTGCCAATAATTAATAAAATTAGTATCACAACATCTTTTTAACAATTTTTCATTCAATAACTCCGCTACCTCCCAAAGTTATTCCCTGTTCTTGTGGATTAAAATGGGAAGAGACTATAGATGTGAGCACAAACAACACATAGACTGTGTATAATAACCTAAAACTAAATTAAATAGTCTGTTATGCACAAAATATGATAAAAATCATCTTGGAACTATATATATTTTACATACAATACAATATATGTAAATAGCAAGAGTGGATGTGGAAATTAACACTAAAAATAATTAGAAAGATTCAAGCTTTGGAATGTTTGACACAAGTGAAGCTCTAAGAAACTCATTGTCAAATGATAGACGACGTAGTTCTCCCCTGCCCCACCAAAAAAAAAAAAATATGATGCCCAACTCTGCCCCATGGTGGTGCTGTTGGGTAGTAAATGGGACTCTACATGTGTTCACGTTAGAACCATAATGGGATGTGATGAATTTTTTTATTGGTTTATGCAAATAACTAATAAGACAAAACAAAGTATCCTTTATTTTACTGAGAAACATTCAAATATGTCAACACACATATGTTGACATATGTCTCAACATATATACATATTATTTATACATAAATAAATATACATATTTATTTATATGTATAAATACATATTTTTATTTATACACATATAAATAAGAACAATTTGAAGATTGTGTTGTTAATAATAGTGAATTGCTGCCATTTTAAATAATTGGTCAAGAGAAATAAAAAATTGATAGCTTTTACAGAAATCTCCCGGAGGAGTAAAGTTTATTTTAGAATACAATTTTTATATTTATTATGTTAAATATTACCAGTTCAATCATTTCCAATTCTTCCGGAGGAGTGATTGCCTGCTGTGCTGAAAGCGTTGCAACATTTAAATCCCATAATGTTTCCTTGATCTTTTGCAGAGTGACTCCATGTCCAATGCAGGTTCCAGCTCACGCTTCAACTCTGTGACTGACATGAGCAACATCTCACAGGAAGAATCTGAATTGTATTTAAGTGATGGTTGGAGCACTGAAGACGACTCTCTAGAGGAGAGTGTGGATGAAACTCAGGAGACTTAGGTTTTTAACAAGACTGTTTTTGGACCTAAACACTTTTAGCACTTTGTTGGATGTGCTGCTTCATAAATCTTTTTAAATGGCTCTGCAAAGTAGGACACATACCATGAAGGCAACCTCAAGATGAAGGATTTTATTTAAATATTTTGAATTCTTAACTATTTATTATTTTTGAAAAAAAAAGAGGTCCTGTAACAGTTTTTTTTAATGTTGTTCCTTTTTTGTATAAAACGTTTATGTGTTATGTAAAGTGGGTCCTGGAATCAGTGATCAATATTTACTTTGAATCAAAACTGTCTAAGCTAGTCAATCCATTAATGAAAGCTCCATAAATGTTGCGATTAATGTTTGATTTATTCTATTTATCAGAAGTTTTTATGAACTAAATACTTATATTTTATTGCAGTATATTGAAGGAAAAAACTGAGGGATGAATTAATCTCGAAAGTACAATATTACTACAGTGTTACCACTGCCTTAAAATATTCATGGAGGTTCTTACTTGTTTACCCAAAAACTGTTTTGCTAAAAATGCAAATGTTAAATTATCTTTATTGTTTTCAAATTGTGTTGTGCGATCCGGAAAGCACACACATTGTTTACAATATGTATTTCCTTTGCTTTTCTTTTAAAAAATGTTAAAATGTGTAAGTTTGATATATTATAAAGTATTTGTGTTATTTCCTATTTTTTTATTTAACAAGAAAACAAAGAAATAAAGACATACTGTATAATGAAGATATGAGAATAAAGAAAAAATTGGGGTTGAATTTTCCTATTGGTTAACAGTACAATGTCGACATCATTGCCCTGCGTTCGGCTATAAAACTATCTCATTTGGACAAATGCCCTCATAGATAGTTGGGAGAAGGAATTGCAAGAAGTGATTATCACTTCTCAGTTTCTCAAAGGGACAACTAATGCAGAGTGTTTGGTCTGCAGTCTCCATTTACCCTGACAGAAGTAGCTACATGTCTCTTGTTGCTTTTAGAAGAAAAAAAAGGTTTCTGCATGTGAGATTTGTGAGACCTTGTAGAAAGGAGGAAGAAGGAAACATTTTCTTTTTGAACCCCCCCCCCTCCCGTTGGCATGGCAAACATATAAAAACTCCCTTATAAATGGAGAATGAGATAATATTGTCAAACAATAACTATGCCGGTACAGTGAAGTATTGACCCTCAAACTAACTAGGTGGTTTGGACGATGACATGAAAAATGAAAAAACTACTTGATAGAACACAACAATGCAAATACAATATAATTCTGCACTACTGCAGTATGTATTCAAGCTAAACCTTAACAAGACAAATCCTTTTCTTTGTTTTTTATTTCAGTTCTTAGTCTCTTTTTTTCAGCACTTGAGTTTTGATACACCAGCAAAGGGACTTGATAAGAGACTATAATAAAAACAGTATTGAAACAGTATTTAAAGTCATTGAGTCTATGTATTGATTTTAAAGTGTTCTTGTTGCACAATAAGAAATAAATAAAACTGAAACACTCATGGTCTGTAAATTGTTCACACCTGTTATTGTTTATTTTTATTAATATATTAGTTATTTTCTCTTCTGCCTTCTGTTAGTTGCCAGCAGTATTTTTCCAGAAACTTCTGACTAATCATACCAAACAAAACCAAAAGGAAGCAAAGAAGGAAAAAATATTTTCATCTACATAAAGTCAAAGATGACTCAAATAACTTTAAATGAAAGAAATCAAGATTGAAACAACTTTGTTTCCAAGGCGTGACCTATTTGATCTACCCGTCAAAGCTTTTCTCCTCCTGCTACAGTTTCTGTTTCTGTAAGATTCAACTCACAGAAAAATAAACTCTCTGTTTGGATTTCATATATTCAATTTCTTCATCTGTTTTGTGTAACAACCTTTGAAATTATGTTGGCAGGTTTTTGCATTTCATTCTATTATATAACTGCAGCTTCAAGGCAGGAAACAATCTACATCCAGACTAAGAATAATTCATTTCTTAAAAATTATGTTAATCATTACTAGTGCAGAAATCTGATTGGCTCACAAGAATGTATTGAATTTCAGTAATTTTGACAAAGCAACTGAAAAACATCAATATTAGTTGATTAGTTTATGTTGGCAATCAATAATCGATCTGGATTAAACCTTTAGAGCACGGGAGTTTCAGTTGTAATAATGTCTTGTGATGTAACAAGACCTACTATGAAATCAATATCTGACTTTAAGACCCTTGCACTTATTAACAAGTTTTGTCTATAATAAAATAAAATTCAAGTATGAGTGACATAATGTCATGCGTATGTAAATTTGTCCTTAACTGTATATTTAGATTATTCCTGAAGAGTATATATTTTTTAAGTTTCATAACTCAGTCTAGTTTTTTCTGGTTTACAATATCTAATGACAATATTGTTTGTTTTTTGTAATGTCTTTGACCTACGTTGGTAACCTTCCTGCTACGTGTCTGCAGGCGCGGGGAGGAGGGAGGGAGCAGGACTGAAAGGGCTCATGAATCATGCAGGTAAAAAGATTATAAGGATGAGAGAGAAAATCAGAGAGCATTACTGGACCTACAATGGAGGAGGACGTCAAGAGGAGAAGAGAGCTCAAGTAAGCAATGCATTATTAAAAGTTTATTTGATTTTTATTAAGATAAAACATTAAGAGTCCTCAATAAGTATTCATTAAATTCCAAGGTGAAAAAGAAAGAAAACTGACCTCAATAACCTCTATGTTAATAAAAATTAATATTTCAGGTTAAAGATTTATCTAAACTTGCAAGAGCAGAAATGTTAATCCTTAAAGAACAGTTTGATCCTAAATAATTCCTTCTTGTAACCATAATCCTTCCCCAAACTGTGGATTTTTGTGCTGTAATTTAGAAGACCTTGGGACACATGTCGGGAGGTCCCTACCATTGAAGACGAGCACACACCCTGGAAGCTGCTTAAGCTTGTAAATGTCATCTCTTTGTTTGCAGTAGCTATTATTATCTTTGGACTGGCAATATGCAGTAAGGTAAGAAATTTCTATGTGACCTTTTATGCTAAACAGATGAAACAAATACTTTTAAAAACCTGAAAGTAGAAAAGGCTGTGTAAACACCTGTAATATGTTTGAGGCCATTTCTATAGAACAGAATACATTCATTGATCCCATTTCAACCAAAAAATACAAGTGAAATAAAAGATATTTAGTAAAATTTTACATTACGTTTTTTATTGTTTAGCTTGGTTTTGAAGAGGCAAATGCAAAGTACAACATTTGCGGTACCAGTGGTTTTATATGATTTATTTAATTTTTCAGGCTTCTTTCCTTCTCCTCGTCACCTTGTCCCATGAAGATACGAAGACAATCCAAGCAAAGCAGAAACCTCTCGCACTGCTGTGTATTGGCTGCTCTGTAATTGCACCTCATGTCCTTCTGCTACTCAAAAGCTTCTGGAAAGCATGTTACAAATCATCAAAGTTGCCAAGAAAATCATCTGTAGCCCTGGTAAGACACCTGAATTTGATCTCCAACTAATGCCAAAAATAATGAAATGCTTTGTTTTTGTTATTTAGTTGAATTTATCTGTCCATCCTTTTCTTTACAGGTTTTCTTCTTAGAGTTTATAGTTTCTGTGGGGTTAGCAGTGCTTACCATTGTAGCAATGCCACACTTGGACATTGTAACCAATGTGACCATCCTAAACAGTGTAGCTGTCCTCTCTGCATTCCTGCAAGCCGTCGCTCAGTGCACTGCCAAAAAGACGAACATCTTCCTGCTGCCTTCCATCATCGCAATCCTGTTTATTTTTGTTGGTTACTGCCTTTTCCTGGTCCTGTACATTTTGAAAGACCCCACCGATGTGAAGACAGCCATCTGGGTGGGTCTTGCTGTTGGTGGGTCGATCTTGGTATCTTTCAACTGGTGGGAGAATTACTTCAGGGTGATCTGTGTGAATAGCAAATCCAACATCCTGAAAAATCTGTTTGAAGACTTGACCAAGAGTCAGAACATGCTGCACATCATGTCCAGCTTACTGAGGATTGTGGTCACTGCCTGTGTGCTTGGTGCCTATGTTCCTCTGACCAAGATGGACTGGGACATTGTGACCTCCATTCCAAGCAGGGAAACAAGAATTGTAGCCATCATCGTTGGGGTCCAGCTGATCTCCTCTGCACTCTGCCATTGGTTTTCTTTAGCAGCCTGTAAGATGCATGCTGTCCGCAGATGCTTCATTGTGCCTTTGTACCTGGCTTCACTGGCTGTGATACCATTGTTTATTGCTCCTGTCATTATTTATCACAAAAACCACAACTCAAACATCAACTTCACAAGTTGCTGCGTTGATGCTGTGATTGTAAGAAATCAAAGTCTGAGTGGTGACCTGTTCCCACATCTGATTCTGGATGTCACACAAACTCTCTGCACCCTGAACATGTCCATGACACCTGATTTTGGCCTATTGACAGGTAAGAGATTTTTGTCTATTTGCTGCAAGTAAATTGTTTAATGAATTTTTAATTTATTTGGTTTAGTTATGTCTAAAGTCAGAAAACTGGTCCAAGATACATAAAATCTGCATTGAGCCAGAATATACATTTTCCCAGAATCAGATTCCTTTACACACCTATCAGCCACTCTGCTTTGTGTGTATGTTTTGTGTGTATGAAATTCAGTCTTGGTATTTAGTGCTATCATATACTTGGTCTGGTTTCTCAGCTTTTCTAGAGGTTAATAGTTGTCTTATTCTCCTGCCAGGTGCAGGAGTATTATGGTGGATTGGTCTTGTGTTGGCCACCATCCATATTTGGTACCTAAACACCTGCCGCATCCAGAAGACTCAAGACCTGTTTGTGAGGAGGCTCTATGAGGGAGCTCTTATTGAGCAATCCTTACTACTCAACACACGCTTCCGCATTCAGTGTAAAAACAGAAGGAAACGGTGAGTTTTGTGTTTTTTGTTTGCTACGCAACTTTTGTTTCTTTGAATTGCCTTCCAAGCATTAGTTTTAGATTTTTGCAAATGGTACAAAGTTCTTGTGAAATTGAAGCTACTTGGACAGAAGATAGTTTTTAACATGCAAATGTTATGTCAAGTTTTAGAGAAGACACCACCCCTGCCATGATTTATCTCTGTGCAACCATGTGGCATGAGACCAACGAGGAGATGATGAATATCATGATCTCAGTTTTCAGGTGAGTTTTCAACCTTGCTTTTCAGTCTTTTAGATATGTCTCTCTTTCAACACAAATGAATCAAATAACTATATCATTATGACTCTAGAACTTGTTTGTATGCTGAGGAGGCAACTCAGCTTTCTGATTCAGATGTGTCAGCGCAGGGATACAGATAAAATCCACAAGAGGAGTTACAGATCCTTATCGGACTAACATTATGGGAAGTAATTTCAGCAGCTTGCATCCAGGATTTCTCTGTCAGTAGTGATCAATTTCTCTACTGAGAAATGGATCATATATATATATATGATCATATATATATATATATATATATATATATATATGTATATATATATATATATATATATATATATATATATATATATATATATATATATATATATATATATATAGTTATATATATATATATATATATATAGATATAAACCTCAGGCAAAGTTAAATGAACACTAGAGGTCAGACTAAGGGTGAGTCAAAATTGTGATGAGGAAAGATTGTTGAATTTAAATCTGTAGGACATGACTAACTAATATTAATATTAATATTAATAATATATGAATGATTAATGTCAAACAAACTATGATTAGACATTAGTAATTTGTTTTACCAGAAGGATATGCTCTTAATATCCTCCTTCTTACATTTATAATAATGGACTTTTTTACATGTTCTCCTTATGTGGTTGATCACTAAAGACTGGACCAATACAGACCAAAGAGTTTGACACAGCCGCAGTTTGATGATTTCACCTTTGAAGCTCATATCTACTTTGATGACGCCTTCACAAATGTAACAGAAAGTCAGCACCGTCATCTGAACACATATGCAAAGGACCTTGTGAAAATTATTGCAGATGTTTATGGGTAAGAACCAAGTTGAAAGATATGATGATGTTGCATTTCTCAGGTGTTAAAACTGGATTTATGACCAGAGGCACATTTTCAATATGAATTATTTAAATTTTGATGTAATTCATTCTTTGTCACCAGCATTTTCAAGAACCTTAATAAAACATTCTTTGAGGTACAGCAGCAAATTCCTGATCAGGCAATTATAAAGACACCTTATGGAGCTCGTCTTGTTGTTGAAATGCCTCTTGGGAATAACATTGTAGTTCACTTCAAAGACAAAGAGAAAATTCGGAACAAGAAGAGATGGTCTCAGGTAGAGAATATATTTTTGATGACGTCAATGTCTCAGTAGGAAACATTTGCATTGATAACCGATGTTTAGTAATTTACAGGTAATGTATCTTTACTATCTCCTCGGTTGGAAACTGATGACCAAGTATTACAGATACTGGCAGGAAGGACAACATGAAAAGCATCTTAGGAGAAAGATCCAGGTGAGATAATGCATCTTTTTTGAATATTTTTGCCTTTCTCAAACGTTAATGCAAACTGCAAATACTGACCATCACACAATGAATTGAGAAACTGTACTTTTGCTTCTTTCAGAAAGAGAAGCACAACACTTATCTCTTGGCTTTGGATGGGGACACTGACTTCCAACCAGCGGCTGTGATGCTGCTTATCGATCGTTTGAAAATGTATCCTCTTGTTGGTGCAGCATGTGGCAGAATTCATCCTACTGGATCAGGTTGGCACAAATGAAAATGTGTCATTTTTCATTTGTGGCACTGCAGACAGAGCCACAAGGAAAGTATTGAACACCTCTGCATTTGTCCCGCAGGTCCTGCTGTTTGGTTCCAGAAGTTTGAGTACGCCATCAGCCACTGGCTGCAGAAGACAGCTGAGCATGTCTTTGGCTCCGTTCTCTGCAGCCCCGGCTGCTTCAGTCTGTTCAGAGCAGAGGCGCTAATGGATGACAATGTGATGAAGAAATATTCAACCAAATCCACAGAGCCCAGCCACTACATCCAATATGACCAAGGTAATAGGTGCTGTATGAAAATCCATTTTCAATCTTCTGAAGTTAATAATTAAACCTTGGTTTAGATAAACCTCCATTGCATAATGATAAAATTCATCAAAGCATGTACATTCTCCCTGATATTTTTGGATTTGTGTTAGATACCTTCCAGTGGGAAGTTGTCCTATATAAGTTTTCTTTTAATTGCAGGTGAGGACCGCTGGCTGTGCACTCTGCTTTTGAAACAAGGGTGGAGAGTGGAATACAATGCAGCATCTGATGCCTACACCAACGCACCGGAAAACTTCAAGGAGCTTTATAACCAGGTGAGGGGAAAAAAAAGCATCTTTACCAAATTTGTAACAACAAAATAATAAAGCCTGATTACCCAAAGTACTACCACCACCCTCATAATATTGATTAATAATTTCTCTAAATAGTATTTTTTTATTTTTTGTGATTGATGACATCTGATTCCATCTGAATATTTATTTTGGATTCAGATTGTTGCAGGCTCACTTCTGCCTTGCAAATGACTTTGTCTCCTAGTGTTGGGGAGTGTTTATGAGAGGTGTGACAGATCTCCAAAAGGTTTGAGTTCTGGTTATTGTTATTCTTTAGCGCAAACGATGGGGGCCTTCCACAATGGCAAATGTTGTGGATCTGCTGGGCTCTACCAACATTGTCTCCAAAAGGAACTTATCCATGTCCAAACTGTTCATGTTCTACCAGCTGTTTGGCATGATTTCTGCCATTCTTGCTCCATCCACCATCTGCCTCATGGTTGCAGGTCAGTATCTGAGTCTGTATCTTTGAATGTAAAAATGACAAAAAATAAATGCAAAGGTGAGAGCAGTTACACAAAAATGTTCCAGCCTGTTTTCTCCTCCAGGTAGTTTGTCCTTCATCTTGAAAATGCCTTCTGCTGTTGCTCTGGTCATAGCTGTGATACCACCTGCCATTTACTTGGGTCTTTGCTTTAAACTCAAGCCAGACACTCAGATCTCTCTTGCAGGGATTCTTAGTGTTATATATGCGTTCCTCATGGTTGTGGTGACAATAACCATTATTGGTAAATATAAATGACATTACTAACTAATGTATTTAAATCATGTTGCTATTTTTTTAATATGTTATCTTTTGCACCAGCCTCAATGGTGAAGGAAAAGACCATTCTGACCCCCAGCAGCATTTTCATCGTGGCCATGTCCATCATTTACATTGTCACTGCACTGATGCATCCCCAGGAACTTCCTTTAGTTTTTTATGGCTTTCTCTACATCATCTGCATCCCAAGTGCCTACCTCCTGCTCACCATCTACTCCATGGTCAACATGAACAGTGTCTCATGGGGAACCAGAGAAACAAAACCGACTCCAGGGGATGCAACGACAGCAGTCTCCGCCTTGCAAGCAAAAACAAAAAAAGGTAGAACAGAAAAAGGTGGTGCTACTTAATACTGTTTTTTCCCAACAAAACAAAAGGTTTTTCCCTTTGCAGCTAAGGGCATTTTCCAGAGACTCTGCTCATGGATGAAATGTTGTAAAAAATCCCTTCCGATATCAGAGGATACCCAGCCTCTGATAAATGCCCAGGCTCAGGAGAATCTGGTGCCTGAGTCTGTGCCTGAACCTCAAACTCAAGACACTGCTGCTAACGACGTCTCCGAAAAGGAAGAAACGTAGGTTCTAAACACAGGTTGAAACAACTCCAAAGTTTTCATCATATCAACAGATGTTGCTACTTTATTCTGGATTTGTTTTAGGCAAGTGAAGACTGGTTTTGACTGTCCGGCTAAATGTGAGTTAAGAGAAATTTGTGTATTTTATTACAGAACTTGGCAAGTTTTGAAATGTTCTTTTGTGTTCTGTTTTTCAGGTTGGATAAATGAACTGGAAAGTTTGTCCAATGATATACAGCTGCAGGAACATTTTCTGGACAAGGTGCAAATGTTTGTTTTTTTTAATTTTAAATAGAGCTGTCACTATCTAAATACCTGATTTTACAAATCACATAGTGGCTTACAAGTATCTTAAACCAAATTGTGCTGCTGCCCACCTAACAATTGCATGGTGGCATCTTTATTTGGCATCGTTTTGCTCCTTCTTCAAAATATAGTGAAGTTGGCCCCCAAAACCTTCTTCAAATAAAATGAATTTGGTGTCAGTTGTTTGTGCTGATTTATGCAGCAAAAATCTTTGTGCTGTTAACAGAGGTTATGAAAGGTCAATCAGCCACTTCTCCCACCCCAACATTTACAAAATTAAACAAATTTTATGCATATTTACTATAGAAAACTGGTTAACTGATCTGAAGAAAGGACAGCTCATGATGACCCAGGACTCTGGATGACCAAGAGAGATTGTGCAAAGAAGGATGGTCAAAGATTATTGCCTCGTTATGATCCAGTCTTTTGAAATGGTTCAGAAATATGTTGGGGTTTCAGTTTGTGCCATCAAAGTGGGGCACCAGGATTTTTTCCCCCGTAAAATACATGTGTTAAAATTGCTAACATTTACTTATAAATGTTAGTTTATGTAAATGTAAAGTAAATTATGTAAATATACTTTGACTTCTTCTCATTTTACTTATCCATTGTTTTTTGTTTGTTTTTTGGATCATTGCAGGATGAGGAAAACTTCTGGAATGAGCTCATTGAGAAATACCTTGAACCTGTGAAAAATGACAAGGAAAAACAAGAAAAGATCAAAAATGACTTACAAGATCTGAGGAACAAGGTAAACGCCAACGACTGAAATGATGTTGCAGTAAACTTCACTTTGTTTTAGTCTAACTTTGGATTCATTTCCCAACAAAGGTCAACTTTTCCTTCTTCTTCTTGAATGCTCTGTGGCTGATGGCAGCGTTCGTCTTCCAGGCCTTTGATGTCTTCTCCCTCAATATCAATATTGTTGACTTCAACCTGCAGGAAACCGGGGGGACGATCCAAATCGAACCCATGAGCCTCATGTTCATTCTGGGGTTTGCTATTTCAGTTTTGCTTCAGTTTGTTGGCATGCTGCACCACAGGTGAACCCTCATATCAAATGTCATCTTCATCACAATGTTTCTAATGCTTGGGGTTAAAAATGTGACATCATTGTTTCTGTTGTTTTAGAGTCTCCACCCTCATTCACTACATAGCGTTTTTGGAAACAGAGCCCAAACAACAGAAATCTGCAGATAATGAGGTAACGACTATTACTGTTGATACTGAAGTTTTCTTAATTACTGTTTTTATTTCTTATATGAATATCACCAGTTTTGACACCGCAACTGGTATTGCTTTTAATAGTATTAACACTTTTACTATTAATGATCAGTAGTTGCTTCTGTTGAGACTTACTGTAAAAATGCTGCAAAGATTAATAACATGAATCTGAAATCACATTTAGCATTGTAGCATTATTGAAATCATATTGTTCTGGCTGCATTTTTATCAAGGAATGACTTATTAATTTCTCTGCAGGTGGACTCCACTGCAGATTCAAATGATGAGTCGGCCTACAATACAGACCTAAACTCCGTGTCCCAGGAAAGCCAGTCATCACAAGACTGGGACTCTGAATTCTACAATTCAAACCTGAACATTAAAAATATTCAAGAGGACTTTGTTTAAATTAGCACAATTTATTGAGCCACAAAACTTCAGACACTTTTTAAGCTTTTACTATGTGGTAAATGTTTACAAATATAATGAATGTACTTACTTAACTTGAATAAATTCTGTTATATGTGGTTTTTATTTGACGTCTCATGAGTAAAAAAAAAAGATCTCAGTTTCTGCCCATTGAAGAAACTCTATGGTACATCCATCTCCCTGCAGGGGTAAAGCAGTGGCAAAAGCATTCATGCACAAAGACACAAAGAGATAAGTCAATAAGTTTTCACAGTTCCTAATTATTTAAATATCATGGTGAGATTAAATTTGCTGATGTGAATGAATCGGCTGGACAAGGTAGTTTTGTTTTCATTGACAAATACAAATTCCTTCTTGCACATGAAAGAAGGAAAATAAAAATTCTCATGAGTAAACTGACGCCAACTGCAGTAATTTTATCTGCCTTGTCTATAGCTGCATGAACATGCACATGACTTTATTCCAAGAAAGATTTGCATCGTGCGAAGGTTTGGAAAAAAATCACTGAAAGAATGTAAATTCAACCCAGTTCGATGCACAATTTCCAACATCTCTGCTGATAACAGACCCGTCTGCAGCCAACTCTTCCATTGCCAGTTTGACAGTTTGTGTAAGCAAACACATTCTTCATGAGAATCTATTGCTTTATCTTTCAGAACAGAAGTTAGATTTCACAACCGTTTTTTTGTGTATTTTATGGACCTCTACCTCGAGTCTTTGGTAACTACTGTGCTACAACTTTTAGGAGCATTCCTTCTCCAACATGAACAAAAAAACAAATAACTGAATGACCTCATCAGGAGTCATTCATCTCTGCAGAGGCAAAGAAACAAAACATTCATCTGATTCAAAACCATTTAAGAGACAGAATCTGACAGCCCGACAAGTGCCTCCTTATTTTCATCTGCAGTTGGCCAATCGGTGACAATGCCAGAATAAAATTATTGCAATGGTCCAGTAGGGATGAAATGAAGGCATGGAGGATCTTTTCAAATTCACCAAAAAATTTACTTAACCTTTGCAATGATTTTTTATCTGAAAAAAAAATGGCTATGTGGACAGCATTTTTAAAAAAAATCATGTTTGTAGTAAAATTGGCAGAAATAGACAATTCAAGTCTTTTTTTTGTATTTACAAAATAATGTGATTGTTTGTTTGAACAAATTACAGAAACTAACAACAGAACAACAAAACAAAGCCTTAAGTTACATATATATTTCACATAATGTTACATACATTTCACAATGCATCAGTATTCTGCTACAGCATAACATTATTAGAAGTCATTCTGCGAAGTGATTGTATGAAGCCAAATCTTAGAAAAACACAAAAATAGCAGTTCACTTTCCATACAACTTCATTTTATCTGTTCCTCTTGGCCTTTTGTCAAAACATGCTGAATGATAAATATTACTGGACTTCCCTGAAAACTTTCACTTCCCTCTACTTTTTCATTCTTTCATCAACAGACACTTTGACCTTCTCCCTTTATTGTAAAAAACAAGCACAAAAAAAAAAAAAAACTGGAAGTACTTGTTTTGGTAAAAAAAAAAAAAGTGAGATGCTGAGCAGAGCATTTAGTTGAATTGAATATGTTGTACAACTCCGTCTGACACAAAGATTTTACATTTGGAATGGTATGCAACATTTTCAGGAAGTCAAAGCCTAGCGGCCAACAAGAAACAATTTAACTTCTCTTTTTTCTCCAGACACAAAGTTTTATTTTCATTCACTGTTTATTCAGTCATCTGACTGGATCACCTGTTCTTCGCTATCATCAGTCAGAGCTTTCTTACAAATTCCTGTTAAACTCCATCTCAGTTTCTGCTTAACCTCCAGCCCCATGCAGAAGTATAGCAGCGGGTTCACGCAGCTGTTAAAGTAGGCAAAGCCATTGGCCAAAGGCCGCCAGATTTTCAGCACTGCATTATTTTTGTCCACCATCTTCACAAGGAGCAGACAGTGGTAAGGACCCCAGCACAAGAAGAATGCAATGACCAGCGATGCCAGGATCCGCAGGGGGCGTGTCTTTCCTACAAGGCGAGTGCGTCGGATGCCGATGGCAGTCATGATGTAACAGATAAGAATGATCAAGAAAGGGAAAACAAAGCCACACAGGAACCTGTTTAAATACAGAGCAAGTTTGGTGGTGTTGTCTCCCTCCTTTGTCTCTGAAGAACATTTGCTCATGTTGTTCTCTCCCAGGTGGACATGGCTGTAGAACAAGAAGGGACTACTGAGGAGGATGGCTGTGATCCAGACACAAACTGCCACCACCCTGGCAGCATACAGGGTACGCTGTTGCTTTGTAAAGAAGGGTCTCCACACACAGAGCATCCTGTCCAAACTGATCACAGCCAACAGGAAGACAGAGCAGAACATGTTTGCGTATTTAAAGAAGCCGTGAAACCTGCAGAGAAATTCCCCAAAGGGCCAGTGGTCGAAGAAGAGCTGCCTGATCAGAGAGAAAACTCGAGTAACGCAGAAGATGAGGTCGGCTATCGCCAGGTTCACCAGCCACACATTGGTAACTTTATGCTGCATATTAAAACCAGATAGAGAAATAAAAGGGAGAGAACAGAAGAGAAGAAAAAAAACATTAAAAGTGAACCAGAACAGTAAACAAGTATAAACATTAGGCACCATTTTCTGAAAAATAAAATCTGTATTTGTCTTATCATACAATCCAAAAAGAGACAAAGAAAAAGCTAATGACACTTTTTCAGTAGTGTTTATTTATCAATTAAATATATCTTGGTTCGTCACTCATGTTTGATAAAAAATATTCCACAATCTGTTTTCTGCACATTTGACTCAGTCAGTCCTCAAATACATCAAGGAACACGATGAAATTGACAAATCTAAATGCATGTTGATGTATTTTACCTTGAGCTTGAATCCTGCGACCCAGATCACCACAGAGTTCCCCGTGATCCCAAACACGACGGTCAGTGTAAGGAGGACGAGGTTTATGTTGTCCATGATGGCTTCGATATCCACATTGTTGTGAATACCCTTACTGCTGGGAGGCAGTGAGGTGTTGGCAAACATTATGCTGCTGGGAAAGACAGAACACAACATATTCAAATATTTTATCACTTGTGTATGAAAAGAGAATATATAGAATTTGGAGTCTTTGTCTTAAATACATTTAAAAGTTTTCCTTGATGCGCTTCATGTGCACAAGCTACTTTCCATCCATTTGTTTTAAGGTAGGGTCAATCACAGGGCAACATGGAGACACACAGGACACAATGTGTTATTATGCAAAACACAGACGTTTTTCAAAGCTGTATTTCAGAAAGCAAGTACTACACAAAATTCATAAACCGGTAGCTGTTCACATGTCCAAACTTTACAACTCCATGTTGGGTTATAGTCAAAATGAATCACTGAAGTTTTTTATATTTTTCCAAGAACAGTTTATTTTTCCAGGGAATTCGCGGGGAGTTCCAGATGTGCAAATAGTCAGTCAGTCTGTTATGTCTGACAAGAAACGTAAAAAAAGATTCTATGCAGGTCCAAGTTATAAAATAGGCTTCCAGATTGTTACTAAAAGAACCTACTGAAAAATCATCAAAAAAAGGAAAAGAGACATTTTTGTTCTTGTTTTTACCTGCCTGTGACAGTGAGAGCCACACACACACACACACACACAGCCTCACTCACTCCTGGTCTTTGTTTTTGTAAGATACTGCATCAACATTGTTTACATGGCACATAATTCTTATGCTTCATTGCTTGTACTTTAATGTCGTTTACATTGTTCAACTATCAAGTCTCATTTTATACAATTCCCCAAAATTAAATGCACACATAAAAACAAGCACTAAAAAACAGCTTGTTAAACACCAACACCAACAAAGATCAATATCTATATTTCTGTGGATAGATAAAACTTTTTTATGTAAATGTTGATCTTGTGATCTTAAAAGTGTGAAACTGATATACAGTATATATAGTACATAAATCTCTGTATATGGAGACTGTACTTTGAAAGCATAGATCTGTAGTCATTTCCATTATCACGCTACATCTGTCCCAACAAAAAGCAAAAATTAGTTTAAGTTTAGAATGAAGTTAACTATACCTGTGAACCTCTCTTGTAGACGAATGTCTTGTCTTAAGCCAAAGCAAAGTACCTGTGAAATGAACTGCAGCTGAGTTTCCTGGTGACTCTGAATCATTCTGGGTGAGTTTTCCTCTCAGTGGAATTTTAGTGAAACCTTTCTTGTAGTGACTTGCCTAAAGGAAGGTTCTTACATGTCCCGATGGTTCTTAAGTACTATTGGCAAACACACAAATTATAGATGCCATGAAGTCATTTTTCCAAATTCTAGGGAAAGATCCAAGTAATTATAAGATTCATTCAAGTCTTTGGCACCAAATCTCTAATGTCTAAAATGACCAAATATAATGCACTGCAGTATGTTAGTAAGTCAAACCTTTCAAACTTTTTCTCCTTTGCCAATTTTAACAAAAATAATATGAAAATTATATTTAATTCAAAATGCAAAAACAGATACTTTTAGCTACTTTTTATTATTTTGAAAATAGATCAAATTAATCACTAATATTAATTGGGTCATCTGTGGCTCAGTGACAAAGTAGTCCTCCTACAATTAGAAGAATGTAGAGTTCAATTTCAGTTTCCTGCTGTGACATGACTATGTGCCTTATTGGAAAAGACTTAACTCCAAGTTACCAAGCAATGTGAATATCAGTGTGAAAGCAAATAGGTGAATGTGGCTCTAGTATTAAGTGCTTTGAGTTATCAGTATGCCTTTTGTTTGTATATAAGGAATTTGGCAAACAATGTGACAACTATAAGAAAATGGCAGCCGTGTCCCCAGTCAGAGGACAGAGTCAGAGTTGAGTAGATGGATGCATTTCATCTGCAGTAATGCAGGTGTTGATTTGGTTTGTCATTTTGATGAAATAGCTGAACCATAAAGAAAAGCTGCTGATTGACTGATCAGTATATAATTGACTTTCATCACGAAAAACAAGTTTCTGAAGTGAGCATTTCAAGGGATTTAACCAAAACAACTAGTGTAAATATAATCATCTCATTCATTGCAATGACATAAAATATAGATTATTGGCCAAAGAATAAATTAAGTGGTCATTTAGCAAAAAATCGTATCTACAGTAAAATACGCAGGAAAAAACAGTTTAAATACTTTATTTTATATTCACATCATATTTGACGATTGAAGTTACAGAAATAAAATGGAGCTTTAACGTTTTACATATTGTAATTTCAAACTGCACAATGCACCAGCACGTTGCTGTAGAAAGAACATAAATATGTTCAAGATAAACAGTCTCCTTCATCTCCCAGTGATGTGTAAGTACTTTGCACATTGAATTCTGCACCGTTGCTTTATGAGCTTGTTGCTAGGGGTGGATAACCAGATTCATGACTCCAGTTTGGTGTGCATAAGACCATCCCACTTCCAGTACTTACATCTGTCTAGATTGAGATAAATAATAACTGAAATTCTTTAAAGCACAATTTAAAGAGCCAAGCTAAATAAATTATCTGAAAAGCAAAATGTGTTTTCTCTCGAAAAGCATCTGACTTTCTGTACAGTTTCAGTTCATCTGTTTGCTGTGACTTCTATAAACACTGACAGTCATGACTATTAGTGGCTTTCCTGAAATGGTTTCACTTCCTTCTGTTTTTTTATTTATATTCCTCCACACAGAACAGTTCCACTTTTCACAAACAAAGTAACTCAAACCACATTTTCAGGAAAATTTGAGTTAAATTCACTTAAACTCTTGGTAAAATCTGTATTTTTTTTTCAAATGAAGCAGTAGGCAACTAGAACATACAATATGCAAAAAATATCTGACATAATGTACTGATCTAGTTAAGAAGCACATTTTGGACTTCTTTGTACTCCTTACAAAAAACATAAGCTTTTAAAAACAATATTTGTGGTAGTTAACTTTGCAAAAGGTTGTTAAACAGTAACATCACAGGTTGTCCCAAAAGAACCATGTGCACAAAGATAACAAATTGTTATGACAATTCTTTGTAAAAGATAAATGTTCATCATGTCAACTGGTTCACAGAAAAAAAAACAACAAACAAACAAACAAACAAACAAAAAAACAGTGAAAACCTGCAGCTTTCAGTGAAATATTGAAACATGTTGACTATTTCCCATAACTACTATATAATCCACCTCTAAATTGCATGAATCATCTTCTGGGAGCCAACGCCTGGTGACCAACAGGAGGGACTTAAACTCGAGTTCTTTCTGCCACCACAGCAGCATTGTATTTTGACGCGCAGCTTTCATCCAGAGAGCGGTCGTTAGACTGAGAAGTCTGTCCTTCTACATCGTCAGCCAAAGCTTTCTTGTAAATGCCCGTCAGGCTCTGTCTGAATCGGCCCCTCACATCCAGCCCTATGCAGAAGTACAGCAGCGGGTTCACGCAGCTGTTAAAGTAGGCAAAGCCATTGGCCAAAGGCTGCCAGATTTTCAGCACTGCATTCTTTTTATCCACCATCTTCACAAGGAGCAGACAGTGGTAAGGACCCCAGCACAAGAAGAATGCAATGACCAGCGATGCCAGGACACGCAGGGGGCGTGTCTTTCCTACAAGGCGAGTGCGTCGGATGCCGATGGCAGCCATGATGTAACAGATAAGAATGATCAAGAAAGGGAAAACAAAGCCACACAGGAACCTGTTTAAATACAGAGCAAATTTGGGGGTTTTGTCTCCCTCCTTTGTCTCCTTCACCTCCAAAGAACACTTGCTCATGTTGTTTTTTCCCAGGTAGACTTGGCGATAGACGAAGTAGGGACTACTAAAGAGGATGGCTGTGATCCAGACACAAACTGCCACCACCCTGGCAGCACACAGGGTACGCCGTCGCTTTGTAAAGAGGGGTCTCCACACACAGAGCATCCTGTCTAAACTGATCACAGCCAGCAGGAAGACGGAGCAGAACATGTTGGCGTATTTAAAGAAGCCATTGAACTTGCAGAGAAATTCTCCGAAGGGCCAATAGTTGAAGAAGAGCTTCTTGATCAGGGAGGAAACTCTTGTGATGGAGAAGACGAGGTCAGCTATCGCCAGATTCACCAGCCACACGTTGGTAACCTTTGGCTGCAATGAAAGTGAATAAAAACATTAAATGGGTAATAATTCAGCTCTTTAATACAAATTTCACCATTTTCTCGACTAGTTATTGAATACCTTTCATCAAGAAATACAATCTTTACTTTGTCAGATGGATGATATTTTATACACCATTCATCTGCTGAAACAGATGGATGGTATATGGTATATATAAGTTAAAACTCGTTTAACTCTTATTTGTAATTATTTACAAGAATGCAAACCTTTCTAAATTTACAGAGAAGTCAAGTCATGTTTATTTGCACATTTCAACAAGGCAGTTACATAATAGAAACATCGTATATTCACCAATTATGAAACAAGTAATAGACATTACATTTTGTCAAATGCTATCATCAGAATCATCAAGCATATACACATCAAATATGTTGACCCATATTCCACCTACTACTAACCAAAGCCAGCTTGAAGCAGGTGGGTTTTTTTGACTGTATTTAAATTAACTTAGTGTTTCAACAGTCTTGGAAGTTTGTTCCACATAAGAGGAGCAGAGAGACAGACACAAGAATATTGAACATCAGAAACTGTGCCTCTACCTTGAGTTTGAATCCAGCCACCCAGATCACCAAAGAGTTTCCTGTGATCCCAAACACGACGGTCATTGTGAAAAGGATAATGCTGATATTTTCCATGATGGCTTCAACATCCACATTTGTTTGGTCATCCTTGGAGGACTTGACAGTCCAGGGAGGCAAAGAGGAGTTGGACATTGTGCAGCTGAAAAATAAACATTATAAGGAATCAGGAATCAAATCAGATTGGTTGAGGCATTTGATAAAATACATTTGTCGAACCTAAAAAATGTTATGAAATATTTACTGGTGTTTAAATGGAAGATAATTATTTTGTTGATTAGGATTTTTCTGTAAATCAGGCCATGCAGCTCTGATTCACAGAAAACAGAGAAAGTAGCTCGTACAGATCTACCAGATAAAGGTAAATATACTGCCATATTTTATTTTCTTCAATAATGTAAATCCATTTTCAGGTCAAAATTCAAGCGATTTACAGAAAACTTTGTTAAAACAATCCTGGCTTTTAGCACATATTGAATGTAACAATTGTTTAGTTAAATTGGACATTCATTTGCAATACAAATTCTTTCATTTACATAAGGAAGTAGAGAATGTACAGAAGGAACCATGTTGGTCAATTTAACTGAAAATGCTGACTTCATGCAATGGGACTAAACCTCCACAGACATGCAGCTTATCTTAAAAAAATGTCACAACTTAGGATGTGAGTGACTATCAAACAGGAGTCACATGAACTCTGATATTTCATCATCTGACAATAAAATGAGTGTGCACTGTCTGGTGGTAACCCTGGAAAACGTCTGATTAAATAAACAGACAAGTAGGAGCATTAAAGGGAACATTTTAAACATTTCTTTGTCAGTGCCCCAATAAAAGTGTCCATAAAGATAATAAAGTGGTATTCTTGCTTAATAAATGCAGTCCACTCCAATTACATGCAGAAATTAATCTGAAACAAATTACAATTTGATCTGCAATAAGTTTGTCAGATGATAAAATATGTTACTATTTGAACAAAGTGAGCGGGTTGGGTTTATATAGTGTGCAGAAGTAAAACATCATTACTCAGAAGAGGAAATTAGCATGAAACTGCAATAACTCTACAGTTTCCTTTAGCCTCAGATAAGAAAACACAATCTGGGAACACAGCAGTTAATGGGGTCATGAGCAGACAGGACTCACATGCTATGTAACTTCATTATGTCATATTACAGAAAATTATGTTGGTACAGATCTGTGACAAGATAGAAAGAGTAAACATTTATATTTATGAAACGCAAGTGCTACATACAGCTATTACACTGATCCTCATACGCAAGACAGATTATATCAGTCTTTATAGATAATTACTCTCATTTATGGGAAGGGAATGGAAACAAGTTATTAAACATCAATAAAAAAAAGTAAAACAGTTATTCCAATAGTAGGTATAAAACAAATGTACATCAAACAATGTTTTAAACTCTGAGAACCGCAAGAGATAAAATAGAAAAACCATCACTTATTATTACATTTAATATTAATTTACAGAAAATCCAGGATCAATTCAATAATTGATTCAGTGTGACGGCGAGTATGATCCTACATCAATGCTGTATTCAGCACTTGGGCATTTCCAAAGATGTTTTTCTGGCCACTTTATCACTATATCTGCTATATCATATACATTTGCATCAGTATGTATCCTAACAGTCTCTGAATGTTCCCTAAAAATTTGTGGGGTTTCTGCACCTATGCCGCCACTTTCAGCATTTTCAAGATGAAAAAATATCGTTGCAAACTCAGCACTGAGAGCGCAATACATTTATTCTGGTGCAATACTTTATAAAACCATCTCAGAAAGTAAAGCCAGAAAACAGCCACAAAAACCAAAAGTCTAGGAAAAATGTTTTCGTTGGGTCTGACCTGATTCATCAGTCTAACACTGCTGTCTCTTCTATTTTAATATAAACTTATACGCTGCTGCTCATGCTTTTTTGCATTTTAGCTAACCCAAGTCACCAAACGTTCACAACACCTCTTTATCTCCATTTCCATTCACTTTACAGTTATGAAAATCTTTGTGTTCCAAGGTGATAAAATGTGAAAAAATGGCATAATGTAAATCCATTAAATGGGGCAGAAATAAAACAGCAGACATATATATTTGAATACAGAAGAGATGATAATAATGATTGTAATAAGAGTATAACCCAAAGGACATGATCATGTTTTGTTTCAGCTGACAGGGCAGATCATCAGACATGATATTTTTTTTCTTAGAACGGTCTCTCTTTCAATGAAACGTGGGGATGTTTGAGAGCGTCAGGGTCGTAAACAGACATTTGTTTCAATGTTGAATCTGATAAGAAAGCTGCAGAAGCTCAACAGGAAGCTTATAAGATCTGGAACACATATTAGACAGATTAGTTGTCATGCAATGAGAATTTTGCACTGCACCAACACATCAAGTGTCAAAGAAAAGCTTTGGTACCTTTTCTTGAAATGAATCACTCAAAGATCATCAACTCTCTTTATAGTATGACATTCAAGTTAATCTCATTTGCTAAAATTCGGTAAAACTGGTCCTTCATTTCCCAGCCAACCTCTAACCATAGAGGACTGCGCTCAATAGTCTGATAGCAAATTTTCTGCTCTACCTCCTTGAGATCTTAGCATCTCCTCTTGTCCACAGCACCACCACCTTGTCCTTACTAATGTTTTGCACATTTGTTTCACCAAACTTCCAAATGTCTTTTTCTGTTTTTCATTTCATTCATTCATCAGGTATTCAGCGTGCTCTTTTAATGTTCTAAAAATACATGGTCACTAATTTGTTAGTTACTATCATCTCTATTCTTAGTCACGTTAACTTACGGCACATAATTTCTGTCTTGCTCTATTTGTTTAACCAAATTGTAAGTCTCTTGGACTTGTGTTTCGGGTCTCTCTGCAGAATGCTGTGGTAGCCATTTTGGTTCAGGGTGCCTCTGTATAAGTCACCCACTCTGGATCAAGTAAACCAAACCATCACACTTTCTCCTCCATGCTTGACAGATGAGTCTACACACCAGGGAGCCATCCATTCACTGATTCAGCGGTGGACAGGTATCTTGTGTAATGGATTGAATATTTCTGATTTTGATTCATCACTTCATAATACCTTCTTCCTATCTTCAGGAGTCTGGTATCAGTGTTTCAAGAACCAGACAAGCCTCTTTGTCTTATTCTGACTTTTTAGCCGTGTTGGGCCGTCAGGGCCTGCAAGGCCTTCTCTGCCGGCCTAAAAATATCTGAATCACAGACTGATGTTAATTATATTTTGTCCATGAATACGTATTAAATAAATCCAAATGGTCTGTCCGCTTCCTTTCATTGCTAGCCCCCTGGTTGTGCTGCTTCCAGACATGTATTTTCATATTTAAGCATTTAACCAATCACATTTCAGCCACTATTTGTTGCCAGGGTCAAAGAAATCTGGAAAGAAAGGAGGATGGATTTTGTGTACAAATAATCAGGATTTTTGGTGAGTAAAATGTTGCTATATTCCTAAATAATAATGCAATTTTATCAGGTTATTTTTGATGTTTTTTTTATGTGTGTCGCAGCTGTACCTGCAGTAGAAGTTGTATAGCCATAAATTAGTTATTGAGGGTTGGATTGATTCAGACGGAGCACTACTGAAGGCCTCGGTGTGAAATGCACGGCCCGCCACTGCTTTTTAGCAACAGCTTTCTTGTTGGAACTTGTCCTAAAAAACCTGAAACTCAAAGTCTTCTCTTCACAGCTGAAACTGATTCTTTCTGAGCACAATTACTATATGCTATGCAGATGGCTGTTGACCTGTGAACCTCACACCACAAATACTATTAACTCTCAGAAACTTGCCCTCTGACTGAGTTGTGGCTTTGTTTCTGCTAGACTTCCTCCTGTCAGTTTCCTGTCAGAGTTTGCCCAAGTTTCTCAGTATCTTTTGATGGTGAAGTAAATTGTTTTCACTGACACCTTGACCTTCTTTACAATTTCTCTTTAGGAAAGACCTACATTTATAAGTGTTATAATGGTCTACCCTCTTCTCTTAACAAAAATGCCTTTTATGTAGCAACACTATACTTTTGGTAGAATACTTTTCTAAGGGAAATGGCACCACAGTGTGTTCTGACATTGATTTTTTGCACACAAAAGGTTGTAAATAATCCAGAAAACTTCAACCCCCTGTTGGAATTAGTAGCACCAACTTTGAAGGCTTTATCAACCTTGCATTGGTTCAGAACAGCTTTAAATTGTTAACCAATTTTGTATTAATTGAAAAAGATCTTGTTTTATAATCCTGAAATGCACATTATCAGTTTGGGCGAACCTAACCTTATTTTAAACCTTTGGCAGGTCACTACTATTGTACCATTTCAAACTATTCACTGGACTTGAAGGATTTACAGTATATTACAATAAATAGTAAAAAAAACTGGAAAAATCAGGGAGTTCTAAAACAAAAATCATATACAGAAAAAAATAGAATAGAAATCAGTCGCCCCATTATCAATGATCACTATGACTGTAGTGGTGAAACAAAGAAATAACCTCATCCGAAAAAAGACTTCCTGCTTTTTTGACACGAGCAAACCTCAAAGTTGGTTCTGCCCTGTTGTGGTCTGTCACAGGAAATCTTTCCTCTAAATGTGCAAATGTACTTTAAATTGTGTTATATTCTGAAAACTTAATACATCCACATTAGAAAATGCACTTTATTAAATCAAAAGACCTAAACCAGATGCCTCTGCAAGGGTCACAGACAAAGTTTAAGAATTGTTGTTTGGTTAAATAGTTTATAGAAAAAGTCTGAGGCAAATCTTGTGAACAAGTTCAGTGCAAAACCAATTAGTGACGGTGATGAGCCAGTAAAGCCAATTTACGTTACATCAAGGAAGATGCAAATGTCTGTTTCATGGAAATATGCACTACTTAGAAATTAGAATCATTTAGCTTTAATGGCTCTTTTACAGATCAGTTTATTTTTGATCAGAGCCATAGAGTAACAACGAGTCGTTGCTCTATGGCTCCGTCTATAGAGCAACAGTGTTTTCCAAACATTTATTTCCATTTTTCCTTTTTTTTAAATACATCCTCTAAATTTGGACAAAGTAGAGCTGATTTCTTAGACTTTCTACAAGCTACTACACAGCCACCCTCACAATGACCTATAATCAAATTACTTCAAAAGAAACAAGTCTACTAGCTTTTAAGAGACATATTTGTATCATTGCAAAGTTGATGGATTCGTTTGAGTTTTGACTTCTTGACTTGGTTTATATTATTCTTGTAAGTGCTTTTGCTCCTCCAAGTGAAGCACGAACACATAAATTAAAACCAAGAACCACTTCTGCACATTGAACCATGGGAAAACTCTAAAAGGATCCGCTCAACAAAAAAATATCAAGAACACCCAAAAATATTGTAGTACCATCAAGCAGAAACGAGAATGTCTCACAAAATACATGTAAAATAAATGGAGTCTGATGAAAAACTCTTACCTGCAGAATTTAAACTGCTGTGGCTGCTGTGTCAACTGCTTCAGGGGGAAATACAGGCAGAAATGAAACCCTGAACGTCACTGTTCCTTTAAGTGGTTTTATTGCTAAAAACATCTTGTCTGTCTCTTTCTGTCTCTCTGTCTCTCTGCCTTCCTCTCTCCCTGTTTCTCTCTCTCTAATTCAAACAGATGCAGTCACGTCTCTCTCATATATCATATCTGCCACTTCACCTTTCAGACTGCTTCTCTTTTCCTTGCGCACCTCACTCTGAACTAAATGTTCTTGTCACAAATATAATTAAATTATATTAAATAGATAGTGTTAGAGTTCTTAACAGCTGTTTCCAAATCAAAAGCCAAGTGTTGTTTTAGTAGTTTTAGTTGTTTAGTTCATTTTTCAATGTTTCAATTAAACCATCAAAACAGAATCTTGACTGTTTTGATGTTTGTTCACAAATTTGTCTCATTTAATTTCTTGTTTTCTGTGTACATGTAAATGAGGTTTCCATCATGTGAGAAATGCAATATTATTAAGATAAGGACAGTTGTAAAAAACTAACTTTAGCAGACACATTGTCCAAACATTAACTTCCTTAGGAAAGAAGAGAACAGAAAAGGAAAGGTAAGATATAAACTGAGGAAGAAGAGTACTATTAAATGTTTCCTCGTTAAAAAAAAAAAAAAGATAGCTAAGGTAAAACATTGTGTCTGGAAATGATGGAAACTTAATACTACACCTACAAAATAGTTTAAACATGACAAACAATGTTATAACTAGATAAAGCAGTGCTATGGAGCAAGTCTCACACAAGTTTAGCAGATTTATAAATAAAACAGCAAAGACTCAGCCATTCACCTTTCAACCAGCAGAGAGCAGCAAAGCTTTTATTTTATTTACTTTCCAATATGGTACATGGAACAGAAAATCCAGAATTTTACTTTCTTTTCAAATGTTCCCTTAGTACCATCAAATATAAAAATGTTTTATTACGTAACCTCCCTTTTCTTTTTTTGCTTGTTTCTAGTAATGTTGAAACTGCAGCTACTTCCTACTTACTGCTTCCTCGGGGTACTTAGGTCATTTCAACAGCCGGGGATCATGAACTCATGAAGAATGTTGCAGACACAAAGCAATTTATACAACATTAAAGTCTTTGCTGCTGTTTTCGGTAAACAGGAAGATCTTTTAAAAACATTATGAAAAGCAAGTAAAGCATGAGATTGAGGATGAAGGTAGACGTCTGATGAAATTCATTCATTAATTGTGATAAAACATTTACATATTAAAAAATGGTGATGAGCCTTTTCTAGAACACTCTGAGCTAAAATGACAACTGAAAAGGATGGATGAAACTCCAAAGTGAGTCTGAGTTGCAGAATTCTGGGTATAATAGTATTATTTCACACATAACAGTTTAAAAGAAAATATGATGGTAAAATGACATAAAATAGTGTTGCATAATAATTACAGGCTTATCAGATTTCCAAAGAACAACAGCAGAAATGTTCACTAAGGCGCAGATATGCGATTCAACTTTCAACCAGCAGGGCGCAGCAAAGTTTATTTTATTTTGTTTTATTTCCAATCTGCTTCAATGAAAAGAAAAACCAGCTCTTTTCAAATAACCCTTTTTCAACTTCTAGTCAACATTTTTTTTATTACGTATTCTCCATTTTTTATGTTGTTATTGACAAATGTTGAAACTGTTTAGCTACTTCCTTATTTGCTGCTTCCTCACGGCTCTTGGGTCATTGTAAAATGTCCTCATGAACTCAGAATG
Source organism: Xiphophorus maculatus (assembly GCF_002775205.1). Lineage (NCBI taxonomy): Eukaryota > Metazoa > Chordata > Actinopteri > Cyprinodontiformes > Poeciliidae > Xiphophorus > Xiphophorus maculatus. The sequence goes on along the minus strand of NC_036455.1, from coordinate 11,739,551 downwards.
TTGCAGTAGCTCATCACGTGAAGCGTCATCCTGCAAGCAGAAGCATTGCAGCATTACAATTCACTATGTCTGGATATCCCCATTTTACAAACTTAGTATCATCTTTTAGTCTTAAAATTATATTTTTATTTGAAGTATTTGGAATGTCTGTGTATTTGTTTTGTCAATGACAAAACAAATATGTATTTTATGTGTATTTTATGTGGTCATAAATTACAGATGTACACATGTTAACTCGTAGAATTGTGTTAATGTACAAAGCAATAAACTGATTACTGCTAACATTGGTTAACACAACATGTAAAGTCATTTTATATCCTGTCATTGCACTATATAAAATATTTATTTTATATATTAGTGTTTAAGTGTTTGTTCGTGGAACAAAAATAGTTCTCAGTCCAAGGGACTGAGATCATCCTACATGCAGCAATATAAATAACATGCATAAAATAATGTTTTGGGACGTGAGGCTTCTGCTTAGGTAAAATCCAACCCGTGGTCTGAGAAATACTGGGGAGTCCATCAATTCAAGGCTAAAACTAAAAGATGAATTCTTAAATAAAGAGTGAATGGTATAGAAAGAGCGAAGCTTTAAAAAAAACTGTTTTGTTAGTGACATGTTATTTTTTGTAATCATTTCCTGGTTTATCAAAATCTGTATCTGCAAAAAAATCAAAATCTGCCTTATCTGAAGGACATGAAATGGCAAAACACTGGTAAACACGAGGAGAACACAACAATTAAACTGAAAGAAAAAATGTCGGAAAATGTTAAACCAAAAGTCAGAAGGTAACTCATGGATGTGTATTCTACGGAAAACAGGAAGCAAATAAAATAACACACAATAGAAACCAGATCAAAAATAAGAGGAACTGCAACAAACCAAAACATATGAAAAACCACATTCTGAACCAAAACTATTTTAACCCATCACACCCTCATTCTTAAAGTGATGTGATAATGTGACTGGTAAAGGTCATTGAAGGGGAAAAACTACTGGTGCAATACAATAAGATCTATTCTCCCAGTAATTAAAAATTTGTTCACTTCTTGACCAATTTCTACTGTGTCAATATCCTTTGGCATAAAGGAGTTGCTTTACTTATTCCACAAGTTATTTCCTCAGATTTTTTAAAGTTACTGTACAATAAACTCTCTCATTACCAACATCAGATGGCCTCTAGTCAGTCTTCATTTGGATCTAACAGCTTAATATAATATGAGTGTTATAGTCTGATAAGACAGAAATGCGTAAGTTTGGCCACAATGACAAGAAGTAAGTTTGTAGAAGGCAACACCTTCAGATGTAAGAACATTATAACAACTGCTGAACATGGTTATGGTAAAAGTATCATGCAGTGGGCTGTGTTGCTGTCACATGAATTTTACAAATTGGATTAAGTACTGGATAGGAAGCATTGTAAAAAAATCTAACAAAAAGCCTAATATAAATAAACAACCAACCAACTACACTACCAATACACAAAAAAGAAATGTCTTATCTGTTTACCTTATCAGATCCAGTAAACAGTTTCTGCAGATGTCCTATGCAAAAATAGAGAAGGTGTGTAACAATTTATCTGTATGGGTCTCCCTATTAATTATACAATAAGATTAGGTATTTACTATTACAGTCACTCAATGTCCTCTAGTGGTGCCTGAGGGAACGCTGGTGAGGCTTGTTTAGTTTCAGAGTCCTGCTCCTTCCTGTGCCACAACCTCAAGTTTGCTCAGCAATTTGAACAGAATGAGAAGAATTAAGTGATTATGAGGTTTATTGTTTACTTTCATTATGCCATCTAATCATGACCAGACATGTTCACCATTTGTAGTTTCTCTTAAGTTACAGCAGAGGGCAGCAATAAACAGTCTGCCACTGCAACAAAGTATCATTGTTTCTCTGTGTTCATGTAAATGAACAGGTGTTCTAACTATCTGTGCTACCCATTAATCCGTCCTACCTTCTACTAATGCTCATGCGCACATCGATGCTATGTCACATATTGCTTACTCAGCAGATTTCTTATCAATACATCTTACCTGCTCACTAGTATCTACTGATAAACATATCCATGGATGAGGATTAGGGCCACTGGGAAAAAAAATATAGAATTCTGATATTAATCTCAAAATTCTGAGGAAAAAGTCAAAATTCTGAGATTAAAGTCATAATTCTTCTTTTTTTTTCAGTGGCACTAATCCTCTTCCGTACATTGCTATCTATCTGTGCTACGGTAGGAAAAGCTGACGAGAAGCAGCTTTTCGCATGCGTGATTCATTTCAAATGTGGACAGAATGGGGTTCAGTTCATTTCAATTCAAATTTATTTAATTAAGGACAGCACACTAAACAAGGCTACATGTGGAAAAATAGAGAAACTGTTGCACAATGTACCTTTATTTAAAGACAGTAATATCAAAAGTTAAAAATTCCTGTCATATACACAGACACCTACTTTGCATTTCTGCGACTATAAACTAGAAAAACAAAAACATGTATATCAGAGAAAGCTAATTCTCCGTAACAATGTAGGTCAGTGTAAATCAGTCTTCACGTATTTGGTTTTGTTTTAGCCAGTGTTTTGTCTGGCAATCGAAAACTTCAGTTTCCAGTTTTTTTTCCTGAAGGTGGGGTCTCCGTGTGCAGGTGAGATGTTCCGAGTCAGGTTACTGTGGGTCTGACCACCTGTCAGAGCTCAGGGTGGTGGGACGGGCTCACGGCAGCCAGGGAATTCTGGCTCTTTTTAGAGAACAGGCTCTTTTGGCTCAGATCACTAAAAATAGTCGACTCTTTTAGCTCCAAAGTGGCTCATGAATGAGATCAACTCATAGTTGCAAATAACTTTATTCAACGGCTCTTCTTCTGGGTCAGCGTGAAGTGAAATGTGCATTTTGAGTTTTAAAATAATATATGAGTTTGTTATATGGCTTTTAATGGTTACATTTACAGATTTACCTGTGGAAAATTGAGTCACTGAATCATTTCTTTAAGTTACAGGCCCTTAAGCAACTAAACCAGTCATAGCTTGGTGTTGGTGAAGGTTTTACACCACCTGAGAACATTGGTGATTACAGGTACTTACACTGCACAACACGCCATTGTTTTCAGTACTGATGAATATTCTATCTAAAGGTGGACTGTGCTAATTTCACTGATACATTGACAAAAAAGCTTCAGACAAATTAAAACTCAATTCATTAAGTTTCTCTGAAAACACAAAACAAAAACAATATGGGCAGGAAGACAATTTCAGAAAGAAAAATGCTTGTTTTACACAACCATTTTGAATTTGCTGTAAAGATCCTAACTTACCTAATTGCTAATGAGGCTTTTGTTTAAAAAATAAAGTAAAATGATTAAAGCTGGGGAGTGAAATAAGACACTAAAAAGAGTGTCAAAACTTGACATCTTTTTAATTGGTATAGGTGTTTTTGTGAAATATTGCTCTTTTATTGCTGTTTTTACTAGCCTGATGCTCCAGGGCACACAGTCTGATCACATCCAGTCAAGACTGTCATGTTTATGTGCTGCAAACCCTGATCTATAATTAAATGTTTACTACACTTTGAAAGGCACAATTACATCTTATAAATGTGTCTTATCTTAATAGTATGCACCCACATTATTGTCCAAGTGAGTGCTGCCTTCTCTACCTATATTTAACCCATAATGCTACATACATTGTTAATACGTTAGAATTAATGCTGAGCAATAAAAAAACTCCACATTTGGTTGACATTAGCATGTGTTGTGTACTCACTCAGCATTCAGGATGGTGATTAACTGTCCTCTGATCAGTCCTAGCCACTCAGTTACGGGTATCTCTTGACATTCTGTCAGACTCCTTGGAGACGTTGTGACAGAGTTAAATGCTGATTGGTTGAAGGTTATCTTTGGCCAAAGGGGATTACAGAATTTTATCAAAAGGAAGTGTTAACTTAAATATGGAGGAAAGAAACAGGAGGGAAAATCCAGGACAGCTTCATTTTGCCACAACGAAAATGATCGTCTGATGCGACATCTGTCTTTTAAGACGCAGAACAAAGCTAAAGGATCAATGTCAAATGAGAACACTGTCTGAAAATAAAAAAAGTTTCCATGACTGCCAAATGATGTCCTGGGACAAATCAGGTCCATCTCATGATTCATGGCTTGTAGAGCCACGCTTCACGACAATGCTATGCAGTGATTTTGGGTGTGACCTTATCAGTATTTTGACTTATTCTTCTTCTGTTGCTTATGTTCGGAACAAATTAGATCTGCAGATGGCGAGACTCTGACCAAACCTGTCTACTGTTGTGTGTCCAAAAGATATTGTTCCATAAAACTTGTGGTTCATCTACATGCAACTTTGTAAGTTTAAGTAATATCCCAATTTTCTTTTTTTTAAATAAAAAGAATAAACTTTAAACCTATTAAACAAACTACTAGTTCATGTTTTTTTCTGTTTTGTTGAATTTGACAGACTGGCAACTGCTTTAAATGTTTTCCACTTGGAAGAAACTGTTCATATCTGTAAAATAATGGACATAAAATCATTTGACTGTTTGACTGTATTGATAGTCATGCAAACTTTACTAAGGTTATTTCATGTGCTGAATCTGCCCTCAATTGGTGTGGTGAAGAAACAGCAGATGATGGAAATACGGTGTGAACAGCAGCAACACAGAACAGATGCAGACTCAATGGGGGTTACTTCTCCTACAAACTACAGAACAACTTTTACTACCCATATCAAGAGACCATTAATAGCTAACAGTTTGTATTTTGGTTGAGGTACTCAGTTCATGTTGTAGATTACAGGAACAATCTTTGCTTGTTCCACTAATTTGCAACAATAAAGAAACATTCAACTGTGTCAACATCCATATGCACAAATAGGCCTCACAAAGAAAATTATTTCTTTTCTCATTTATGCAGCAAAAAAAGGGCCCAGAACTATGTTCACAAACTGATACGTGTTTATTAGTCATCAAGGAGAAAGGTTACAATGATCACTTTGTGGCTGATTATCAAAAAGAGTAGAGGATGTATAGTTATAAAGGTTGTTTATAGAATTGACTTTGTGTAACCTACATTTTGTCAGAACAGTGACCCTGAAGCTAAGTGTTATGTGATGGGTTGCTTAACAAACGAGAGACCTTAGACTGACCCAGGATTCTCCGTCTTTAATATGTGCTAAATATCATAACTTATGATTCAGAATCAGTCAGTGAATGTTGTGAGCACAAGTCAGAAATCCAGTTTTCTAAATAATGATTCACTATCTGCTGATGTAGAATGTTGTTTGGTGAAATAGATAAGAAGTAGAAATCAACTAACATCGTTGTCTGTCTGGCATCCGTTTTTCTTAGTAATGCTTCCTACTCAGGTGATAATGACTGATTAGTTGAAGTAAAGTTCTGTGTTAAAGTTTAAGCACAGATTAAAACAACCTGCAGTGAGGTGTCACGGAAATGCCCTCCAGAGATGGTTTCACCTGAAGTAAGAACAGGAAAAAACATGATATATTTGTGTGATATCACACACAAATTGAACTTTTAATCTGAGAAAGGAAATAATACTTTTCATTTTTACAAACAGACCTGTGGTGCTCTTCTTGACAGCTCCAAAAGCAGAGCAGAAAACATTGAAAGTCTTGTATGTAAAGGCTGATTGTGGAATGTTCCACTTCTAATGCACTGGCTCATTTGGCATTGCCAATTTTAAGATGAGGACAAAAGCGAGCATAGTTTGAATACATTATGTGATGGCCCAGAAAAAGATTGGGGTGCTGGTAAATATTTTGTGCACACTTCAACTTAATTGGGAAAGAAAAAATAAATTCAAGCCACCAGTGTAAGGCTGAGTTCTTCTAACATTTTATGACAGTCTACAAGGAAAAAGCAGTAAAAAAAAGTTAAGTAACAACATAAATCTCCATTTTAACAGGAAAAAAACATTCAACAGTCTTTTAAAGGTCATAGCATGAAAGTGAGCACATACAGTTAACAGCTTTGTTAAGGAGAAACGCAGGGCTTCATGAAACCCTTTATGTTGATTCTGGCATTTTTCTTTTCCTGACACTTACCAGGAAGTTTTGGGCAATTGTTTTATTAAATTTCAGTGCCAATAAAGTAAGTGATATATACGTGATGAAAACCCCTGCAACCCTTAGGCACATTTTGGAAATTTTCTCCCCACAGTTGAAAGGCATAGTTTCCTGTTTCAACGAATCCTGAACAACATTCCAGTACAATGATTACCCCAGCAAATCATTTCCCAATACAAACAAGATCTATGTGTCCGTACACTCCACCGTTATCTAGCACTCTGAAAGGCTTTCAGCAGAAGTGCTGTCATGAAGACATTTGACCTGACCTGACTCTGATGCTTCATGCAGTTCAGTAAGTTTTAAGACGTTCTCACCTCCATTGCAATCTGGTTCACTGACGAGATAAACGTGGGTCATAGTTTGGCACAGATCCACATGTGTTTCATTATTTCTCTAAATGTAGATATGGGCAAGATTAGGCTTGATTAGGCTTGTTGAACTTGTTTAAATTTATTTGGTTTTTCTTAACAAATAGGCCTCTGTGTCATTTCATTTTTTTACCACGGGAAAACAAGAAGTCACAGATTAAAGAAACTGTTAATTTTTTTAAATTTTTAAATAGTTGCGTTACATTTGTTTTAATGGGATTTCTAGGGGCCCCAAATTTTTACATTTTAAGGCTTTTTACACGTCTTTACCAGGGTTGCCAATTATATGGAAGGTACAGTTGGTGTAAAAGTGAAAGAGAAAGGCATATGGGTCAGACCAACTACATCCATTACGCATTCCACATCAGGGTAAATAAACTTGCTGAACAGCCCCTAGGCAGTTTGAAGATGTAAAAGGAGGAGTGTCTAGTATTTTTAAGCAGTCGATGCCAAAGAGGCAGTAAAAGGAGAAAATTGTTCCATGTCGCACAGAGTGAGCCTCTAAGAAAATCTCAAAAGAAATGACTTCTGGTTTGACAAGAAACTCTTTATGAAATGTTTGTTGGAAACAACATTTGTATTTTTCATCTATTTTATAGAATGCAATAAAGAGGATATAATTGCACATTTTTTATGATGTGATGTATTATGGACGACAAATATAATCCAGTTTGGAGTACAGATGATCTTGAATCCTATCACTGTTATCTAAACTCAAGCAGCAAAAAATAACCACTATTACACCAATGTTGAATAAATCTTGTACAAGTTATCAAAAAAAATGTAGGAAAATCCCTGCAGACGTCTGGTCAAACACACACCTCATACTTAGGCAGAGTGTTCAGTGATGAAACACTCAAAACACTGAAGTCAAGATGGAATACACTAACACCAGTCAGTTTCAGTTCATCTGGAAACAAAAAAAATGGCTCAGTGAAAGTTAAACCTAAGTAAACAAGGAAGCTAGAAGAGCTGAAGGAGGATGAATAAACTATAAAAAGTACCCAATTGCATAACAAAGAGGAACCTTTGTTTAATGCTTTATTAAAAACATTTTGTCTGAAAAGAAATTGTATCCTAGTGGAAAAACAAAAATATAAAGCCCTACTTGTTACAGTCATTGCACATTGTTTTTATTAATATTAATGTCTAACCTGCACTTTCAAAGAATCTTTTTCTTTCCTTGAAGACTCTATTTTATGTTATAAAATGAAATATGCGCAGTTTAATAATTAGACCTATCTACAAAAGCATCTCAGTTCTCCACCAAGCCTTGCAGTCCCCAGTCCTGGGTTTGTATAACATTCCTCCTGTGTTTGTTTTCCCAACTCCTCCCAAGTCTTTCCAGGAGGCTGAAGGTTACCCGTAGGTAACCCGGAGCTTTCTGCTCCCAACAGAAGTTGACAGATGGGTTGAGTAGAGACAGCATGAATAATGGAGGCCCTCATATATGAATCTGATAAGCAATTTGGTCATGCTTCTGATGTCTCTGTCTAGTCACTGTCTCCTAACTGTGATACCTCCTACTGAGTGCAGCAGGATGTAGCAATGAGTAATGTTAAATTGTGTGAAATGTGTTTTTTCCATTTAAGGAGAGTCTTGCTTCTATCTCTTTCTTAAGAATTCAAAAATGTATCAAATTATGCCAATGAACTATAAGTAAATAGTTTTGCGTCTATGCAAGATATGTGAGATAAAGCTGCTTCTGAGAAACAGTAGATAGAAGGAAATTTGACAGAAAGTTGATGATATATCAAAAAAGAAAACTGGATGTGGGGGGTGAATGTATCTACATTAAACTGATTATGCTAATGTGGAAATTTTCTGTAACAGTTTAGCTGGCATACCTTTAAGAAGACCCCAGCTATAGATGAGCAAGCAAACCATCAGGTGAAAACACATGATGCATGTTTACATCCTGAAATCCCAGAAAATACCAAAAGGTACTTAAATTCTCACTGAAATGTTTGGAAAGCATCTATACTAGGAATAAAAAATAATTGCACAGATGTTTGATGTAGGAAATACAAAAAAAGATACAAACGATGCAAAGTCATGTTCTGTTTTTCACAAAATGGGAATTTTTAAGAAATTTTAGAAGCTGTCGTGCTAAAACAAAATCAGTTTTATCTGAGAACTCTAAATCTTTAAAGTGTCTTCAACTCAAAAGAAGCCTGACTTAGAAGTAGCCTAAGACTTTTGGTCAACTCTCATCAGTCAGTCCTTTGTGTTTTCATTCCTAATTAGTTATTTAAGTAAATGTTAAAACATGGTTGATTCCAGATAAAATTGGGTCATTTTCTATGACAAACCAGTTTAATTTAATTCTGTTCATTTTTATAGTACCATGTCACAAACAGAATAATCTCAAAAGACAATTTTCACTTCAAAACGTAAAGTCATATCCAGTTATTTTGAATCCTATAGCGACAGGTTTGTTAATATATGGAGACGTCCTGGAAAGAAACAACATTCATCACAGACAAATTTAGCAAATTCAACTCAGTTGATGTCTTCATTCTGGAAAAAGACACAGCAACATAAAAGAGCAAGACTGGGGGTACTTTCTATGCGAAACAAAAACAGAGTGAATAAAAGTAGCTTCTAGTAGAAAAAGGGCAGAAGGTAGCTGCAAAAGCAGGGCCAGCTTCTCTTTATGTGGGAAAGAAAATAAAAGGTGGCTGTAAGGTAATTGCAGCATAAGTATATCAGCATCTTCCTCCTCCAGAGAAACATTGGGCAGGGGTACTTCATGTGGGAATGAAAAATATAGAGATTTCCCAAAGTTAACAGCAACAACAGTTCAGCAGACGGCTTGATTCAGGAAAGAGACAAGAAGCACAAACACTGTACTGAACTCAGTAGTGAGTTCTATGGAAAGGTTTTCAGTAAAACATCTTAATTTGATAGAAAAAGGATCAACTGACAACTAGATATGAGACATAGTTATTTTTTATGAAACAAGACAATGACAGACTGGCTTTCTTCAACTTCCCTTTATTATAAATTCATTATTGAGCAAATTAGCAAAATCCAGTCATATTAAATAGAGCTTTTAAATCAGGAAATATTCCAACTTTACCTTAAAATGTTTTGTATTTCAGCAAAAATGTCAGAGTTCATTCAGGGCAGACCTTTCTATCAACCTCCTACAGTAACAGATTTGACTTTTTGAGTAAACTGGACAGATAAATATCAATTGAGGACAGTTTCGGGTTCTAGTCGGGGTGGCGGGTGGCAGCGAACCTCAAGTTCCTGGTTTAAATCTCGTTCCTTCCCTGGAATAATCAGGGTGGCTGTGTCAGCAGGGGCAAAACATCAGCAAAGTCTGTAGCAAAACAGAGGTAGGAGCTGTGGAAAGTACAACTGTTCTGGTTTCCAATAAAAGTTTATAGCATAACTTTATTGAGATTTTTCTGCAATAACAACCTTTGGGGTCATGAACTTTATTAAAAAATTCTTGCTTTTTAAGTTTCTTTTTCAGACTGTGACTATCACAACACGGCCAAGTGCATATGACTTAAAAAATTTTAAAAAGAAAATAGTTTTGCAGGAAACTTGTAATCTATTATGGAATCATCTAAGTAAAGGACATTTTCAGTCACAGACACTGAAGATTTTCTGGAGAAGAAGCAGAAATAATTTGATCCAAACACTCAGTCGTTCCTCATGTGAAGATTGCTGTTATGTTGACAACATGCCAAGAATGGGATATGACTCTCTGTTGACTCTTTCTCTGTTAATGTCTTTAGCACATGTATCTGAACACATCCCAAAAGCTACTGGAGCAAAAACACAACAGAGGTTAACAGAAAGGGAAATGAAGCAGCATTTTCTTTCACCAGCGTGTGCACTTTCAACCAGATGAACGAAATGTTTCAGAGCATTTACTGTTAACTTATATTCCGACTGTCATTGTTCCAGGGATGCGAACAACCAGATGGCTTAAATGTCTTCAAGAAGAGGTCCTGCCCACAGGAGATGTGTTTCTGAAAAATGTTCACAGTTTACATAGAAGAAGCAGGAACCCTGTTCATATTCTAACATGTTTGAACATGTCTGAATTTACCCAATTTAGCTGTAATAGGATATGTTTCCCATTCCTCTTGATGGTTTCATGCAGGGAAGCCGGAATTCAGAAAGTAAAAGGTCTCATCTCCTCTTTCAGTTATTTTGTTTTGTTATTATCAAACCTTTATCTTCAGTATTCAGTGGAAAGAAAGCAGACTGCTCTCTGAGCCAATGGCAAATCTCTGCCTCAAGTGGAGGAATTCAGGTGTCTTAGTCTGTTTTTCAGGACTGGTTGTGTGATGGAGCAGTAGGTGGCTAGCTGGATTTGGGCTTCAGTTTCAGTAATACTGCCATATGTTATGAATTGGTGCAATACGAAAACAGTGAATTAAATTGAATAGGCTTACTCATAAAACTATTCCGTTATAAATGTCCAACGGTAGAGCAGTCTCTGATGGCTTTATGGAGAGCATTACTGGTCTGAAACAAAGAGGGTTACAGATACAAGCAGATTAAAGACTGTCACTTACTATAAATTTTCCAGGCTAATTTTGTTCACCTTTCTACTCAATAAAACAAAAAGACCCCATAAAATTAGGAATTTTCCACATCAATGGAAAGTCAAATTAGCTCCAGATGAGCTAATTGTCTCTCAATTTCCTGCCATTAGTCATTGCCCTGCATGGAGCTGCATTTGCTACAATCAACTTCAACTGTAATGTATTAGTAAGCATTGTCGTCTTATCATTAGAGTGTATGAGCATGGTATAATAACTTCCCCTTAATAACATGAATGACTTGTGCAAATGTCTCTAGTTCTGTCACTTTGGTTATCACTTCAAACACAGACAGAGAATGTGTCATGGAGGAACTTCAGCATAGTGGCAATTAATTTGCAAAGCTCAGAACAAACTGCCAAAGGTTTTTTTTAACCCCAAAGTATGCACTGATGTTGCGTAGTAAGCAAAAGCAGGTCAAAGGTTGTGATCTATTTGGTCGGCGAAGAAATTAAAGGATGTTTCATAACTCTTAACATTTTCGTCTTTTGAGTTTTAGAATAACCATGTCAGACTTCACTGGAATTCTTCAACATGATAAAATATGCAAGAGTCATATGATAAAAGTCTACAGTTTTATAATATTTATAATGACAGGTTATAAACATTATAAACTGTCAATCAGTTCACAAAAAACTATTAGTTTGGTCATTAAAGAAAACGCTAACTCATAATTAGCTAGCTTAAGCTAATGCTAGCGATGTTCAGCATTGGAAATTTGAGCAAATAATTCCTCACAGAGTTAAAGTAGATAAGCAATGTTATGTAGAGTATGAATTCTGATATTCAAATTTAATTTTGTTTGTAAAATGTCTTCATAGACATTATGACAGTATTATCTTTACTTTGCAATTTAATAATTTCCAATGCATAAGGTACAACTTGCAAGGATAAATACTCTATAGGTATTCATATTACCTGTATACTTATCCAGGTAAGAGGTCACTCTTTAATTCCAAAATTACACATTAGTTACTTGAATTTATTTTTGAAAGACTAACCCAGAACACAAAACATCACCTGTTGGGTTGGTTAGACTTGTAAACCAACTTTCTAACTTTCGGCAGCTGTTAGCTGTGCTGCATCCCTAACTACAGTACGCATGCAAACAAGAACAACAGGTGGATATTTGTTTCAAGGATCTCTTTGCAGGCATAATCAGTCTTCCTTTATGGTCCTCCAAAGAAATTCAGAATACAACAGAGTCAAAATCTAACAATGACTTATTGAGATTTTTGAAAGATGAGTTTCCATGCTTCTAATGTTGCTCTTTCTGGTAAAATTAACTAGTGTTTTAAGTATTTTTAAAATCCAGAACTGACAAAAATGAGCATAGGAACACTTTAAAAGCCATATTTTCATTATCATTTGTTTTTACTTTAGCAGAGAGTTAAATGGATTAATGGGTCATCTCGAGAAAAAAACGGCTTTGCAGGCTGAACTCTGTAGTATCAGAAGGTGAATATTTTAATCACAGGAAAAGAATAATGGTGAAGCCATCAGAAAAATAGGCTGACTGATGTGGAAGATGAAATTAGCAAGCCAGCCACTTTCCTTCCTCGCTGGCTTCCATGCAAGATTTTAACCAGACAAATGGCTTCAAAGGAGCTGCTGTGACAGAAAAAAAATCTGTGTCACTTCGGCCTCATTAATTTGCTCTGATTTACAAGCAGAAAAGCTGAAGCCTGCAGTTTCTTTGATGTGTTTTGAGAAATTACCAGTGTGTGTGATTGTTTATGGGTCATTTTTAACTTTCAGGCCACCTCCGGAGTGTTGTCAGAGAACAAACATAAAGCCTGATGAAAGCACGGATTCATTATAACTGTTCATGGATTCAGAATATTTGATTTACGTTAAATAAGTAAGGAGACGTACTTTACATGATTTGAAAATGTCCCTAACTGTACGCTAATGAAATGCTAATTTTTAACAGAATATATTCAGTTTTGTTATCATGATCCAAAACCCCAAGATCTCCCTGAACATTTCTTACACTGTTGACAAAACCTGAAGAAAATGAATTTTGTGAAAATTGTTTAGATCAAAATAGAGTAAGCTGCCATGATGAAACAATCTCCTTTTTATACCGAGTGATGAAATGACTCTTTTGGGCTGAAGTTTTAGTAATATTTTTATAGGATCACTCAGTTCAAGGTGAGTGAATTTTTATCATTACAGACAAAGTGTCTGCATAATGGAGCAGTTAAAGAAAACATTCCAAACTTTAAACATATTTTCTTCTGATATTTTTATTCAACTTCTTACTAATTAACTTTGTACATGTAACTAAAATCACATGCTGATGTTGTCCAGAGAATGAAGACAGTTAATATTTGAACTGTGATGCTTGTGTGACTTCAGCTGAAATTCCTTGCATGTTAACTATACACCTTGGAAAAATCCCTTCATCTTCTGTATTGCTGATGAAAGCCTGAACGTCATCTGTTTTTGACTACATGGCTTAAAAAAGGCCCAGTGGGGTTTCTAAACTATTCTTTGGAAGTTTGGTCCCTTGTCCTTTTGCCTCTAAAAATAGTTGTTCATTACTTTGGCTGACGGTTTGGAATATTTGTCATTCTTCAGAAATGATTGGGGACCACTTAACCCAAACATGTGGTTTACATTTATCTGTCTATATGTTTCCAAGACCTCAAATTCTTTCAGTAATAGTATAAAATAAAAAAAAAAGAAGCAGATGGAGAAGTCTCTACATTCTTGTTCTATGAAACGCACAGACAGGGGAAAGTGAAACATATGTCTGTCTTTGCTGGGAAATAGTAGCTTAAAAACATGTAATATTTATGTGTGATGACATAAACTTTTAGGGAAGAAATTTCAGGATGAAATCACCATAACGTAAGAGTTTCAGACAGAAAACTAGATTCCCAAAGTGTAACAAATTAAAGGAAGGACTGTCGAGACTAGTTCCTTCAGCCTTTTGCTTTGATGACATGCTTCAGTTGGTGTCTAAAGGGATATCAAGCGCTGGCTGTCATGGTAAATTCCCTCTAATTGAAGTGCCAGTTAGATTTTGGGGTTTCTGCAGAGGCCACAGGCTGTTGTAATCCCTAAAAATAGCCCTCAGGGTCAAAGTGTATGCACGCATTGTGCCAGTGTTCTGTTTGAAGTGTCTGATAAAAGCCCTCTCTTTGTTGTAAGAGGTCAAAAACTTTCAAAAATGTTTTTTTCCGTTTCCAACGGAAGCCTCCTCCTTGTCAAGAGTGATTTAGTAAGACTCCTTCAGGAAGATGTATAAACTTTGGGTGGTATAAAATTAAAAAAAAGAAAAAAACCTGAATCTGTCAGTGACTTGAATAATGCCTCCCCCGTTTTCCCATTCACAGCTGAATTCCTCACATTCCTCCATTCAGCAGAGGTCAAAAAGAGACAAGACAAAAAGAGCAGGAACTCCAAAGTGAGAGAGATATCCGGAACGTGGGTGGTTGGGGAAATGATGAAACAAGTGAGTCTGACAGTTAAAACCCTTTATTCAGGACCAGCCTCCGTCAGCGCTCCGGACACACACACACACACACACGCCCACATGCACACTCTCCATTACCCCATATGGCATCATCTGATGACAATATACAGAAGGTCTGCTGCGTTATTACTTGTTTCCAGGCATACTTTTTCTGGGCTAAAGTGAATCTTCCCAGAACTGATAGAAAAAAACAATCTAAAGTCCAAAAGGATTAATATATTATTAGCTCATTTTACTGTATCCTGGTGGGGGGAAACTGAACTATCGTCAGGAGCAGGAAACGTCATCTGAAAAAAACTGGTGGCTTCTTGGAAACTTTGCAGAGGCACTTTGATCCACCCTGACAATTCAGTTTAAAATGAAGCCAAGCCATCTACTGAATAAAGTGAGATAATGATGCTCCAATTAGATGGAATTTACTGTTTTTTAGCTGACGCTTTGGTGTGGAGTGACTTAACCCAAGTGAGTAAGTTGTGACTTGAGCAGAAACTTCAGCAGCTTTAATAGTGTCATCTGCTGACATTCCTAGTAGGAATGTGCAGAGTTTGACAGTTTTTATGAACCAAGCTTAAAGCAGTCACATCTAATTGGTGCCCATAACATCGCAACAATTGCCAACTGAACATCTGGAGAACATGAAATGTGTGATTCTTCTACAACCTGAGTCACCATAGCTGTTGTTGAATTTGGAGTCAGAACTTAATGAGTAAAACAAGGAAAGCAGGCAAATTTAACTAATAGAAAACGTATAGATTTTTTGTTTGCACTTTCACTTCTTAGTCCTTGCATGTGTAACATCTATGGGCAGTTTTCTTTTTTTTTTTTGCCAAAGGTTTTTTTAACCCCAAAGATTTTAGATCTACAGAGATCCGTTGTAGACCTGGAAAATTTCTGCAAGTGCATTGACATTTATAACCATTACAGATAAGATGGCAGAAGTCAATAAGAGTTCTGACTCAAACTTTAAGAACCCACGGTGTTTTTAATCTTTTTCCATCGGTGATGCTGCTTACATCCTGCCAACGTCAATCTGTTAATACTCAAACACATTACTGATCAACTGGTTTATGAGACACCTCAACAAACTAAAATTAGTCCAAGTCAAAGATGGTGGTATTTGATATAAACATTTTCAGAATTATTGGCTTGGTGATTATAAACATGAATCAAGATTAAAAGCATGACTCAAATTCAACCATCCAGTATGATAGCTAAATGTGTTAGGCCTCCAAAAAACTTCTCCAGGCTATAAATGTAGACTTTTAGCTTGTTAAGTGTAATAAAAGCACAAATGAACACTTGCCTCAAGGCAATAACCCCCTATATAGTTATTTTTGGTGTGTATGGAAAAAAATAAAGGAAAACAAAATCCTTTTTTAGGATTTTAGGAGCTTTTTTGGTTAGATTTCTGAGTCTTTTTTGGAAGATGATCTGCAGTTTACAACTGAAGAAAAAGAAGTCCTTTCTTTAATCTCACAGAAAACTATTTTAATTTATTTACAAGATGCTGCGGAAAAAACTAAGAGGTTTCCTGACAGGAAAGTAACTCATCTTCACAATATGTACATAGCACTGAAAGTGGTTATTTCTTTTCAAGTACTGCAAAATGGTTCTTTCTAACTTGGAACCACAATAAAATAGTGGGGAAAATACTATCTTTAACTGGTGGTGACCAGTTATTATGAAAAATAAACAAAAAACTGGACTTTAGACTGTCCACAAAGAATGTATTCACCTTACAGATGGTGAGCATGACATTTTAAAATATAAGGGTTATTTATTATACTGAGTAAACTAAAATGGTCAGAATGTAAGATCAAGTAAGTAAATAAGAAAGTAGATTTTATATATATATATATATATATATATATATATATATATATAAACACCTTTCTCATATAGCAGTCACGTAGTGCCTGGGTTAGGTAAATAAATGAGCAAAATCAGACTTAGCACTGACCTGTGCAACTGAAAGGCAACAAAATTAACTCTGTTATAAGAGTTTTCTTTGGAGTAACATAGCAAGCATCTTAGCAAAACAACAATCTTTGGTCATGAAACATCTTCATGATTCAGTGGACCCTCACCTCTTCATAGTTTACCTACAAGTGGATTTTTCTGTGGAACCTAACGCCAAAGTACAGTTCTTGGTTTTCTTTGTAGAGCATATCTAAAATATTCTAAACAAATTTCAGCTTGGGAAGCTGAAATACATAGCAGCAATGCTACTTGACAATCTATTTGCTGGTGTTTGCAAAGCAGCCAATCCAGGAGCTCCTGTCAGGTTTAGCGGTGGTGAGTGGTGGAGGCAGACGCTGAGACCCAGGTAGGATGAATGATGGTGAATTTAATAAAGAAACAATAATCCAGGGAATCCAAAACACAAAGTCCAGACAGCACACAGGAGCGGATGCAGGAGCTCACAAACAGTGACAACCGGTACTGGACAAACACGACGAGGAACAAAGAACACAGGTGGGGTTAAATACACAGAGGGTAATCAAGGAGACAAGAAACACCTGGGAACAATCAAGGGGAGACAATACAACACGGAGACTAAGAGACACAGAAACTCCAAATAAACAGATAAGGAACAGATCCTGACAGCTCCATTCATTTTCTTGAAGATGATTGGCTGTACCTCCAAGAGTGGAAATTAGAAAAACGTTAGCTTCTGTGGTAGCGCTAGCATTGTTTCCACTGTGTTTCAATGTGTATTGAGGTATGTTGGTTTTATGGTTGTGAAGCTACTGCAGTCATGTAATGTTTAGTTCAAACTATTCATTGAGCCTTTTGGGATGAGAATCAAAGAATTTGTACATTTTTTAAAAATATTGTTAACTGTTTACTATTTGAAAATTTGAATGATTTGGTGACAGATTATGGTGAAGTTGCAAATCTTAGCGTGTCTCAACCTGCTTCTGGTTCCTAAAAACAAATTCAGAACAGTACAAAAGATATTTGTTATTATTGTTTTTTGTGGAGTTTGTTGTGTTTGTTTTTGATTAATGTCTTTATGTTATGCGAAGAAGAGCATTTGATCAAAACTCACCCCAATTTTGATGAATAAGTTTCAAAATTTTAAGTGAGATCTCCTACTATGTTTTCATTTTCTCTGGTAATGTCAAAGTAGCAAACAAATGGGTTAAAATGCAAAAAAAAAAGACTTTATGATAAGATTTAGGGTTTGTTAACATGTTGACAGGCTGCACGGTGGCGCAGTTGGTAGCACTGCTGCCTTGCAGCAAGAAGGTCCTGGGTTTGATTCCCGGCTGGGGTTTGCATGTTCTCCCTCTGCATGCGTGGGTTCTCTCCGGGTTCTCCGGCTTCCTCCCACAGTCCAAAACATGGCTGTCAGGTTAATTGGTCTATCTAGGTGTGAGTGTGCATGGTTGTTTGTCCTGTATGTCTCTGTGTTGCCCTGCGACAGACTGGCGACCTGTCCAGGGTGAACCCCACCTCTCGCCTGGAACGTAGCTGGAGATAGGCACCGGCAACCCGCCCGACCCCATTAGGGACAAAGGGTGAACAGAAAATGGATGGATAACATGTTGACCTTATTTTTCTCTTGTATGTTGCTACAGATTTCACTATATGACTAATCTAAAAAGATTACATGACTGGATCAGATTTTTTCCATCCAAAGTGTTGAATTTCAGAGATGCGAACTGACACAAGCCTGTCTTTTGAAAAGTAAACTGTTGAGTTTCACAATCTTAACCTTTCACTTCTTGGCAAAGCTGGATAAGTTGTAGAGCTATTTTTGCCTTCCTTCAACCAGGAAGTTACTATTAAATAATTCAGAAGTAAACAGTGTTGTTCCAGATTTTCCTCAAAAGCTAATTTTGAAAAGATAAATAGCAGAAGTAAAATTTCTTGGTAGTTTCAGCTTCTATTATTTTATTAAATTTTGTTGCTTCCCCCCATGGGAGAAAGCCACTCTGCTTCTGTTTGCTCAGTTGGATCACATTTTTAAGATTGTTGATCATTAATCTGCAATGTTGTCACTTTTTCTTGTGTCCATATACACAAGGTACACCTGAAGATGGTTGGAGAAAAATAAAGGCAAACTTCCATTATTTTATTAATAAACAATATTTTCTTCCTCCTGCTGTTTTTTGACACTATTTCCTTTCCTATATCTTTCAAAGTGTTTGCTGTGTGGTGAGATGGAGAAGAATTTTATGTTTTCTCAGACTTCAGCTTGTTCAATATAAGATTGATTTCATTCAGAATTACCTCAGCAAATAAAGAAATATGGAGCTTGCTCAGATAAAGAGGGGTGAGGAGGGGAGGCTGGACGGCGTGGGCGTCGAAGCTCAGGCGGCAGCTACGGCTGATGACTCAGGTGATGTGTCATACTCCAAGCTATAAAAGGGAACTTTTACATTTTGTCCACACAAACACAACCACACACACGTACAGTACTCACACTGGACTCAGAGGGACTTTTGTTTACTACAGCAGGAGCCTAAAGATGAAATGTAAGTTTGTTCATCATACTTTTAGAGGAAAACATCATGTGTGTGTTTGTTTGTGGGGGTGTGTAGGCGTGTGTGTGTGTAAGAGGGAGTGTGTTTGTGTAGAGGAGGTGGTGGTAGTGATGGGGGTGTGGGATGGGGGGCATTCACTGCACGTGGTCTTAACTTTTACTTTTTGCCTGTGAATGTTTTAGAGTGAGAGTCAATGAAAGAATGAATGAATGAGATGTTGATTTAGTTCATGACTGAAGCATGAGAAGTGTTTTTTTATTTAATGTGGAATCTGAATGACCCACTGTTTGGCTTCAGCTTGGCTGTGATTGGATAATCCTTTGTGTACGAGATGCTGTGTGTGTGTGTGGAGGCGTGTGTGTGTGTGTATGTGTGTGTGGGGGGGTGTGTGTGTATATGTGTGTGTGGTAGGGATTTCCCCAAATGCTTCCAACAAGAACTAAATTGCTGTATTTTTCTTTCCTCAAAACATCTGTGGTGAAATATTCTTCTTACTAAGCAATACATTTTCACTGAAATCACTTTTTAAATTTATGGTATCTGTAAAATCCATTTTAATCTTCTAGCTGTTTGTTAGGGTACTCGTTTAAACAACTTTATGTAAACTGGACTAAGTCAGCTACTCCTAACAACAAATCAGAACCACATGAAAAGTTAGGCTTTTTACCAACAAACACCAATCAACTTTCACTGATGTGTTAAAAAGTTCAAAACTTGGTTTGTTTAGAGTGAAACTGAATAACTGACATGATTATTATCAGTTTGTAGTGATTCAATAAGTATCATTTAAATCAGGGAACTTGAAAGTATCATTCTGCCAGGTGGAGCGCGTTGTGTTTGGTCTTCTGTATAAGTTGTTGCGTCATTAATTAAGCGGACACAGTGTTGGTGTAAACTGGGGGAAGGACTCCTCACACCACATGTTGGTCGCTGAAAGCAGCAGCACTGACTGGCTTTGTGTTTGTGCTGCACAGCTTTGGTAAGAAAGTGAGGCTGGTGATGTTATGATGCCTCCTCTGTTTTCTTTTCTAGCAAACTGAAGAAAAAAATGTGGTTTTGGGGGAATTTACAGGTCCAAACTTGTATGTGATGGTGAAGTTTTGCATTGTGTAATGGCATAAAAGCAGGATTCTTCTTGCTTTTATGCAAGAAGAGAGTTTGGTTGAATTAATCTTTATACAAGTGGTGTTTTGATGTATTTTCCTATAAGTTTTTGATAGATTTTAAGTAGTTATGGTAATTCTCTTGCTTATCCATCTGGCTATAATGCCTATTATAAAGTTAATGTTGTAAAAATCATGGTGACAGTTGAATAAATCAGAAGAAAAAGACTAATGAAGAAAGGCGAGTCACTTTTGCAGACATCGATGTCGTCATTGCACATCACCAGCACACTTACAGTAATATATCCTATAGCCACATCGATCCTGACTCCTGTGATGAGTCAGCACTTAGCAGATTGCCCCTAGTGATCAAATGTGGTACTACAATTGAAAATACACAGCAGTCAAGAAGCTTGTTTCTTGCTTTGTTTTTCACCTCTTTGTTTCCATAACTGCTGACGCTGTGAATACACCATGACTCATGCAAAAGCTGGTGGCTCAGCTTCTTTTATGTGTGGTATCATCCAGATGGGGGTCAGAGAAATGAAGACAAAGCAATGATTAGAAGGTTACATTTGGACTTGTGTCGGGGATAGAGTTATAGTAAGTAGTAACGTTACACTGCATGTGTCAAATGTGGTTATAGATCAGGAAACAGAACGCTGCTACTTGAAACTGTGGCTGCTCACATCTATCCAGTTACTCAGACATGACTTAATATGATCAATATCCTCTTTTTACAGGCCAAGGCAGGTGGCTTTGGATTAGTTTCACCTTTTTTATGGAACCAGAGATCTCAGCTTCCTTGACTTGCATGAAAATCAACAGACTGCAGAGAGATGAAGGTCATTAGATTTACACACTTCAGTGATGAGAGTCAATAATGTCAGACACAGCTGAATAAACTTTCACTTACTTAATCATCACATAAGCCTCTGAAACTAAGAAAAACGTCATCTCAGGATAGTGAACCAACGAGGGACTGCATGACACAGCATGATGCATTTCTCTGTAATTGTAATGTGAAACCAGAGTCATACTGAAAACATGTAAACGCTGACAATGGAATAATAGAAGTCCTTATAATATATGGATTTAAACCTTTATTTATTCAAAATTGTAAATTTATTACCTGTGCAGTTGATGTAGACTGATAGCAAGCAAAAAATTTAGTGATTTGATATCCATTGTCTATTTGCATAATGTAACACTGAGCTCCATTTCTCTAAGCTACTTTTCAAAATGGGAAAGACAAGAGAGTATAACATTCAAGTGAGGTAAATGTGTGTTGAAGTATTCTGCTTCCATAAACTTGTCCATATATAGAGTCAGAGCAATAGTTATAACATTAAAAACAACTCATAATGTGACTAACCTGGCTCTTGCCACCACTCATGAGCTCACTCATAGTGAGAACGTAAGGGAGGTAATAAAAATCTGTTAGATAATTACACCAACAGGTGGTGTGTTGGGGTCACTTAAATCCAACCTTTTAGGTACTAAGCTTGATTTTGCATCTGTATATTTGAGCAAATCACCAGTTTGCGTGATATAAGCTGTGATGGTAAGCAAAAAGATTGCTTGTTTCATAGAAAGAGTTGTGGTTTTGTCCACCTGAATAATCTGATGATAACTCTGTGATACTAAAGGAAGTGTGTGTTTTAAAATCCACCAGCCAGTTTGTGTCTGTTTTCTGTTTGGTGCAGAGCAGAGAGGGGATTTTCACTGAGTTTATGTCTGGAAGCAGCTGCCTGTTGCTGATTAAACCCAGACCTTGAATTTACAAACTGTCACACAGAAGCAGCAAGTCAAGGAAGTTAAACTGCTGAAAAATGGGGAAAAAGCAGTCCCTAGTTACTAATTTACTACTAATACGGTTTCATGCCACATTAATGTTGCATATTTTACATTTAACAACAAGACCCAGTTCACAGCAGGAGCATGGAATTAAAAACTGTAAACATTAGAAAAGCATTAATTTATGAAAGTCAAAGCCGAGACTTCTTTGAAGCGAACAGAGCACCTGTTCATGAGTCGATTCGCTGTCCTTGAGAGCAAAAGCAAAGAGAGCAGAAGAAATAAGGCGTCCACTGAGCACACACAGGAAACTCCAGTGTTTGTTTGTCTGACCCAGCAAAAAAAAAAAGGGGGCACGAACTCAAACGGAAACTGCGGAAGCGGGCGATTATGTGAGACACTGCACGCACTTGTTTGTGTTTCATGTTTGAGTGAATGTGTTCTGACGAAACGGCCTGCTCCACACATCAAAGACGGCCCATTCACTCTGCTTCTGAAGCAACTTTACTGTGAGCCGTAATGCTGTCACAGCTGTTTACTCAGCCAGATACATGACTGTACACTGCTCTGCCTCTGGATGTTTTTCTTCAGGTTTTTTTTCTCCCCGTCTCTTTAGGTTTTTGCTGATTTCTTCCTCAGTAATTTTCCAACTGTTGACTGAAGATATTCCAGTTTTCCAGTGTGTGTCCTTTGGTAACTGAAAACTCCTTCATTACGGCTTGAAACCAAGATAGTAGCTGATAACAGATAGATTTATTTTGAATCATTTTGAATGCCTGGCTAGATGTTAATCTGAAAGAGGACATCTGTTTGTGATTTAATACTTTATTTAGTTTGGCTCTCTCAATTTGGATGCAGTGTTGAACGTTTGTGGTGCAATTCAACCACAAATTTATTCAGTGTAAATAGCAAGAATTTTAATTTCCAGATGTCTTCTCACCACAAGTGCATGCCTCTGAAATTTCTTTCAGACTGAATAGATTTTTTCAAAACTGGAGGTTAATGTGACTCATGTTGACAAATATTTGCTGAAACATTTTACGATTCCCCTGATAAGGGACTTTATCTTGTGTTCTACATTTTGCAATCCCTCTCCCACATAATATGAGCAGCTGGAGCAAACAGAGAAGGAAAACAAGATTCAGGTGGGGATATGAATAAAACAGAAAAATCTCAAAGTTTGTGATGTCATTCTAGTGGACAATCAGGTCAAAGACAAAACATACACAACACTGAATCATATTTGTAGCTAAGCTAGTCTAGCATTAGATTACAAAATGAAGAGGTCAACCTTCCCAGCAAACAGAAGATTTATAGATGTAGCATCCTGCACCAGTTACACATGAATAAATCAGATGCATTCATTAGAATATATTTAAAATTCAATACCTCATCATTAGAAATCATCTCTAGACTTGAAAATTGAATATTGAAGATGTTCAAAATCTGTGGATTTGAGCTACAAATCCAGGTTTTTTTTATTATCTAAATTTTATTGTAGTCTTTACACTAATGTTCATGACAACCGAGTAGAAAAGCATAGTTTGAAACTTAATTTAGTGCTGCAACATAATTCACCAAGTGAAGTAGAAGTTTAAAATTCTTCAAATTCAAAAAGTCTCAAACTTTAATAATAATTAAAAAGTTGCTTTTGTTGTTTCAGACCTTTGACCTTTTCTAGAACTTAGATTTGGACCATTGAGCATGAAGTTTGAGAAAAGGTTATCTACAAATACAATTTTGTGATGTTATTCACATCTAATTTACCATTAACATGAAAAATGGATCAAGGAGTCAACAATAAGCCTCATACTTTACATGAACTTCTTGTTTTTCATTTACTGCATTGATTTTCATGTAAAATCAGTGGCACGGTTCTTGAACCTCCTACTAACTCTTACAAATAAATGTAAGATTTTTAGCAGATGGAGAACAAATGAACATGTAGAAATTGAAAGAGTTATGTTGAAAATTAAAGGGTAACCACTGTGGCAACCTCCTGCCTTTAAGTGAACTCATAAATTAGACTCATTTTAGTGTCTGGGAAGCAGTAAAAGTGTCTGAACTGGCCCAACACCCTTGACAAAGGAGATGTTTTCTCTCCAAAGAGCACAGCCCAAGGCGTCAGTCTGCTGATGTCATCACATACAGACTAATCTGAGTCAGAACGGTGGGCTTGCTCGTCTCTCTTACAGTGTGAAAGCACGCTCTAAAAAAAAACCCTGCATAGCTCACATTCCATAAGCATGACCTAACACATCTAACGGACAAGACTTTTCTTTGTTGATTTGAGGTTTGGGGTTTTTAAGTTTGCATAAATCAGTGAATAGGTTTACAGACAAGGAGCTAATCTTGATGTGAAAGGTATTTCTTCGAAGACAAGTAATTAATGATTAAAAAAGTTTAAAAGTACAGGATTCAAACCATTAATTTTCAGATTATTTTTTTCTCTATTTGGATTCATCAAACACAAAATGAGATGTTTGACCTGAGAAGTCTTTATTAAAATCTTAGCCTATATTTTTAGATCTGGCTGAAACAACAAAAGTTGTTTTTTTAAAGTGTTTTTGGAATATTCAAATGTAAGCACAATAATGTCACTAAACAATTTACAAACTGACAAGAAACAGTGACAAATTCACATTTTATTAACCCCAAATCTACAGAAGAATTAAACATTTCTTTATGATCTACCATTTATATAAACCTCACAACATTTTTGAAAAGCCAAAGCATTGTTTATCCTTATCTTGATGGTCCATCTGCTGTAACCCACCCATTCCAGCATGATGCATGAAGTATTTGCAGATGACACTGCAGACTGTCTGCACAGCAAATGCTCTGACCCCCCTCAATACCCAACAGTTGTTGATTGAGTGGAAGCATGTCCAAGCCTGCAATAAAATGAAGTCAAGTCACGTTTCTGATGCTTTACATCATAAAAACATCATACAGTCACCAATTATAGTGCAAGTAATAAATATTACATGTTGTCAAATACCATTATCGAAATCATCAAGCAAATGAACATCAAATGTGTTGGTCAGTGTTCCACAGATGCCAAAGTAGAAAGATGCTGCATATTTTGTATCAGTTTTAGATACAAAGACACTTCTTATAGTTAGGCAGCAGAAACAGAGGAAATAACTGTAACAAAGGAGTATTCATCGAAATGAAGGTGAGAACGGCCCTCAAGCACTAAAGACAGAGCAACAGTGCACCTCCTATTAAACTCTTGGGCTCATTTCGCCTGTGGCATTTTCTTCTTTTTTTTATATATATATTGTTGGATGTAATTTAAACAGCACTCAAATATTTGAAAATTATGAAGTCACAATGCATCTTTTTGGGACCAATATGGTTCCAAAAAGACCATGTTTTTTTGGTGTCCAGTGACCAGTGTGTAGACCTCTACCTATCAATGCTCTGTAATTTGCTTGAATGAAAGATTTACTTTTGGGGGAAAATATGGCACCATAACTGGCTCCAGGCCAGGGGATCTTGTTCTTCCAAATTCAGCCCTAATTACACCTGCTTTATACTTGCAGAGTCACCCAGCAGTCAATGGGCCAGAGAGAGGTTGCCGGTTTATTCACAGGGTCACATAGATGTACATGTGTAGTGAGACTTAATGGCAAATTTAGAGAAGCCAATTAACCAATTATCTAGGTTTTTTTACACTGTGGGAGGAAGCCAGACTACAGAGAATGTCTAAACTCCATGAAAAAACGGCCCCCAGAGGGTTAGTGAACCTGTATTTCAACCACATTTCATTATACGTGAGTTGAGCTCTTTATATGGTGTTTAGTCTTCCCAGAAACACGAGCCACGATTGGGCAGAATCTGTTTGTGTTTGATGTTTCTGCTCTCTAAACATCCGTCCAAGCCACAGCGCCTTTCATCCTGTCACAGAGATCAAACTTCTCACAGCTTTTATCTGATTTTTCAAATGACTGTAAATGTCTAGACGACAAGGTACTTTAAAGTTATCTGATAAAACTGTTAATGCAATAAACAAGTGCATTGTAACTGCAAAACAAATGTGAATTGCAGCTGGAGTTTTTAAAGTGTTTGACCCAGTTCAAGTGTTGTACAGTGTTACTGCTGCTTTGGCAGCAACTAGCATTAATTATGTCAGCCAAACGGCCTCCTTACTGTCGTGGCCTCCTTACTGTCAAACTACAAACTGACTGCAGCTGCCTCAGAGCTAATCTTGTGCGTCATGAGGTGTAGAAATGAAAACAAGCGTCGATCCAGTCTTGTGGTTTTTTACTTTGAATCACAACCACATCACTTCTGGGTAAAAGAGAAGAGAGGAAATCTAAGATGTGCTGCTGGCTGATGCAGCGTTGCACACACCTGTCTGTGCAGCTGTGTGTACGACCACAGCTGGATGACAGTCAGTCAGTTGGACTGGATTTGGTGGATTCTTTTGAAGGAGAACCATTTCTTTGTTGTCACAAACGAGGCTTCAATGAAACCAGACCAGTTTTCCGTGGCTCATTGTGTGCGCCTCTCTCCTGTCTCTGCAGTTCTTCCTGAGACTTCCTCGTTCCTGTTCCACCTGCTGCTTCTGACTGAGCTGTTAGTCCGATCTTCATCTCTTCCCATCCGCAGCTCCTCCCACTGTGGATTTTTTGGATCGATGATCCATCAGGTGGAAAGTTTGATGAATTTATCGAGAAAAATCCATCAGCTGGTAAGGCTTATTTTGAACTTCCTTGATCTCTAGCATGACAGTTATTCAGTTATTATCTTTTTTTTTTTTTACCTCTGAATCATAGCTTATATATCTTTGTTAACTTACTAGAATTTCACTGACGTAGTAACAGTTTGGCAAGAAAGGAAATACAATTTTCCTACCAGGAATCAGAAAATGTTCTGGGATTTGTCACCTTTACTGGTATATAGACCAAATGAATGATGGTTTTTTTTTTACTTTTATTTCTTATTGTGTTTTGAACAGAGAACAGAAGACCTCGAACACTTTGAAGATGCCAAATTCAGTCTGGATAGCCTTCCTGACTTGTATCACACTGCTGGCCATCTTAAGTCATTGAAGGTATAAAACTATAAAGATAAAAGATTAAAACAACTTATCTCTTCTCTTCATTCCTAAATAAAATATGTGATTTATGTGCCTGCAGGTTAATGAATCCTTCACTCAGATGTATGGATACACTCAGTCCTTCAAACTGCATATCGACTGGTTGAAGGTTGCTAAAGAAAATGTCAGTTTGCCTTTCCAGACAGAAGAGGGCGCCAGCTCTCATCTTCTGCAGTTGTCCAACCTCATTGAAAAATGTTTTCATCCGGTAGGTCCTCCTGCATTTATACCATTACATTATGTGAAATTTTTCTGCGAAAATAAAAGTACAGAAATTATAGATATTGCAGCACAGAAATTGTCAATGTACTGTTAATTAAATTATGCCAAAGGATGGTGAGAAAATAGAAATGTAAAATATGTGCAAAAAAAACAAGCACATTTATCTGAAGTTAAAAGAAATGCAACAAGCCAACAATTAAAGATAAATAAAGTAAATGGGTGTAAAAATTAAAAATTTGTAAAAATATCAAAAATAACTGTTAATTTAGCACTTCTTATAAGTGGCTACAAGGCATGTCAGAAGGTTTTGGTTTTTTTTAGATTTTGTTAAGTTCCGATTATGATTATATAATCATATTATATTATATGATTATAAAAATATGATTATACTATTGTATTCATATTTATTTATGCCAATAAAGACAGAAACCCCTTCATTTTTTTCCTGTTACCATAGTTTCATAAATATGCATATTTATTTGAGTCAATCTGATTTCACCGTTCCTTTTTTCTTTTTGTTTTTAGCAAAACAATGAGGCTCTTCCGTCAACGGCACCCAACCTTCCTGTTGTCTCCAACGCCTTTGATGCCCTTGTGTACTCTGTAGAAATTTCTGACAGGTTAAAAGTTTTCTGTGTGTGGTCAAAAAGAGTCTTACGGTACTTCCAGAAGCATTCTTAAAAAAAGGTCTTGCAGCCTTTTCGGAGGCAGTCCTGCTATTCTAGACAGTGTAAGCCTTAAAGGGCATTAAAACATCTTCCACAAAAAAACCACTGCTAACTCCAGAATGTTTTTAAGCAATATTATGTCATGTTAGTGGACTACCTCAAGATGGCAGCATTAGGTAATCTGCTGTGGTGGTTCTGACCCAAACATCTCAGCTACAACCCACTGGATTACTATGAAAGCTTAAATAAGGATAAAAATACTTTTTATTAATTTTATTATCCACTTTTTTCTAAGCCCAGCTGTAGTTTAGAAATGTGATTTTCCAAAAGATTCCCCATATTGACAAGACTGTAAAAACTAAGAAAACTTAACGTTTTATGCATTTTTTCTGCAAAAATGTCAGTTTGCTTGGTTTTATCAACAGAAGTGAAATGGTGAGAATAAGGAACCAGTCTGGCAGCTTCATTCACTCTAGACATGATTTTGGTTTGCATTTGATTAAAGTATTTAAATGATATTTTCTAAATGATTTAAGAATAATTTTACCATGCTTAATGAAAAGCTACTCTCACTGCATTATGACAATTTTAGTTCATATACATAATTGACATATTAGGTTTCAATCATCACAGAGGACTGAAAAAAGTTTTTTTTTTTTTTGCATTTTTGCCTTTTATCCATATGTGAAAAGTATTTTTAGATAAAAAGTTTTAGAAATAGATAAACTGAGAAGATACAGAAATTATAGTCTATTTTTCTTAGACCGTTTTGCATATATCTAAATATCACCCACTGGAAACAAACAAATATGCCCAATTTCTTATTATTTTTCCTGCGCTTCTGCCATCATTATGCATCAGCTGTGCTGTGATTAATAATCAATAACAAAAGGTTTAAAAAGGTTGCTTTCAGTTATTTTACCAGAATTTCCAGCATTGCTCAGACTGTTCTTTGCTTGAATGTATTTCTTTTGCTGGTATCAACATCACTAACCATGAGTGTGGCATGACTGTTTCACCATCTGATTGAATGTTTGCCAAATGGAAAGAAATGTCTGTTTAAGAAATGTATGATGAATAGTGTTGATGCATAAATCTATGCAAAGGGCTTCTTAATGCTAGTAGTATCAGAACCATCTCCATTTGATGTGACTGAGATCAGTGGTGCGTTGTTTACAAAGTATTTTTTTGAACAGGTTGTCATATGAATTTCTTTTAAAGGAAAGCAGAATGTAGGTTTATCTTGTAGGCTTGAGGAAATGTATATTTTTCTTTTACATGTAGCCATTTGAACTGTACTCATGCACTGTGCCGAGGTAGTGTCACCTTCGACCTTTACTCCCACTGAGACTGTTTACACTCACAGTGCCTGCCAGGTGTTGATCAGAATGATGAACCGAGTGATACGAAATATGGATTCTGTAAGAACTCTTGTGTTATATTTTTTTAACCTATTTAGAATGCTATTTATCAGTTTTTATATTTTGTATTTCAGCTTTGAGATGCAGGCATCTCATTTTTTTCAATAAATATTGTTTTATGTCATATATAATATTAATATTAATGTATTATTGTTATTGTAACTTATACTATTTATATGGTTATAATGTATTGCTTTTGTATGTTTAATGTAATTAATAAAATAAATGAAACATAAAGATTGTTTCAGTGTGGTGAGTAAATTGTGATACAATAAACAAATCAGCCAAAAGGCCACTGATGATTTGAAGTCAAATATATTAACATTTTTGCTCCAAAATGATCAAATATAGACATTTATTTTACATCAGTCTGTGTAAAACTTTAATTATCAGGGAGTCTCATATATAATCTTACAGTGCCACTCAAAATCCTATTCATTATGTGGATAAATATTGTGTGGAGGTTAACATATATTTATTAATTTTAAAATATGGTAAATTTGCAACAAAATCAACCAAATTATGGTAGAATTCAAACACATTTAATATAATTGAAGATTTGTTTTTGGTAGAATGGTGGGAAGAGTCATCAATTCGGGAACACTTTATGTCAGGAAATTGTAGCTTTAGCTATTAATAAACTTTGTCAAAAGTCTAAAGTACATTATAAATGTGAAAGTAGTCAAAATTAGGAGGTTTGGGAATTTTTTTTATCAAAAGACAATGGAGATTATAACCTTGACCTGCTAGTAGAGCTGCCAAACCTAAATTCATTGGAGTTGAAGGTCCACTGTATAGAAATGTGATTCCTAGTGGTGAAAACTTGAGTTACAACTAATGTAGTATGTCCAATCTCTTGTATTGTCCCACAATGGGAAAATGTCTGTGCAACAGTCGCAAAGTGTTGCACAGACAGTGTGCAATAACAGTGATGGGCAATAACAGCAAATCAACTTACACAAAGATAGAATATAAAAATGTATAAAGCCAGAATAAAGACTAAAAATACTGTGCAAAAGGCAACAGTTCAACATAAATGTTGCATAGTTATAAAAAATACTCCAGAGGAATACGCAACTGAGCTGGTTAATTAAAAAACGTACAATATGTGCATGTTTTTTGAGCTTTAAAAGACAGGCTATTTAAAAGATGACTATAAGACTGTATGAGTGAGCAGGGGAACAGAGACTTACATAACACCAGCGTGTTGATGTAGGACCTCAGACAGATGATCTCACACACAGACAGACTTTCATTGTAACCGAGTAAGCTGTGTAGAGTACATGTAGGCTGAGGCCACAAGCGACAGCTGACACTGGGATTTACAAATCACATGGGGTCTGGGTGTTAGAGGAAAATCCTTCCCCTGAACACGGAGTGAGAGGGAACATGTTTCTGTGTGCAGAGAGTGGTGAGGATGTGGGAGAATTTACTGGCTGACAGAAGCTAAATACAGACGACTCAAGAAGAGTCTTCACATTTTACCGTATTTGCAATTTGGAGGGAACACTAAAACCCAAATGCACTAAATACAGTAATCCTTAAGGTTTAAAGATTGGCCTTCAACTGATAACTGATACTCAATACATGTTTGCTGCTTTTAGATGTTCTCTGCAAGCTGTAATTCTACCGTATGCCACACTTCACTTTGGTTTGCAACCAGCACAGATAGAGTGTGTTTCACTAACAGATATGGTGAAGCAGATAAAGGTGATGGAATTTTAAAGAGCTGCTAATCGACTGTCACGATCTGAAATTTCAGGGAGGCACAAATGAAGTTAAACTTCTCTTAATCATTCTAAATATGAGTCAGTATATAGTATTTTAAAAGATTTCAGACTATTTATTATCCAATAAGAGGCCAGGAGACCATGAAAGTCATTTTTATTCTATACTGTTTGCATGCAGAAACTTTTTCTTTCATCAAAATGTGAAACAATACGTTTCGCTTTTTGCATCCTTACCATGCCTTTAAAATTTATTTCACTGCATGCCATCTGAAAACACAGGTCTTTCTTTTTATCAGATAAATCAAACTCATCTGAACTTTCCAATGCTATTTTTTATTTTTGTCAGTATGAACATCTTAAAATAAGTTCTGAGATGGACAATGCAGAAACTTCAAACTCATTGTGATTTCTGGTCCTCGTTGAAGTTATGGTAGCTGTGTTAGCTGTTATAGAGCTACATTTCTTTTAGAAAGTACAGAAAGCAGATTATAAGAACATGAACTAAAGTCTCTACTTTGGAGAGAAATGTTCACACTGCCAAAGTTCTTATGATGATAGCATCCTTCCTGTTTACATTATTAATGATGTTTCTGAAACTTAGATTTGTAAATATGATACTGAGGTTTTGACCTGATCCGATAGATGTACAGTATTTCCACTGTTTAAGTTTGGGTTCAATGTTTTTCTGTGCAATGTAATCTTTAATGTCCAGTTAAAACGTGATTCAGCTAGTCTGGGTTCATTAGGAGACTTAGCATTAGCTATGTGTCACCAGGTAGTAAAATCAATGCTGTTCCACCCAACAGCAGCATATAGAGAATAAAACCTAAAATTGAGTCTTGTGTTACACCGTAGTTTTGCTTCTTCACTATCATTCCTAGAAATTGAAGGGAAACTGTTAATCTGAAAGATGAACGATCCAAATGAGATAAAACAAAGAAGAATCACGTATTAAATGGAAAAGTCCCACACACACGCACACACACCCTCTCTTGCACAGCCCCATGCAGAAACATTCATGACACCCTTCATGGTCTGTCCAGCAGTGCAGCAGCAGCAGCAGATTAAAGGCGGGAGAAGGAGAGGACATGAGGACAGAACAGCAGCTGCTGAAGACATGAAAACATGCATTTAATCGAGTCCAAAATCTGGTGAATAAGTGAAAACATTGAGACCAGAACTGGATATTTAGAGCTCAATGTTTTTTTAATTAGAATTATAGCACAGAAAACCAGGGAGAGAAATATTCTGACTGCTGCACCTGCTGCATGAAGTCCTCAGCAGTGATTTGTGTTGGTCAGATTTAAGGGACAACATCAAACCAGGACTCCAAGATGACAGTAAGTTGAAAGCAGTGCAGATATCGTCAATGATGAATGTTGCAAATGAAGTATAATGTGTGCTTTCAGAAGATAACAAGATTGTCCACTTCTAGACAAAAGTGATTTTTAGTATCTCTAGTGCTTGGATTCTGTCTTTACAACCAATGTGAATAAAACTGAAACACTTTTAAAGAACATTTTCAGAAACAGTAAAAAGTAATTATACAAATTAAGAATTAACATTCACTGCAATAACCTTTCACAATATAAAA
The DNA here is from genome assembly GCF_002775205.1 of Xiphophorus maculatus. NCBI lineage: Eukaryota > Metazoa > Chordata > Actinopteri > Cyprinodontiformes > Poeciliidae > Xiphophorus > Xiphophorus maculatus. The sequence continues at coordinate 11,706,902 of NC_036455.1, read as the reverse complement.
ATAGAAATAACTTGTATCTTCACATCGAGGGTTGAAAACTTCCAACATAGCTTTTCAAAATTATAACAGTAAAGTTGCTAAGCAGAAAACAAATACTGGAAATTAAAATCAAAATGGTTCACTGCAGGTTAAAATGAAGCTTTAACATTTTTACAATTCTGACAGTTTTATTGCTGCAATAATAAGCTATTAGCAGTTGCAGATAAAAAAATAAAAGAAACATTTCTTGAGACTGCAAGGATTGTTTAATATTTTTGACTGTTTTTGAATGCATCATGTACAAATTTTAGAAGATTATGGAGTAAAGTATGGTAAATATTGCTATATATAAACAGTTTCTTTATATTAAATACATGCTTGCAACCAAGGTCATCTTGTATCAAACTTACATCAAAATATAATGCATAGTTGTGCCCAATATTGTTCATACCTCTGGCAGATTTTAGATTTAATTTAATTTTCCATTAACAAAGACACATGTTTCTATAGGAACTGAGACAAAAATATCTTAATAGGTAATTCAGATTTAAGTTTTTACTTAAATTTAAAAAAATTAACTTAAGAGATAATCTACACCCTTCTCAATAATGAAAGGAAATCTGCGATGACTTTACAGTAATTACATTTTTATAATTGTTCTCTACCTTCCTGCAAAGTTCTCTCATGTTATTCTTAAGATTTATGTTTTGTAATGAGATCCAAGTCTTTGAAGTTGGAAGGCCTCCTTGCCATCGCCCTAATGTTTAACTCCCTCCAGTTTGGACTCCCGTTGGGCCTCACAGAAACAGAATATTACTCCAAAGCAGAATAAACATATTGGTAAAAACTGAACCTACATCTGCCAGGAGTATGTTTACTTTTGTGCCAAACTGTTCTACTGTGATTGTTTCTATTGTTACAAAAGGTTTTGTTTTTTCTGCTCTCCTAACATAAATTCAACAATGAATGAGGTTTGAAGAAGAAACATTCCTCCTTCCTCCTACTTTCAGAAGCTGTTTGTGTGACCTAAGCTGAGGAATTCAGTGTCAGCATGCAGAACATTTGCAGCTCGGATTTGGACTCTAATGAGAAGTAATGAGCTGCCCTCTGTTTGGATCTGGATGTTGACACCTAATCTTTGCTTGAGAGGTGCCAGCTGCAGTGGAAACATCAACAGACAAAACCAAGACCAGTGTGTGCCACAGGGTTTCATGTGGCTATTAACAGACATGTTTATGTCCACGGATGAAGGTTATCAACGTCACCATGGCGACAATCAGTGCTGAAGCGGTCGCGTTGCATTCCCAAACGCTGTCAGGAATTCAGTTCATAAGAGAAAACTAGTCAGCGAGAATGATATCTACATTTTCAAATTTAAAAACCCACTTTAAAAACTTCAAATACACTTTTCAGTTTTAATGTTAAACCATTTAGATGTTTGACCATCTGTTTTGCTGAGTCTCATTTTAACTCTTTATCTGTTTCTCAAGGCTGCCACAAAGCTTCTGGATGAGATGTGCCATCTGACGGCTCAATCTCTGACAGCGATGGACACATCAGAGCACTTCCAGGTCCTAAAGCTGCTGGGCGAAGGCTCATATGGAAAAGTAATGCTGGCTGTGCACAGAAAAAGAGGTGAGAAAGTTAACCAAAACCAAACAGTTCCAAGAAACCAAACTTGAAAGAAAAGAAATGATGTTCCTTCTGTTTCCCTCAGGAACTCCAATGGCTTTGAAGCTCTTCCCACGGGAATCCACCTCACTTTTCTCCTTCCTGAGGGAGTACAATCTCTCCTTGTCATTCTGCACCCATCCGTCTCTGACCAGAGCTCTGGGAATCGCGTACTCCACCCCGTCACATTACATCTTCGCTCAGCAAGCCAGCCTCTTTGGTGATCTCTTTGATGTAATCACACCAGAGGTATGCAACTAGGGTTTTAATTTGTCATATAAACTAAGAAAGAGTCTGATAAGAACAATGTTTCAAAGGAATAAGCAGTTTGAATGAATGACTGTAAGCTCACAGTAAGAAATAAGAGAATATGGACAGAAAGACTGATAAAATCTTGGTCCACCTGTTCCACAGGTGGGGATGGAGGACGACTGCTGTCAGCGGGTGGTCTCCCAGCTGTGTGGAGCTCTGTCCCACCTCCACTCCCTTGGTTTTGTCCACAGAGATGTCAAACCTGAGAATGTCTTTCTGTGTGACTCTGCGTGTCGATGGGTCAAACTTGGAGATTTTGGCATGGTCAGTCCAGGACTATCAGCATAATATGTCATTATAAAAACAGTCTTGCCAACAAAATCACAGCAACCAACCGTAGATTTTTTTATCCCCAGGTGAAGGCCAGGGGAACCAGAATCCCAGAGGTCTGGTATAGTTCTCCTTACTGCACCCCGGAGGCTGAGATTGCTCGAGGAAACGAGGACAGCTGGAGCAGCACAAACGACGAAAACGGTAACTTTCAGGAGGATGAGGACAAGAAGAAAACAAAGAAGCAGAGAGTTTGGGCGTCTGTGGAGCCCAGCACAGACAGCTGGGCGCTGGGCATCCTCACATACGCCATGCTCACCGGCAGTCACCCCTGGGCTGAGACAGCCAGCGACTGCTGCTCATACGTAAAGTATCGAGATTGGTTTGAGAGTGCAGAAGGTCCTGATGATGAACTGGATGTGTGGGTAGAACCTGACACAGAGAGCACACAGGGAGCCACTGATCTGAATGGAAACAGACAGAAGGACGGTTCACCTGTCGCCCCTCAGTTTGCCTGTTTCACACAGTTAGCCTGCTCCTTCTTCCAATCGCTTCTCGACCCCAGGCCGCAACTTCGAGGACGTCCTGAGGACGCTCTGAGTTACCTTGGAGACCACTGGATGATGGAGAAAGAGAGGATGAGACAGGAGAAGGAGAGGAAGAAGAATAGTGGGAAGACTGCAATTAAATCGGTGAAAGAGATGGAGGGGAGAGGAGAGCGGTGAGCAAAGATGGCTAAAGAAGACTTAAGACTGTGTGATCAAGATGAAAATGCAGTCATGCTTGTTACTTAGCATTGCACTGTTTTAAAATGTATCAACCTGAAATCCTGTTTATATTCCTGAATATGAATATTGCAATCTCTATTTTTGTAATTTAAGCAATTTTTTTTATTTTATTTTATTTTTGGGGGGATCTGGAATGTGTGAAAAAGTTAGTCACTGTAGATGCTATAGAAACCAAGCTATGCAGTCAGGAAAAGTATGTTACTTTAATTTTTCATAATAAACTCTCCAAAAGTTATGATAGGCTCTGTCGGTGTGTAATTTTGTTGTGGCCAGTTCCTCAAGAAATTTGTCACAAAAGACTAAACACACTCCAGTCCTAGAGCGCCAATGTCCTGCAACCTTTGAATGCATCCCTGCTCTAACACACCTACAGATATAGCAAAAGGTAAAGTGATAAAATAAGGGCTACAAAATTTACAAAGTTTATAGACCTGAATAAAGATTTTAGAGGATTTTAGAAAACCTCAACAAAATTTCCATGGTTTGTGGAAAAGTGTGGGAGCATCAAACAATTTCCCTCACTTTAGAGAATTTTAAACATCTGCTAATTTGCTAAGCAATTTAGTAGCAACAATTTTGAGAATTATTTGTCTTAATGGCAAGATTTTTGGTTGCAGTGGACCCAAACAAAGAAAATATTCTGGCAAAAACAAGGAACTTACAAAACTCACATGAGGAGGAAACTATATGGACCTAATGAGTGCAGCAAAGGAATTCTGCTCTGAATGATGGGAACCAAGAAGCCCAAACACTGATCAAAATGTGGAGAGTGAAATCAGGTGAGCTTAACCAGAGGAACCCAAAACAGCTGTGGAAGAGTGTGAATCAGCGAGACAGTGGAAATAAACACAGGAAACACACCAGGACTTAAACTAAAACACAGATCTACAAAACAAAAAGAGGTAAAGTCTTCAAACACCTGTGGATCATGACTGTTTAGTGGAGATGTAATACTACCATGTCCTTGTAAGACACTGTCTGTGGAGCTCTGTGATATATTTGGATATAGACTTTGGAGAATACGTCATACTGGGTCATGAATGGTATGTAGACTGAAACTATAAACCCGTCTAGAGTTCAGTTTCCTTACAATCACAGTCAGATCTCTTAATCTTTTACAAAAAAAAAAATACCTTAAAGAATTTTATCAAGTCTTCAGTGAATCAAAGACATTAAGATTTAACAGCATAATCATTTTATTATTCCTCTGTAATGCGTTTGTAAGATTATACACCAATGTGAATATACCACACACTGTAACGCCCATCAGGAAAGCCTCCCCAGGTGTTTTCATAAATAGACATTCAGTAATCAGTTTGACATTAAAACCTTTCAGCACCACAGACGTGCCAGAATCTTTAGCCTCATCGTCCGGCCAAGTCACACTCTCAATGATCATGCAAGCGCAATCCGCTGGATCATTTTTAGATCTCAGAACTGGCATGAAACACTGAGACTTGACAAGCATCATTAAAGGAATCACTTTTTTTTTTCATTTATATTTTGTAAAGGTCACAGCTGCACTGAGAGAATGACGCAACCAGGAAATAAAGTAGATGGACGCAGTTTTAGCCTAGTCCTGGTTTCTCTGCCAATAAATATCAATCTAGTATCCTGACTGCGTTTCTCACAATGAGAATGTGGGAGAAAGGCTACCATGTAATGTGTTTGCCAGAAAATATCTGATCTTTAGCACATGTGTTGAAAAGAGAAGGACAGTAGAAGTGGGAGTAAGGTCAGAGAAAGGTCATCTGCAGCAGCTGAATATTAAACTGGTGCCAAGTTCCAATAAAAAGACTTTTCTTCTTCAAAAAACTATGTTAGCTAGGAATAAGCTTAGAAATAAAATATCTGCTTTAACACCTTCTTGAATGTTATTTTCAGAAGGTCCTTTAATCTGAAAGTATATTCTAATTTAAATAACATGACTTTATGTCATAATTCCATGTCTGAATGAGACATGGAAGTTACAAAAAAGGATGAAATCTTGTAACTGTTATCTCTTCATTGCTCCAAGTTCTCTTCCTTCATCACTTCCACAGAGAAAAAACACCATTGCAAATAGACTGGGTAAGGCTGCACTGTAAAGTTTGACATGTTTGGTATTTTCATTGCTATCTCACCAAGGCAATAAATATAAAAAGGCACAGACGAGGAATTAATGCATTTGCTAACAAACAGTCCCAGAAGTTGACCCAATAGACATCCAAATCAACATGTAGAGTGTGTTTAAGTGTGTTCAGGATAAAATGTCATAATTCTAGACTTTAAGATTTAACCTTTTAGCTCTGACCCCATGTCTGTTACAGCTTCACCCAGCAGCTCCTAAATCTTTTATACAACCAGAGTCATGAAGTTCAGCAGCTCCTGGTTTGACCCAACAACGACCTTCCCGACCTTACAGAGTCACAAGCTGGGGGCCTTTGAAGTAGCCTGATCCAAACTCCACCACAGGAAATTCTCCTTACGAAGTTCCCTGCATAAGTATTCATACAACATCAGCTAAGTTTAATGGATTTTAGGGGAATTGACCAAAACAACGCAGAGTTTCATTGGATAAATAAGTTTGAAAATGTGGCATCCATTTTTATTCGTTCCCCAAGGTGACACTTTACAGAACCTCCTCTCACTGCAGTTACAGCTGCAGAACTTTTGGGGGGATTTCTCTTCCAGGTTTGTACCCTTACGTGGATTTTATGCAAATTTTTCTTTACAAAGCTCAGTTAAAGCTCAGACTTGATGAAGCGCATACACAATGAATCGTTTTTAAGTCTTGATACAGATTTTCAGCTCGATTAAAATCTAATCTTTAACCATAAAAAAACCAAAAATTTGTTTTTGCTCTGAACTATTCAATTTCAGCTCTAGCTTTATGTTTAGCATTGTTTTCCCTCTACAGGTTGAACTTCCACTCCAGTTTCAAGTGTTCTGAGACGTCTCAAGATGTTTTGTCTATAATCGCCCTCCGTTCAGCTCATTTTTGGGTTGTAATCATCTCTGACCAGGTTTTCAATCCCTGCTAAAGGAAAGCACATCCACAGCCTGATGATGACACCACCTTGCTTCGTCATGGTGATCATATGTTAATGGTGATAAACAGCATTAGTTTTCACTCAAACCTCCTTGTAACTTTTCTGCAAAGGCCAAATTCTGTCTCATTAAATAATAAATATGCACTGCTTCAGTTGGTCTATCACATTAAAAATCTCAATAGTCATAACTAACCTTAAGACAAACCAGTTAATTAAGCTTCATTTCGGCAGATAACTTCATGGAAAATTAGGAGGCTGAGTAAAGTCAAATGTTTGATTGCATGAGCAGAGTCGAAGCAGAAATGACAGAAAGGTAAACATTTGGATACACTTCTCTGGCATTGTTATAAATTAGCTTTAGTTGGTATTAAAAATTAATAAATTTTGCATTGTATTTGCTAGTTTTAGTCACTTGATAAAGAAATGGCTAAGACTGCAATTAGAACAAAAACCCTGTGTTAAAATTACTTCATCTTCCTCTTGCAGTTTCACTTTGTGATAATAAAATGAGGGATTTTTGTTTCCACTAATCCACTATTCTGTTAATTTACAGCAACCAGGCAGAGTACAGGTGGGATCAGACATAGTGGTAATTATTCCTACCTGCTTTTTGATGAAAAAAAAACTTCCTCTTTATAAATTTACAAATCTATGCCAGAGAATAGTTTCTCAAACTATTTGCATGGCTGTAAACATAACAGAAGATATACACCTGTATGATAGGAACACTTGAGACCAAATACTGAAACCTCATTTGGATCAGGAGGAGGGAAGCAGATCTCTTGAGCACATATCATTTTCTGAACCAAACACTTTCTCTGGGCAGCTGCTCAGAATGTTGTCATCAGAACCCCCAGCCAAACTGAATATTTACTGGTCTAATGAGAATTTATGTCATGCTAAAGTATCTATCTTTTAAAGGTAATGCTAATATTGGTGTAAGTGACCTAATCCACATGTTAGCTGTCATGTCTGTTCTGACCAGATCAGATTGGAGAGAAAGTTGAGAAGAAGAAACTATCCTGGAATCTGAAAAATGCCAGATTTTGAGGTAAAAACGTTGTGAGACATTGGTACATGCATAAAAATGATATATGATTTGTATATATTCTGATATATGATATATATCAGAATATATAATGGATTTATCTTTTGATTTTATTTTTTATTAGATAAAGTGGATTCCTATGAAGTGGCTTAAAATATTTTCCCAACATTTGATTACCTTTGGTATATTATACAAAAAGTTACAATATTAAAATATTTACTGAAAACATCACATTCAAAACCATTAATCCTGACTTTTTCCATCTGATTCTGAACTTATCTTTACATTTTAGTGTACAAACCTTTTAAAATAAAAAAAGCACCTCGTGTTATAAATTTTTATACTTGAATAACAACCTGTGCCTTGAAATATAAGAAACTGCTGCTAATAAGAGCTCTCTGGAAGAGGAGCCAGAGAGCTGCGGTGGTGCTGCGAGTAAGAAAAGTCTGTCTGTAATTCAAACTAGACTTTTAATAATTAATCAAAATGACAAATGAGGCAGCTTGGAGAGATGTGTTGGATGTGTGACAGCGTGGGCCGAGTCCAATCAGAGCAGCACTGAGAACCAGACACACAGTTCCTGTCAGACATCCACTCATCCAGTCATAACTGATATGGGAAATTTATTTGAATTAGTCTTTTTCAAGGCTGAAATAGACAAAAAAAAAAAACAGCTTTTAATGATTTGCTGTATGTTTTAATTTATTCTGGATTTTCTCAGATTTATGCAAACTTAAATACAGCCATATTCAATGGTTTGGGTATTATTGAGAAGTTCTTTTTTTGGCTAAATTATCTAAATGAAAAATATGATGCACTCTTATATGGATGAAATACTTTACGTAGTGATGTTTTCAAGGCTTTGTTTCTGTTAATTATGATGATTTCCTGCTTACAGATGATCAAACATTTATTATTAGAGCATTACATTAGACCAATAAAGAATATTTTAATACAAAATTATGTGCTTCATAAAAAGTATGTTTATTGTCTACTTTAAGGTTAAATTTATAAGGTACATTTAATCTGACAAAATAACCTTGATACTCAATCTGATTTATTGAATATGGCTGTATATATGTTACTATATTTTCAATAAATGTAAATGAATTGTGACCAATAAGATCAATGGGCTAGTTTTCACAGAAGGTAAGTGCGACTCATGAAGGAGCAGACCAGAAGTTTGCAGTTGTGAGTGCCTTGTATTTATAGTGTGAAAAAATTATATATATATTTACAACAGTGGAAACATCCAAATGGCCATATAAAAATGCGCAAAAAAAAAAAAAAAACAATAAACAAAAACCAAAATCAATCCCACAGTTCCAACATAAATGGACCCACACCCTTCAGTTCATCTACCTCCAAGCTGGGGTTGATTAGAGGTCCCAAGCAGATTACAGTTAAAGTGCTTGGTGCAGTGCAGGTCATCAGCTGACTAAAGTCAGATCAGAGTGGGGACAAAATTGTTCATTAGCTGCAAGGAGCCTCCTACCAGCCTGGCAGGAGAAGCAGAAGTCTTCCAGCACCAAAAGTGAAATCTTTTCTTGGGCTCTACCTGGCCTGAATAATAAATAGGACAATTTTCTCAGTATGTACATATAAATAATCAAAACATTCTAGTGTGCACACAAATTCATTAACTGGCACTCTTTGCACTATAAATAATTCTAAAACAGTCAATTTCAGTTGATATGCATTTTCAATAATTATAAAATTCAATGTAAATTACATCCATGAAAAATCCAATAAATATGCACCATATAAATTAGTCAATATGGAATGTAAAAAAACAAATCTAAACAAGTGCTCAATAAATATTTAAGGCACCTTATTGTCCATCAAATGGGTTAACAGTCATTTAGCAGCTAATGAGCAGCTAATGCTAAATCACACACGGAAACACTCACCAATTCCGCAGTTTTATCTCACACAAATGGAAATTTAAGGTGAATGATGAATGACACAACGTTCAACTAACCTGCAGCTCGGCTCCTCCCAACGCGTCCTAATGTTTCAAACCTCCCGGCTCCTGCTAATACACCTAGCAGATAGGCTGCGAAGGTACATGTGACACTGATTCCCAACAGCGATTGGTTGTGTGGGAATCTCGCGAGAATCGCTGACATTATATTAAAGATATCGCGAGATTTGAAATTAAAGGGGTCAGGGAGTGGAGAGACCAGATAATGGGGGAAAGGAAGTTAAAATTTATACCCGGGTTACATATACATACATTGCCAGTAATTTGGTTAAATGTTCTTTGGCAACTTGGACCTCAAGCAAGCTGTTTAATATCCATCAACAAGTTTCTTGTGACCAGATTTCTGAAGAATTGGTCCAGTTGATTAATTTTCCTTTCACACATCAGATCTGAAGCAAATTCCTCAAATGTCCATGTTGATTGGAAGCAACTCTCCAGTAATAAGATGCCACTATCATAGCACATCCACCAATAAAACATGATACACTCTTAAATAATGCTAATGTGAAAAAAATTCACTGAACCTTTCTCACACTGACCTTTCCCATCATGTGAATACCAGGCTGATGCACCTTGACACAATGATATTGCATATTTTGTAAACGAATACCAGGTTAGATGCAAACTGATATTTGAGTGTGTGATCTGAGTTGATCACACACTCTGAACCAGAGGAATCGAATTCCTGATGAATCTTTACGGAGCCGCTCGCCGCCTGTCCAGCTGTCTGATGCTCTCTGTTTCTGTCTGTCAGCAGAGCTAAAAGTTGCAGCTCCTTGAAGTCATGTCCGAATGTCTCACAACATTTCTCACTTCTACTATGACTGTCTCCGTTTCCTCATTAACAAGCTTCTTAGAGTACATAGTGTTTATTGCCAGCTTGAGGCAGCCAGGACAGATAGGGATGAATAATCTGAAGAGTTTAAATATAGGTATATGAAACACTGGGATTTTTCATTCATAAAACCTTTCTGCTTTAGGTTCATTGTCACGGGCATCCTTACAGTAAAACATTCAATGTATTTAGAAGTTAGAGAGAATTAAAATCTTGTCAAGTATTTTTCACTTTTAAGGCAGAAAACAAAAACGAAAACCCACAACAATCTAAAAAAACAGAAATGTTAAAAAAAACGTACAGACCTGATGTATAGATACAATAGTTAATACTTTACCTGTTACTAATTCATTAGTTAGGCCTTGTAAAGATCTAGGATCAGGAAAAGGGAAGCTATCATCTCTGTAGACCCTACACATCCTGGACACAAACTGTTAAGGTTTTTACCATCAAGTCATCACAGAGACAATTTCTTCTCCCACATTGCTTCGCTTATCAGTCAAAGTTAATTTGATACATACTGGCAGTAATTCAGCCTTGTCTTCCTCTTTTTATATTTTACATTTGAAAAGTCTTCATCGAGAGCAAAGCGGAATCAGAGTCAAACTCCTCATTTGGATGCACAAACAAAAACTCAATTTTGCTGTATTGCTGTGGTCTCCGTAGTCACCGGATCTCCATCTAACAGAGCATAGATGGAGATCCAATGGAAAGGAACGATGGCGCCCTGTGATGTCACTCTTGCCCTGTAGAATTATTGCTGCAGACAGGAAGGTATGAAGGCAAAAGGGGTTCAACCCAATAGCAGCAAGGTGTTCCTAATGAAGTGGCAGATCTGTGTATCCCTATCACATATCAAAGTAAAAGAGAGAGTGTCACGAATTGCGGTGGTGTGAGGGGGTGAGGTAGACGCCAGGAGATCCAGGTAAGTGAAATAAAGAATATTTAATGACAGAACTGATCCAGAAATGTAGTCCAACAACCAAGGCAGCACTGCAGAGCGGAAACCAGGGTTCTTCACAGATAGCAACAAGGAGAAACGAATGAACCGACACAACATCAGACAAGACGCCAAACGAGACGAGGACCTGACAAAGACACAGACACACAGGTGACACTAAATACACAGGAGGTAATCAGGGAACGAGAAACATGTGGGAACTAATCAAGGGGAGACAGGACAACAAGGAGACACAGAAAACTCGAAATAAACACAGATCCTGACAGACAGGGCACATAAAGGTTAAAGAAAAGTACAAACTTCATCCATCCTTTGAAAGGTTTTATTGCCTCTCTGTCATTAAACTAGTCATAAATCAAGAGCTAGTCCAGTGAATTTACATCCAGAATGGAAGAAGCAATAAATGAAGGACATGATATTTGATCTGGCAACATGAGTAATGTAAACATAACACATGACAACATAAACGAGTCAGTCCTATATCTCAATGCCAGTCAATTACAGAATATGTGATCTGATCACAGCACATCTTCAAAATCTATGCAGATAATTTTAAATCACAGTCAATAATACAATTCAAATAAATTAATGTAAACTTTGTCTAAATTAATAAGACTTTTAGAGCAAAAAGATCAACATTTCATCTGCTGCCATTAACACATTCAGAATGAAGCAACACAATCATTTAGTTTTTCCTCCAGTGCTCAGGCTGCTCCTCTCACATCTCCTGCAGCAAACAGCTCAGTTCATTCTAGGACATGTTGACACATCTGGTGAGTTTTTAGAATCCTGCCTGGAAAATGTTTATTTTTCCAGGCCACACCAGCTCATTCCAGTTTTTATGCACGTCCAAGCTCATAGGAAACAACTTCACCTAAAATAAAATCGTCTTCTGCAACAACTTCACACATTTGCAGTCCAGCCTTCACGGTATTTCACTGTTAAAATCTTTTTTATGATAACTTTCCACATATCAGAGGGCATTAAAACTGTTTACACGTCCAATTGTGGAGCAATTATTTGTTTTATTGTGCAGCACATCAGTCCGCCAAGACAAAAAGCCCTGTTTGTATCTGAACCAAACGTTTTACTTCCAGTCCACTTTTTCTTTGAACTTACATTAATCAAATCAGAAGGGATGTTTAAAAGGTGTAGCAGCACTGCTTCCTTTAAATTTCATGATTTAGTGACAGTGATGATGCCAAAAGCATTAAATGCCAAAAGCAGAGCAATTACTTGACAATAGCCACCACAGAAGAGCCTCTCTATGATATCCTGAAGGAGAAATCTTTTTTCTCTGATCCAATATCTTCACCAGATTACATGAGATTATGTAATTTGGATATATATATATATACAGTATATATATCATGGAAAGAAGGATTTCCAACTACTTTTGTTTTTGCTGTAGACAGAACATGCTGTAAGACATTGGCATATAATTTTACACTATATAACCATAAAATTGTGGACCTAATAATCCCATATAAGCACAGATGTATCTGTATGTCTATGAGGAAACCTCCTCAATAATATCACCATCACCTTTAAGTGGCATCTATAAATTCTGCATGCTAAACCATCATTTTAATTCCTCTGTAAAACTAAAACACCAGCAACTTTTTAAAGCCAGTGATTTAAAAATACATATTTTGATTTTCACACAGGTTTTCAAATACACATTTTTTAATGGTCATGTGATCGCATTTACATTTATATTAAAGTGGTTTAGAACCAGTGAAATAATTTCAGCCGAAGGGGCAAAGCTACACACAGTTATGTGTAGCTTTTCTTTTCTCAATTGCTTTTTGCTGTTATAAAATGAAAAAAAAAGTCTTACATTTTGTTTTTCAAAAAATAAATAAGAGCTAGTCCTAACTGAATATATACATATTCATACAATTTATCTTAAATTAGTATTTTTCTGTAGCTCCATTTTGCTTTTTGCATATTTTCAGCACTTTTAAAAGGGCGATAAGAAACTGTATTTGTTGACATTTAGTACTCTTTGGTGCCAGCAGAGGGCGCTGTCACACAGACAAAATGTAAATCCATCTCGGTCCAAAAAAGAAAGGTCTGCTCAGAGGGACCCCTACAGGCGAACTGATGTAAACACATGAAGGAGTAACACCTGCCACATAGCCCTTATATACTGTTGCAGATGGCTCATATAATTTCATGGCTTTAAGTCATTAATGCTTCATTTGCTGTCAGCAGGATTTGAGAGGGAATACACGCTTTGACAGAACAATGGGGTGTGTAATCTCTGCTCTGAGGAGGGTGATGGTGTGGGAAATACTCTCAGTGAGGTTCACAGGAAGCCATGGACACGAATGCAGCAAGATGAAACATCACATCTGATGTGAGAAGCGACGGCTCAAAACTGGATCCAGTTTGTGGAGCTTTGAGTCGTTGATGGAGGAGAAACAGAACTGGAAGTCCAAAACACACAAACTGATTAGTTGTTTTTTTTTTTACACATCAATAAAAGTAAACAGTTTTCTTTTTGAAGATTAAAAATACATAATCATAATTTCTGAAATTGTGAAAAGAATAGAATATAAAATGAAATAACTAAATTATCAAACGTATTATTTGTATTGTTATTATTAACGTATTCACACCCAGACAAAAAAGACCACTGAAAAAAAAAAATAATAATAATAATAATAATAATTTTAGTCACATTTGTTCTGACTAAATGTGGCTAGATATATGACCACATCTGTATAGATGGCCAATAAATAAATACATAAATAAATAGATAATAAGAATAAATCTCCAACACCAGTGAAGTCATGGTCTACCTTGCTGGAGCTGAAAAGTCTCCCCAGAGTAGATCTGAGCTCTGATTGGACTGAACAACTGTGTTGGAGTTACTGCTGTCCAACTCCAAGAGGCAGCCTGAAAGAGACAAAGAAATATGAAAATCACTTCATGCAGCTCACAGATGGCACACTTTTTAAAATTCATTTCATGCAGCCGGAAGAGAGATATTCTCTAGTTAACATTCTGACTGAGAAAATGGGTTACTCATGTAGGTTAAAGCTGCACAAGGTGGGATTTTTCCATCATTCCCAGGTCTGATGCACAGAGATTATTCATTTTTCCTAAAATTAGTTTTCATATGAGCTCATGTATACAATATAGTCGTGGTGCAGCTGTAGCACAATGCTACTAACCTGTTGCTGTGCCAGCTGTCTGGGGAACGGTGTTGTGGTTAGATGAGCCAGACGAAGGAGGCGGAGCTATCTTCCCTCCAGGTGGTGGTGGCAGGAGTCCAACCCCCGCTGAGCCCTGTGGACGGGGCTTATCCCTCTTTTTACCCTGCTGTTTATGGAACAAAGAGAAAGCCAAGTTAAAGGCTGAAGAGAGAAAGAAAATGAGCATGTTTATGGTCAGAAGTTAAATATTTATTACTTTGCAAAAAAAATACAAACAAAACAAAGTTGTTTAAACTGAGTTTAATAATCAGCAATGATATTAAATATCATTGCTGATTTCACTGGTGTTTGTTTTCAAAACATTTTAACAATTAATAGTTTTGACAAGGATGATATTTATTTTGTATTTTAGATACATTTCTGTTAGTTTTATACTGAATTTATCAATTGAACTGTATTAGTTTGTATTTTTAGTAACTCCTATGTTAAGGAGTTGCATAGGGTTTCCAGAAATAAGGCCATTAGCTTAACTTTTTATAAAAATTAAGGAATTAAGGAAAATCCAGATATTTCCTTACTCCTATATTCAGTGTGATTGTCTGTCCCTCCTTAAAACCCAAATCCAGTTTTGGTCCTGAATCCCCCATCTGGTTGCTTTTACTGATTTCACTCTCCTGTTTCACCCACCTACAAAGATCCAAAAACACAAAGAATTTTCACTTAGAATTTTCCAATAAAACAAGCTGTGAAAACGTACATGATCAGATCATAAGGAAGTTTAGACAAAAATTAAATTCTTTAACATTTTTTTGAAGCTGAACATATATTTGCACACTGAACCTTCTTGCTTACTTGAAATGATCCTGCAGAGCGACGTTGAAATCAAAAGCGTCTCCTCGGTCCACAAAGCCAACTCCTATGAAAGCACTGCGGCCTGCATGCAACACATGGTGTGAGAAAACGTGGATTTGTTTACAGGTTTCTAGTAGAAATGTGGGATAAAAATACCAACAATGCATTGCAAAAAGAATGTGTAATCCCTAAACCTTTTCACATATATCAAATTACAGCAAACTTTCCTGTATTTTATTTGACAAAGCAACTAAAGGCAGAACCAAATTGTTAAGACAAATTATATGCTTTTTATTTTACAAACAAAAAAATCAAGTGTATTTACTTAACTCCTCATTACTTCAAAATAAAATCCAATGCAATCAGGTCCCTTCAGAAGTCACCTAATTAATTAGACTCAAAATATCCAAAAGCTATAAAAATCTATTTATGAAACATATGGAAGTCCTGTGTTTGCATGAATCTTGTAAGGGAAACAACAAATGTACTTTGATTCGGTGAGACAAAAATGTGACTTTCTTTCCATTTTCAAATGCTGCTATTGGCAGAAATCCTGGAGTAAAAACCTTTTGAAGAACAAAAAAAAACTTCAAATTGGAACAACAACCCTAAACATGCAGCCAGAGAGATGATAGAATGACTTAGTTCATTCAAAGTCTCACCCTAAATTCAGTAACATGGTGCAAAACTGTTAAACATTTATGATCACAGAGAATCTCCATTAAATCTAACTGAGGCTGAACTATTTCGAGACATAACTGTCGCTATCAGAGACAAGCAGCTGGAAGTGCAGCTTGTGGTGGTTCTAAAACTAATTCCTCAGAAATCAATACAAGTTCATTTCAAATATTTTAGCTTTCGAAAACCATCCATCCTTGTCCTTCCGTGTCACAAAGTTTCTCTACTTTGAATTGATAATACAAAAAAAAAAGAATTAAAATACCCAGAAGTTTGTGGTTGTAACATGACAAACTGGAAAAACCTTTAAGGAGTGTAAATACTTTTACAGCACAGTCAGCGTCCTCACCGCTGTCATCCTGTATCCTCAGAACAAAATATCGGCTGGAATCACTGACGGTTTCCACAGCGACGCCGGGGTACTCCTTCACAGGTGCCTGTGCAAACAGTTCCCCTGCAGTACCACAGGACACGTGTTAAAAACTGTAGAGGAATAATGACTCCAGTTCATCTGCACTGCTTATTTGTGTCAAACTGCATAAGTGTCAAAAGTACATGCTTTCAATGACAGCAATGTAATGTGCATGGAGTTTGTGTGACCTTAACACAGTTGTGTTTTCATTCTCAGTGGAAATGTCAGCGTCAGCAGGAGTTCCACTACCCGAGGAGTCTGACTCAGAGCGATAGAAAACATCAAGTCAACGAGTTTCATATCCAACCTGAGACTTTGTCTTCTAGTTTGATGTATGCTACTGTTCCTCTGGCCGTTATTCTCATTCGACCGGACCAGTCCGGAGCGTCTAGCTTCCAGTCAGCAGCCCTGCAGACAAACGGTTGTGATGAACAGTCACAGAGCTGCAGGTCTGCTGGGATTATACAATCTAACTGTATGATTATTCAGCTTTCCCTGGAAGTGCAGTGATGAAATGACTTAACTCAAAGCATCACTTTGCTCTGATGTGATCGACATGATGACATTTTCAATCTGAAAATAAATACTAAACAATAAGCTCCAAGTAGAACTGAGTTTCATGAACATTTTACTTTTCTGAAACTGCAAAAAACAAACAGAACCTACTTAAATTCTGGGGGTTACGGCGTGTCTAGGGCTTCCAAAAGGCCCTAAACACAGGTGATTAGTTCTTTTTAAATTTTGGAGAAATGTAAAAAAAACACAAAAAAACATAAATATTAACTACATGGTATGTGGTTCTCTTCAATATAAAAAAGTTATACTTTTATTATGCTTAACATTTATGTTCAAATTCAGTCCAATTTGTTTATTTCAGGAGAGAAATCCTGAAATAAGTTCAGGAGTTCACTTACTGTATTATTCCTGCTGCTAGATTCATCCTTTTCATCCGAGGTAATTTTGATAATGACAATTAATGATTTTTTTTATTACTTGTGTTTTAATCTTATAAGTATTTAATCAATATTCTGCACTTTTGTAATATTAGGTATCCTTGCTAAATTTTAAGGATCTGTCAAAAATTGACTGATTCTTCACATATATAATGAGATTATTTATCTAAAAAAAGAAAAATCATCTTGATTGGCAATTTTATTGGGCATTTGCACAACAAAAATTAAATATTGACAGGTTCTGATAACACAAAAATCAAAATCCATCCTTTTCAGATTAAAACTGTTCATTACTCCTCAGAACAGCCTGGGGCCCAACTTTCCATTTCTGCCCTCGGGATCCTCGCATGGGGATTCCGCCCATGCAGTGACCAGCCTGATGGACACGCAGCAATCCGTATGTGATGATGAAAGGAAAACAGACTTTCGATTTAGTTTTCAATGTGTTTCCCGGGTCAGCATTTCCAACAATCAGTTCCAACCTATGGAGAGTGTCGGGAACTGTCCTGGCAAACTGCCCGTACTGATCCAGGCAGCATGATGACAAATAACGCGGACCCTTTACCGCACACCGCGTCACGCAAGTAGCCAAACACGGAGCTCCCCAACAACTGGGACGTGTTTTAAACAGAAAAAACAGAATTACTACAGTTTCACTTGCATTAGTGGAACTCTGTGGCTTGGTGTCCATGTGGATGTAGGATCCGATCGTCACCGACCACTAGTAAACCCCTTCAAGTGGTTCTGCTTTAACCTCGCAGGTGTTGGCTTACCTGTACGCGCGGTTCGAAGCACGAGGCGGGATGCGGTAAACGTTGACATCTGGTTTAACGCACAGGATCGACTCGTACTCTCCCTCAGCCGCCATCTTATCCCGAGTGCTGATGTGGGAGGATCGTGGTCGTGAGTCATTTATTCAGCTCTTTTCTAACGGGTTCGTGAGTATGGCAAGACATGTTGTCATGTAATAATGAGACCGGATCTTAAATTGCCATAATTCAGTTCTTCATTGGCCAAGTAAGCAGTTCAGCAATCTATTTGTGTTTTAGTTCACATCAAAAATGATTAAGACTCAAGAAGACTAAATCTGTCAATCATCTCAGCTTTATTGCCATTCCTAAAAACAGAAACCGTGTAGAAGAACAAGATTTGTTTTGTGTTGACTTTAACATGTTCAAACTAACGTACCATAACACTGCACATTGGAAATCAAATGACATATTATCCATAACAGGGAACCTTGAAAATAAAAGTAAACAATAAGACAAAAAACAAACAAGCAAGCAAACAAAAAACAGCGTGCAAATAGATGCAAGTGAAAACCAGTAGACACTGGGCATATATATATATATGCATATACAGTATATATGTATTTATTTTTTTCCCGGGTTTAATTATAAGTTACAATGGCCTGCCATAAAGAAGACCTCTTTACTTCACCTCGGCGTTAAACAAGCTGGTATCAATACTTTATTCTTACATTGTAGTCATGGAGTGAAAAAAGCAGGTTATCCAAAGAATGAATAAATAAATGAATAAATAAATAAATAAATAAATAAATAAATAGTAGGTAGCAGTATTGGATGGGGGTGGGCAGGTTGGGGGCGTGGTCATTTGCGGAAGCGGAAACCGTAGCTTCGTGTCGTCTGCTCGAAGATATCTGAATATCTCTGGTCAGTCTTTTCTCGAATACGTCTTATTTTATTTACAAAATATCCATACCATTTAGCACTACTTTAAACTATTAACAGTGCCTGTTTTTTGAGATAAAATAAGTCATTTGATTAGCATTTTATTTTATATGTAACTAATTCCTGCAAACTTGACACCCAGGGTAGCCCGTTAGCCATGTTGACGGTAGCGCTCCGTCTTGAGTCGCTCTCCGAGGTGCTGAAATATGATTCTTCAATTTTATTCTTGTAAGCGCATCTGCGGGTAGCTGCTTTAGCTTACATTTAATATCCTGCTTTATTATAATATGCCAGGGTTTTCCTTGTTTTTTTCGTACACCCATGCTAACTAGCTTATAGCTTAGCAAAACAGTTGGCAAACCTACAGTAGGTGAGGATCTGTGTTTGTCGCAGAAGGGAACAAGCTAAGATCTCCACCGGAGCCAGTTTACCGCCACTGTCATAATTATCTGGTCTATCCAAACGTTGGCGCAGCATCTTTTAATGTTGACTGGTTGCATCTCTGCAGCTGCTGGGATCTGGTTTCTGACTCCCTGATACAAAAACCAGTCCAGTCAGGAGGCAGAGAGAACAACAAGATGAAAGGTCATTGATCTACAACCTGCACGCAAGCAATTTAAGCTAACACTTCAGCAAAAGAGGCAGCATTTACTTAAGGTATCTGTCATTATCCATTCATATGTGCGATTAAATATGCCTGGTATTGGATCTGTCCAGCACTGCTTGATGTGTTTTCTCTTGAACAGACTGGTGGTCGCATTCCCCACCTCCGCTGGTCAACATGACGTCTTCAATGCTTCGAAGGCAGCTGAAGAACCTGGTCCAGAATTACTCTGAGGCTGAGGTCAAGGTAAAAGAAACACGTTTTTGGGTTGTTTTTATGTGAGTCCGCAGGAAGCATCAGCCAGTTTTTAAATGTTTAGTGATGATGTTGGTCCTGACATGAAGGGGTGTACTGCATGCCATAGAGCCAGCACACAACACAACTGTACACAAATGTTATCCTTAAATGATTTTATGTGCTGGGGAGTTGACTGAAATCAAATATGTAAAATTTTATATTTGATGTGAAGTTTTGTTCATGATCTATGTGAATCAAATTATCCTGCAGTTTATAGTATTATGATGTGTAACCATGTAAGTTTTGTGTGTGTCTTTTCTTTCTTTGAAAAGCAACCTCTGCTTTTTTACTTGTCTTGATTTGTTATTGTCCATCAGTTTAACATATAATATTCTGTATTAATAGAAGCACTTAATAGTACATCTGCATGCAGAAATTTATCTATTCACAGTATTATAAATTTGTGTTCACTTCAGTTTCTTTATTATAATGTGTCACTTGGATTGATGTAAATCAAGATTCATATTCAAGCAATTTATAGACTTTTGATTGTTTAAATGGTTAACTAGCTAACATGCTATTAAAAAACTAATTGAAAAAAAAGCAGAGCACCAAACACCAATTAGAGTGGAAATCTTGAAGATGAAGGAAATGGAAAAAAACACACTCAGTTCAGAATTTCTACAGTAAAGGTCAGACCTTATAATGCTACACTGAGAGGGGTTTTAAAGTTGCAATGTAAAATGATACACTGCAGTCAAATCTCTCACAGTGCTGAAGTCATTGTTTCTTTACTTCTTTTCAGCTGCTGCAACTGTATTCCTCCTTTTGCTTTGCAGCACACTTTTCCTTTTCCTATTTCTGCAGGTTAGAGAAGCGACGTCCAATGATCCATGGGGCCCTTCCAGCACTCAGATGGCTGACATCTCTGATCTCACCTACAATGCGGTGGCTTGCAGCGAGATCATGACAATGCTCTGGAAACGCCTGAAAGATGACAAGAATTGGAGACATATCCACAAGGTGAAGAAGATGAGAAACAGAAAATTAAAACAAAACACTATGTGTTTTTGACAGTCTAGAGCATTTTTTGTTCTTGGAGAAGTAATTGTTTAGCATTGAGATCTGTTTTTTTACAGGACAGCTTCAATCTTTTAATGCCTGAAATGTGGAATCCAACACATTATTGATTAATTTTTCTTTCTTTTTTCTTTTACTTTTCAAAATTGGTAAAGCAGCGCTTCCTCCAGAAGCATTTTGTAAATTAATACCAATAAATGACGACGTAACATTTAAAATTTTTGCAAACACTACTCCTCAGTTGGATCACTTAGTATCAGACCTTGCTCTCACTGGAAAGAGTTGCTGTGACAACAGATTTTTAATTGTTTTGTTTAAAACAACAACATTCTACTGGACTTTTTATTTTATTCATCTGAATAATTCCAGAAATCTTAGTAGTGTATTAAATGACTATTATGTGCTTTGAAGTTCTAATCAAGACCATAGATATTTAATTACGCTTTGCCTGCATTTATAATTGTGACACCTGTTTGGCTAAAATGTCATCACTGCTCCAGCTAATCTGCAACTTTACTTGGTAAAGTAATAAATTGATTGAGTTGTATTTTTCTTCCCAGTCTCTGACTCTGTTGGAGTACCTCCTGAAGACGGGTGATGATCGTGTGATGCTGAAAATGAAAGAAAACATCTACATTGTCAAAGCTCTCACAGAATATCGTTTTGTGGAAAAGGATGGGAAAGATCAGGTGAAGCTTGTTTTTATCTCAGGCATTTAGCATTCTGCCCGACCAGTTGGGGGTTTATTGAACTGCATTAAGAGTATCCACTATTGGTACTAAAATATTAATTGCCTCTTACCTTCATAACCTTTTGGCCTGGTGTTAAGCAATATTGGATTGACTCAGTAAAAGCCTTTAGAAGAAACATTCACAGTTTGGAATGCTTTGGCAAATTTTAAATAAAGATTGTTAAAGATAAACATTATTTTGGAAAATGTTTATATGTTTTCCTATACATTTTCTTCCATATTTGCAGTACTATACCTGGGTTGGTATGAGAGTATCATGGTATATTAACCTCTGGTGAAATTATTCATGGTGTCATGGTATGGACACAAGATAATCAAAGTTCAAAGTTATTGTAGTTGGTGCTATCATAAGATAGCACATTATTATTCCATTTATAATGATATTATAATGTGTACATCCTGCTTGCTGCTTGCCAACTATAAACCATGTCACCCTAAATTTATAGGTGGAACCCCTCTAGTTTCAACAACAATAATCATCTGTTTTTAGGCCAAAGTTTAGTGTTGTGTTACTTCATCACCCTGGAACTTTCACCTGCATGAACCACAGGAGAAGCAGGAAATGAAATACTTGCCGTTTTGACTGCTAACCTGTTTAAAACATTGCTATACCTTGATACCTCTAACTGGCCCATGCTTAGTCTGTAACTCGTCAAACCAACTAAGGAATAATATAATTAAATTTGTCATAGGGAGTGAATGTAAGAGAGAAGGCCAAGGTAGTTCTTGTTCTTATGGAGGATGATGAAAAACTGAAAGAAGAAAGAGAGTTTGCTGTGAAGACCAGAGAAAAGACATCCAAAGGTTCTGCTGGTAAGATATTTGGACTTGGAGTATGACTGCTGAACACTTTCTGGTTACCTTTACTTGTGTCAGCATCTTATACATATTTTGATCATTTCTTTTCTATCTCTTCCTACTAGCATCATCCACAGACAATGTGAAGGATCCTAACTACAAGCCAGTTTATGTTCCTGGATCTTCGGGACTTCCATGCTTGGACAACATTCCATCTGTGGCCGACTTGACTGCTTCTTTTGCTGCCCGCAAAGAGGAGCGACTTCGACAAGAAGCAGAGAAGAAGGAGGCTGAGAGACGAGTGAGTGAGACAAAACAAGATTATGAACTGAGATGTAGCCAGGGAAATTTTTTACTTTTTAAATACGATTTAAAGCTCAAGGGGATTACTTAAGCTTAAGAAATTAAGCAAGTTGATTCCTCAACAAAACAAAATGGTAGAGAACTTTCTGATCAACAGTCTGACTTTGTTTTGATGGTACTCCGTCTTTCTATTCTAGGCCAAGATGAGCGAAGATGAGCTTAAATGGGAGGATGCAGGAACAGCTGAAAATGCAGCAAGTGAGGCATGGGGTGGCGAGAAAGAGGAGGAGAAGAAGAAGGAAGTGAAATCAGATCCATGGGGAGCTCCCAAAGAACCTAGTACTGATCCTTGGGGTGCTACAGCCAAAACTGAAGATCCATTTGTGGCAGACAAATCTGATGAGGATTCATTCACAGCACCTAAAGACAAACCAGATCCCTTCAGTTCTTCCAATGGGGATCCATTCAGTGCTCCAAAGGATGATCCATTCAGTGCTCCAAAGGAAGATCCATTCAATGCTCCAAAGGACGATCCATTTAATGCTCCAAAGGAAGATCCATTTAATGCTCCAAAGGAAGATCCATTCAATGCTCCAAAGGACGATCCATTTAATGCTCCAAAGGAAGATCCATTCAGTGCTCCAAAGGAAGATCCATTCAGTGCTCCAAAGGACGATCCATTCAGTGCTCCAAAGGAAGATCCATTCAGTGCTCCAAAGGACGATCCATTTAATGCTCCAAAGGACGATCCATTTAATGCTCCAAAGGAAGATCCATTTAATGCTCCAAAGGACGATCCATTTAATGCTCCAAAGGAAGATCCATTCAGTGCTCCAAAGGAAGATCCATTCAGTGCTCCAAAGGACGATCCATTTAATGCTCCAAAAAATGATCAGTTTAAAGCCCCCAATGGTGACCCATTTGGTACTCCAGAAAATGATCCATTTAATGCTCCTAAAGATGATCCGTTTGAAGCTTCAAAAGACGACCCATTTACAACACCAAAAGATGATCCTTTTGGTGTCCCAGCAAATGATCCTTTCACTGCTCCAGTATCAACACCCCCTAAAGAGGAGCCGTTAGTAGAAGCAACAATATCTAAGGCTGATTCGTTCACTGGTCCCACAACGCCACCTAAAGCATCATTTTCATCACCAACCAAACCTGTTCAAAATGATCCTTTTGGTGAACAAACAACGCCGGGTAAGGAGGATCCGTTTTCTATAACATCAAGAGATGACCCCTTTACTGCGTCATCAGCACCATCAAAAGAGGACCCATTTACAGTGCCATGTAGTCCACCAGTGGAGGCTGCTTCAGATCCCTTCAGTGCCCCTGCAGCAGGTTCGCCCCAAGAAACTGCAGATACATGGGGAGCTCAAACCAGTTCTCCGCCTGCCAAAGGCTCTGATGCTTGGGGAGCACCGAGTGTTCCAAAGGAAACCAAGAGTGCCGATCCCTGGGGGAACGACCCAAGTGTCTCTTCACCACTTGCTGACTCTGACCCATTTGGAGATGCAACCAAGCCAGACGATGACCCATGGGGAGCCCCTGGTAAGAAACATTTAAATCTGTTCTTGGAACCTGATTTGGATGTTTACATTTCCAGTTTGATCAGCAGCTGGATAAGTCTTATTAAGGGCCTTGACATAGACTTCTTGAACATTCCAGCATTTAATTGTACTATTTCTAGCTTTGTTGGACGTGAGCGTTCCTTTTAGAGATATAAAAGGCTTATGGAAGAATAATGCTGTGGTGTGAACATTGTCTACAAAGAATATAACTTAAATTTTTATGTTGCTGTTGATGCAAACAATTGAAATGCCCACAGATATCTGGGCCATAAGTAGATTCTTGGGTGGGGTTCCATCTCTTCTGCCACACTCCTGAATGAAATGAGCAGCTTGTTTTCCAGCACTGACCTGATCCATTAAATTCTGACGAGACAGTTGATGAGAATATTTGATTGAAGTGTGTTTAAGAGTGGATACATCAAAAAGTTGCAGGACAGTAGATCTCGAGGACTGGAATTAGGAGCCCCTGTTCCAGTGGGATGATTCCCAACAGGTTTTGCTGTTGAGTGGATAGTAGTGCAAACTGGGAGAATTGAATTATGAATCTGTCATCAGGTGACAGAAAGGCAGTGCTTTCACACTTTCAGTCTTTGGGAACCACAGCGGACTTCACAATATTTCTGTTGATGCATTGGTTTTCTCTGGGTACCTCTGCCTCCTCCCACCTTCTGACACATTCATACCCCTCTCTGCTTTGTGTTCCCAACAAGAGAACAGGTGGTGTGTCCTTCACAGATACTGCAGGAAGTGGCGGATGCAAACTCATCAGACTGAACTAAACATGCAACTATTTGAATTAGAGAGGAATATGAAGCATTCAGCAGCCTACACTGTTTCTTGAATTAGTCTGTTAGTCTCTTATTCCTGCTTCTTTTTTCAAGGTTTTACTCATCATAGTTTCAGTAGTTTATGAACAAGAAGATGTGTGTGTCTCAGGCTGTGTGTGTATTTTAGCTCAGTTTTTGCTTTCACAATCAATGGATATATTTATAAAACTACTATCTGGGGTAGTTGACCACTTGGGGTGCAACCCACATTTGTGCTTTGTGTTATGAAGTTCCTCTAGCTTTCAGATGAAGCCTTTCACACATGACTCCATTGGGAGCATGAGTGAAAGGCTGCAGTCATCTGTACAGCCTACAGATAACAGACTGTAGTGTTATCTTTCCCTACAGCTGGTTATTCTTAACTGCAACTAATACACACACAGTTACAAGATACTGTAAGTTTATGGTATGTCATTGAGGGATTTTAGGCTTTTTCCTGTCAGAAGGTTCAGATAGCAGCCTGTCTGTGTTGGATCTTTGTCTGATTCATTGCCTTGAGACTCTAATGTTCACTTATTGTTGAGGTTTTTTCTTTACCTTTTGTTGAACAACCTTAGCATCAAACAGCAAATGCTTGTCTTACAAACTTTATTTATTCTCCATCGTGTCATTTCGAGGTAATGTAGTCTTAATATAAATGTTTTTTTTCTCTGCTACTTTCAAATCAAACTCTTGTATACATTTGTGTCACTGCAAAGTTCCTACAAGTGTTTTTTCTTCTCAGACTTATTTTCTTTCAATTACATATTTACAGTAAAATATCACAAATACTGTAACAAATTTGACAAATCACAATGAAAGGTTTCTTTGTAAGAGAATATGTTTTTCAGTAGACAACCTTGACTCGATGATGGTCAAAATCAGTATTTTGTACTGATTGTTCAGTACAAAATACTGAACAATCTTTATAGAAAGGAGTAATTTTATCTTTACATCCGATATCTTGGGAAACTGGTGTACCATTATCACTTATTTTATGTTAATATATCCTAATGAATATTTTGTACTATAAGGTTGGACTCGGCTTGGGTTTTGCTGTTGCTGTTTTTTAAACGTGTACTTCTGTTTTGTTTTTCCATTCAGCTTCAGCTCCAGCTCCAGTCACATCTGATGATGCCTGGGGAACCCCAGCTCCTCCCGCAGACTTGTCCCCCTCCGGCGACCCATTTGGAGACGGAGCAACTAAAAGCAATGATCCCTGGGGGGCACCAAGTAATGCTGGTGGTGATGGTGCAGGTAAAACATGGCTGTTTTTTATGTATATTTCTGTCATCCATCCATCATTTAATGAAGCATACTGTGATTGTGTCTAATGTGCTTTGCTCTGATTATGTCACTGTACCTCTGAGTAATCTAATGAAATGCTTAACTTTTTTTCTGCTGCCTAGTGCAACGTGGCAAATTGTGATTCTACTGTATAATCTAAGATTTGTGGCTCTGTTTGTGTATAAAACCATTTTTTCTGTCACTGTGTGATTTTCACCTCTAAAGTAAAGCTTCTGCATGTGAAACCTTTTACCTTCAACACTTTTTCCTCACATCATCTGTACTTTAGCCATCATTCAGCTAACAATCTTAACCAATTAACCTTCTCTTCCGCTTTGCTCTCTCTTCCTCTCTGACCTGGCCCCTAAAGAAAACACCTTTTAGAGTAGCATTGGACTTTATTTGATTTCAGGAAGACGAACATCAAAAGAAGAGGAGATCCGTAGAAAGACTGCTTCATTTTTGGGCTCTATGGGTGGGTCACTGGTTGACGTGGACGATCTGTTTGCCCCGAACCCCAAAACCAAACAACAGCCCCTCATCAACACGCTCGCTGCCCGGACACATGCCATCGGTAAGGTCAGAAAAAAAACATCACTCTGGGTCACAAATACCCTTAAGGACACAACCTGTGTGGGGTATTACTTGCAGATCACTTGATTATTAAGGAGGCATGATTCATTTTTCTGGGAACCAAAACATTGCTGTTTCCATGGTGATTTTCAGAAGCACCTCAGAAGGAAGTGTTAATAGAAAGAAGCTAAGATTGACCAACAGTTATTAATGGGTTTATATGGAAATGCTTATTGTGATCATTTTGCACCAACCCTCCCTCCTTTTTGGTCTTGCTGTCACATATAGACGTGTGTAACACCTGTTAGCATTAATGACCTGCTGTAAAGTTGCCCTCTGTAGATAGTGGTGTGTAGTAACCTGCCGACATCTTCCCATTCCTCTCTTTGCTCTACTTTGGTGTCTCTTTGCTGGAATGCTTCAAACTGCATATCCCACCCTCCCTCCTTCCCCTGCCTCCTCTTACCGCTCACACTCATTTCCCAGGTACATCCAAAGGCATGACATCTGGTCCTTTGGCCAGATCAGAGGCATTCACTGAAACTTTAGCCCCAAACTATAACCCCTTTGATCCCAGCCTAGCACCCACTCATTCTGCTTTTGGAGCTGCCGGTCCCTCTGGTGAAACTCTCCACTTTAGGGAACCGTTACACGCTGTGGGAATGCCTCATTCTTCTGTGCATGTTCTTCAAGCAGCTCAGGACGCTCCAAAATATGGAATGCCACCACCTGCAACACAAATGGGGTTGGGAATGTTGGAGTCAGAATATAATGTGGGGAATATTTTGGGAACAGGGGACACTCCAATTAGCTTTTTTGGAGCAAACTCAGCAGGTGTAAATCCATTTCTATGTGTTTCCCCACAGACAGGAAGTGAGATTAACACAGGCAGTGAACCAAATGAGATGATCATAATCGATACCAATACATTCTTGCTTTAACAAATTATTTCATTGAGTCAAACGAAATTGTTATTAAATATCAATAAACAACAATAACCATTATGGAGCTTTTCAGTTTTATGACCATGATGTTGTTATTTAAGGCATGTTTCCACTTCTACGTCTGTTGACACAATGAACAATGGTCAGGATCTGCTTATGAAATAGTAAATTATTCTTAAAACCTTCCCTTTTGTATTTCGTCCATTCCTTCAACTGTTCAAATAAAAAAAACATGTCAGCTGGATAAACCATTAAATTTATCTGGGAAAGGAAACATTCAAGTGTCTTTGGGGAAACACTAGAGTAACTGTGTATCTGTGTGGTTCTTTTGTTACATATGTTTGTTTTCTTCAAGTGTGCATGTGTTCAAAGAAGATTTGTGTGTGTGAAGTGTGTGCACACTGTGCAGGTGTGCAGTATATAGTTATAGATATATTGTGCTGATGTAAATAGTGGAAGTAATTACTGCTAAACCTTGAATTATACTGTATATCAAAGTGTTACAGTCAAGATTAACTATTTATGGATATATTTATTAATTTATTTATTGCTTCATACATTATTGATGCAACTGCGGCCTCCAACAAAAGAAGATCAGGTGAACTTATATTAAAATTCAGCTCAGTAACTGTTGGTGTGTCCATTTTATCCTCTCTGATTAGGATTCATCATGTAGTGGAACATGTCTGTGCTGTATGTCCCAACAAATTGCTTTCTGTTACATGCATGCACTCTGAGCACATCCTGTTATCGTATATATGTGGGTGTGTGTGTGTGTCTGTGTGTGAGTGAGTTCGACCTTTACAGTTTTGGTGTGTGAGTGAAACAAAATTCTGTATTTTAGAAAACACCTTCTGTAAGAGTAAATAAAGGGATTCAGTTGATGTCGTTCTGATTCCAGCAACATTGAGCTGAACAGTAGCAGCTGAAAGGACTGAGTTTCAACCTATACTGAGCCATGCAACTTCTCGCATTTATACTGTTTGCATTCTTTTAATCAACTCGGGGGGTACCTGTTCATGTTCTACATTATGTGGATGAAATAAAAAATTTTGATTGAATGAAATCTGAATTTATGCTCACTTGGATTCTAAGTGTTTCAGGTTTTGCTCATCCTAAATGATTAAACAGAAGGTTGTCATTTAAAGCCTCACAGCAGATGAAACGTCTGTGTAAAGATAGAAAGAAGGTCAGCCTCTGTCCGTTCAGACTATGAGGATTTTGGCAGGTAGACCGTGTGACTTTCAGATTTTATTTTGTATGAGATACATTTATTTTGCTGTGTATTTACCTTTAAAACTGTGTTGTAGACTGTGACAGTGTACAGTACGTTTGAGAAATAAAATGGATTATGTTGCCTCTATATAGTGTGTTATGTCAAAATTTGTGTTTCAAAACAATGTACCGGTAATGTCATTTTTCATGTCTGGTAATCAAATTGAGAAAGTTACAAACAACAACATTTTGTTTTGTTTTACTGTTTAAACAAAAGAGAGCCAAAATATCTAGTTAAGGAAAAGGTTGGGACACCTGGCCCTCTATTAGTAACCCTTTGGCTTAAATAGCTGCATGAAGATGCTTTTTGTGACCTTCTACCAGAGAGATGAAGCTTATTCTAAGAGACAAAATCAAATAAAAAGTGGAAACATGTTAAAAAAAATGCTCAGCATTAACAGGGATCATTTGATTTATGTCGACCCAATAAAGGCTTTTGCACTGATCAATATAAAGGCTTATTGCTTTACCCCTTGTTTTATAGCACATTATTTTATTTTAGGAGGTGAATTTTCATATCCTATCATAAAAAGAAAACATTTCCATTCAATGACAATAATTATAGATCTAAATCTGCCACAGTATGAATAATTTTGAGCTCAATTTTATATTTACGTTGACTTCTGATATCGTCAGTATCAAAAGTCACCGCAAGAGGGCGATAATGAGTCACTACGACACCACCACGTTTTCATGTTTTCAGCACATGATTGGTCTGTATATTCACACAGTAAGATCAATTTTGTGTATAATATCTAAAATTGTATTTTTAAATAAGTGATTTATTTATTTATTTTTATTGTGATTTAAGGTCCCTGTTCAAAACTGCCGTTGTGGTGTATGTTACCGTTTACCATTTATGTTTTGATCTTTAAGGTCAATCAATAAAAACGATAAATTTCTTACTGTATCTAAATGCAAGATTTGAATAAAAATCATTGTTTATAGAGACTTTTCCATTCACATGCATGTCCTGAATTGTCCAGAGGTGTAAGACAATAAAGAGGCCATTACAGAATTGTTTTTGGAGTAATTCAGGATATCCAGCTGAGCCGGATCTCAGTTGTTACATTCATGGAGAAAGAAGCTTAGAGTCTAAAAGCAGAGAGATGTGTCACATCAGGACAAAATGGGTTGGTCAAGTCGATGTGTTACCTATTTTCGCTCAAGCAACTTAAATAACATAATCCACAGGAAAAGCTCCTTTTTTTCAGTAACCCAGATCCATAATAATTATAATTATGGAAACATAATGAGTATTTTCCATGATGATGACAAACCATTGAATTAATTAAGCCTCTGTAAGATTAAACTGAAAATCTGTTATAAGGTGTTAACAGTCATGTTTTGAAATCAAATCTGTGTGATAAACTTTCATTGTTGTCAATTTTGACGTTTAAAGTTTATCATGTAGGGATGGCCTATCACAACTTGAATCGATTGGCTTAGATGGACTCCTTGGGAAGTAATTAGTCAAAATTGATTGTCTTCCTGATGCGGGGAATATGCTTGTGTAACTTTAGGTATCAATTAAGGTAAACTGTTAATTTACTTTAAAGTGTTGCATTGTTGTGTAAGATTAATAAATAATACACGTCTCTAATGTTGATATAAAGATAAAGCAATGTCATAGTGAAGGCCACAGCAGTGTCTAATATAGATGAAATGTTACCAACTTGTGGAGTTTAAGCTGTGCTACATCAAAATGTTTCTTTTCACTAGATTTCATGGTTAAATTCTTGGTGTGACTGGTTTTCTGTAGTGGCTCTGTAATCTGTTTGTGGGTCAGAATTATTCCAATTTTCATGCATGTCCGCTATAACAAAAACACCATCTTTAGGTTTATGTGTATGAAATTTTGAATTTCTTGTTTCTGTCATAAGAACTCAAAAACAGCTTCAATTTAATGTGCATTTTGAAAACGCTTTCATCTGTAAATTAAGAAAGGTCGTCACCGTCTGAGTTGGATAAATGACATAAAGTTGTGTAATGTTTCACACCTGAAACATCAGAATGTTGGGACAGTTTGTGGATTAGCAGTAGCATGGCTGCCCTGTACATTGAGGCTATTAGTCCTTGAGGTAGCTGTTCATGGATCCTCTACCTATTTCCTGTCTGAATACTGTAAATATCAAAAACTTTTTAACATAAGACAATACTGAATGTGTTTTATTTTCCCCCACTAGCCTGCCAAATGGAACATTGTGGAATTTTGGTTCTTCAACTTTCAAATTATTTTTTGATACCTTCTCAAAATTTGACTAAAAGCTTCATTTTGTTGACAGAGAAAACTTTGTCTTGTGGTTTTAACTTTTTTTTTGTTTGAATTCATAATCTTCCCTTATTCTGCTAATGAATTGCCCAAAGACTCGCGTCTTTCTTCATTGAAACAAATGCGCAAAGTGTATTATAACCTAACTACATGAAAAAAAGTCCAATAATACCGTGACAATCAGATCCCTGACTAGTGTGTGTAAACATCTGGCCACAACTGTGCAGCTGCACTGGATTGTGTTGAAGGGTCAAAGCTTAAGAAGCAACACGGACCATCAGAGTTTATCACTAGTGCACTCATCCAGCTCCCAGCTGTTCGATACCACGCCGTTAAATGAGTCATATTGGGTCAGGTTGGATGAGAGAGACAAGAAATGAAGTCAACAAGAGAAAGGAAAAAGCTGCGATGATGGAAGGATACAAAGAGCGAAGGGGTGGGAAAGTAACAGATGGACTTGGGCGGATTAGAGCGAATCTGGGTGGGTTTCTACTGGAAACCAGGAGCGATGCCGGAATCAGGAGAAAAATTCAGGAAACCTGAATCTATTATTCAGGAAGGTTGAGACAAACACAAAGTGAACGTTATCCAGCCTACAGGCATTGGTAAGTGACACTTCATTCCTAATTTGTTGCTATGATTTCTTGCTGTGTGAGATTTTTTGTTGATCAAAAAGTTGAGCTCTTCCAGCTGCGGCTGGATTTTCTAATCCCACCCCTAAGGGAAAAGATTTCAGCTCATTCTGATGAGACGCTTACAGAAGAGATCAACTAACACATTACTGCATGTTATTTCATGTGAACATCGGTGTTATTGATTCAAAAATGCAATGCAAAGTCAGATCAAATGTGTGAAGAAGCCCGAAAGAAAACCTGAATGATGAGCAAGCAAACTGTTGGGCGTCTGGAGAAACATGTTTTAGAATCACTTGCTCATATCAACTTGGAACAATTGATCGTTTAATTTAAAACAAATGAAATTACCAGGTATCTTGTTGCACATGTAGATTTTCAGTAGCCAAGATTGTTAATTAAAATAATTAGCAGAACCTCCTTAAATAAAAGTATGAATTAGATTTGTTTGAACAAGAGAGTGTTTTCTGCTAGGCAGACATTAAATAAAATCATAGCATGTTCACTTCTGAAAAGTTATTGTAACTGAGTCTGAACTCCACTTATTTCCTAAATTAAACAATTTAATTGTTTAATTGATAACTGTTTGCATGTCGTCTACAAAGTTTATTGTTTTGCTCAATATATCTCAAAAACATACTCGTTCAAATTACAGTTTCTGTGCAACAGAAATGAATGCCTCTGCACTAACTTCTGAAAAGTTATGTTGGTTTAATTGGAAACAATCTTACGGTTGAAAGAAGCTACACAATAATTACCATAAATAGGTTGAGGAATTAATCTTATTGGTTTACTATTCTAATTCATTGTAAAAACAGAAAAAATAAATTATGTTAGCATCCAAAATTTGTTATCTTTTTATTTTGGATTTAGACACCTTGGTTTAAAATTATTCCTCTTGATAATTGTTTGCATGTCCTCTACAAAATTTAATGTTATTATTTTTGTTGACTGATTCCTGGGGATTTAGGCTCATTTAGGATTATTAACAGAGCTGTGCATAAATGTCTTTGTAATTTATTTAAAGGAGCAATGTTGTCTTAAAGAAGTCTTGACTAATAAATCATGGTTTCTGATGTTTATATTAACTTTTTTAAAACTTTTTCTGCTCTTTCAATCAACTCCTGTCCATATGTTTGCCTTACTTTAGCAACGTGAAATGTGTGGTCCACTTCAGATAAGCAGAGTTAGGAATTGGGGAATAAAAACCGAAGTGCGAGACCTAACAGAACCTTAGCACATACAAAAAACCCCACAGTGTCCTGAGGTCTCTCAGGACCTGAGAGATTCATCATCCAGTGATCACAGTTGTCACAAGTTTTATTGATTATCTTTAACCATTGACCAACAGATCACATTTTGCTTTCTTTTTACTGTTTCTCTTCTTTAAAAACAGTTTTTACTCCATGGTAACAACGCAAATCTTTGAAATATTTTATTGTGAGGTAAGAGAACCAGATAAAGGTTAGGGATTTAGGATTTGATGCATGAAGAGGTAAAATCGTGGGATTTTCGGTTGGATTCAAAGTTCGAATAAAATCTGAAATGAAGAAAATCCAATCAGTGCATCTCTAAAGTTTAGATATTTTTATAGATAGAGCAAGAGAAATTATAACAATTTTTGGTAAGCTGCTTTGTTGAGATAAAACTGCTTCATCTTTTGAATTGAGGAGCTTTTATTGAATTTCACAAGTCATAAGATTGTTCAAACTAATCTAAATCTGGTCTTCTCTTTTAGGTGGTCAGCTAAAAATAGGCTTAAAAGTAGTCGAAGTCCAAAGAAAAACTTTTAAAGGCCTTTGGAAATATTGAACAGCTATTGATTTAGAGAAGAAAATGATGAATTATCACTTTTCATTTGCAAGGACTGGAACAATGAGTTGTTTGCCGATGAGTCACCATGTGAAGGCTGAAGATGCTACAATAAGGAGCAAAGTTTTGTTTTATTTGACTAAAATCTGTTTTCACAAAACTACATTTTCAATCCAGTCGTTCCACCGTAGACAGATGGATAAATAGGTCAACAGCACAACAGCTCTTAAGGTACTGATGAGCCAGCATGAACTTCGCTTCACTTAGAGCTTTGCAGATAAGAGGTGAAATGTCTTCAAGAACCAAAGATTAATCCAAGTTGACTTCGGGTTAATCTGCCATGGCTACAATGACGTTATAGACGTATAATCTTTCAGGATATGCTTCAAGTTTTCTTGATGATTTTGGCCAGATGTCAACCTTTTTCTTCTCTTGTTCTCATGATAGGTGCAGCATGAGAGTCACCGGCCATTAATCTCCTCCACCTTTCCCAAGATTAAAACAGATTTACTGGGACCCAGAGGCAGGCCTGAGATCCTGGACTAATCACTCCTTCTTTAACCCAATCCCTCTCGGAGAGGTGAGGGAACAGGTTGAGAAGAGGGATGTACCATGAGGCTGGACCTGATTAGGTGTAAAATCCGGATTCTGAGATTTAAATCTGCCTTGGAGCGGAAAGAAGAACTCATCAGGAAGACGGATATGGGAGGAGCCTCAAGTCAACATGAAACACAGCTAGACAGGCGGCTGGTGCTGTAATACTCTCAAGAAACAAAGATCTTAAATTTAAATCTGATAACCTGCTTTGTTCGCCTGGTAAATCCCAAGTTTCTGTAACAGACACTACAGCTGGTGATGCTCCAGCTTCGATAAGGACGCAACAGCTGGAGCTCCTCATGCAACTTCCAGTCGGCACATCTGCCGCAACTTGATTAAAACCCAGCACTTTCTTTCCCTCTCTGTCCTCTGACCTCTCATCAGATATCTTTCCTCAGACCCCGCCCTCCTTCCAACTCTTCACCACTGCTCATCTTCCTCACTGACCTTTGTTTCTCTTCTGAAACATCCTTAATCTCCTTATTTTCTCCTCTTCTGCTCCTCCATGAGTCACTCTCAAACTTCCAATCAGCCTTCCTGCTTCTTACTTTTCACAAAGTTGTCCTAATCTTGTTCTTGAGGATGTTTCAGCCTGCTGACCTTCATCCCAATAGGTCACCAAAGCTGGTTGCCATTTTAGGGACATCAAGGTAAAATCGTCCCACTGCCTGCCACATTTCTCCACTGGCTTCATTCCAGTTGAGCAGTAACAATGCTGGAGAAAATGTCCAGACGTAACCGGACCCTGCTGTCCCTGGGTCTCACCTCTCTGGCCCTGACGATGTCCGTGTCAGCCTTCTGCAGTTCCTACTGGTGTGTAGGGACACACAAAGTGGTGAAGCCAGTCTGCCTGTCACCGGTCAAGATGAAGAACTGTGGAAAGAACAACAGCCAGCCATACACAACAGGTGAGGCTGTGAGGGCTGGGGATGCTCAAAATACCAGCTACAAGTAAAAAGATTTTCTTTGACATTAAAAGATGTTTTATTTCTCATTTTGAGTTGAGGGTCAATTTTCAGAGGCAGCTTTCTAACTCTGACCTTTGAGTCTTTCCATCATAAAAAAAAATCCTAATTTCAAACACCTAACCAAAGCTTGGTTAGGTGTTTGAAATTAGACACAACAGCTTGTCTGAGGTGTCACTCTTTTACTGTCATGACACCAAAGTTCTCATGAACCCAATGACTGTCGGCATTTTGAGAATCAGAGTCAAGGGGTTAAAACTGGTTCATTGAAACTTTGTTACAAGCAACCAAAATAGAAAAAACAATCAATGGAAAAACAGAAAATTACAGAAGCATTCAACTTTCATATCTGGGAAATAAAGATATGGACAGCATCTCATTAAAACAGAGAAGGGTCAACATTTTAAGGTTAAGTATCATTTTAAAACTCCAAAAGCTCTTAACACTGAATAGATTTGATCAAAGTTTTATTATTAGTGATATTTAATTAATCTATCATGTTCTCAAATACCAAGTCAAATATTTTTGAAATTATGTTAATTTGTGTGCACAGCTTCTACCCTCAAAGTCTAATGTGATTTATAATGTTTTTACATCCTTGTTAAATTGACAGTTTCTTGTGACGTAATTTAGAAATCACGATTAATACTTTTGTAATTGTTCATAAGTTCACCCATCTTGACAAAAACTTCAAACTGATTAAATATAACACCAGACCATGTTTGGGGCACCACCATGCTTTATCGTAGGTATGATATTTCTTTGTTGATGCTCAGAATGATTTCTCCCTCCAGGCTTTAGGATATCTTCCAGATATATGGAGAATAGTGGAGTCTGCTGTCACTAAATAATAAAAATGAGCAAATGTCAGGATATCCCTACTAGAACTTTATTTCTGAATAATCATATTCATCCTAATTGATGGCCGGTTAAAACCCAGGTTAATCAAATTGTAAAAATGAATCAAAAGATACTTCCAAAAAGTATTATCCGATGGTTGTGGACACATATGCAGCCAGTTTGCAGCATTTCATTCTTTTTTATTCATATATTTAACTCAGATGGTTGTTGATTTGTGCACAAAAAATATTACATTCAATGTGGGCAATGTTTTGAAATAAGTTTTCATGGTTTTAATCAACTTCTTACAAGAACCTATTTTAACTGGTGCACAAATTTGCACATTTTTCAGCCATTTGGCTCAAAATATTTGGATATTCTGTGCATAATTAAGAACCGTCTCTTAACATGTCAGCATATGTAATCATGTAGCATTCTGTGACAAATATCACAAAGACTCTGTGGCATCTCTTAGCTGTGCACAACACATTATAGGCAGCAGCATAATGTGAAACTGCAGGGTGTTCTCTGTGGAAAAATAATCCCCCAGCCAGTCATTTAATAAACAGGTTAAATTGGTAACCTAAGAGCTCAGTGGCAAAGCTTTGAATGTAGACATTGTCATACATAATTCACATAATCCCATGTATGCTCTAATCTCAGTAAAGTAATAAAAAACACCACAGCTGACTTTAAGAACAGTGTTTGAGAGCTTTACATGATGTCATACAGATGAATTATCACTTCATACAATTTTCTCATACTCCTGTAGTTACTGCACAGAAATACTTAAAACAACCAAAAGCCACATTTCTAGATTGTTTTAGGTCATATAATCTCAGTTTATTGTACTTTATAAAATATGTTAAACTCTTTTATCAAATCGATCATCTGTATTTTTTCCTTCTCAAACAGAGGCTCCCACCCAGGACCCCAAGAACCCGGTGTCCAATGTGACGCTGTCTCCACAGCAGAAGGAGGAACTGGCCCTGATAAGGAAAAAGCAGTTGGCCAATGCCGTGCAGTATCTCTGGGAAACGGGCGAGGACAAGTACATGCTGAGATATTTCCACACGGGTTTCTGGCTTTCCTGTGAAAAACACAACGAAGGTTGGTGAGGCAGAGAGCCAAGTGGCTGAAAACGGGTTTAGATGTTTATTTAATGTCTAAACTCATCTGTATTTAAAGTGAAAAAGAAAATCAGTAATAATCGTTTCCCAGAGCACTTTCATCGTAATTTAAATAAATTCCCAAAATCTTGAGGGAATTTGTTTTAAGAATCTGGATTCTGAAAACAGTTTCTAAGAACCAACTGAATAATTTCTTTTCACTGCAGCATTTTATTTTATTTATGGGAATTCAAAGCACATAACTGATCAAAAGAAATCTGTTTTCGAAAGATGCATATTATAATGACAGCTTTAGATTTTAAAAAAAGTAAAGTTTGTTTATCATAAACATGAAAATAAAGTGGATAACAAAATTGGAACCTTTGTACTTCTTTTTGTCTTTCTGTAAGGTTAATTTACATAAACCTAAATGTATGTAAATGAAGACAAAGGTGTCTGATGTGCAGAAACAACTGTGTGGTTAGTGCAACTAATACCTGCACCATAAAGCATGTACAGACCTGCAGAATCCAAATAGCAATCACTCAACTTAGATCAGAATAAAAGATTATAGGTTTCCAGAATTTAGGTGTTAAGCTGACAGAAGGTGGAAGCCATTGCAATGCATGTGCTCTATTTTAATACTGTTTACATTATCTGAATCTGTTCATAAATCATTCAGAAATTAAATTAATTCAGGGAACCAGGTGACTTAAGGTTGTATGTGGAACATCTTGTTTTTAGGAGATGATCAGGAAGAAAAGTGCCGCAGCTTCATTGAACTCACCCCAGGAGAGACACAAGGTTGGTGCAAAAACAGTTGTTGGCTATATCAAATATTATAGAAAATAAGCAATAATAAAAACACATTATTTCTTTTTTACACTTGCAGGTGTGCTGTGGTTGTCTGTTATCAGTGAGTTCATGTACATCGGCCTTCTGGCGATGGGTTTCCTCCTGATGTGTGTCGAAGCGATGTGCCTCTGTGCCAAGAAGGAGATGAGCTCCCTGAAGATCAACGCCTTCGCTGCAATGTGCACCGTCCTTTCAGGTCAGTGGTGAAAAATATTGTAAACATTTTTTTATTTTTCTGGTTCAGTATATGCACTGGAGTAAAAACCAAAAGATTTAAATAAGTTCAAAAGTTTATCTCTGTTTTTATACACTATGTTAGGTCGGTTTTTTTTTCCTCACCTCTTTTTTTTAAAGTGATTCCTTTTCCATGTTTACCAGGTATGATGGGGATGGTAGCCCACATGATGTACACCACAGTGTTTCAGATGACAGTGAGCATCGGACCAAAAGACTGGAGGCCGCAGTCTTGGGACTATGGATGGTCTTTTGCGTGAGTTAGTTTTTGTGATCTCCTTGTTTTGAATATTGTCCAAGGCTTATAGAACTACTTTGACTCTCACTGGTTTTTGAGATCCATTAAAAAACCTCCTGTGTCCCTTTCTGTAAAATGAAGGCAGTAACCAATCTCATCAGAATTACATTATATATATTTGTTTTTTTCTGTGTCTTATCTCATAAGAACATTTCAACCAACTTTGAATAAATTCCCAAGGAGACCCTTAAAGTCCAGGTCTATCTCCAGGCATTGCTGTTTTTATAACACCGTATCACGTTATATTGGGAAATTAAATAAAAACAATGCTCAGTGTTGTTTTCTTTACTCTTTTCATGTCTCAGGCTAGCGTGGCTTTCCTTTAGCTGTTGCATGGCAGCTGCTGTGGCAACACTCAACTCGTACACTAAGACCATCATTGAGATGAAGCACAGAGCCAGGTTGAGGCTGGAGGAGGCCCGAGCTGCTACTATCGCCCCTTCCTATGAGGAGGTTGTTCAAGCCGGAGGCGGAGGGCTTTACTCAGTCAGTCAGCTGATTCATCTCGGCCAGCAGGGGGCCCTCATGGATCCACTGTGGCCAAGAGGAGTGGGACCGGCAGTTGGACCTTTGGCATGCAGTGCTGGTGGGGCCCTGCTGGTTGGAGGTGGAGTCGGGGGCATCGGGATGGGAATGGGAGGAGTTGTAGCTGGAGGAAGCACAGCTATTGGAGGAGCAGGTGGGATCGGTGTTGGAGGAAGTGGAGTTGGGATGGGAATGGGAAGCACTGGTGGGACAATGGGGGCAATGGGAGGAGGTGGAGTGGGAACAGGAAGAATGGTGGACGCTCACGGAGTCGTAGTTGTGGAGGGATGCGCCACAGAAGGATGTGAGGAGTGTGAGCGAGAGCTGGATGAGATAGATTACACTCTGCAGGAGGAAAGAGAGGACTCCATCTGCTAAGACTTACAGGACTAAGGACTGGTGAACAACACAACACATGAACAACACAACACAAGACTTGAAGAATCACCTGTATTAGGTTTTTTTGTACATAAACTGTCTTCGAGTTTTTAGATGTTAGGTGTGTCAGTTTCATTATCTCTAGACTAAGATTTCCAAACTTAAATGGCATGACTAAACTTTTTTTTTATCATGTTTTGTCATGCCTCAGAAGTTTGCAATTACAGTTTGGATTTATTCATATTGCAGTCACATAATAAATATCCCTCAAGTCTTCTTCCTGAAGAGCTGGTGAGTATTGTCACAGTAAACCGATAACATAGATATCTTCAATGTGGTATATAAAAAGACGCAAAGAAAATGTCACCTGGGGTGAACTATCGGTGACATCAACACAAGCCTTGACATGTAGCACAGCTCTGAAGGGAAACTCATCTATTACTTAGAGTCATGGTGAAATGGCTGTTGAAATTTATGGTTTCAGTGAATAAATGATCTGGATTTATACCATAATTTATTTAACTGTTGTCTCAAGTATACAAAACCAAACACCAAAGACTTCATATATTTTAAGAGAACAATTCCCTATCTGTAATGCTTTAGATTTAGCCTAACCTTACTCATACTCATATAAGGACATTTGTTGGTAATTAATCTAAGGCTGAAAACTTCAAGAGATTTTGTGAATACATGATACAAGATGGTCACATTCCACAGCAGCTTCTTTAAGTTTACTCATCGTTATCAGGACAAGTAATAGAAAACTGAACCAGTTTACTTGTGTAAAACTAGCCTTACACTGACTTTTTATGTGAATGAATGTGTTTTATCAGTGATTTAGATAATCAGCATTCAAAATTACAACTTCTCAGGGCAATTGATTTTAGTTATGCACTTTTTAGCCACAACTTTTCAGAAATACTTATGGACATGACAGAAGTTGCACATATGCACATGTAGTGACAGAGTGACAAGAGACATTTTGAATTTAGTGCGGCATGGATGCCCTGCTGCCTCCTGTTGTAACAAGTGCAGATATGAAAAATAAAAAACAAAACTGATGAAAGGTAGAAACACCAATTTTTCTGATTAAATTTTTATTAGTGTTCTGCAAAAAAATGTGGATAAAACAGTATTATTTCTTTTATTTGGAGGGGTGAGGGTTGGGTTGGGTTGTGTGACTCAGTTGAGGCGCTTTCGACATCTGGTCAGGCTGACCCCTGCGTGCCTCCCTCTGAGGGTATTTTAGGGCAGACCCAGAGTCAGCTAGAGGGACTTTATAAAAGCTTGGGAAAAGCTTTATGTTCCACAGAAGAAGATAAAACGTTTCATTGGGGGAATAATATCCTGTTTTTTCTCCTAGACCTGAGATCCTCATGATCCAATCTCAAATAAGCTGATAACACAGGATGCTTGTTTTGGTTAAACATTGTCAATCAACACAGATTTTTCTGCTCCCATAACAAAAGACACAAACTGCCAAGCAGTGTCAAGAACTTTCTGGGAATAGAGTGTGATTGCTGCTATATGGTTCGGTTTCTGCTTCTGAGAACGTGAAAAAGTCTATCTAGGAATACTGAAAAAAGTGAGATGACTGTAGCAGAGAGGTCTGGATTTTGAGACAGATGTTTTTAGATGTTGGACAGAAGATTACGTCAGTAATCTCTACCAGTGATGGAAATAAGACAGAAAGAGAGAGAGGGATTGACTTAATTCAGGCAGTGAGGCGGAGATAAATTCAACTCTAAGGTTATCGAATGGCACTGTATGAGGATAGTAATTAAAAATGTAATTTAAGAGGTTAGATAATGCAGCAGTTATGCAACCTCAACCATATGGGCAGTAACCGGCTCCTGTATCATTAATTAGCAGCAGAATAATTTTGACCACAGCATTTTGCTTTTGTAATAAATATTTATGATTTTTCATCAACTGAAACATAAGTGATTTCCTCTGAATGAATCACAATTTAAGTCAGGAGATTTTGGAAGAATATTCCAACAATGACAATAAACAGAATACTTGTGAACCTTTTTTCAAATATGTCTTTGCATTTTATTTGACATTAAAGCAAACAAATTCTAAAACCTCATTTGATCAGAATTTTATTGTTTCCATTTATTGAATATATTACAAAGGAACATGCAGGACAAACGCTAATTTTCATAGTCATCACATAAACAACAAACATGTAAAATTGTGCCCTGGGGTTAAAATAAAAATGGTAAAATACTAGTTAAGCTAAAGTAATGAAGCGATATTGTATGTCGGTCAGGGTTCATAAACAATAACAATAATTATTATAATTAACTACTGAATTGAATACATCTTCAAAGCAAAATAAACCTTCATTGTATCCCTTTTTATTTGCACTAAATACTGGCTGCATCAGAAATTCATGATATGTAAATGTATGTGTTTAAGTGTCAGATGGGTCCAGAAAGGTTTCTGTCCACTAAGCAGCAAAATGGACAGACAGCAGTTTATAAATACCTGTTTACAGATAAATGTAAAGCATGTTGCATACTGATTTTTACAGTCAAAGTAATCTGTTTGCACTACTTCACTTTTTCCCAGTTTTTATTGTATCCTTCATATTTCAAACTACAAACAACGTGGACAGCACACGTAGACAGGCAACAAAACCAAGTAGGAAGTTACGCTTCAATACTTTTCAAGGGGCATTATGTGCAGTTATGTGTTCACATTGTGTGAGGATACCATCAGGTGCCACTGCATTTACAGAAAGACCGGAACCAGAGGGAAATGGATCAGTCAGATAAAGAAGTTATTTTGAAGGTTCATACTGAATCAAACGGAGGGCTTCTTCATTTTCCAACAGTCCTTTGATGAACTCTCCTTCTGCAACTCGGTCTAGAGAAAACAAAATAAATACCAAAACATACAGTTACCCCATGATTAATGCATACTTATTCATTTTTGTACACACATTTAATAATAGAGTATAAATGTATTTCCGAAGAAATAAAAGATTTAAAATGATAGTGAGTAAGATTGTTCTGGTCAAACTGGAACAGAGATTTACAAATATTGAAAACAATTAGAAATGTCTGCAGTTTTTTAAAATCCTTTTGCATTTATGACCTTAATTAAAAACAAAGAAATTTCTGGCTCCAGTTGTAGACAATTGAAGAAGAACCAGATTTTTTTTTTTTAAAGATTTAAAACAAAAACTCATCTACCACTTTTGCTCTTGAGACATTTCACTACATTGTTAATTTGCTACCATCAATACTACTTCATCGTACCGTTGTCACCCTTATCGAAGACTTTCCAGAGTTTGTTTGCCCTCTTTTCAGGTGTGTTTTCATCCTCAGGTAGATCACCCACTTCATCTGTCGGTATCAGCTTGAAAATTGACTGTAAAACAGGAAGGAGAGTAAATAAATTGCTCAAGTCAAAATAATGAGTTCTTTTGTGGATTTTCATACAGCACTTTCTCCAGTTTCATCTCATTTCTGTGTTTCTTTTATCTACATTTATTTACAACAAAAGTAACATCCTTCCATAAAGCCATTTATTTGGAGAGCATCTCTGGCTTTATCTAATTATATTTTCTCTTATCTTTTTCATTTATATTTGGCAACGAAACATGCTTACATGGAAAGTGGACAACTGTATATAGTTACAGCGGTGCTGTGTAATTGCTTAATTACTACAACACAAATGCTGCAAGGACATATAAAGAGTGTCAATTGAATGCTTTTAAAACCGTAGACTGAGTGACATTTGCTTGAACTTTACTATGTTTTTTTTTTTTTGGTTGAGAGGACTTTGTGTAAAGTATATTCATATGAAACTACTTTCATAGATTTCAAGAAAATATAGTAGTATTTGTTTTAATGCAATTGTTTATCCTCACAAGGACATATTACATGCACTTTTATTACAGTTCTTGCATATCTTGTTTTAGTCACCATTTTGGATAAATTAAATAGGACATAACTTCCCTTCTAAGGTGTCTGAATGTTCAGAAAGATTTGAAACACGAAGTCTCAAGAGCTGCTTTATAACATCCAGTCATTCGCACACTGATAATGGTAAGCTACAACACTGCAGCCACAGCTACCATGGGGCAGTCTGACAGAAGTGAGGCTGCCATGCACTGGTGCCACCGGGCCCCCTGGCCACCACCAGGCCCCTGCACCACAAATAGCAGACAAGGTGAGTGAAGTACTTTGTCCAAGGACACAACGACTAAGACAGACAGAGCATGGGTTTGAATCAAAAACCCATTACAGGACGAACTCTTCCCACCATCGCCCTGTTTTTTACATTATCTAATTGCAGTATCACTTTATCAAAATTTTAAAAAAAGAGAAAAATTTAGCCTTCTCAGCAATTACTTTCAATATTTTGGCTTTTTAGATATTAGCTGCTTTATTGCTGTTGTAAATTTACCCTGAAAAGTGCATCCATGCAGTCAGTGTTACTAAGCTGTCTTCTGACTCCAGCATAAGCTTAAACTGTTTATCAGCGTGAATGAAAGTCTAATCCTGAAAATATGTTACCTAACCAGTGGAAGGGCCTGACCTTTTGGCTAAAAATAAATTAGGGAACTGACTTCAGACCAGACATGGACAAGAAACAAGTTCATAATGTGGTCACAAAACAACCATTATTGTAACAAAAGCAGGTTGGGAAATTTAACAAAATATTAATTTTTGACAAGGAACATTGCAGATTAATGTCCAAAAATGTCGGTTCATCCAATTATTAAAATTTGCCATTAAGAATCAAATCACTGAACTTAGAAAGTCAAAATCATTGGAAACCTGTACTTGCTTGTGTGTATAAATCTACATCAACACAGTGGCTCAACATCTCTTCTAAGAAAAGAAAGATGGTGAGAAACCTGGGGAGAATTGTAGGCTTTGTGAACTAACTCCGTCAATACAGATGTGCTACTTCCTTCACAGATCACAGTCTGTGTACTCTTTGCCATGGAATACCAATAAAGATCTGCAACTTTCCAATCATGATAAAAACTGACATGTAAAATGTAAGGCAGATATTTCTGATAGTCATTATCCAGTTATCAATTGATCTACTCCAGTTGTTTATGCTATGCTCTGAAAATATTGGAAATAATAAATAATAGTAAAAATATTTACAGTTTCACAGCCTGAAAATTGAAAAAACTATTGTCAAGCTCTATGTTGATGACACAGTTTTCTCCAGCTATGTATCCAAAACTCACTGTGCAGATTTCTGTGACCTCTGACTTGGTGATGTATCCGTTCTTGTCCACATCAAACAGCGAAAACGCCCATTCAAGTTTGCTCGTGGTCTTCCCCGTTCCAGTCATGTGGAGGGCGATGATGTACTCCTTGAAGTCCAGCGT
This sequence comes from Xiphophorus maculatus, assembly GCF_002775205.1. NCBI lineage: Eukaryota > Metazoa > Chordata > Actinopteri > Cyprinodontiformes > Poeciliidae > Xiphophorus > Xiphophorus maculatus. Next base: position 11,662,158 of record NC_036455.1, on the reverse strand, counting down.
GCCGTCGTCATTAGTGTCGAAGGAGCGGAAGACGTGCTGGGCATAAGTGTTTGCATCGCTGTCTGGGAAGAACTTGCGGTAGATATTCTGAAACTCGTCTTTCGAGATGCGGCCCGATGGACACTGCTTTTTGAAGTTCTCATACCACTGGACAATCTCAGTCTCTGAGAACTTGGTGTTGAGTTTAAGGTCCTCAAGGATCTCCTTGGACACAGCTCCACTCTTGCTGTTACCCATTACTGCTGGTGTTGGAAATCTGTTTAGAGGTTTAACTTGTCGGCCCTTGGTTTTTCAATGGCACTTGTAGCACAACTTCAGCCTCTGAAGTTTCCTACTCTATTTTGTGAATTAGTAAAAGAAAGACTATTTATGAGACACAGCTAAAATGTTCTTGATGCTGGTGTTGGCCTGGTGTACAACTCGTAGACACAAATGCTGTGAAAAGAGCAGAAGGCACTTGGTAAGCTCATTAGGCCTACGATTAGATCCGGTAAGAGGTGTCAAGGACATGTTTTATCTTAGGTCAAATCTCAAATGCTTGTTTTTCGTTCAGTATGAAGTGGGTTCTCTGACATGTTGTAGAATCAAATCAGGTTAAAAAGTATTGAAATGCTGTGAGGTGAGATAGGAGTGGGTGTGAATGCTGAACATGTTTCACGTTGCCGCAATATCATCCCATGTGTACTGCTATTAAATGCATCTCATAGATTTTAATATCTATACAACATAAATATACAAGAAAAATGAACAACTGAAATGCTTATTTAGTAATTTTCATCTTTTGTACACACATTTACTCACTTAGTCCTAATTAGCCCAAATGATTGTAAAATATAATTTATTTTCTGGTGACATATTTCTGTAATTATAGAGTTGTGTTAAACTATATTTGCAAACTACTATTATTCTAAAGTGTGTGGGGGTTTTAGAAATCGCTCTTCTAAATTATCATTCAATGGGCTAAGGGAGAAATTTAATAAAACAAATAAAAAAAAAACAACCAGAAAGAGACTTGAAATCTCTAGACACTGGTAATCCTCTATTGCTGCCATAATCCAGAGTGACAAACGACTTGGAGTGACCTCAAATACAACCTCTAAAGCTGTAAGAGACACAGCAAAGGTAAGGGAGGCTGAAACTATAAGCTCTACAGGCAAAAATACCAGGGCGGTGATAATAAATGGGAGAAAACTGATTTCTATGGTATTTTGGTGTCAGAGGTGACCCAGCTAAGCATATGCTAGTTTGAGAGCAAATCCCCTAACTTGATTCCAGCTTTGTTTTTTTAGTTCTTCAAAGAGTTGCATCATTATATTTTGCAGTAGTCAAGAATGTAATATGTAGTAGTTATATTTGCATAAGACTCTCAGTCACAGTAAATTAAGTGGCCAGGTAACATCTGATGTGTCCAGGGTGTACCCTGCCTTTCACCCAATGACTGCTGGAGAAAGGCAAGGATGGAAACATCTGACATTTTAACATTTCCAAATGTTAAAATTTTTGTTTTTGTGATCTGGAAGGTCATGACATTTTTCTACTAGTCATAGAGAGCTCCAAAGTTCCACCATTTTAGAAAAATATTACAAATTTTATTTTGAACATTGTAAAGTTGTCAAATGGTTCCAGCTATTAGTGGTTTGATAAAAGAACTTCCACTAACACCTCATACTTTTAAAAATTTAACATTGCATTTAAGTGGCATTTTGGACTGACTGATTACAGATATAATATGCCTCCTCAACAATGTTTTTAGTTGGGGGTTTTCAGTTATGTGTTGACTTGAATTAGTCGAACAAAATTAATTCACATTGACAAGACACATTTTTAAGCAAAACCTGAAACTGGTTGTTTCTGAATTGTGGCACAGTCTATAATAACATTAACATAAATATTTGTTTGAACAAATAGGAGTATACTAAATCGTTTTTTTCAGAATTTGAGAATTCTTCAAAATCTCAAACATCTATAGTTCTATACCTGAAAACAATGTCATAGTGTCATAAAGTAGAGTTTACCTCCAACTCAAAAATCACACTGAACATTTTAGAAGTTCCTCAGTCAAACTGAAGTGATTAATGTCTCATTATTCTGTGTCATCAAAGGAAACAATACCATTCCAAGATCTTCTCTCAATCATTTTTTAAAATAAATTCTATATTAAGTAAATGTCAATATTTCTTCAAATTAATCTTCTCAATCAGAACATTTCAAACCCAGTTATCATCCTTGAATCTTACAGCACATGCTAAATGATTTACTTCTACACCAGCTCAGTTTCAGGTATCTCAGATAAACACACAGAACCTCCAGACCACAATGGATAAAGGACAAGTCAGACTTATTCAACAGCAGCATAAAGCAACAACAGTGTGAACAAACAGCTTCCAGTTCGGTTTGTGTCCTACCTGTGTGAGCAGTGGAGCGGTTTGGTGCTAACAGTGATGCTCTGACTGTGAACAGCAGAGGAAATCAGGTTCCACCTGCTGAGATAAGTCAATTGGACCGGCTTCCCCCTCAGAGGCGGAGCCACACTAACATCCAGAAGAACTCTGACAGCTTCAGGAAAATGAATTTCCCTTTCTTTTTTGTAAAAGTTGACAAAGTCTACCTCACAAGTAGCTGCTTTGGATTTCTAGACCACCAATTGGTTAATGTCTTTTTTCTTTTTAAAATGATGCTTTTTCCCCAAAACGTGTAAAAGTACATTCATTCTTAGTTAGGAATATTTTTAATAAACCTGTGATAAAACACATGAAGTTGAAATTCTGTATAGTCAAAACTAAAGACATGGATGCAAATCAAGTACAATAAGAAACTTACTTGATTTATTTTTTTTAACTTTTGGTGGGCTCAGGAGAAATGCCTCACTCAGGGTGTCGTCGGTGGCAGAACTGCAACTGCTGAAGTTAACAGACTTTCTTAAGTCAGTGGTGTCCAGGATCTTTGCCACGTTGGTGGAAATTGTAGGGCAGAAAGCAATTATCAGCCACAAAACTTGATTTTTGAATAAAAAACATTGTTTTACATGCTCAACTACAAACAAAACAAGGAATATTTTATTGAAGGAAGAGAGCTGTATGAAGTCATCCCTAGCCACACCAACAGCCCCTGGGCCGCACTTTGGACACCCCTGTCACAAAGGGCTCAAACTTTGAACAACAGCTAAAGTCTACCACTAATCATTAAATATGGAAAAAATTACTATGACCTAAATATAAGCTTTAAGAAATACAGTACTGAGACATAGCATATGTACAACCTCAGGATTTTTTTAGGTCAGCTTTTGACAATGTCAGCCATGTTGAATAAATAAAATAATGTACAGAATTCTGAGCCAAATAACCTTCTTAGGGTTTGTAGCAGCAGTGTTATAGAAAATCACTGATTTGTGTATGTGTGTGTGAAATAGTGTCACTTTACTCAGCTATACTACTTTAAAGGTAACGTTGGTTCTAAATCTCCAGTCTACCTGGTAGATTTCCAAGAGACCTTGCCAGCTAATGGTGCTAATGTGGTGCCAGAGTTCCAGAGTTGATGAGTTGTGTTGTTGTTTACTATAGAAAAGAGATTATTATTGATTTTTTTTAAAAACCAAGAAAGATAACCATAGTGCTCAAACTAAACAAATAGGGTATCATCAGGTCTGATCAGTTGCATGTTGCATGACTTGCCTAAAATTTCTGAATAAACATGACAGAATTCATTTTATCTTCATAGAGTGTAGGAAATATTTTTCATAATGTATCAGTTAGGTTTCATAATAATATGCACCTATAAAACCTTATTTAAGCAAATGTGTGTTTTTGACAATCAAATTGAAACTACACAAAAAATGTTCCGAAACGGATTGGAAATGACTTGTGATCTCCGAGCCGCCTTCGCACCTGCTCAGAGCGAGGTGTGGGTTTCCTTATGTACAGATTTGCAGTTACAGCAAAGCAGATGGAGGATTCAGCAGTCAACACTTAGTTAATTAAGAGCATTTAAATCCCGTACCGACTGCAGCAGAGCCACCCACCGGATTTAAACCGTTAAGTCCTGACCTGATCAAAGGTTCACAGTAGTTTTGGAAACAACTATGCTTTATTTTTACCACTACTAAATCCTACAGAGTAATTGTGGTTCAGTCAACTGGCTTATTTTAAGCTGAAGTTCAATGCAAGTCAAAGTGCTGCAGGATATTTACTACCTGCTTGTCTGCACACATCTTCCCTCCGTAAAAGCCTCAAACACAATGTCTATCCGCCGGACAGACATTGGGTAATCAATGATGCTATTTTATAGCTATGGCTAAAAGTAGAAAAGATATTTCATCTAAGCTCAACTGGACCAGTGCTGGTCAAAAAATGTGTAAAAATAATTGGCTATTTTCAAAGGAAGATCAATTAAAGACAATCAGGAAGCCCAAAGAGAGATTGATCAAAACTAGTTGAAGATATTACACACATGTAAACCTTTAGAAAGGAAAACATGTAGAAAAAAAATATGAATCAAGACTTTTGTGCTGTTTGTACATTCCATGTGTGTTAATTGTTTTATACAGATAATTCTCAAAATTATTACCATTCTTCAGCTTTATTTGTAAAAAAAAAAAATCCTTTTGAGGGAGGGTGGAGTTAAGGAAGGCTCCAAGCAATTTCATTTTTCAAAAGTTGAAACGAAGTTTTTAAATATACTGGATAAAATACAATTCTTTCTCACGGTCTGATATTATGTTTAACAAAATGCCAAAATAAAGAGAAAATATTCAAATTTTAATTTGTAGGAAATTTTTTTTTATATATATATACAAATCTTTATACTCTCAAATACTTTGACCTGGTCAAATCTTTTTTCTCTGTCTTTCTCATTTCACTTGTAAGCCATATTTTTGTACAACTTTTTGTGATCTGGGTCATGTTTGAACTCTGCTTAAGCTCTATGTTTAATCCATTCCACAATTTCACTGCACACACAGAAATGCAAAAGTGTTGCTATGACAAAATGTTTTACATTTTACATTCATCTCAACAAGAAAATCATATTTGAATCCAGCCAGGGAATAATATGTTTATTATTTTGTATGTTATTTGTTCTGGCAAAAAATGGAAGAGAGCAGATAAGTATTTAATGTTTTTGATATCAATGAGGTTGCATAACTACCTCCCCAGGGCTATGTCAAATAATTCAAGAGCCACTGCACAATTTAATATCTAAAGTAACTTTGTGGTCATTTAAAACAGTTGGATCTTGCAGAATGACTTTGTAAATGTTTTATAGGAGGTTTTATAGGAGGCTTGGAGGAAGGATCTGTGACAACACTCCTTTGTGAACCTCACTGAATGAGTTCTCTAGTTCAGCAACAGCTTGATGCATGGTGAGAAAAACACTGTCTGGATATTATTTTAGCCAGAGTTCTTCTGCCACCCACCACCTCCAACAGGTGCACAGGGGCATCCGACCTAGACGGAGCTGGCCTTCCCTTCCTAATGAGCTTATCCAAATGCTGCCTTTCAGCAGTAGATAAGCTGCTGCTCCGACACAAAACACCATAAAAGATGTCTGATGTCAATGCAGAGAAAAACAAAATGGTTCAGAAGCGCCTCATGCACTTCAACAGACCTCCTCAGGTAGAATCTGCAGTGACTTTTCTTGTAATGAGCATCAGCGTAGTGACTCCAGTTCGGGTTATTGTTCAGGTGAAGACCGAAGCCCATTATTTCTATGTAAGTTTCCTGGATATTTTATGGTTAGAAGCTATGATGGAGACTAAGAAAAAATAAGAATTAAAGTATAAAATTACCAGAATAAAGTGGAAATAGTATGACAATAAAGTCATAATGATGCGACAATAAAGTCACAATATTTTGAGAATGAAGTCACAGTATTACTATGAAGTCATTTCATTATGAGAATGAGTTTTACTAGAATAAAGTCAAAATAATAGGAGATAAAGTTGCGATAGTGTGAAAATAACGTAAGAATAAAGAATAAAGCTGTATTATGAACCTAAATGACCAATACTTCTTGGTATTGTTTTACTTTTACTTATTAATACTCCCTTTTCTCTGGTGTACCTCTGACTCGCTCCCTTTTTATTGCTTCTCATTCGGTATCCATCATCCTTCCTCTTCCAGTCAGGATCCCCCTACCGGCCTCACACTGTAAAGAATCTGTATTTATTGGATAAGCAGGATTTTTGTTGTGTGGCTTTGTGGACCAGCCTTAACCTCACACAATCCACAGTCTGACCTTTGACCCTTAACTTGGCTTGGATTAAGTTCCAAGAAAGGGAATCCTTTAACTCAGAGAAGCCACGAATTAAAGTTGAAGCAGAAAGAGTCAAACAGCAAAGGTGGTGACGCAGTGCACTGTAAGGAGGATTTGGCACCAAGCAGACAGCGAGCCTTAGAAACCTGGTGACTGTAATAAAGTTGAGCTGACAGTTTTCTAAAAGCTCTTTGGCCAGAAGTCAAGGTGTCTATTTTCAGAAAAAGAAAGTTTAATCTAGAAACACTTAGAGTCACATGACCCTAAGTGAGGTCAGCTCCAGGACACAGTGGAGAAAATAAGGGATGGCTGCAGGTCTGTTTTTATTTATAGCAAAGTCTGGTTCCTGTAGGAAGCCATTTAAATTCAAAGCTCCTGTCACAATTGCTGTAAAGGATCAAATTATCCAATATATCAAATTGCTGGTCTAGATATGGCCAATATTTTTTATGAACAATGTATAACTTAAGTTAGAGACGCTGTCACAATTGTCTCAAAGATGTTTGGGGTGTATGATTTACTTACTACGTTTTGGTAAGAGTCTACTTTTTTGTTAAAAACTCCCATCTATGGTAATCAGCTTGCATTTGGAGTGCGCAAGAAGCTTAAGTGTTTAACCTGCACCACATTTTATGTAAAACAAGTCAAAGGTCTGTCAGTCTGTGGTGGAAGCAGAGGTGAGGATTAAGGAGGAGTTAGGATCCAAGCAGGAAAAAGAAAAGAAGCATAAATCATAAATGTAACAGCTAAAATCCAGTTACTAATCATGTTTATTCAATGAGAACAAAATGTCAAGAAATAGAATAACCTTTCACAAGGTTAAAAGATAAAGAGACTGGGGTCTTCTTTGCACAATCTCTCTTTCATTCATCTCACATCCTATCAATATTACACCAGAGAAATAAGACTTTATATCTGGACTACATTTCATGTCTGAGATGGCTAAGGAACAAAGAGGATGTTGTGTCTTATTTTTGTGTTGATGCAGGTCATTTGTTTTGGATCATAGTCCTGTTGAAGAACGCAACAATGAAACATTTTCAGTTTTCTGGATAAACAGAAAATTAGACTTTATTGTTCATTCACGTGAAAATTTGTCTTTGATTTTTGCCCAACACCACCACACAAAGAAATGTCTTGTTCTTCCATTTGTCATGCTGTGTTTTCCAACATGTTTTAAGGACAGTTTGTAATTCTTTGAATATTTTTGATTGGAAAAAAAAATTACAGAAAAGGGTAAAAATGTTTCCTCCAACGTTTTATACACAAATTCTGGAATACATTTGGTTACTGAAAAAAAATGAATCAAACTTAAGACACTCATTAAAGATATAAGTTTGACTGCTATTGGAAATATGTTTTGTTTTAGTGACCATAATTTCTTAAGAACCAGAAGAACAACACAGAGCTGACGTTCCAGAGCCATGTCTTCATAGTTCCCTAAATTTTCACAACAGAAGTGAGTTACTGATCAGGGATCACAGAGTGACTCACCTGGCATCAAAGAGCTTCTGGCTTAAATCCTCCTCTGACCACTGATCAAATGCTGCTTTTTGTAGAGTATGTTTCCCTCTAGAGGACAAACCAGGAAGATGTAATGAAATTACCCCTGCCTAGGCTGCAATTTGTAAAAAATAAAAAATAACACTAAAATACCACTTTATTGAATGATAGCTAGAAAATGCAAACACTGGTTAATAGTAAACATTTGAGTAAATACTTTGCAGGTGAAGGTGTACATATGCTGAAATGATGAATGTACATATCTAACACTTGTTTTGATTCAGTAACATTTTCTGAAAATACTGTCAGACACGATTTGACTGTGAATAATATTTGTTTCTCCGATGGGAGAAGATCTTGCGGCTGACTCGGCGGGCGAGCCGGTCGACAGCGGAGTTGAGATGTCCGTGCTCCTTCTTGGGGGGCAAACCCTCGATGTTCCCACTGTACCACAGAACCCATCCAGCCAGAGACGCAACTAAGAAAAGGATTCCTGAACAAATGTTATACAGAACCATATGTTAGGTTTTTAAAATTCTTAACAGCACAAGTCAATTGGCAAAATGAGTTTTTGATCAGATTTTAGCACAACTTTCAAACTAAAAAAGGAACAAGAAAAAAATATGGGTTCAGAGGAAAATACTTCCAAAGTTTTGTACCAAATATATTCGATCCTAAACATTCAGACTACACACATTTAAAGCACAGTTCTCATACAGTCTCTCTGCATGGGAACTGCACCAAATACGTTTTTTACAATTTGTAAAAAAGAAATGAAATGTCAATTCTTGGGTTTTGCAAATCCAGAAATAATCAAACTTAAAGCCTAAAAACATACTGTTAAAAAGCATAAACACAGCAAGTACGTGGAAAATTTTGGTTCAACATTGATATGACCATAGGGGGCAGCAGCAGCCAAATACTGCTTAGCAATTGCATCTGATTAATTGATCTGACCACCGATAAAAAAGCAAGAGTTTTCTCAGGCTGTTGCTCTGGATCATAAAACAATTGTATTAACTAGAGAAATAACCAGCACTGGCCTTAGAAAAGCCATTGTTCAGCCCAGTGAACTAGGAAGGGATATAAGGCTATTTTTTCCAAACTATTTCAAGTCTTTCATCCTGCAGAGTGAGAAGATTTATTACAACTGTCAAACAATTTAGACTGCTGCTCATCTCTCCAAATATAAATTTAGCTTAAGGCCAGACTGTACTTTAAGCTAAGGTTCAGTCTGACACAAAATTTTCCTCATCAGGCAAAATTGGTTTATCTATTCTGTATATGAATCTTTTACAAGCAATGACAATGAAACTGCTCTCTGTATTTAATAAGGTTTTCTTTTCTCCAAGAATTTCTTGATAGTTTCTTGCTAATTTAATTACATTAAATTGCCATAAAATAGTATGGCAACATCAGCTACAGCAAAAACATGTGAGCATTAAAATAAAAAAACAAATTTAGATAAATACCGCTATAAACCAAGACGTCTCCACATTCTTCTCCATTTAACTTCAAAGAGGCAAAGACTCCCACCAGCAGAGAGGCGCCTCCCAGTAGATCCATCAGCACAGCAATCACCAACGCCACCTTGCAGTGAGACAGGTCATCACACAGACCCATGGCGAGACTGCAAAAGCGGGAAAGGACGTAACATTTTTATTAGAAAAAAAAAAAATTCACATTAACAAAACTAATTAAAGCTTCAAAGTCACATAAAATCCACCATACTTACATTTCTTTTTGACTGGAAATATCCCACTATTGTGGTAATTATGTGTATGATGGAGAGATGTATAGATGAAATTAATTTTTTCTGTTAAGACAATTTTATCTTGTAAATTCTGATGTAATTGTTATTTTTTCCCATAATAAATCAGCTGTGTTCACAGTGTTGATATCCTCTTTAACTGTTACATACATAATCTGAATCTGACAGGATCTTAAAGAAATAAAAAAATTAAAATTATTTATTTTAAAACAAAAAAATATCTGCAAGTGAAATGCTAAATGAGAGTGAAACAGATATTGAGAACAATTTTAGTGTTTAGAGCAGGAAACTTTAAAGTAAGACTTGATGGGTTTTTTTGGTGTTTTAAACTTTTTTTTAGATAATTTTTATTCTGCTCACTTTTATAAGCTCCTTAATATTATAGTTTTATAATTTGAGGTCATGCAAATATTTATCCAAGGCTCGCTGAGAACAAGCTGATGCATCTCGACTGGTAAATACATGTGCATATGTGTAATATAAAAACTTTGTTAAATGCATTAATAGAAGATAATATCCACTGTGTAGGTGATTAAATGGCTAACTGTAGCATTAGTAGATAATGTACCTTAGCAACATATTTGAGAAAACATTTTAGACTTTCAGTCTTTCAGACTGTACCTTGAGATAAGAATTTAACTTTTCTCACGCTGACATCCTAAAAATCACAGAAAGCAGAGATTTTAAAGTTCAAGTAATTGAACTCGCTCTGGATGAATTTAAACACAAATCTTTAAACTGCCTTACTTGTTCTTTCGACTCGTGCCGATGAAAACGGCTCGCTGAGAGTTTGGTTTGAACTTTTCTCTTCAGTTTCTGTACTTCCGTGTTTACTGGCTTCAATTTTCTCTGCCACCTGGGCCCCTCCCTTTAGGTGAGACGGTTTGCCGCGTTCACTGATAAACTCGGAATTTTGGCCTTTCAAATTCGGAAAAGGCTACACAAACTTTACCACAAGCCAGAATACAAAGACTTGTCACCACAAACTCATTTTGCATAGTTAACTAAATTAAAGAAGAGGAACTTCGGTTTTTTTTTTTCAAGCTCATTTTTTAAACTTACGAACTCCTTTTGGGAGATTTTTCAAATTATTTATTTATTTAATAAAGAGAGGAGCACACTGTTTTCTTGATCCAAACAAATCAGAAAACCATCAAAACAAATGTTTTCTTGTAACTTTTGTATAATATTGCTATATGTGTACACAGATGGAAACCTAAGATTTTTTTTATCTGCGATGCACATCCAATACATGCTCTTTTTTTTTTTAGTTCATTCGGTAATTATCATCCTTTCAGTAATAAAGCAACGAATAAAAATGTGTTTTGGGTATTTTTTTGGTTAAAAATCGCAACAATTCGACGGAAGTTTATTTTTGGAAAAATGTTGCAAAAGGAACTTCATCTATTTTACACGCAGGATTTTTTTTAATGTCTGTAATGTAACTGGAAAGTGCTCTGCGCATGTGTGAGCTGATCCAAACTGAGCGCGGTCCACCTGTGGAGGCTGAGTATAATCAGGTAATTGCTGCTGCAGGTCCGGTTTCTGCTCTGCGGCGAAGCGGCTGATGTGACGCCGTTTCAGGCTGTATTACAGAAGTATAACCGGGAACAAGACGCCTGGAAGTAAATTATAACAACTTACGGCGGACATACTGCGGACAGCTGCCTTGTTATTGAGTCACTTCATCATTATCTGCCAAGCTCAGCTGTCATGAATCCCGCAACCAGCAGACACGATACAGACACGCCAGGTAACAGCAACTCTGGGACGCATTCACCCGAATGTTTAAATCTCCCAACTCCTTTCTTATGAACAGTTTTGACCTTTCTTTGTCAGTTAATATCCATTTTGTTGTAATACGGTTCCTTTATTGTGACAAATCATGTTTTCTATGTAATAACTGTTTCAATTGACTATTTTTCAGCTACTCTCGCGTGATTTCGTTTGTCTTGGTTTTTTCGTTTTTCTTGTGCAGAGAAACAGCAGCTAAGACAGTTTTCAAGCTGCGACACTTCTATAATAAACTGGGTATTTATATTCGAATAGAATCACCAAATATGATTTTATGATGTGAAGTACTGGTTCTGGAGACCCTGCGTATTTTATACAATCTCACAGATTTTGATTTATTTGTGTCCTTTGAGTAGTAGAGCTACAGTTTTAATACTTTTGGGGAAATACCAGCAAAGAGTTTAAAACAGTCTTGAAGTCTGACATGCACTTTTCCAGTGTCTCATTGAAAGAAAAAAAATAACAGAAAGAGTCAAATAGGAAAATTAAGTTTCTCATTGACCCAAACGCCAGAATCCAGGATGGCCACCATGCTAATAAAACAGTGATAACTGGATTTAAGTACAGCAGGACTATTTAATGAGATGATTTTAAAGGAAAGTCTAGCTGGTTTCAATAAAATTCTACAAAAATGAGGAAAATTTTATGACATTTTCACTGATTTGTTTTAGCAAAGACCTGTAGAACTTATTTCATCTTTTTCTACGGTGTCCTTTTTGTACATTTTGTACAACAAAATTTTCAACTTCTCCAACCAAAACTTTCACCTATTTTGCCAAATGTTACTTTCCCATATATCAGAGCGCCACACCCCCCAGGCTTCGTCTTCTTCATCAGAAATGGGAGGAAGTGGACAAACGGGAGGTTTGTATCTAAATGCCTATGAGGTCTCGTTTCCCCTCGAAGAGAGTGTGGAGCGCCCAGCTGCCTACCACCTGAACCAGGGTCAGCAGATGATTGAAGGCAAGTCACATTATGAGAACTACATTTATTATGTATCAGTAAATGGCAAAAAAAAATTGTTCAACTCTGAAAACAAAATGTACAAGCCTTACAAAAGTATAGAATATTTATCAATTTGCCAGGTTACAACCACAAACTTCAATGGATTTTATGTGATGTGATACACAAATTAGTGTACAAGTGTGAAGTAAAACAAAATTGTGATTCCACTACATCAGTGGTCTTTAGAAAACAAAAAAACCTGAGCAGTTCTGTTGAAGCACAGGAACTATAGCTCCTTGTCTCTTATGATTAAAATGATAAATTGGTATTGTTATGTAACAATACCAATTGTTACATAACAATTGTACCAAGCCATGTATACATTTTTCAGTCCCCTGCTGGTTGTGTTTATATATTTATTTCCTCTGCTTTGAAATCAGAGCCAGTGGTACAGGAGTCCCTTCACTCCCAGTACAGCCCTTTCATCCTGATTTCTAACCTGCGGGCTCACCTCTACGTCTCGCTGGAGAAGAATGCCTGGCTGCAGAAACGCATTGAGGAGCTGGAAGAGGAGCGAAACTTCCTGCGCTGTCAGCTGGACCGCTTCATCGTCAGCATGAGGAGTCCAGATGGTGAGGGGGGCTGATTTACAAAAAAAAAGAAAAAAAAAGTTATATGTTTCAGCTGATTTTTCAGTGTTACAATTGTTGTTGAATTCAGTGGCAGACTGGTCTGGAGAAGCCCAGCGTGCTGTTAAAGTCCAGCCTGCCAGCTCTCCATCTCCTCCTTCCCCGATGACCACCAGGTCGGGGATGACCCTCAAACGCCTCCAGCGCCCCGGAGCTCGGATCCGCCGCAACATCACTGTCCCTGGTGAAGAGCATCACAAAAAGCAGTTGTAACGTTGTAAAGGAAAGGCGCTTTATTTTCTATTTTTATTATGTATTGCATTTTTTGTTTGCAGTCAAACAGGAGTTTCATCTTGAAGAAGACAAATATTACACAGAGGAAGAGTTTGTTGAGGAAGAGGGGGAAGAAGAGGTGGAGGATGATGCAGACTCGACTGTGGAGAGCGGGTCAAAGAAGAAGAGCCGAGGGCGTGGCACCGGAGAGCCGAAGATGAAGATGAGGAGGATCTTCAGGATCACGCATGGGAGGGAGAGGCAAAGAGGTAAAAACAGATAAAACTGAAATGATAGTAGAAAGAAACATAAAACTGACGTCAAGTTGTTAACGAGTAAAATGTCTATTCTTTAAAAAAGTTGGTGTAGTTTATACTTTTCAATGCTCTCCAAGCTTAGCCCTCATTTGCATAAAATCAATACCTGCCTTTTTAACTCAATTATTTGACCCATTCTAAAAATGCACATGTAATATCTAACACTGTTAGATATTTATCTCACATTCCACCTGCTGTTTACCTCTCTGCTGTCCAGTTAAAGACCCAGATGGTGTTCTGATTCGTTACAAGAAGATCCTGTCTACATACCAGCGGGTGAGGAGCATGTCCAGAGCCTTCCAGATCCACGGAGTCGACCGAAACACGATGGCCTCCACCTCCCCGATCGCAGAGCTCCTGCTTGTGGCCCCAGAAAAGGTTTTAATGTCACTTTTATGACTAGAGCAGCAGGCAGATCTAAATATTTTCTATTAATCAAAAATTCTCTGGGTTCCCTGAAGGCTTTTCCTTGGATTTTGGTTGCTTTACATTTTCAGTATTTGAATGGACTTTCTTTTCTGTTTTAAAACTTTTAACATTGTTTAAATAAGTGATGAAGAAAATAACCTATAACATCAACAAATTCAGGAATAACAGCACCAGCAATTCACATGAAATATAATGTTTTTATGGGTTTGTATTTCAGCTCATCAGAAACTGTAAGAAGTTATCATTATGTTTATGCAAGATAAAAACATTCAAGCCAGATGGGCTCTCTGCCTTCAACAGGTCATTGATTTAGGACATAGATTGACCTTGTTTGATAATTTTCCTGCTGTACTTCTACAACTGGTCTAGATTTCCACCTTTGTAAAGACTGAAGTTTTTCTCCTGCAGGTGACTGATGTAGGAGAGTTTGAGGCCTCCAAGGAGAAGCTTCTGGATTACGCCAGGCGATGCTACAAGACTATGGATGAGGAGACGCACGCTAAGGTCCAGAGCATGAAGAAGACCAACAAGCTGCTCCCAATCTCCTACAGGTTCAGGAACTGAGGAAGGAAATTCATGTTGGTCATATATATCTTCTTTGCCTTAAAAATAAAGTTATGCAAAGGTCAAGTGCCAATATACAATATTTAGTCTACATATAAGAGATCCATGTGATGAGTTTGTTTTTTTTTCAGATGTTGGGCAGATTTTCTTTGAGTGGATCCTTTTTTTTTCTTTTTTGCCTGCAGTAATTTAAATATAAGACACAGTGATCTTCACTGTCTGAGGTGTTTTGTTTTTGTGTTATTGTTTTTGTTTGTACATTAACTGAAGATCTATATTAACTTAATAGAATGTAATAGACTGTCCCTGAATATATTTTGTTTTTTAAGGAGAAAAAGAAATTTTCACTCAATGGTTACTGCATGACGTCTGCATACCAAGCTCAGGAATTTTGATTTCTGTTAGACAAGCTTTGCTTTTTTCACTTTGTGGTTTCGTCTTTTGCACACTGAAAAATAAATGTTCAATTGCATAATTTGTTTGTTTTCTTGTCTTAATTTAAAACAAGTTGACAGTTTTTATGCTCCAGACATTTTTTGACTTTTGTCAGGCTAAAAAATAGGTAAATATTAGGTATTGTTTACATACAGCAGACATTTGTCTGAATCCCCTCCTGAATAGAGGTGAACATTGTAATAATCTGTAATCTGTTTTACTAGCAGTCAGTAAGCAGAAAAACAATGGTTGGCTTTTAGAATTAAAGCAACTGACAAACATCAGCGCCCTCTCGTGTATTACAGGAGTACTGCTCAATAGGAAAGCCAAAAAATGACTCCCTCTTGAAATTAATCACAACAGACATATTGTTTATAAAATTACAAATTTGAACTCAACTTGTAATGAATCATACTCTAAACTATTTGCGCTGAATTTTATAATCTGATTTTGCAGAACTTCCAAGAAAGAAGAAATTCTGTAATGAATAGGACATGCAGTTTTGTAACAGGAAATTGGATTTACAACCAGAAAACTAAAATCAAAATTAACACAGAAAGAGGGGGGAAATGTTCCAGCAGACTGAAAAAAGCAGCTATGAACTGTGGATGATTGAATGATATATTGATGAATCCTCCGTCTGTCCAGGGAAGTGATGCCAGAATGTTTCCTTGATGGCATCTCAAAAAAAGAACAGTGACAAATGTTCTCTCTTTCTTTTTTTCTACTTTGTTCTGTACTTTTGCCTTTTTTACATTTTGTTTTATTAAAATAATGCTCACGAGTCAAACAACTTTTTCCTTTGTTTTTTTTGTTTCCAAGATTATATTTTCAATGAAGACGTATTCAGATGGTTTTGGCTCAGGGAAATTAACTCTGCAGATTTTTATGACCAATCTATACTGCAATAACCACAATCCAACGTGGGTGTCAGTGTCAATAATGAGATTTAAATTATTCTCTTTTTTTTATCCAATTGTGTCTTTAATAAAACAAAATTGGGACAAACCTTGCATTTCCATGAATAATTCTGTCAGCTTATCAAATATTTCTGATTTGATAAGCTGGCAGATGCTTTTCAATTTTCGCAGACGTTTTTATAATAAAGCAGCATATCCCAAAGTTTTCATTGGCACAGGTATGGTTCAAACTTTAGCCGTAGCCTAAAACACCAACTTCATAATTTCATACCTGAAGCATAAAAATTGTCAACGAATCTGACAATTTATTGTTCTTTCACACAGCTGTCCTCCTTGTGTTGTGTGAACTTGCAGACTAGACATTTTAAAGCAGGACAAAGTAAATATGTAAAATTTCAAACCACATCTGCAGGTTGTGGAAGTGCAGCATAACATAGTGCAGCATGGAGAGCGTCAGCTACTACAAACGAAGGACATCAGCAGCACAGTAGCCTGCAGCCTATTGAAGCTTTTAAAGTCTAATCAATAAATGGCTTTTTTCATTGATCACAATAAAATCTAACCATCAGAGGGAGAAAGTATGCCAACATTTACGTATGAATTATTAGGTATCAGGAGCTGATTTTAAGGGTAAGAGAATTTATGTCCAAATTTTTAAAACTAAATCTAAAACGTTATTTTGCAAATTACCAGAATGTTTGTTTTTGAAGCAACAGCCAAGAGGAATTTGAGATTAATATTGATGAACGTACTTTTTCCTCAGTATTCAAAGTTAAAGGTGACTTTACACTGAATAACACAACTTGCCCCAACCCATTTTGTACAGTGGAAATATGATCGATGTTCATAGATTAAATGGGGAAAGCTGAAAAAAAATTATGTTATTTCAAAATTACTATTCTACTAATATAACATAACATATACAAATATCAGTGGTGCTTTTAAAATAAAAGAACATATAGAGAATGTTAATAGATGGCCTACTAAAGAAACTTAACTAAACGTTTTTATATATAGAAACTGTTACTTAATAGAAAATAACCAAACAAGACAAGGCCTTTAAAAATAAAAAGTAAACAACAAACAAAGCATGAAATATACATAAAGCTCTTATTAGATCTTTATGCAGCCATAAATGTATCCCAACTTTATATGATTTGTCAGCAATTACCATAGTTAACAGCAGCTATTTAACTTGTAAAAAAAAATGTAGGTTGCTGATTTCTTAGTTAAATAAAGATTACAGTAATGATTACCACGTCACCAGAGTCCACGGACAAGTTTTTATAATAAAATTGAATGTGCTCCAACTTAAATGTGGTATTTTCCAAGATTACTGGCAGCTGACAATAACACAACAAAACTCTATTTCCCATGTAAACCTACCGCCTGGTTACCCTTTAACCTCTCCAGGCGATCCAATCATAGCCCAAGTCAGCCTGGAAGTAGTTAAGGCATATTGTCCGGACAGACTGCTCTGTCGAACCAATAAAAGCAGGGAGTCAGTAGAAGCTGCCCAATCACAGGCGAAAGGGGCGGGACTCGTGGCCGCCAGGGCATCCGAGGAGGAGGAGGTGTTCCTGGTAGCCATCTTGGATGTGCGGGGTGATTGTTTAGCGAGAAGAATTGACAAATTTATTTTAAAAACTAAGCCTTAATATTGAAGTGCTGAGGATTTGTTGGAGCTTACCGACAGAGGAACTCAATCTCAACACGGAAAAAAGCAGGTGAATTAGAAGCAGAAGTTCAGGAATATGGTTTTAGGTTCCTTCTCTGCTCCTCTTTCCCGTTTCCAAACTGAGTCTCCCACATCAAACAGCGCAGCCGGTGGGAAGCTGCTGGTCTCACTGACTAACAGCAACTTAGACTCAGTGTTATTGCTTTTAAAGCAGAAAACTTCAACTTATTCCAGAAGTGCGCGGGTGAAATACGAACTTGAGTTTGTTTTGAAGCGTGTTCGCCTGGATGTTGTCGCTGCTGTTGGCGCTGGTGATGCCCGCATTGTTTATAAACATCCCGGGCTAGCAAACGCTTTTTCACCCCCCCCGCTTGTGAAATCAGGCGATGCACTTTTTGGTTGTGCAAGTCCGCAGAGACGTGCAGCTTTTTAATACCTGAATAGTTATTAAATATGGAGTCAGGTCGTGTTTAGACTCAGCAGGTGAGTGAATGTGTGTTTCCAGGACAGTGGTTTGCACCTGCTTGAAAAAAAGTTAACTCGGAAGTCAACACGATGTGCTTCAGGCTGATGTTGACGTTGTTTAAAAACTAAAGCGAGCTGCGAATTGGGCCGTTTATGAAAACAACTCCAATGTGGACAACTATCTGTATATCAATTATACAGAGATACAAATGCATATTCCATAGGCGCTTTATTACACACTGCAACTTGTAAGCATCTGTATTGGGAACCATGCTACTTCAGGTAGTACAAAAACTCTAGTTCAGAAATACATTTGTAAATCCCACTTTAATCCCTCTTTATGCAAAACGTAATTTTTGCAGACTGGAAAATTTCTTCTGATGACATTTACAAAAAGTGGTGCATTGGTTGCTTTTTCTCTCCGTCAGACTCATAAATCCAGCAGCTGTGTTTCTACTGAACAACATTCATGCAAAGCTCAGTATGATATTTTAGAATAAACATTTTTAATATTTCCAAAATGTTGAATTTATAAAAGAAATTCAACCATAGGTGTGGTTTAGCAAAAGTTTTCTTTGTTTGGAAGCTTTGGCATACCTCATTTGGAGATCATTTGATAATTACACAAGCATGTGTTTATTTTTTAGATTTATTTACGCTTTTTTGTTGTTATGTAGGGAAACTGATTAATGCATTACACTAGCTTCCAAATATTTCATTATATTTAGCAAATAAAAAGCTCTCTAAATCCCTATTTATACATCCTCTGTTTGTCTCCTTGACTCCCCATATCTCACTGTCTCCTATCAGACGTGAGAACAGAGTAGAAAAGGACAAACACTTCACATTCTGAGAAGTTTTTGTAAGCGGCTCCCGTTGTTGTTCACTGTATCTCCTCCAGCAATCAGTCGCTTCTCTCTCCAAATGCCAATTAGACGTTAAGGAATGTTTTTGTAATATTTAGCTGAGACTGATGATACATTTTTACAGAACATGAAGAAACGCTCAAGGTGTAATTGTAAAAATATCTGTAGCATTCCTCCAAACTCATGTTCACTTCAAAACTGTCTGTTGCAGCTCTGCTGTATGTTTAGATTAGTCATGTGTGTTTTGCTGCTGTCAAGCAGTTTATCTTCTAGGACTGATTTCCAACTTTCTATTACCTCTGACCAGTTTTCCCCACAGCATGATGCTTCCACAGGGATGATGTGTTCAGGGTTATATGATGTGTCAGTTTTCCTCCAAACAGTGTTTTGCATCTAAGGCAAAACATTTAATCATCATCTCCTGTGAACAGAGCACCGTTTTTCACACATCAACTGGTTTCCTGCAAAAAGGACTGCTTATGCTTTTCCCTTAAAATAGTTTCTTCTGTCTTTCCTATTTTTTGAAGTTATTTATGCTGAATTGTATTTAGGAGTATCGGATTAAAGGGTGCTAAAAATATGCCTGCAATACTTTTCAGATTTTGAATTCCAAATAAATTGAAAACTGTATTATTTTTAGAACCTTTTATAATTAAGGTGTTTATGCTATTTGTACTTCATGATGGGTGATCAAAATAAGCTGTGGGAAAACAAGAGTGTCAGCTTGTATTATTCTGATGCTAATCTGACATTTTATTATTGTTGGAGCAGAATGTTTTTACTTTTCATTTGTTTTAAATTGGATAGATCAGACATTTTGATTTTCTGCTGCTCCCAATGACGAAAGCGGATTAGAACTGGTGTGAGGTTACTTTGGTAGAAACATGGGGAATGCACTCTTTGACTCTTGAAAGGCCTCCTAAGCTCCATTAAGTGATGGTTAGGCCTAAAAGAAAAGCTGATCCTTCAGCATCGACACTGTGTGTCTCTCTTTAGTGTTTTGCCTTCTTATCTGATTACTTTCTTTAGGAAATCATCATGATGTTAATTTATTATTGCTTGTCCAACATCCAGTCTATTTCAAATGGAGCAGCTAAATAATAAAAAAAAAAAAGCCTGGTTGAAACGATTTACTGGTCAACACAGTAAATCTATTGAGACAGAAATTAGACTAAGACTTAAGAGGTGTCGAGTCAAGCTGCTTAATATTAATATTTTTACTATAAATTTTGTCGACATCAACATAGACCAGGTTGATAAAGCCTTTGAAGGTTTTCATAAATGTTATGTGCAAATCTCAACCACATCTAATGTGAAATGTGCAATAATGATTCACATAATAAAATATGTGAAGGACTAGACTTCAAAATATTGAAATATTAATATGTGCCTTCAGTTCTACAGATTTAAAAGCCACATGGGTGCTAGAAACAGAACATTTCTAACACCCATCCAAAAGATAAACCAGGAGAGCTGATGATTTCACCAGAAACAAACCATCAGCCAGAAATGATCTAACTGGTTTCCTGAGGCCTTTATGGTGCCTGAAATCCTCTGGTACCGCAGTCTGAATGTGTCTCATCTGAGCCCAAAAGGCAGCTGAAACGTGTCAAAGTGAACCATCAGAATACATGCATGTCGTGTGCTGACTTGTTCTAGTCATTGCTTTTAATTTCTGTTCAGCTTATATATCATCTTTTTCATTTTTACTTTCATCATGGCAATAATGCAGTTATTGATGATAAAACAATTTATTTCTCAAAAATGTTTCTCCTAGTAATTTGTGTTTCTTTTTTCCTGCAGTGAAAGAAGGCATGAAGACATCATCTTAGTCATCAGTCATGGCCGATAAAAGGAAACTTCAAGGTGAGGCCTTCAGACTGAGCTCTGGTGTGTGTTTGTGCTTCCTTCGAAACACCCGAGTTCACTCGGATAAGCGTTAGGATTCGTTGTGGTGCCATCAAGTGTCCGCTGGGTGAGGTATACCACAAATTATACCACCGTAATTATTATGGTCTCCCTACAGCACTTTACAGGCGGCGTGGTTGTAATTTATTATGATTTGATGGCATCTTTAGGTGTATCGCTGTGAGAATGTTGAAGCCAATGTTCAACATCATGTGTGAATGTTTTTCCTGTGTGATCACACCTACTGCTGCTCAGTCCGGCCGTTTTCTGTAACTGTTTATTTTTAAAAGAGTCGCAGGCCTTGTAAACAAAAATCACATGCGCTCACAAGTAAGTTGTTTGCTGGGTTGATTGCTGGTAAGATTGCTTCATTGCTAGGTTGGAGATGCTTGACTGATGCGGAGCTCAGTGTGGCACATCAGGAATCATGGGATTTTTTTCTGACAAAACAAAACAGAGATTCACTGATCAGGGCTTTCCTAGCCGGTACTGATTTTGATTTTCTTTACCTTCCGACTCGACACTTTTACATTTCTATAGCATAGAAAAGTTATAAATTCAACAGAAAATGACAAACTTGAAACATATCTGTATTTGTGAATAAAAACAAGTCTCTACGCTTTTAGTTTTCATTAAACTAAAACAAAGATGCATCAAACTACATGCTGGTGGTCGATCTATTTATAGACAGAGAATGATCCAATATTTGACTTGGGGATTATTGATAAGAACAGATCAGTAGACATTTTTATTTCTGTTTTACTGATTGATGCACCTCTAATATCAATACAGAACAAATCTTTTTCACGTGGAAAAAAAAATCAAAACAAAAAACATTTCTACTTAAAAAAATGCATAATTGGAAGGAACTCAACAGAAGTGTTATTAACTATTTCAGTATTTTAAACAGATTACAGTAATAAATGCCTTTGGCTTTTTTTGGTTTAGGTGCCTTAAGTTTCCATTTTACAGTGAAAAATCTAGGTTAGTAATTGTTTGTATACAGTTAATTTTTTTTGTCTGAAAAGTCGCTAAATATACTGACAAAGTCACTAAGTTGGCAACGTTGGGTGACTATTGTTGGGCTCACACGTGCAGATGAGACCAGTCTCTCACGGCAGAGAAAAAGGAGACGGTGGATGATTTTCAGACATTGCAGATCTGTGGATTAAATTGGTTTCTCATGTAAATATCGGCCTTTTGCAGATCTCCCAAAATGAAGGAAATTATGGCTGATTTATTGGTGTACCGCTAAATTACTATATTAACTGATATTAACTAATATCAGTAAATATTGGATATTGACCCAAATTTACAAATCTGTGCATCCTTAGTCACTTCTGAGTAAAATATCAGTCAATAAGTATAAAGTACTTATCATAAATTCTACATTTTTGGACATAAAATCCAGTTCAAACATATTAATGTCTGCTTAGATAGATAGAAATGATCATGTTTTTAGAATAAAGCCATTCCAAAATACACTAACAACCTCATATTAAAAGAATATCCCACAAAAAAAAGTTAAATAAAAAAAGTTAAATACTTTAACTTTTGTGTTAAAGTATTTTACATAGCATCTCATTCATTTTATGTAGATATCCAATCGAAATTCTGGGATACTACTGTTATTATTGCCATCTACTGGCATGTTTGTTTAGCCTTCAAACTGCCGCCCTCGTGAGTTTGATGTGTTAGCTTGTGATCCTCGGCAGGCGCAGCTGTTAGGTGTGTTATCCTCAGTCTTTCAGTCGTGAAACAAAAATCTGATGAAACCAGTTTGTCAGTGTGAACTCCTAGTCTTTTCAAAATCTGTGAAGACTGAATGTTGGATAATGTTTTCCTCAAGTGCAGTTTTCTTTATTGTACTAAGTTACTATGATGTAACAGATAATTTGAAGCGGCTAAAGTTTGGTATGAACAGCTGTTGCCTTCAAAGGGAAACGCATGCTGCTTTTAATGTGAATATGAACTTCACTGTGTGAAAGACAAAGGTTGTTGGGTGTTTTGTTGATTTTTTTTCCCACGGGACTTTTTTGTCAAGCAAAACTTTGAGTCGCTCTCAGACATCTTCATTGTGTTCTGTGACCTGAGACGGGAGATAACTCACTGCTAACATACTAGCTAGCTAGCAAGATAGCTTTTTTGCGTCTATCACGGTCAAGTGTTAATTTCTCACCAGATGGATGGATGCAGTTCTTACATTTCTGTGGAGATATAAGCCTTAAATTCCATTCGTAATGGTCTTCTCACTGCTTCTCCTTTTATTCTCAGTACTTACATTTTAAAAAAAGAATGAAACACTGCAACAGCACAGATGAAGTTGATGTCAGCTGATGTTTGAAGGGGTTTGCAGCGCATAGATGACTATGCATCTCAAGCAACAGGTGGTGTAACTCTTCTCAGACCTTTTCTAAGGAAGACAGTAGAACTAGAGGCTTCACTCTGGCCAACAGAAACATACGTTGATGTAATTTTCAATCGATAGTTATCACTGCAGACTAAAAGTTCATTTTTGACAGGGATCAACGTCCTGCTCTGTTACACGTTTGTCACAGTGGCTTCCCCCAAAGAGCAGCTGTCAGATTAAAAACAAAACAGAAATGTGGACATTTGCTAAAATGTCCTCCTGAAGGAGAGATGATCTAGCAGCAGTGTTGCTCCGGCCTTCTCAGATTGTAATGTATTATTACAGAGGAGGCTGCCTTTCATCTAAAAATAACCCCCCCTCTGAAGTATCTGAACATCAAGACACTTTAAACCCAGACCTCAGCTGGAGTTTATTCAGACAAATTGTTTCAAGCTGTCTTTACTTCATTTGCCTGTTTTTAGTTGTAAGAAACACCAAATGCATATAATGAAATGATATAAAAGCTATAAATTCATGTTAGAGACACTGTTTAAAAAGGTGGAGTGAATTTTCTTTGTGTTGCATCTGCAATAATCTGCAATCTTTCTAGAACTTGTCATTTCCATATCTCCTTAATGTTTTTATGTTATCATTTATTTTTGATATTGGAGATTTGTGTGTTTAGATCTGTTTGTAAGTTACAGACTATTCCCTATTTATATCAGTGGAACTACCAAATGCAATTTATATTTATATTTTATATTTATAATTTTACATCATTTTTGTTTCTTTCTGGACTCGCATGAATATTTTTGTGTTTTAATAATGAGTCTTTAATGTTTTGAACTTTTCACCTTTTCACTAACAGTTGCTGACAAAAGCAACGTGACAGATGTGAGAAATATGTTGTTACAGTGGGAAGAATAAATGTCATGCTCAGGCCTGACATGATTTTAAACAAACAATTAAAAACAACACATGAATAAAAAAATTAAAATAATTAAACAAATGATTTGCACTTTATGTATGAACTAAATGTACAAATTACTACTTTACAAAAATCTATAAAATTATCCCTTATTTGTATTTACAAATGAAAAAGCCTGAGGATTCAGAATGTCAAATATAATGAGATTAAGCTAGAAATGAACATAAATAGGCCTCAGTTCAGTCATGAGGAAAACTCCAGAGGAAAATAATCATCATGCCATTTACTCATTTTTTAAAATAATGAATAACATAGAAATAACTAGCATTCACTGTGTGAATTATGAGTTTGTTGTATTGATTTAAATTTGATTTGTTTACATTTACTGTTAATCACATCAATGGTACCCAAAGATTTTTACGTCTGATCCCCCCAAAAAAAATGGAAAGATTTGTGACACGTTCTTCTAAACATGTGAATATTACAAGTTATTATGCCACAATTACAGCAGTACAGTTGTTCCATTTGGAAAGTGACAAAAAAAGTTAGCATCTTATGCCTGATTTACTTCTTTTTTGTCATGTTTTTTTTTTTTTTTACTGGTTTGTAGTTTTTCATATTGATTGTCATTTCAATAAAAATTTAACTAAATATGTTTATGGAGAACAGAGTGGTATTTCCACTGCTTGTATAAAATAAAAATAATCCTTTCCATGTAAAAATGTTCTGCTGTCACAAATGATGCATAGTTAAGCTAATCTGAGCTCCTTCCTGTTTGTTTTATTGTGAGTGAATTATCAGATCCACATGACAAAAGTTGACATAAGTCATCTGAGACATGTTATTGTCACAAATGAATCCTAATGTTGGCTTATCTGTCTCAAAATGTCAGTTTTTAATCCATTTTACTGTCTGTCATAAACGCTCATATTTAACATAGCAATATATACTTGTGTGTGACTGGGGGATGTGTGTCACCTTTAATTCTCAAGCACTGTGGACCCTTTTATGACATGCATATTTCATGAGATGTCAGCTATAATTTGTAAGTGTATTGCTTTTATGTGCTGCAGTTGTTTTTTGCAATGTCCTCATTTAAAAAGGAGAAACTGTGTTGGGGAAAACCTGCCCGACAGGGAGCGTCTAATTTATTCAATGCAGAAAAATTGTTTTATTCACTTTTTATGCAATTTGACTGTAGGATAAATAAACACTATCAGTTCTGAAGAACCAAATAATTTACCAGATAAAAGCAATTTCACTTTGCACACACATTAGCTTCAGTTTTTATGCAGATAAGAAGGAATTCACATTCTTTAAACTCAAACTTGTTGTGTTTTTATTTATGGTTTGTTTATTATTTTCTCTTTCAGGGGAAATAGATCGATGTCTGAAAAAAGTAGCGGAAGGAGTGGAGCAGTTTGAAGACATTTGGCAAAAGGTAAGACATTTTTAGCATAGCAAAAAATATTTATCAATTATTTAGTTAAGAGTTACAGAGAATGGCCGGAAATGCACAAATCTGACTGTTTTTAGTCTAATAAAGCTTTTAAATAGTCAAAACAATTCTCAACATATTGCTACTTATGCTGATAATGAACATTTTTATGATTCATATACTAATAAAACTGTCAAACATCTTCACGTGAGAATTGTTCAAAGGAAATAGCTAAAATAATCAATAATTAAAATACTTTCTTTTTATTCTCTGCCAACAAAGTGATACATTCACCAACTGTTTTTTAACCTTCCTAGTTTGAGCTTTGACTTGACAGTAAATATGATGAGAAGAAAATATTGACTTTTAAACTTTCATCAGGAGCTGCTGCCTTTGTAGTTTAACAAAGGCTATCATTCCCTGAAAAAGATTCACATACTGCCTAGAGGAGCAATAAAAATGTGCAGACTTGAATAGCAAAATTAATAAAATGGCAGAAAGTCATTAATTGGGTTTGTTTGGCAAAAGAGATCCCAGTTTATTTTTCTGACTTAATTATGTCCTGGAGTTATTTTTGCTGTAGTTGGTCGTTGGCGGTTTTACTACTGAAAAACTATTTTTTCCTTTTTAATAACGTTTAAGTAATTCATTATTTTTGTCTTTCTAGCAGAACCATACTATTATTGAAGCTAAAAATAAGATTTCCTCCGAAAGCAGTATTTCAAATCAAACTCCCATAACTTTGGAGTAATTAGTAACTAAAGTGGTTATTTAGTTCTGTGCAGCGTTTTACTGACTTGCTGATATAAATGTATTGCTATTACTAATTGCATTTTTGATTTGTGTTAGCCAGTACTTGCTTGAAACTTCATCTTTTGCTTCTTTGTAGCTTCACAATGCAGCCAATACAAACCAGAAGGAGAAATATGAAGCGGACCTCAAGAAAGAGATTAAAAAGCTGCAGGTACGATAAAGCCATCATTAGAAACACTTAAACTAAGTTATTGTAAAAGGTAATTAAATACTTGAGTGAGTCAACAAAAATACTTTTAAGAAGTTAAGGTTGCAGAAATTACATTTCGTCTTGGTGTAATTAAAACATTGAGCCATTTTCTCTCCAGCCGAGTTCTTTAATCCTCTTGAATGAGTAAAGTTCACAAGAATGGAAACTTTAAGAACATGTAGCCGGGTCATTAATCTTCCCAACTTTCTTCTAATAAACTAGTTTGGTAATTTAAGGATACCAGGAAAGCAGAAACATAAAACATGGTGTCGGAGAACAGCCAATCTCAGTAAACCTGCGCTCCAACGCTTTTGTTTCCAAATGTTGTGTGAGCTGCACAGGCCGGCGTACGGAAACTGCAGCACCTCTCTACTTTCACAGATGCCCACATGTTGTCATAAGCTTTGTCATCACTGATCCAAAAGGTCCAGGGCGGTCATATGTACAAACAAACAATGTTAGTCAGTGATAAGATCACCTCACAAGCTCCTGGATTAAATAATTAAGGCTCTTCAAAAAAAAAAAACACACATATACTGTATATATATATGAAATATATATATATATATATATATATATATATATATATATATATATATATATATATATATATATATACACTTTTTTTATTAGTCTCATAGCCTTGTTTCTTTTTGTATTTTTCCTCATCATGTCTGTGAAACAGTGAGAGGAGAGAGCGCTAATGTGAGGCTGTCATGTTAACAATGAGAGACGGAAACTGTTCTGGACACCTGTGTCAATACATGGTGTCCGCTGCTTCTCTTTTTATGTTTTTCTTATTTTGTGTTAATTTTTCCACTATCAGCAAGGAATACAAACAGTATGTCTGGCAATAGTCAGCAGCTTCTGATAGATGTCGCTACATGACACATAGCTCATCTGGAAAGTATTCACAGTGTTGCACCTTTTCCACAGTTTATGTTACGACCTTATTCCAACTTGTACAAAATTAAAGTCTTTCTTCAAAACTCTGCACATTAATACCTCATTATAACAGTGTGGGAAAAATATTGAGTTTTTGGAAACATTTTTAAAAATAGAAAACCGGGAGCTGCAAAGAACGGACCAAACTGTCTGATGATATGTGAGCTAAGCTTGTAGCATCACGTTCAAAAAGACTTCGGGCTGCAATTTTCACCAAAGGTGGATCAACAATGTGTTGTAAATACTTGAGTAAATGTGATTTCGTGGTTTCCTCTTTCTAAGAAATGTGCAGAAATCTACAAAAAACAAAGTGTTTTCACTTTCTCATTGTGGGGTATTTCTGCATAGAACTTTGAGTTAACTTTGTAAAAAGGGTGTAACATATTAAAAGGTAGAACATAATGAAGGGCTGTGAAAGGAGTAGTTGTGGTCAGGTGAGTCAAAGTACTGCACTTTAATTAAATAGAGAACCTTTGGTGAAAAAATTCAGAGTGCCTTTTACCAGATACACTCTGTTGAATTTCACTGAACTGGAGTTATTTTACAAACCAGATTGCTCAAAAAAAATATTGCAAACTTTTATATTTTTGTAAAATTTGTTTTAAAAATGGTGTATCTTTTTGTTCCTCAGTGAAAATGTCAATAGAATACAAAGGTATTCAATTGATTTGAAGCTGCAAAATATTAACTCTAAAATAAAATTTTTTTACCTTTCTTGATTAAAATCCTATCTTAATTATCAGCCTTTTTTAATCTTTTTTGTGTGAAATTGTATAAATGTGTCTTAGTTTGACTTCAAGCAGCAAGTAGAGAGAAAAACTAATTAACATGACTCTGTGAACACCAGATTGAGAGAGTTTACTGACGCTCACAGTGTGTTGAATTTCATCTCCTTCAGCTTAAAACATAGATTTATATGTGTGTCCACTGCTTTGTTTCTGTTGTCATGAGGACCAAACTCCAAGCGAAGCCTGCATCAGCTTCACCATCTGACTGTTTAAGACAAGTCTATGCATGTATTAATAAGTTCTTTAATGTTTTTGTATCCTACTCTTCCTCCCTCCACTGTTCCTCTGTATCGTCTTCTTCCTATATGATCCCGCAGCGCCTTCGAGACCAGATTAAGACGTGGGTGGCATCCAACGAGATCAAAGACAAAAGGCAGCTAATAGAGAACCGGAAACTCATAGAAACGGTGAGTAGGAACCCCCAAGAGAGAGGATGAAAACTCTCTGTTGTTGCAGTGAAAATACAATAAAATTGTAGTTGATTGACAGTTTTTTACTATGTGAACATATGAGATGGAAATTATGTTATCAGCTAATTAAATTAGTATTTTTCATAGATAAGTAAGATAAGTAAAATAAGTCTTTTTTTATGTGATAGTTTAATGAAATATTATGCTTATATAAAATTTCTTGATTTTTAAGTCAAACACAAAGAGAAATAAATTAAATACATTTTTAGTAATGAGGAAAACATTAATAAACAAAAGGAAACATTATTTAACAAACTGTATTTAATACTGTACTTTATTTAACCAGGCAATAAACTGATTAAGAACAGATTTCTTATTTACAGTGGCAGCCTTTCAAAAGGCAAGGTCTTTTGAGGGAAAAAAATATAATTATCTTTTACCACATTTTATCTTTATGTGAAGAATGCTTAGAGTTTGTATTGGTTTTTTACAGCTGAAAGCTTCACATGCTACGTGCTTAAATCCCTCCATGATTTAAAAATTCTCCATTATTTCATGTTTTAGAAGTTGCTTTGTTAATGACTGATGGCCACATCCTCAGCTTCTGTTTTCTGCTTCAGCTCAAACCAAAGTCTTGTAAAGCTCATCTACAGGACAACATGTGACTGCTGTGTATTATACCCCAAACCTGGACTGTTTATGAAGCTAAAATTGATTGTGATATTGTAATACTTCAGTTAGTTTGACCTGTAATTCTATGAAATGAGCCATACATCTCATTCAATTGAAAGCTTTATGAACTAATGGTAAACTAACTTTGCTTAGAGGAAAAGACCAGTGTGACAGTGTAAGACCTTTATAATCAGGTGGCAGTAAAAGTAGAGCTAATATTGACTTAAATTATCAGCTAGGCTTTATTTTGAAATCTGTAAATCTCCAACTTTGTAAACTTGTCATTTGTGGTCTCATGGACTGTTTCCGCTGCCCTCAAGTGGCATAAAAATTAATTACTTCTGGTTTGAGATGTTCGATTTGCATGAGAAGACAAATGAAGCATTTGCACTTGGATTAAAAGATCTGTTCCCAAAATATGTTCATTATAGTACAAGATAGTTTGTTAGCTAGCTAACTCTGTGTCTTCAGTGTTGCTGCTTTGCCTGTCGGGCCTCAGAGCCTCATTTACCTTTCAATGATAACTATTCAGATGGATTACATACGAGACACATGCTTCACACCGAGAGAAGACAACTCACCAGAGCTCCATCTGTCACACTTGAGTTTTGGTTTTTATTCTAACCCCACGCTGATAATTTATTTTTCATATGGTTTTCTCGGCTGATATAAAAATACAGTGTAGTGGACAGAATTTGTTATTATCGTCACAAAAATATGAGGCACTGATAAAGTTATAGCTGAGAGGGTTTACAGGCTAAATCATCAGGTTTATAACTAATAACTCTTTAGATTTGTACAAAAATATTGTTAGTACGCCTGTCAAGGTTTGTTTAAATACAACTGCAAAGAGGCAACAAAATAAAATTTTTGTGACTGTCTTTTAATAAGGTGCCACAAAAAATCCAAATGTGAATAGTTTCTTTGATAAGTTATGCAGTGACATGTTACTTCTCCTGTGGTTTAAGAAAGACATTCCCCATATTTGAGTTGAACAATTAGACCCTAGAAATTTTGAAAAATGCATTAAAACCATTTAGTGTTGATATAAAAGCAGTATTAGCTCAAGAAATTCAAGAATGCAATGTGATTGAAAGCAAGCTTTATTAAATTTACAGAGGTCTAAAATTGTATCTCTTTTTCTTCAGGAATTAAATCTTCATCCATTTTCTGTGTTTTATCTTCTTGCAGCAAATGGAGCGCTTTAAAATAGTTGAAAGAGAAACCAAGACAAAAGCGTACTCAAAAGAAGGACTCGGCCTTATCCAGAAGGTGGACCCGGCGCAGAAGGAGAAGGAAGAGGTCGGCACCTGGCTAACGGTGAGCCTCTGGATCAACCGGACAGCTGGGCTTTACCCTTCAGAGAAAAACAGTTTCCCTCATTCGAACTGCTGAATCCTAATTTTTCCTAATTTTCCCCAGTATGTAATAAGTGAGGAAGAAGACATAAAGATGCATAAATGTAACTGGATAGGTGGAGTCAAATTTTGCTCACAAGGGAACGTTTTTCCCCTAAAAGATTCTTAAAAGTGATTAAAACATGGAAGTGAAAATGATAGAGGAACCAAAACTAAATGAAATAAAAACAAAGTGTTTTTAGTTTGCTGGGCAGAACTAATAATTACAGAGCAGCTTGTTTATGAAATAGACATTGACTGAATTACCTGATAATTTACTCTTTACATTTTGATTGTTATTAATGAAAAGCCCTAATTGGATTTTTCATTAAATAAGCTGATTCTCAGGCATTATGCTTCCCAGCTCCATAAAATGCCTTTAGATACTATTTTTTGCGAATGGCCTTAATGAATAAATTGAATTGAATTTATAAGAGAAGTAAATGCTCATTCTGTACTTACTCCGTTTTTTCATAAGTTTATGATTATAATTTATAATTTCCCCAGATTTTTCCCTCATTGTCATCAACACCTAACAGTATAGTTAGATTTTTTTTAATAATTGTATAGAAAATTATAAAACTGTTTTGTCAGATCAAAGATAAGCAATCATTTCAATTGAACAATGGAATTATGTCAAGAGAATCCCAGAATTACAAAATAAATATTTTATTTTTTAAATATTTGATGCTGTTGTTTGACCTTTTCCTTTTCTTTTATCTCAGAACACGATAGACACGTTGAACATGCAGGTGGACCAGTTCGAGAGTGAAGTGGAGTCTCTTTCAGTCCAGACGAGAAAAAAGAAAGGAGACAAGGAGGTCAGTCTGCTCCCCTTTCTGAATCATTCATTTTTTCCCCTTTCATTGCTCTACCACTGCTGCTTCCAGATCGGTTGGCTTGTCATCCCCACAGCTCTCCTCCTTTTATCTCGCTGTCTCTTTTTTGGCGGAGAGGTCAGATATCGAACCCTGCTTTCATCTTCTGTCTCTGGCCAGCGACGATAACCTCACTGACCGAGTCTCTCTGACTCCAACTTTCCCTTTAAAGTCCTCCCCAGGGACTTCATTTATCGGAAACTTACTGATGTGGCAGTGCAGTCTTTTCAGAGAACCTACAAGTTCTGAATTAAGAATGAATACTTCATATCCATATGTCACAGCAGCTTATTTATAATGACAGTGAAATGAAAGTGTGCAGCAGACATTACTGTCCCTGAAAGACCCTCCTGTTTGTTTCTGTGCAGAAAGTTTCAGATTGAGAAGCAGGAAGATTCATTTTGTCTGTTTCTTGTGCAGTTAACAAAGCTGTCCGAAACACAAGGATCAAATCAGCGAGTTCTTGAATGCTGATACAAGTTTGTCCTTTAGTGACCAAAATATCAAGAACAAAAATATGAATAATATTTATAGCAAGTGTTTGACTCCTGATGATTTTGGTTGAAGACACAGGTTGGAAATAAACATCGACGCTGATCAAATTTATCACTTCAGACTTAAAATTTCTTTGCTTTTGTTAAAATATTTACAGAGTAAAACAGAGAATAGTGTTAGAGAAGTGTAAAAAGAAATACTTAAACGTACATAAAAACACCCTTCAGCCAAAAAATATCCTTTTAATATGTGAATAAAAATTTGCTTATGAAATAGGTTTTAAACTTTCTGACTTTAAATCTGTACATTGCATCTCAGTGTTTCAGTAATCAAATAAATGAATTTGCTTCTAAAAAAGCTTTTCACCACGGATGTGTCAGTGGCCCAAACCACCTGAATCAAATTACTGTACAAATTTACTTTCACAGAATTTAGAGAAGTTCTTCGGGGTTCTGCTGTGTATGAATTATTTGGTTCAGGTCTGTTGAAACAGAGAAACATTTATAAGTTGTAGGACATCAGCCATTGAGGACTGGCTTTTGAAGCCTCTGTGAGGAAGATTTTGAGGACTTTTTAACGTTGCGTCTCATTTCTTTAGGATTATGAGCTTATTTTTAGAGGCTAGAAGGTGCATCTCTCACTGTGTGTGAATTATTAGCCTTTGGCTGTCTTCAAGTTTTTCAGAAAGGTTATTTTGTTTGTTAGAAGTGACCTTTAAGTGTTCACATATACCTTACTGAAACATATGTAGGTTGAGTCTAAATTTGACTTCCACTGTTCCTGTTCATTTTCAGAGTCTGGACGTTATCCAGTTAATTGATGAGGGAAAAAAAGAATATGGAAAAATATTTTTTTTTCCAAGACTTGATGCAATGTTCCATTGTCTAAATTTTGCATCTGTTCATTTGTTTTAGCTTGTTATATAGATTTTGACCTAGATTTAGAATAATAAATCAAATTAGTAATGAATTTTTGAATTCATTCCCAAATATTGGTCTAAATAATAAACTATTCCTGTACCATTTTCATGCTAAGATGAAATGTGTTAGGAAGTTTGGTTTTGCTTACCTCCTCCATGCAGCCTAATTACAAACACCCCTTAGTGTCTTTTAAGAGCTTTTGTGTTTTAATAATATCCATTTAGCTGGTTTGTTATTTGCACACCAAGCCCACGCATTGCGTTCTGTCCAAATAGACACTGGGGGCAAATTAGGACAATTAAACATTGGAGTGTTCTCCAACCTTCAGAGAATGTGTGAATTAACAGTGAAGCACTTGGAGAATGAAATATTGAAATCAGAAAGTGGCACTCTGCCTGCGTGCTTTGTGATGCATTAGGCTGGAAAGTGCACATGGCGGTCACTAATGCTCTTGCAGCTTTAAATCATTCGTGATCTCCTTTCTGCACATTTCACTCGTTAAACTTTAAACACGCTTTTATTTTTTGTTTTAGAAGCTGTTAATATTCTCAAATGCTTTCTTGTTCCCCCTGTTTGAGTTAAATTATTAATGAAGCTTTGCATTGTGTGGAAGAATAAAATGATTCATTTTATTTATTTTAAAATAAATCACCTTGCAGCCAAGAGTATAAACATATGAAGCCTTTTAATGGGGGGAATTTTTTATTTTGTTACCTTGCAATAAATTTGAAAAACAAACCTTACATTGTAGCAAAAAGACTTTCAGTATTCAAGATGCCGCATGAACAGACTAGTAAATACATTATTGTGAGGAAACGCATAAGTATTGCATGGGAATGCAAAACTTTTGTGAGAGAACGCAAAACTTATTGCACAGGAATGTAAAACCTTCATAAGGTAATGCTAAAAAACCTTTGTGCCTGGATAAAAACAGATGATTAAGTTGACTTGCTGTTGTCCTACAGAAGCAGGACCGGATCGAGGAGCTGAAAAAGTTTATCGAGAAGCATCGGTATCACATCCGAATGCTGGAGACGATACTGAGGATGCTGGACAATGACTCACTGCAGGTCGAATCCATCAGGAAGATCAAGGTTTGTCAAACAAAATCACAGAGATGACAAAAACTACAGAGACACACAGCTTTATTATTTAATATTTAACTAAGACTGAAGTATTTGTGCTTTCTCTCCAAAGGATGATGTTGAGTACTACAGAGAGTCATCGCAGGATCCAGATTTTGAGGAGAACGATTATATATATGACGATCTCGACCTGGATGAATTCCGTACGTGTAAAAAATATTAGTGAAATATTGAATAAATAATTACAGGAGTCTTTTGGTGCAAACATTGTGACTTCCCTTAAGGGGAAAACATCTTGATTACACATGAAAACAAGTACAGATGTCATCCTGTGCAAACCTGGTTGTATTGTACTCCAGTGGAGGTCTTGCAAAAAAGTCACTTTAAACAAGTATAAGCAGTCCCATAAATATTTTTTGGTCATTTAAGCTAAAGAATGTGTATAAATCTTTTAATTACATGGACTCTACAATAAATAATAAATATTTAACCATGAGCTCAATAAGTTGAGTTGGTCTAGATCAAACCTTGACCTATAATAACAAAAGAGTACAAAAGACTTAAAAATTCACAATAGAGGCTGAAACCGTTTGTCTTTTCTGTTTCTAGCTCAACCATTACTTGCCACCTCCCCACCAGGACCCTCACACTTGGAGGACGAGATCTTCCAGAACTCCAGCAGCACACCGACCTCCACCACCTCATCCTCACCAATCCCTCCTTCGCCTGCCACTTGCACTACGGTGAGAAAAATGATCCTTTTCATTTTACGCACATCATCAACTATTTGTCCTTTCTGTTTGTTTTTACTTTTGTTCTTCCTGGTTTTTGATCCTCTAGCAATATGAGTTTAAAAAAACTAATCCATTCATTTGTATAAAGAAAGAATGGCTTAGATTGTTTCATCATTGACCTGAAAGATGTCTGAATGTAACAATGGTAATCATGAACAATTAAGTCAGTTATTACATTTAGCTCAAATCAAGGCACATCAGTATCTAAAATATGTGCAGAAGATAATTGCACCATTATAGAGCCTTGCCATCTGCTCTTTATATTCTCTTCTATTGGCTTCCTTATCATCTCTTCTGCTTCTACACTCTCATTCAGTGGGTAAAAGTAGTTATTATAAGACTGATATGTAAGTGGGAGTTATGGTATTATCCACTGCTGATCAGGAGAGTTTTTTCTGGGATTAAATGTGAAAGATATTTGTGCAGGATGATACAATTACTCATTGAATATGTAAACGTAATCTCAAATGTTTCACGTTCACATACTAACACTGACATAAGAGAAGCAGAGTATTTGCTTCATTCCAAATTACTCTAATCAAAAGTGGTTTTTACTTTTTTTGGTCATGCAAACACTAAAGCATTACACTTTAGTGTTTGCATAGTATTTAGCAAAATTAAAAAGACGTTTGGAAAAAAAACTGAACTGGTTTCGACTGGTATAGTACTGGCCTCAAAACTGGGAAGTGTGTAGAAATCCTGCAACAAAAAAATCCCCTATCTCTCCCAGAGCTTAATGCTCGGACCACTTCATTATGTACTTACTCCAGAGGTTCAGTTCTGTAGACTCCAGTATCACTGCTTCACAATCGATTCTCACAATATACCATCTTCATTTATTTATTCATACTTTTGTGCTCTGTAGATAAATAAAAATATTGATTCTTATAGTTTTTCTTCAATGAAGGTAAGAAAAAAGTATTAATTCTCCTCTGAATCTGAAAGTGTAAATGTTTGTCTTCTAAGTAAATTTATATATTTGGTCTTTTTGTCAAATTAATGCATCTTTGAAAACATTCCCTCTTTTAAAAGATTATTATCACATTTTAACAAGTCATTTTTCAAATCTTAGGAAAATTGTTCAATATTTATTAGAACTGAGACTGTATGTTCAAGTCAAGCAAATGAATTAGGTTGGGTTTTTTTTTCAGTTTTATCAGAAATCATTTTGATTCTCAATCATATGCACTCTTTAAAAACATGCTGGATCACCATATTAAGTTGCTATAAAATAATTCAATTCAACTTTAAAAGATGTTGACTGTTCTGATAAATATCATTTTGAAAATGACGAGGTTTACTTTTTTTTTCAAATGTAATTTATGATTCTGTTTCTGATGTCAGTTTTTTTCTGAAACCTGATTGTGATTCAATTTCCAGGAGAACTCAGAAGATGACAAGAAGAGGGGACGTTCAACGGACAGTGAAGTCAGTCAGGTTGGTATAAATGCTAATGTAAGTATTTGTACTGTAATGATTAAATGTTGTTTTTGAGGTTTCAAATGTAAATAACTAGAATAAATGGACAACTCAGATTTCAACTCATTAATATAATTTTACATGTTTTTATGATGACTTATGTTCTTGAGCTTTTAATACAATGCACAGTTTTTATTAAAGTATTAATTAATTAATTGCCAGTCTTTTTAAATTCTAATTAATCTTGAATTTACTGTGCAGCAGAATTTAACAAACAAAATTCTCTTTGTTCCTTTTCCAGTCACCGGTGAAGAATGGAAATCCCTCCTCGTCATTATCTTCTTCCTCCTCTTCCTCCTCTTCGTCTTCTTCCGCCTCGGGGCTCACCTCATCCTCTCTGGTTTCTGTTGCGGGCGGAGGCATCGGCGGCTCTGGAAGCAGTCATCTTAGTGCAGTGGGGGGTCCTTTCTCCAACACCTTAGCCAGCAGCTACAGCAACGCCACGCAGCAGCCGCCTCACCCGTCGGTGCAGCAGCAGGCCAAAAACTCGCCGAGCTCTTCGGCTCCCATCAACTCCAGCACCTCCACCAACAGTCACAACGCCTCGTCGGCGTCCTCGCCACCCAGCACACAGGGGCTCCTGAATTCGAACTCCCTGCCCCAGGCGCCTTCAGGTCCTACGGCGACTTCCAACAGCCTTGGCCTCAGTCTGGGGCCCTCTCTGGGGAAAAGCTCCATCTCCACCAGCCCCGGCCTGTCAGGGATGCCGGCGTCCCTAAGCAATATGGTGGGTCTTCTCTCAAGCTCCACCCCAACTCCCTACGCTCAGGCGGCCGCCTCGGGCACGGCCAGCTCAGGGTTACCGGGCTCTCTCGGCGGCGTCAGCAGCACAACGACCAACAGCGGGGTGGGCGCCATTGGTAGCAGCAGCATCGCGGTCGGCGGGCCGACGTTCTCGCAGGGAGGCATGCTCGGCACGGCTTCTATAGTGGGGAGTGTCGGCTCGGGGATTCTGGGTTTGGGTTTGGGTTCAGGTCAATCGGGAGTGCAGGGATCTTCCCTGGGGCCGCAGAGCCCCATCGGGAGCTTAGCTCCTGGAAGCGGAATAGGAGTTATCGGAAGCAACAGCGGCAGCTCAGGATCCGCAGGGAGCGGAGTCGGAGGAGGAAGCTCATCCCTGTCCGGTCGACCGCCGAGCAGACAGAAGCAGAATGGTAGCACCAGTGAGTATCTGATTTCCACCCAAGTCCGTTCATCTAAATATAATAACAGACATTTCATTTATTGAGCTACGGAGTTAATTTTGATGGTTTGCTCTCTCTCTACAGGTCACAGTGCTGTGGTAGCAGATAGCACAACAGACTCCGCCCTCAACAGTGCCACCCAATCACAAAGCAGCCAATCCTCATCTCTGACCTCCACAGCCAATCAGCTGTAAGTTTAAAGTACAAGAAGAACTTTGGAAATACATTTATTTTCTTCAGCCTAACCGATCTTCAATATTTGTTTATTTATTTATAATTTTTTATATTTGCTATATATTTTTATTGTTATATTGCTGATTGGCTGAGCAACATGTCATATGTAAAATATATCAATTGGATCAATTGCGTCACTGTTTCTCCTTCCCAGTAAGGACACTGGTCCCAGTTTACTTGGCTCCATGGGTTTGTCATCCACCTCTCCATCGCCGGCGTCCTACAGTGAGGCTAAAACAACAAGCGGTGGAAGCCTTCAGAACGGGCCGCTGTCCTACTCACAACCACCCGAAAGCATCAAGGTGAGGAGAATGCAGCTTGTCTGCTGTGTTTCCTGATCTTCATCATACCTTTTATTCACTGATGTTCTCTGAATGTCTCTCTAATTAGCTGAGTTTTGGTGGTTATTGTTTGCACAAGCTTTTATTAAAGAGGGTGTGGAAACAAACGCAAACTAAACTTCCCACATTTACTGTAAAAATAAGAAATTAAAACAGAGAATAATTTGCCTTCCATTTAACAATTATGCAGCAATTTATGATGGTCTCTGGAATGTTTGAGGCTGTAATGTGATAAAATGTGAAAAAGGCGAGGGGTATGATTAATCCAGCAGAGTTGTCTTAATAATATCCTGATTTTCTAAAGGTCTTGAGGTTCTTCTTTGCCTTTCGGCTGCCTTTCCAATCATTTCCAAAGTTTCTTAATTCAAGAAATGACCAGTGTTTTGATTTAACTATAACAGACAACAAACATGCCTTAATAACTGATTTGAAATGGGACCTTTGGGCACTTTTTGCTAGCAGGTTGCGACAAACTATAAACCCACCAGACACCATTTTAATCCAAATTTATCTCTCTTTAGGGAGCACTTCTTGGATGCAAATGTAGAATTTTGTTCCCATCAAGCTGTTATCGTTAGTTGTGTTTGTGGGTAGAATTTGAAAAGCTGGAATAGCCTTTTTGTAGCCAAATGCAAAACAAAAATTGTCCTTTAAATGCATTATGTCTTTGTGTAGCACAGATTCACATAAATTTTCACAGTTGTGTGTTCATCTGCAAAATCTAGTAAAAATCTGGGAAATATAAAATTTACCAACTTTTAAATGTATGTAAATGTAACACCAATTGCACAAAAACATCTACAATTTTCACTGTTATTGTTTTTTTTTAAATAACTTCAAGCCAAAATGGTAATATCATGTTTGAAAAAGTAAGGGGAACATGTTCAAGAGAGAAAGTAGCAGGCGGGGACCGATAATGCAGATTGTTAATTGATCACCCTCATCTGTTCCACCTCTAACAGCACAAGTTTTCAGTTTACTGGTTTAGCACAATGTCAACCAAGAAAAATATCAGCAATAACCCATCAATAAGCGAAGGGTGGTTAAAAAATATTTTCAAACAGTCTTTTGTTGAATTTTCTGCACTGAGAAAAACAACCAGTTGCCAATCTTCTCAGGAGTTAAAATTAAAAAAAAAAATTCAGTGAGATCAGAACGCACAATGCTCCGAGAAATTGTGAAAGACCCCAAATTTCAATTTCAGATTCCACACGCCTCAGTTAGCATGTAAAGTCAATAAAATTGATAAAGACAGAAAGATACAAATGTTGCAAGGAGAGAGCTTTGTGATGAAGAAATAATGACAGGACAATTTCAGGTTTGCAAGGTTTTATGCAAATGAACTTTTGGACATTTTGGAACAAACTGTGAAGTATGGAGGAGGGGAGCTGATAATAAGTGCATGTTTGTGGTCATAGCCTGTTGCTACTGTGGTGCAATTTTTCATTTCTAATTTGGTAAAAAAAAAAAAAAAAAAGCAATACTTTGGAATATTACAGATTTCAAGGACAAATGAAAACGTCCTCAAAATCTGGGTCACACTTTTTTGCAGTGTTGAAATAATCCCCTGAACCCAGGGGAGTGAAAGAAAGAGTTAAAAAAACACAAAAACAGTCCCAGAAGTAAAATCTAACATATTTCCTTGACAACCTGACCAGTGAAGCGGGAACTGGCGTTCCTCCGCCCAGAACGATACAACAACTCTGCACACACATCAGGGAGAATCTGTTTTCCCATGAGTGTCCTTGTCTGTCCTCATCAGCCCCAGGAGCCTCTGAGCAGGTCCATGGCCGAGCGAGCAGCGCCCAGCTCAGGGATTGAGGGAGATGTGTCCTCCCTGCACCTTACTTCAGGTAGGATTCACACCAACATGTGCTGCAGCGAGAGGACCGAGGGGTTACCACCGAGCAGAAATAGAAACGCAGCAGATTTAATGGAACTAAATGTCATCTCCCTTCCCACTCTCAGCCGCTTCTGAACAAAGGCTGCAGCTGATATAATCATCCCTGACTCAGTTTTATTTCTTGTCTCTCCTTCTGCTGCATCATCTCTTCCCTCCCCCCCTTTACTTCCATTCCCTCATTTTTCCTGTGTTTTCTCAGACATCTTCCCAAGCAGCACTACGACCCCCTCGGGGCCCCCGTCAGCACCTCAGTCCTCCCTGTCAGAGGTCAGCATCCTCCCGTCACTGGGCGTCTGTCCACTGGGGCCAGTTCCCCTTTCCAAAGACCAGCTCTACCAACAGGCCATGCAGGAGGCGGCGTGGACGCACATGCCCCACCCGTCCGACTCAGAGAGAATCAGGTACAGTAAACTTCTCACAGTTCTTACCCTTTTATTAAAATAATTACAGATAAGAGGAATCAAATGTTTGGGTACAGGATGGAGACTCTTAACTATGGGACTTGTTGCCCTCAGCACTCAGTGCACCTCCATTTTGGGCCTCATCAAATGGAGGTGCACTCCATTTGATGATTTAAAGTAATTTCCTCTGATCTGTTCATTCTGTAAAATTTGACTCTACTAAATGTTATCTACAGTCACTCATTGCCATTTTCATAGTTCAAATTGCGGCTTTTTGAGCTTCTGAAAGCATCCTTTTAAGTGTTTTTTTATTTATTTATTTAGTTTTTTATGAAAACAATTGATGTTAATTATATCTAGATGTTCAAAATAATAATTAATACATCATATTATGTAAGATATAACTGGTCAGAATGAGAATCAAGATAATAATAAATAGAAATGGGATGTAAACACTGCAAGCACATACTGACTAAGTATTTTTGGTTTAGTGCAAATATCTTAGTACACTTGAGATGAGATAAAATCCAGTTCTGGATTAACAACACGATTTTTTTTTTGTCTATTCTAAAGTTGTGTGAAAGTTTCTGAAAATCTGTTAGAAAAGCTGTCATGATCTTAAATATTTTAAAGATACAGATACTTTTTAAAATTATTTATACAGTGAAAGCACAAGTCAAGACCAAGTAAACAAATAAATCTGGCTTCGCTTGCTTTCCTTAACAATAAACCAAACCTAAAGGTAAGCAAACATCACTCAATAATTTATTAGGCTTGAATGAAAAACACAAATCAATACACTTGTACCCTTTTAAATACAGCAAAAATAAAAAATTTTAACATTTTTATATGTCTATATTTTGCATTTGTTTTCTGGGTTTTTTGTATTTTTAGAAAGAGCGTTTTAAGAATTGTTCAAATTCATTAACTGGCATTATAAATGCGCAAATATCGGTCTTTAATCTCCCAATGAAAAATCTTTTTTTTTTAAGTATTTCTCTTTACACTTATGATGCCAAAAAGATTCAGCCGATTTCTATTCAAATGAAGCAGCTTAGAGACTCTTCGTCAGCAGTGCGTTTCATATTTTCTGAAGCTCAGATGTTCTCTGTAACGATGCACACCTGCACACGGATTCACAGTCAGAACCCGGTTTGCTGCTGCTGCATCTGCAGCCCACACATCAACAATTGACATTTAAATCCAAACACTCGACAGCTCTCTTCCAACACTACCTGTTTGTGTTTTACAGTCGCAGCAGAAAAACGCTCCTGTCTGTTTCTGTTTCTTGAGTCTGGTCCACTTCTAATCTCATGCAGTTATTTTTCTGCTCACAGCCATAATTTCTGCTGCTTGAGTTGAAGAGCTCACATTAGTCAGATATTCCGAGCTTCCACTCTATAAAGATTATGATGTGGTGGTTGTTATTTTTCACGCCACACAGGATCTAAAAATACAGAACTTGGCTTAAAATGCACTGTTTGCTTAGCGGCTTAAAATGAATCAGCGAGGGCAAACTTTGGGGTTGTGGAATCCTTGTTCAGATTTAATTTGAACTCAGTTGTGTTTATCTTAAAAATGTACATATATTATCCTAAAAAAAACACCCACAGTATGCCACTACTGTTCTATAACCAAAAAAATTGGATTAGTTATATTCTTATTAATTATATTCCTTCAAATTAATTTCTCTTGGAATTGGTCCATTAGTTTCATTTAATTAGAGTTAATTAACCGGCAAGAAACAAAGCCAAACTACAAAATCAATCTGAAAATAAAGAAGATTAAGAAAAAGGGTTAAAGGAATAAAATGAATAGACGTTCTAAAACAGTTCAACAATGGTTAAAATCTGTGAGCAAAGCCGTGCTGCAGTTCACTGCCTGTTAGAGCGCCTTTAAAAATGCATGAATGCCTTATGTGGGCCTGGAGTGCTACACTTAGAAAAATTGATAGGTTTGTTTTTAGATATTGTATATGTGGTCATTTTAAATAATAATAAAAATCAAGTATTGATTATGCTAGTATTATATTAAAGTACATGTTAAGCAGCTCTTTTGTGGTGTGAGAAAGTATTTTTGAATTGAATAAATAAATTCACCTATTTTGATATTTCAATAATTATTTCATGAACATGTGTTGCAGATCATCAAACTTAGTTGGATTGGTCAACACTGTTACAGACAAGGTGATTGTTACTGAGTCTCTGTGTCATTGTTGCAGGCAGTACCTTATGAGGAACCCCTGCCCCACCCCACCTTTCCACCACCAGATGCCACCACCTCATTCCGACACTGTAGAGTTTTACCAGAGGCTTTCCACGGAAACGTTGTTCTTCATCTTTTACTACCTGGAGGTAATTCTGTGTTCATGTAACACAGTTCTACTGAAGAGTTTTTAATTCTAATTACACCAGATTATCTGATGATGAATGCTATGAACACAGCAGCCTTTCCTGATTTACTTCATGTCCCTTCGGCTCCCCGCTGTGTGCAGGGCACGAAGGCCCAGTATCTGGCAGCCAAGGCCCTGAAGAAGCAGTCATGGAGGTTCCACACAAAGTACATGATGTGGTTTCAGAGGCACGAAGAGCCCAAGACCATCACTGATGAGTATGAGCAGGTCAGTTTGGATTTCTGATCACCTGATAATCAAATCCAGTTGCTGCAGTTATTGTCCTTGGCGCTGATTGTCTGAAACCTCAAGAGCAGAAGTAAGGAAGACTGACAGTAGAAATGATCTTCTGGTTGTCCTAAAATGCTCTCCACTCTGTGCATTAATGCATATTAAGGTATATTTCATGTTGAAACTATGAAAATAGGCAGTTACAAGGATTTTTAGAGAGAGTCTGTAGTATTTTAATTAATTGTGTGTGATTGTGACTAATAACCCCCACAGACACTGGGGGCAACTTTCCAGGTCTGAATAAATATGTAAAAGTAAACAGAGTATTCAGAAATATGTATTTCCAGAATTTAGTGAATAAATAGATTTGTAAAATCCCTAGTTTTATGTCCAGCTGTGTGTCTTGGATTTGACTTCAGTTCAGAGAAAAGATGTAAATAAAGATTGGAAGTGGGCTGAGGACCAGTCCCTGGGGTACACCAGATGTTAATATTTTTCCCAATGTTTGCTTTTTTTTAGGGAACATACATTTATTTCGACTATGAGAAGTGGGGCCAGCGGAAAAAAGAGGGGTTCACCTTTGAGTACCGGTACCTAGAAGACCGAGACCTCCAGTGACACGCACAGACACCGACGAACGGACAGCTGAGAAAGTAAGAGGAGGACAGACAGACAAACGAATGAAGACGGGTGATCCGCCTGCTGACATTCCTGGATTTGACCTCAGCTCTCTGGGGGGAAAGGAGACTGAAGGGTCAGCGTAGGGGTGGGGAAGGGGGCGTGGCCAGGTTTGCAAATGCACATTTGAAGCCCCCTTCCT
Source organism: Xiphophorus maculatus (assembly GCF_002775205.1). Classification (NCBI taxonomy): domain Eukaryota; kingdom Metazoa; phylum Chordata; class Actinopteri; order Cyprinodontiformes; family Poeciliidae; genus Xiphophorus; species Xiphophorus maculatus. The sequence continues at coordinate 11,618,324 of NC_036455.1, read as the reverse complement.
CCCGCCTGACCCTCCAAACCCGCCTTACTATCCTCACACTGACAGAGACAATTCCTCCCACCCTGTCATCTCCTTCCTCCTTCTCTTCTCCTCCATCCCTCCATCATATTATTTTTATTTGCGTCCTTTATTAGCAGCCAGACATAAAATCAGTCTTGGTTATCAGAGAATTATGTGCTTTTCGTGCTCTTGCGCTGACTTTACGTTCTCTCAGTCCCATGAGGACCAAAGAGATTTTATACACACAATTATTTAAGAAATCGGAGAAGTAACCATCAAATGCCGCAGCAAGAAACAATTTCTACCTGTTTTTCCACAAACAATTTAAGCAAACATGATTTTAAGCCCTGAAAACTTCTTCAGATGATTGTAGAGGTTCATAATTGTTCAATTTAGACCGAAAATGTTAGATCCTGTCATTCCACCCTGCTGTTCCCTCGAGTGTTTGTTCTCGCCTCAACAACCTGACTTCACCTTTCCGTTAACACCACCGCCGCTCCGGCGCCAGTGGCTGTTTGTCGTAGGTGGCACCACGGGCCTCGCTCTACTCTGTTGTGTTTCTTTATAAAAGCCCAAAGAGCATTTTTGCGAGGTCCAAAATTATCCTGCACTGTTTTTACTTCCGTCAGGCCTGTGGTGGAGGAGGGTGACACACAGCCAGAGAGGTGCTGGTAGTAACCGACTCTTACCTGGTGGGCAGCGTTATGTCACGCTCTGCAAACAGATGCACAGAAATAGAATCCAACTTCAGGTCTCTTTCCTCTGGCGGTATCTGTTTACATGGATTGTTTTTCGCACCAACAAGGCGAAGGTGAACCAAAACAACGAGACAAAAATGTCCTGGATACACTTTTTTCATTGACTGCGACCTTAAAGCAAACAAATTCCTAAAAAAAATATAGTGTGTCGAGGAACAGAGGTTGAGAGCAACTAACGCATGTGCAAAAACATAAAATTCAAGTAAATGAAGAAAAGATATTTCATCAAATTTACAACAGTGCTTCAAATAAAACACAACTGAATAGTTTTCCTTCTTAAAAATCTCACAGTTAATTCAAATCGAAGTCATCTAAGAACATAAACTAATAGACCAGAACTGTAAAGGCAAGTTTTTATCTTTTGAAACAAAAGCTAAGATGTAATAGTGTTTTTTACACATTTTTTATGAACTTGCATTTGTTGTGAGATTATATAACGCAGATCTTATTCAATTCTGTTGTATTTGCAGAGCACTTCTTTTCCTGTTTTGGGCGTGAATTTGAAGCTCTTTTGATGTTTTATAAAGATTGGATTTGCACTTATAGCACGTTATTTAAGTTGCTGCAGATAATTCAGGGCATATTCTACTAAAGCAGCAATTTGAGTAATAGACAGCATCATATCTGGATTTTCTGATGAATTGGGAGAAATTGAAGCGATTTGTAATTAATCCTAATTGGAAAATTTGTGAGTGAAGAACCCAACGACACCTACCATCGCCGCGGAAACACTTACAAGCTTGTTTTCTGCTTTCTGATGATTTCAAACAGTGAAAACAAAAACTGCCAGCACGACTAGATTTAGCCAGATTACAAGAGAGGATCCTTGAACATGAAAAGCTGCAGGTGTTGGATGCTTCCAGCAGCCAGGTTTGTTTTGCTCATTCAGGCCCAGCTTCCTCCTTTCCTTCCTCCTCCTCCTCCTCCTCTATGTGCCAAAGAGCACAAACACCAGCACTGCTGCCCACTTCTCCTCTGTCCTGCAGGTCTCTGCTTCATGTTTACACTCTCATGGATCCAATTAAATTCACAATGAACTCACACATACATAACAGCCTGTGTACCATCCTGGACACCTGGACCACTTCCTCGTTTTGTCCCTCTTTCTTTGTTTCTCTCTCAGCCAGACTCCCCCCTTCCCCTTTTTCTTCTTCTTCATGCCAGGTAGATATTTCCTTTATTTCTCAGGAAGTATTCAATTGACCATTTTATGAGGAAATGTATCAGCCAGCACAACAACAAGCGAGCAACCTTTCAGCAGCAATTCGTACTTTTAATTTTGGCCTCATTTGGGAAGTGTTTGCCTGTGTTCGTACTCAACAGTGGCCCTTTTCATTTCACAAGAAAACAAACAAAAAGCATTTTTCTTTTTTAATAAAATAAACAAATATTCTCCAATGTTTGGAGCAGCTGCTGAAAGAGAAACCATCTTTATATTTTGTATTTGTTGTGGTAGATTGTATATTACTTTTTTGTTTTCAGAAGTGAGGAAAATCATTTTAAAGAAAACACAAGGATGGGGCTCTGTGTCCTTTTAACAGATCAGTTACTTCTTGACAGGAGTTTTTTTTTGTTGTTTTTTTAAAGCCAAACACAAAGACAAGACACAAACCTGACACGTATTCACTTGACTGACAGTCCTGCTTTTAACCTTTTTTGTTTACTGATTTTTGACAAGTGGGCGGGACGAGAGGTCGAGCCCAAATGTGAATCTCTTTGTGCTCCTTGTCAAAAGTGTTGAATAGACTCTCATTCTTTAAACCTCTCCTTTTTGTTTTGTTCATTTTTTTTCCGTTTGTTGTTGTCGTCAGACAGCATGGAATAATGACACTTGCAAAGTGGCGCTGAAAAAGTAAATGATGACATAACCATGATAAAAGGATTGTAAAATATTAATAAAAGAATTACTTTTCAGAAATCTGTGCTTGTTGTTTTTTTTCCCCCTGAAATATGTTTGAGCTGAAAGTGGAAAAAAATACATCTGCAGGTTCCCATGGTGACCAGGAGAAATTGGTTGGCAGGAAGAAAATTAAAATAATTACATACAGACATTTTTTTTTATTGATTTTTAATACAGATGTGTAGGCCTACTGAAAAAATATAGAAAAGGTTTGAGGAAAAAGTTCTATTTTTTGTTGCTGGGAATAAATCAAAACAGGAAAAATTCACAATAAAGTTTTTTTTGCATTTTACATAGAAAAAAAAAGGAAAACATTGCATGTGTGCTTTAATTTTGGCAATTTAGATTTTTGCTGGTTAATGTTTCCCCTACTCCAACATCTCTCTAACCTTACAGTCAGACAAATTTTAAAACAAACAAAACAAAAACAAAGGAGCCGGATTAGCATTGCTTGTCAACAACTGGTGGTGTAATCCAGGACATATTAATGTGGAATATCATCTGTTGGCATGTCATAGCAGTCATAACTGCCAAACAGGAACAGTCTTCAGTCAGAGGCCTCTTCACAATTGTTGCGAGACTTACTGCTACTGGATATCCTGACTGGCCACTGCGACACTTTGATCATGTGAGTTACAACAACATTCAGTTTCCTTTTGGGTAAACAGTGTTTTATAATTGAGCTGAAATAAAACTTAAATGTAATTTTGTTTTAATGCCTCGAAATGTTTTTTGGTCTGTATTATTGGTGGATTTTCATAAGTACAGGGCTTTAACAGGACAGCTTGGATATTGCGGGTTTAACAGCAGATGTTCTCTGTTCATCTGCCAGACTTTTGTAGTTGAGTCGATAAAAAACCTTAAAGATGACGGGGAGTTAAATATTTCTCTCGTTCCATGATCACCAAACACACCTGGAAGTTTTTCACGTGGTTACATACATTAACACCAGCAGCTGCCTCTGCTGCCCACTGAGCGGCTCCCTCACAGGCAAATCAGCTGCACTCTGCCGCTATAACGTACCTCTGCAGTGTGGGTGTGTGTGTGTGTGTGTGTGTGTGTGTGTGTGTGTGTGTGTGTGTGTGTGTGTGTGTACCCCACCACCCCCACATCCTGTCCTTCACCTCTGGGCTACCGCCGCCCCACTTATTTACACTCGGCCTGCTTTCATGTGCGTGTTCTGCAGTGATGTTTGTTTACTCTTCTCTCGGTTTTCACGCAGTTGTTTGCCACAATCAGACATATGGAGACGTGCGGCCATATGGCCGTGTTTTGCAGTTCTCCAGAGTCAGACTGCAGCAAACCGCTCTGTCATGCTGCGTTTTGGATGACTGACTGCATGCACCAACCATCACAGCTCCTTAACCAGGGCTGCCGCCTGCAGATGTGACGTTTATTCAGTTTAAATTCTCTCTTGTCCACGGAAATTGTTCTCTGAAGCTTTCATGAATACAGAGTTTGAAGGTGCATTGTGTGGAACCCTGGGAAATTAGTGTGGTGTTGGTGTGTAAGTAACTGCGCCAGTTTCAGGAAAAAAGGACGTCTAGACTTCTCGGCATGAAACGCATTGAGATGTTAAATGTAAATAAAACCTTTTCAGTTTTCAGTTGTAAGGAAAGTAACCTGATCCTCATAGAATGAAGTTGCAAAGATTATACGGACGCAATTCCTGGATCTCAATATCCAAACCAGACAGTCCAATTACGATATTTGGCATTGGAGAAATCTGTTTTTAGTTTGACTTTAAAGGGGTTTTTTGGTAACTGTTTCTGTCAAAAAAAAAGGCACATTTTGTTAATCATGGTGGATTTGTAAACATAGGAAAAAGGTAAAACGTCCAACTGGAGTGAATGCATTTTTTAGGCACTGTAAATCCATCCATCCTTCATCTAATGCCACGCAGCCTGTTGTTTTTTTTTTTTGTTTTGTTTTTTTTGTGCAAATTTCCTAGAAATTACTAATCCAACTAGTAGATCTCGGGAGTTCTTGCTTGATTAAATCAAACTTAAGATGGCCAACCTTTGTATTATTTAAATTTTTCATTGATTGTACTCACTAAAAATGGTAACCAAAAAACCTCAAAGATTAAAGTTGAGACCAGGATTCGCTAAAACGTTGTCTGTCAATGCAGCACTGTTCCATACCTACCAATCTGCTGGATTTCCTTTGGAACTTTTTAGTCAACTTTTAATAATTAATTGATCATACTGTACTGTTTGATAACTATGATCAATTAGAATGTATGTGTGAATGATTTGAAAATATTTTTTGTAAAGTACCTTGGCACAACATTTATTGTAAATGAACTGAATTGAATTGAGTTTAGGAGCCTTTTTATTCCTGAATGATTTTCAGATTGCAGTTACATGATTTAGAAAAAAAAATCTGAAGAAATCTGAAGTCCAAAGAAAATTTTTATTTCAAACCTTCTGGGATTTTCAGCTCAGGTCTCATGGAGAAGCTCCTCATTTCAAACCCTTACAAGTTTCCATTTCAGCAAGCATCCATACTTAGCATGACATATGTATTTTGGTGTGTGTTTGTGTGTGTCGTTTGTTCATGTATGTGGTATGAGTGACGCACTTTCTGCCAGCCAGAGGACATTTTGAGTCATCCCTGTGTGTTGACTGTACTGAAGTCTGGCAGGGCGACCACTGAGAGCGACGCTGCAGCGTCAACCCCCCCCCACCCCCTCGCTCCCCTCCTGCCCCGGAGATAATGATGTAAAGGCAGCACATGATCAAAATGAAAGCAAAACCAGAGATTTTCGCTCACTCTGTGTGAATTTTTGTAAATATGAACTAGTTTATTTTCATACTACCGAGTATGATGTATTTCCGAGATTTTCCCCACATCTGAATAATGCAAATATTTATCACATGTACATGTTTAAAAAGCCAAGCGTTCTTCTTGTGTTCCTGCATGAATACCTTGCAGCAAACCAGAACTCGAGAAGACGCCATTTTTGCTTTGACCTACATTCTACTGTCTTATCCTTTCAAATGTGCTACTACAAAGATGCACGATGGAGGTGGTGATGCAGACACTAAGGGAAAAGGGAAAAAAAAAGTAAACAGGCCCTGAGAAAGTTTCTCAGCAGCACTATCAAAGTCTGCAGCGCCGCAGGCTGTGGAGCAGCTGCTCGCCACAGCAGCTTCAGAAACTCCTCAGCATCATCACAGAAACACTTCACAGAGATTCCCAGCCTGCGGAGTCGGGTCGGTAGATGGTCGACAGTCAGTCTGCTCCACATTATCCCGTTGTCTGGCCTCTGACCACAGAGTGACATGTAAACAGCCTGCAGGGTCAACTAAGCTATGACTTAAAGAACAACAAGCTGTCCCTTCGTCAAGTCTAACAAGATTCTAACAGAATCCAAGTGAAATCAGTAACTCAGGAAAATGCACATTGTTCATAATGACTGGATCATAACTGAAATTAACTTCTGGGGGGGAAAGCGTATTTATTTTAATATACAGACACCTGCTGTGAGCTGATGAAATGGAAAAGGAAAGAAAACATCTGTGTCATTTTTTCAATGTGGCTGAAAAGTCTGTTTCAGTGTTTTGACATTATGTCTAAAAAAGCCTTAATTTATTCCAGTATTCAAAACACTTCCTAAAGGACACAGAACCGATGCCTGCAGCAAGTCAGGAAAAGCATCTAAACCTGTGGCTTTCGTCGTCACAGAGCTGAAAAAATAGATGCAAATATAGATATGGAACTGAAAGAGTCAATCCCAAAGAAATTAAAGTCGGATGGTAAACAATATTCCTGATCCCTTCATGTTCACATCAGAATTTTATCAATGTGAAGTTGAGCAGAAAACATTTGTTAGGCTTCTCTGCAGTGACTAGATTTATTAATATTTCGCTTAATGAAGCATTTTTGATGGAACATGAAGCTGAGAATTGTTTTTCATATGTTAGGTAAAAGTGGATAACCCCATTGCAGATTTATTATTTTAATTTATTTTTTGTTGCCACATTTCAATGTTTCAGATCATCAAACAGTTTTCAAATGTCAGATTAAATTAATCAGAATCATAGAATTGTTCTTAACCAGCTACATCAAAAAGCTTTAAAATATAGAGAATTATAAGCTGGTGCAGTTTAAGAACCAATTTTCTTGGCTCCAGTCAATCAACAAAGTGACTGGACAGTCAGTTCCAGTCACTCACTGGAACTGACTGCCTTTGTTGCATACAGCAGCACTTTGTGCTTGCTGGAGTCCCAAATCTTCAGAAATGTTTCAGACAGGACTAGATTGTTTAAGACATTCTAAAGTCCACAAACTGCATTATATATTAACTCCGGTCATCTTTGCTTTACATAAATATTTGTTTGATCGTCTAAAATGTACAAAAAAGAAAAAAAAGTGAAGGAAATCTGTACGGGGCCTTATAAATTTTACATATGTGTATATCTTTATGTTGGTAGCCATGGCAACTGATAATGTAAAATCCAAAATGTTTTGGTTGTTGTGTATTTAGACACAGAAATCAGAAAGATCTGTTGCCACTTCTGTTTTCACATACAGGGATTTGTTTTGGCATCTGGTGCAAACATAAAAAAAAAACTAGAAAAAAATGTAAAAACCTTACAGAGGAGTAAGTATAACCAGTCCAACCCCAACAGGAGGCAGCCTGAAGGCATCCTAATCACAAACAGCTGGAACTAACTCCCTTTGTTGCATAAATCAGTTCAAAACATCGTTCTATTTCAGCCCAAATGTTTTTCATTCGGTCTAGTCCAATCCAAGCGTAAAGCTGAAGCTCATGGCTCTGCATGCACAGAAACATTGGGAGCGTCCAAGCATGGACCAGATGCACTAAAACTTTTCACTCTTTGGCGACAGTTTTACAGTTTTCAACTAAAATGCATCGATTTAGCAACTGTTTGTTGAGAAGAAAACATGTTTCAGTCATTTTGCGCCAGGAATGCAAGATATTTTTTTCTGCTTTTTTATTCCTTTGTAAAATGCGGCCAAAAGTTTCTGTTTTATGTTTTCATCAAAGGAATTCCATAAAGAATCAAAAAAATTGTTTTGATGTTCGCCTGCAAGCCAATCCCAATCGCTTTTCTATTGCTATATATTACAATGGAATATATGTTTGTTTTCATCAGTAAACCTTTTAATGTCCAAAATCCTGACAAATGAATCGATCTGATTTCCCTGTGAATGCCTGTAGACTCATGAATTGTTTAATTAAAGCATATGAATCAATAGTTTGCCCTGTTCTCTGAAAGGCAGTGACTTATAAACCAGATCAAATCCTTGGATCTTAAGTCTTGTAGATGATTTTTCACCCAGACTGCCAGCTATGTAGCTGTATTGACTGCAGAGGGCCTCTGGGGAATGTTACTGATTTTCTGTCTAGAGGAGACAGTTAGGGGCTGAGAGGGGGGATGTGGGGCGGATCAGGAAAGCCAGAGAAAAACAGTCGAGGCGTCTCCTGATACTACATTGTTGGCTGGATGAATCCTGCGAGTTTGAACTTTCTTGTTGAAGCAGAACAACAGAATGGTTCCTCGTCTCCCTCGTCAGCCGGACTGGATCCCCGGGGGGATCATTAAAGGTTCATTTCTCCTCTATGTGCCTCCCATCACGCTGCCCCCTCTGAATCATATCTGCTCTGCAACGTTGTCCTCCTCCACATGCTCTAATTTTGCTCTTGGAAAAAAAAAAAAAGAATCTCTCTCTTGACCTTTTTGCTTTCTCTTTTCAGCTTCCTCTTGTTACAGTTTCAACCAGAGCTCACTGAAATGCAGCAAGTGTGACAAGTTACAGACACTGTTCTATTCTGCTTCAATCTTGGAAACATTCGTAGTTCTGAGCTGTTTGTTAGCGATGAGAGAGAAGTTTCAGATGTGAATTTGACCTTCCTTTGATCAAATTTACGATAAAAAACCAGAGGTTGTTTGACAAAAGACTATTTTTCTGCTAAATGTGACATTAGTCTATATTCTTGTTAGTTATAATACATTTTATATTCATTTTGTTCAAAGTCTTTTTGAAATAAGAAAGATAAACTAAAAAAAAGTAAAGGAAATCACCATATACCCTAAAGACCCAGATCTGTTATTATTGTATTGTTGGACAAGGAAATCAGCATTTAATAATAATATAAAATTAAGATTGTTTTCCTTGCTATGTATCCAAGTAGCTCATTCATAAATGTATCTCGTGTAAATTTAAATCCTGAAATGCGTCTAGACCAGCTGGGTTGTAAAGTCGTAAAGTTTGTGTATAATTTTACATTTTAGAACTACACCAATCCTTTCAGAGTTATATAGTAATTACCACTGCATTACCAGAGAGTGAAATAAACATAATCCACATTCTGCAGTGATAACATAGGAGTTCATTCGTCTTCAGGTCTTTTCACATGAGGCTTCGGACATTTAAAAGCTGTAAATCTGTCTTCTGAAAAATAAAACTGGATGGAGTGACGAGAAATGATCATTTATTGAGGCAAAGAAAGTTATTAATGAGTTTTTTTTAAGCATTTAGCATGGGGATGCATATAAAATGTGCATAAAATGAGACAGTGTTTAAAATTAACCAACATGCAAACTGGTTTTAGGTTTCACATCATGGTTGAGTGTAAATTTGTATTTACAACAAGCAGTGGATTTTCTAATGTGATTAGGAAATATTTTACATTTATTATTTATGAATGCTGTAAATGATTAATTATGACACATGACAGCAAATGAGTGCTGAGTCAAAACCTCGTTATCAGTGCTGGGTTCTGGCGGATGCAGATGAACTCTCAAATGTCATCTTTAATTCAGTTTGTTGAACAGAAATGATTCCTTACCGAGAAAATCCTGAGTTTAATACGACTCTTCATCCATTGACGATGTAGGATGGCTTTAAAATTCACAGCATGCATGGTAAACATGAGCGACTGCCACTTCTGATCTCCACTGAGCTGCCACTTCAGTAATATCTTCATCTGCTCGTGTGTAGTTTTCATTTGCGAGCTGTGATATGCGCTGCTAACGGTCTAAATTAGAAGATCATCAGAGCTGCCTTTGGTGAGGGAACAGCTGGCAAACCGTCGGGTCGATACGCGCCAACTCCTCTGGCTGTTTCCTGCAGAGACCATCATGCAGCCCGTCCATCTGCGGTTCCTCCGCTGCCTCCTCTCTGCTGACCCGAGTTCAGCGGCGCGCTTTCCTCTCAAAACCTACAGCCGCACAGATAAAATATTCATCTGCATGAAAACGGAAGACGCACTTGAAAGCAGCTGGCAGGAGTGTGTCTGAGGACAAAACAGCAGATTGGAGGAACATGATTTCATCTAGTGAGGATGCTGAGATTTAAACAGTGTAAATGAGGTCGCTCGCTTCTCAGCTCCTGGTTTTCTGAAGTTAATGGTATGTTATAAATATTGAATTTATCCAACAAGAGCCACATTACTAGTGGTAATATATTATATATTATGTTATCATTAAAATTTAAATGCCAAAAAAAATCACAAGTTGTTGAAGAAAAAACTCTCCAGAGATACATCAGGTTATAGCATCCAGGGTGATGATATGTTCTGAAAATCATCTTGACTGCATGTATTTTGAGGGATGTACAATAAAGTCCCAAAGCAAAATGATGAAAACATAAATATTAACCTCTTCTTTTTGTGCTAACGAGCAGAGAGATTTAAAGTCTCAGAGGAAAACATTCCTGAAAACATGTTTGGTAAACTGTTGCATGTTATGTAACATTTGTATAAAATTATACATATTTTGTGGATACATAATTTTTTTTGAATTAATTACTTGCACACAGTTAGCTGTCCATGTAAGGTCGCTATCCATTTACACTAAAAACAGTAACTGGTAAGTGGAAGACAACAAAATCTCAAAAGTGTGGCATGCATTTGTATTGAGTCCATTTTACTGTTACTCTTGAATAAAATCAGCTGCCTCCAGGAGTGAGCCAACTTGTCAACATAGTCAATTTAAATTTAATTTAATTTAATTAATTTTGACTGTTTCTAACTGTCTTTTGCACAGTTTCAATGAATACATAGCAACCTATAACAAGATAGATAATAGATTTTTGAAAACAGTAATAACCATTCAGTTTTATAATAAAATCAATTTAAAATAGTTTATTTCAAAATATTTACGAGATATGAATGGTAAAAATGAGACATTTAAAATGTATTGTATAACCTGAGGTAAAATATGTTCATGTTAAGTTGCCAGCCTTATAAAATCAAAAGTATAAAAGGATGAAGTTTCTTTAAATGGGTGACTCATATAAATATCAAATTATGAACAGAAATACAGCTGTCTAAAACTTTCACAACGCAAATGTATTCAAGTATTCATTACTAAAATATTCATTACGTTCCGACTTCTTCCCTGGCTGCACTCACAACCTGAGGAGAAGCTCTGAGGGACACATTATGGTTTGCCTTTAAATAATTATTCATTTGCATAAACATGAATAAATAATTATATATATAAAAAACTCCTCTGTGGGTCTAATTTAATGCAATTTAAAGATTTAAAAGGAACAGCACAGCAAGCTGGTATGACCATCAAAATGCAATTAAATTAGATAAAATCGTTGCTATGTGTGATGATGTATGTTATATCTAAAGGAAATGTCATTCTAATAAATGCCACAACTCAATTTTACAAAATAGATTTTTCTATTTGCATGTAAAGCAGGACACCGGCCTGATGTATGTGTTTATATGATATAATGAGGGAAATTTGTTTGCAAAGGGCAACTCATTCACTCCAAACCTTGAAAGCGCAGAAACCCACTTAACACTGACATCTGAGCGCTGAAAAGGTTGACACGTTAACAGCCACCAACATAAAACACTCTGCTGCTTTGTTCACTGCCTGCTGACCTGCGGGTCACTTATTCAATCAGTAATTTTCCATCATCACGCCTGTGAGCTGGTTGCAAAACTGACCTACCTGCTGCTGTGAAGATTTCAAAAGCTCTGCGGCTTCTTTCATTCATACAAAATCGGCTCAAACCAATTAACTAGAAATATGCAAATGAGAAAAAGATTTATTTGCTTTTGTCTTTCGAAAAGATTTTCTTTTTTCATGCTGTTTTTCAGCGTTTGCATCCGGATTACTTCTCTTTGCCGAGGAATATAAGCCAGTGCTTGAGGCAGAGTGCTGTAGAGATTTGCATATTGTATCTCCTCTCTTGTTGTTGAAGTCAGCAGCGAGCAAATAAATAAATAAAGTCCTGAGCTAGAAAGGCCGGGCAGAGAACAGGGAACAAGACTTTTGCTAATTTCCTCAACCAAAAATTCATAATTAACATCTTCGACGCAGAGGCTGCAGTTGTCAAGGTAACTGATGACACCGCATTATCACTTGGCACTGCTGCTCTCTCCATCCTCCCTGTTTCCTCCCATTCATCAAGCTGCCATTGAACAGATCGTAGCAGGGAGGAAAAGGGGGAGGGAGACCCTTCCCTAAAGAGCTCCTACTTACTCAGAAAGAGAAGTTTGCACCATTTTAATCTGGTATTAACCTTATAAAGTTGTTTACTGCAACATATTATTATAGACAACAGGGAGCCCAAAATTATAACAAGGAATTATAACAATATCTTCATTCTTATGAAAGGTATATATCAGCAAAAACATTATGTAGTCTCACCCTGAGCATACCAACACATTAGCATGTTATTCTAAAGGAGCAGTATTAAGTATAATAGACTTTTTGGAGCTTTATATCATGTTATAATTTTATTCCCTCATCAAAAACATATTTCTTTCATTCATTGTTGAAAAATCCTTTAATCTCTCATGGCAACCGTTCGGCTGTGCAAAGCGCATGGGTGGCCGTAGCCCCGCCTTCAAAACACAGCACCTCCTCTGTTACTCATGATATCTGGGAATGTCCACTTCACTGTTCTTCAAACTGCAGAAATGTAATCCTTTCAATTGATTGTGAAATTGTCAATCGCAACACAGAACCGGTTTAATGCTTACCTTGCTTTGTTTTCCTGATAATAGTAACATAATGCACATTTTATAGAAGTGGTGTCATTAGGAACAGCTAAAACTATCAGTTTGTAACAAAATATCAAAAATAAGGACAAAACAAAGTGAACAATCACACAAAAGCAACTAGTATTTTAATTTTTGGGAAACTGACTTATTTTTGAAACCACGAGCCACCTGCTGGTGATTCATTTAGATGTGAGGGCTGATGATGTATTTTCATTTTGTTTTTCAAGATGCAAAGTGAAATTTAGCACTTTTCATATAATTAGAGAAAATCAAAGGCCTGTATTTTAAGTCCTGGCTCCTCCTGCCAGAATGGTCTGGTCTACTGTGATTTGACAAAAATGTCATAGTGTGAGACAAACGCTCACATGAGAGTGTGCAACTAAAAAGTCCCAAACAGAACAATGTGTTTCATGGCGATGCTGCCAAGTCCAGGAGGAAAAGCCTGGACTACAAATGAGACACTGCAGGCAGTACAGAGGCAGACTGCTCTGTGGGAGATAACTCCTTTGTTTAGCCGGGCTTTGATTCATTCTGAAATATCCACACAAATGAAAGTCTGCTGTACTGTGGAAAAGTCCTGTCCAATTTCTTTATGTTGTTGTTCAAAGGAGCCAGCCACCTGGCGTTCCTTCAGTACCCAAGCACCTCTTTTAGCTTTCTAAATTTTTTAAAGTTTGCAAAAGGAAAATTGCAGACTTCTGAAATGTTAGATTTGATGTCATTGATGTACGCAGTTGCATTGAAGGTACACCTACTGACTTGTTTTGAGTCAAGCCGAGCAATAAAGGTTTGACGAGGATGTTTAATTACTCCCCTGGAATGAATCATCACTCTTTCAAAAGCTGCACCCAAATCACAAGGAACTTCCTGCTCCGCTCTCATGTTGGCATTCAGCAGGGACTGTCATCAATGCAGCTGCGAGTGAAACCCCAAACCTCAATGAGCGGTGTTATGTTTGAGAGATTGCCTTCAGTGGGTCTAATTTCAGAGATTTAGTGCAAAGTCATGGATGGTTCTAGATTTAAAGCAAAAGTAAAAAGAAAGACAAAGAGGAAATGTGTTGTAAATTAGAACGATTGTCCTGAATATAAATTCTTGTGCCTCAAGTGAGAAACTTTAGCAGCCATTGCTAAAAATTACAGATTAAATTTAGTGGTTATTGCTAAAAACTACATGCAGATCTACAAAATTCAAGCTGAAAGCAAAAATAAATACTATCAAAGAGGTCAGTACATTTTCTCAGGTTAAAATACATTAGACAACACAAATATGTTGACAGGAAGGAAAGACATTGCTCACATTGAAAACTTTGATTAGAAATATTATTGAAATGAATGGTGCATAATGTCAAAAACCTCATACTCTCTTTCTTTGTACTACAAGGCCACAATTTTTGCAAAGTCAAAGGAAACTGTTGATACTGTTGATGAAACAGGCTGGCCATGAGCAATATGAAAAGAAATTCTGATAGGTTTGTTGCATTCCAGGAAATAAAATTCCACTTTCCTGAATAAGAAGCAGCTTCAGTGTTAATGAGAGGCAGCACTAAAGGATGATAACAGAGTCGTTGAAGACCTTTTTACAAGCCGTCCTCTTCCCAGGAGCTTAAAAAAACCCTGATTTTAACTTGACTGTATCTGAAATACAAATAGAAGTGAGAGTTGAGTGGATGATGGAAATGAAACAGGCTGGCCATGAGCAATATAAAATAGAATTGGGTACATTCCTGGAAGTGAAACGCCAGTCAGCTCATGGATGTATTGCTTCATTAACAGTAAGTAAATCATGTTATGTTTCATTTGTCTGAGAATTACCAGTTACACCCAACTAGCAAGACAGAAAACATGGTATTTGCTAACTGTTGTGCAAACTACAACAACAGTGTATTCACAACTAGATGTGCACAGATATGTAACCAGTATATTACAGTTTCAAAGAAACTGTTAATATTTTATACATGTAATGACCATGTTTTATTTTGAGAATGGGAAAAGTGAAGAATGTGTAGCTTCTACATTGTGTTCCAACTTAAGGGAATATTCCACTTGATTCCTCCACCTTGGAAACACTCCAATGAAACAGTCCAAATGTTTACCAAAAGTAATCCAATATCTGTGTGCAGCAGCTGTTTGGACATCTAGGCCTATTAATGAAAACTATGCATTCAAGAACCATTTCTTTGCAGTTCTTGGGTCTTTCTGCATCTTCTCCCTGTTCATGCTTGGGTTCTCTCTGGGTACTCTGGCTTCTTGCCACAGTTCAAAAACTTGACAATTAGGTTAATTGGTCTCTCTAAATTGGTGTGAGTGTGTGTGTGTGTGTGTGTGCACATGTTCAGAGTATCTTTGTGTTTCCCCGTCCTGGACTGAACATCTGTTCACTTTGTACTCTGCCTCTCACCCAATGACCGCTGGAGATGCATCAACTTCCTCGAAGTGGATGGCGGACAGGTAGGACATAAAGTAGACATTAACTGTAAGTAGAGGCTCTGCATACAGTTTGTACTGGGATTTGCAATGACTTCCCAAAATTCAACCACTGACAACTTATTTATCCAGGACTGGCTGTTTAGTCATACCAGTAAAGTCGATTAATGACTAATGAATGTTTTGCTTAGTCCATTTCCGATCAGCACATTACTATTTACATGGCCTGTCACAAGCGCCAGTTTACCGGGAACTTGCGCTTTCGAATATGACAGCCAATCAGATCTGATCATCGGAACTGCCCGCTTTAGGATTGGTCATTCATTCCCAGCAGTTTGGGAATGCGAACGTAGGCAAACGCCACATTAACCAATCAATGAGTTGGCCACGGAGCACAGCGGCGCTCAGAGAGAGTAACACGTTTCAGTGAGGCAGGCGGAGAAGCGGCAGCATCCACGTACGCGGAGCCTCGGTGCGGGTCAGACGTTCACCGCAGAGCCCGCACTCCACTAACGTGACAGGATTACTGCGCGGACACGTCCTCCCCGCTGATGTTATGAGCTTCTAACTCTGCTTTGTTTTTGTTTTCCTTGATCTCTGTTGATGCTGGAGGAGAAACGTCACTGCGGCTAACCAATTCCCCTGCTCCAGAACTGGGAATTTACAATGAAACATGTAAGGTGACACGTTTTATTTCACCACGCTGGGATCACAGAGGGAACCGAGCGAAGAAAACAAAGGTAAAAACAAACCAATCCAATGTTTGTCTTGTTAGTTTAAGGAATTGTACAATTAGAGAAGACATCGGAGTGGAAAGTCTTAAATGTTGACTGCTTTTCAGGTGGCAAATGTCATTAAAACACTGCAGGGATAACATAGTTTATTCACGGGTAAATGACTCGTAGAGGTTTTAAGTGATGGCACGTTTAAACCTGTTAAGGCGCATGTGTGGCACTGCAATGTCTGTGCGCTTCACTGCTGAGCTTCTGTTTATTAACTGAGACGATTAAAAAAAAATCCCCTCCGCATTGTGGATCAGTTCTTGCGAGCTATTGTCTCCCACTCCGCCTCTTTAAAGGGGGAAAATGGTGACTGGTGCCGCATCTCTGGGATCAGCATCCTCTCTGCGTAAAACGGCGGGGGGAGGGAGGGAGAGGGGGGAAGCAATTCATTGCTTTCATTGTGTCGATGTTGTTTGTGCTGCAGTGTGGTAAACTGTGTTTATCACGGGGGTGTTCGCTCTCAACTGCTGCTATGCATGCATACAATACAACACTGTAACGCCTCAACATAATGCAACACAAACCCTCCTATTTTATGTCTTCTGTGATGCTCTGAATGCAGCAGCAGCTTCCATACATTAACTCACCTGGCTGCTTAAAATTAGGAGGTTGTATTTCCCTTCCCCTAAAAGTGTGTTTTCTGCAATGTGGTGGAGTTTTAAGGAAATAAAGATTGATGGAATATTTGCAGAAACACTGGCACACACACTCATGCCTCGCTCTAAGGGGAGCATAATTGCCTCATGAATGTTAATGCATCGTCCTGATGCAGAAACACTGCAAACTAACCGCCTCCCGCCCCCTACTTTACTCTCTCATGGGCCTGACAGGAGCTGGCTAGCCTTACCTGACTTACTCTGTGCCTGTGTGAATTTGTAGGTGTGCGAATGTGTGTTTGGGTATTCATCCGTGTAGGCGTGTGTGTGTAGGTGCATGTTTGTGGATGATATCACCCTGCATATTGTTGCGGGGCCATGTGTGGTTGCGGATGTGTTTTAACTAGGATCATTAGAGCAGCACACCTACACCTGTCTCATCCAGTCACTGAAGTGAGGGTGCATTAGGGAAGTGCTTCCCATCCTCTGTAATTTAGGCTCTTAGGAGTTCACTTGTTAGGCTGCATAAAATAGTTGGTGTGAAAACTGCAGAACAGTAACAAATGGAAAATTTGTTGAAATTCACCTGTGATCTCCTTTTAAAAACTGTACAGACACACTTTGATATTTCTTTTTTATAATGAAGCTAGCATTAATAAAAACATCCACCAGTATTTGCTGAATTCTGTTTAGTGTTCCTGTCCAGAAATACACATTAACAGGCCAAAAGTCTATTAAAGGGCCGGCACACAGACGCATGAAACAAACAACCATAACCAACAGTTCATGGTCAGCAGTTAGTCTAACATGCTTTGGATGATGGGAGAAAGATAGAGCACATAAAAATAGAAAGAATATCCAAACTCCACAATTTGATTTGAATCCAGGACCTGATTGTAATGCGGGAAGCAGACAGACTTCTACATTATTGTGCCATCTCCAATCACAACATTATGGAAAAAAAAATAAAAATAGAAGTCCCAAAAGCCAAATTGATAGTTACAAATTGTTCATTTTGTCCTGACAGCTGTCTTGGCATAACTTCATTTTTTAAATTGTAGCAGAACCAAACAGGAAGCTAAATGAGTATTTTGGGTGACATGTGAAAGTATTGATCAGATCAGTAATTAAACACAGCTGGCAGCGCGTATAAACAGGCTGCGGGTCGATTTGCACCTTTACTAATTTGCAGCCCCATTTACACATCCTGACCCCGTTTCATTTCGTACATGCAAACTAATCATTTTGTGCCCCGAAAATTGTTTTATTTATCTTGGTAATTAAGCATTTAATTAAAATATATGGTTTAAGAATTATGTTTGTAAAGTTCTGATCTGTCAATACTAATTTTAACCGATTCTGATTCCTCTTAAAGAACTATTAGGATGGAACAGTATTAAAAATACTTTATGTTGTATCTGACATCTCCATTAAAAAAAAAAAATCTTCATAATAATCTGAAATGAAAAATGAAATTTTGTACCATAGTTAGGTTAGTCAGAGTTTTCACAAAATCATTGAGCTGACGGAGCGCCTTTGGTAAATTCTGTTAATCCTTCCTGTTATCTGCTGGAAGTGTCGCTCTCTCGCACCCTGAATGAACCACAGACATGGCTCAATATGTTGCAGACAATACATTTCACTTTTAGATCATTTCTTATTTCTCTGTGCTTCTGCTGACTTCAGTTCTCAACACCTCACTGATGAGGAAAATGACTAAATCTGAGTCTTCTTCACTCAGTAACCGGTGCCACTCCAAAGAGTGTTGGTGTTGCTGTCAGTCACACTAGTAATGGTTTGTATGCTGCCACATCATAGTAAAAGCTCCCAGGCTGTTGCAATAAGGTCACTTTTCAAGGCTTTTATCAACACATTCATTGAGTAGAAGCTGATATTTGATGGCAGATCTTGAGTTAAGAGTATGTCAGTAAGCAAAGTATTATTGATGGTTTTTTCTTAACAACAGATGTTTTTTTTTCTTCAAACAAAGGCAAACGAATAAAACTCGACGTAAGAAATCAAACAAAAATGGCCATGAAAAAGGTCCTCTTTGTCTATGACAGCAGTTGTAAAGGACAACTATTGACATTTTTACTGCCCTATTAAGAAATGTTAATGTTGTGAAACCTTAATTGAAACCTTCCATTAAGAAATTTTAATCCGGCATCTCATTCATAACAACACAATAGTCTTTGCTGCCAGTTGGTGTGATGAAACAAATTAATAACTCACTTTGTGAACTGTTGTTTTGTTTCTTGATTGATCCTTAAGAGAAATAATAAAAACAGCCATCAAGTGCTCTTTCTGAGAGCTCCTGAGTCACACCAACGTCCTGAATGAGGCCAGAGCGAAAAGCCCTGCTGGACCCAGGTGCCGCCCGAGGACATGTTCTGTTTGAGTGAGGGGTGTAGCTGCACGCGATTATGCGATTTGTGCAGCACTACAGCTGAATGATCACACTTTCAAGCTGTTTGTAAGCCTCTAGACGCCTACCTTTGGGTGAAATCAGCAAGTTCTCACCCACTCTGTGCAGGCTGCTTGGAAGGCATTCTTGGAAATGCAGGGAATCACTGACAGGTGAGCAGTGAGCAGGTCAGAGAGTTTGTGTAGCCTCCTGACGATACGTTCTGCAGCTTTTAAATTGGTGATATAACTATCAGAAGTGAGATGTGCTTTAAAATGCAGTCTGTTCTGGGTTCTGTTTTTCAGTTGCATTCTTTAATTTCCTAAAAAGCAAACTTGTCAGGGGTTTTAAATGGCTGTGCGTTCTTTTATGATGGGTGACTCCATCTCTCCTATAGATTGTTTGGCCTGCGAGCTCATTCCCAGCGAGCTGGAGGAGGTGGATCGTCTGCAGCTTTCACCATTCATCATGGCTGTTTTGTGAGTCAGTGGTGATTAATCTGATTGGTGGTGTTCAGGCTCCGTGTGCCCCAGAGAGTACGCCAGGAACGGGCTTATGTGGCGAGCTAAATGGCCTCGACTGCGTTTATGCTTTCGACTTTCGGAGCGTCTCAGGTGTGCGCGTCACCGTCGGACATGTGGGAACATGGCTGGCGGTGTAGTCAGCGCAGGGCTTCCTTCAGGAACAAACATTACCATGTTGGTCAGTGACTATTCCACCTGATTCAACATCTGTGGGTGGAAGCTTCAGACTATGAATTTTAAAGCAGGCGGTCTTAACCCTTCACTGTTAAACAGAAGAAGAATTTCCGGTAAAAAAAAAGGACAAATGTGACTGTGTAAAACTCCACTCTCGTTCTTTATATGGACAAATTATTATCTGTTTTCATAATTCTGTTTTAATATAGTTTAAGAGTTAATTAATTAGGGTTTTTTTTTCCCTTAAGCTAAAGTAGGATAGTTTTTGCCCAGAAATGGTTAACATCAGAGTTTTTAATGGTTTCTAAGAAATTGGAATACATTCAAATAGAAATGTTGACTATTGGGTGTCAGCTTGTCACTGGGCTTTCATTATGAATATGATAGCTGTGAAAAAGGCTGCCTGGCAGTCTGCTATGTAGCACACTATTTATAAATTATAAAATGTTATTTTCAAGCAGTTAGAATGTTTTAGAAACCTAACAGGTAATGGTTTTATCTTGCTGGAATATTTTAGGTCTGACTCTGAAATACTGGCAGTTACTGGTACCAGCAGTCATTTTGGTGACAGCCTGCACTGCCTGGGTTTTCTAGGAATTTCTGGCAGGAGCTTTCAATATTTTAAAGTGCTTTGACTGATGTTTGAGTATTTGTGAAATCTGTTTTCGGGTCCATTAGTGGCTCTATTGACTTCCTTTGGGTTAAAGTTATTAGCTTGCGTTTGCTCATGATGAATAACAACTAACTGAGAATAAATCTGTGCTGAATGGGTTTTATGTTCTACAGTAGGACCGGGAGCAAACGTATGCTCAACGTGGACAGCATTTGTTTTACTTGCAGGTGATGTTGGATGATGCTATTTTCTCAGGATTCAGTATTCATAGTTGAGCTCCCTGATAATAACAAAAAAATCAAATCATGACAAAATTATCAGTAAATAGTCCAACGGACAATATTAATGCATTTAAACCTTAGTGACTAGGGAGCCAAAATAATTCATCAGGTGTGAAAATCTGCTGCAGAGAGACTTCAAACAGGCTAAATATCTTATCGGCATCCAAAGTGTGAATACAATGGACAAATAATATTGCTCCTTTGAGATAAATAGTATTGGTTATTTTGGAAAAAAAAGTATTTTTGAATTTAGATTTGAAATAAAACTTCACAATGATATTGCTGTGATGATATTGACAGTATATGATGCAGTTTTAACCTAAAGACATGCATGTTACGGTTAATGCTCACTGTAAGCCATTCTTTATTGCACAATTTTGTTGGGCTTCCAACATATGAAATTGAAAAATGATTAATTTCCTAAAACAAGAAGAATTTTTCATCAAACATAACATCCCGTAAGAAAAAATGAAATCATTTTAACCTGGTTTAAAAATGAAGACAGCCCAAAGATAAAAGGTAATAAAATGACTCGACTCAATAATGTTGAGCTGTTCCAATTTCCTTTCTTGTATTTATCTATAAAACATAAAGTCACATTACTTTGTTGTATAATAGAGTGATGAAGTTCTTGTTTGCTTTTTGGTCACGCTTAAATGTTTCAGAGCCTCAAACACGTTTAGCAACCACAGTTTGACTGTTGATTTGATGATCATTTTCTGAAATGATTTGTTATATACCAGATGTATTCATACCTTTTAAAGGACTCCACTTTATTCTCATAAGTTCACAGTGACTTCACAGTTTCTCATCTGTTCCTAAATGTCTGATGTTTGGGACAAAAACAATTTTTTTCTGCTTTTAGAGATTTTAGAGAGTTTGGCCTAGTCATGAATAGAATTTTTTTCCCTTAAATAAAATAATAAGTACAGACTATCTTTGTCTGTTAGGATATTTTTTCTGATCTGAAACACAAAGAAGCAAGAAGAGAAGAAATGTGATTTTTGTCTTTTATTAACAGAACAGAAGTTGCAACAGCCACTAATGAACAATTCTTTATGAATGTCTAGTTGCTTTTTCAAAGTTTTCCCAGAATCCCGCCTGACTGTTTCTGGTCGAGACAGTTCTCCAAGAAAATGGAGGTCAGCAGCTGATGCATAAGGGCAAATAAATCGTCCAAAATACCATCTAATTAAAAATAGCTTCAGCAGCTCGTGTCATGTAACCAGAAATTCACATCAGTCGTAAATAAGGACAGAAAGCGTATAAACACACTGGAAGTGATTTTCATGCCTTGATGCATTAGATGTAATTGGCAATAGTAAACCTTCCATGGCTGCACAAAAGTGACTCCAGTCACAAGGTATCCACCATATAATGTGTATAGTCTTTCACTCTTGACTGGTCTTTAATTTTGCAAGTTGAACGTCCCTTTCTGTACACAATTAAACCCTTACATATTTCCAGAATATAAACATATATAAATGTTGACAGCAAAATTGGGGTTTACACTCACACTGAGGAAAAGGATTATTTTTATCTACCTAACACACTGAAACTGTAAAGCACTTTAAATAAAAACAAAAACCTGGTGAAGTAGGAAAGAGGTTGAGTAAAGCAAGAGTGGAGCAAATGGTGTGAGGTGAATCCGTGTCAAGAGTAACTATGCAATATGCAAATGTTTTAATTAATTACATCATTCCCGCTCAGCTTATTAATCCACATGCTCTCTTCATAACTGTGAAGCAGATCTTGACAGTCACTATGAATGAGGACAATTGTGAGACATCTCACACACTGATTTTTTTTTTTTTCACTCTTTGCTGTAAAGTCCCAAAGCTGCTGCCCTGCAAAGCCACTATTTCTTTGAAAAGACCATCGACTGAAAAATTAGTCAAACTAATCCATGTGATAATTATTCCACTTTCCTAGGGAAAAAAAGAGGTGCCATTTTTTTTGGAGACAGCTTTGGAGGGTGAAAATGAAACATCCTGTTTTGCAGTCATGTATGTGCAGCAGTGGGATGTTTGCCACACAATCCAATCTGTTGAAGATGGTGGATGAGCTTGGCAGAAAGTCTGGCCTCACACATCTGCTCCTCCCTCACAGCCAACTGGGAGGCGCCGGTCCAGCGAGGAGCGTTTTCATTTTCTCATTCTGTTAGCGGTCCACAACTTCAGGCCTGAGTGCCATGACTAACCTCTTGGTAAATAATTAGAGTTGGAGCAGCGGCACTTGGTGGCCACTCAGCTTTGCTCGAGCTGCAGCACCAACAAGACAAGTCAATAAACGCTCTTAGCAAGAGGAGAGAAAGCTGCAAAGTCAGAATCTGCAGCTCAATAACAAAACGTTAATATTGTAAAAACATTTAAGGTTTTTACTGTGTACAGGAAGGGCTGTTTATTTTGCTAAATTAAATCCAGTCAAAGAGGGAATCATGATGCTGCCACCTCCCTGCTCCATAGTTGAAATTATGTTCTCAGTTTTTTTAGCTTCCTGAAATGTTAATAAAGTTATTAAGAGCAAACGGTTCAGAAGCTTATAAAGCCATAACATCTTTATTTAGCCCATATGACTAGGGCAATAAATGCAATTTTCTATTACTTTGTTTGTTTTTATTATCCTGGCATTTAGGGATTATAAATCATTTTGACACATCTAGATTACAATAAGCAGAAAATGCTTTTCATACAGCATGAAAACATCTGATTTCAACTGTAAAATTTATAATTACAAAAATCTATTTTAATATTTAATTTACAAAATATCTTAATCATCTTCTCAAACATGTTTACTCCTCATGTTGCTTCTAAGGTTTGACATCCTGTTTTTATGAACAGTAATGTTATAAAGCGACTGCTTATATTTGTATTTAGCTTTAAATCTTTTATAAATGCAGAGATTCAGAGATTTGCTTGATTGAGATTTGTCTTCTAAAGCTATGACCTGCTCATGACATTCAATATTTTCCTCCTTTGTAACTGGTCATTCATATCAGAATCAGTTTTTTAGATTCAAAACCACATTCAATTTGTATCCTTGCATATTTACGTCACCGATTTCTAATGTCACATATTTGACAGAGATCCCATTAAATTGCTGAAGAAAAGTTTGAAGTGAATGAAATTATAAACTGTTTTCAGCTGCTGAGTGAGATTTCTGTAGTATCCATATCCAAGGATCATGCTCAAAATACCAACACTACATTCATATTTCTTTATATTTATTGCATTTGGGCATAAAATAAACTAGGCATTCTTTAGTTATCATTTATCTGGCATGTCCTTCAGTTTTATACATTTTGTCAGGTATCAACTTCAAGCTATAAACTATTTTATTGGCATATTTTTTAAAGCAGATCAACACAAAGGCAAGCATTTTGAATGGAGAATTTTTTTACAAATAAAAATCTAAAATGTTTTGTCTAGATATGTAGAAAGTTTAGTTTGTAGAAACATTTGTACCTGCAGTTACAGGTGGACGTCTTTTGGCAAATATCTGCACTTGCTTGCTCTTTCTCATGTAGAAATTAAAAACTGTGCCAATTTTTTCCCATCCATTTTGTCTAAATAGCTCAGCCTCAGTCAGATTGGATGTAGAGCATCAGTGAACAGCATTTTTTAAAAAACAGTTTCTTAAACCTCCCAACAAGATTAACATCTAGTTCTTCCACTTGAAAATCTTTTAATATCCTGCTGTGATTTATGGTTATCATATTATCACTGTCTACAATATAAATATGAGAATATCACTGTGCACATAGAATCCTTTTGTTTTGTCCTTTATATGAGTGGGTTTCTAAAGTAGGTTAACAGGCACCAAATAAATCTCATTATAGATTATTTTTCTGTATAGTGTGCTGTTACTGTATTTAAAATGTCTATATTCATTCACTGTGATACCACCAGTCTTGTTATGTTTTATTTATTTCCATTTGAAGATTGGCCATGTGGAATTTGTTCTGATTTGAACATAAAATGACTTCAGCTCAGGGCTGCATGGTGGAACAGTTTGTAGCACTGAAGGTCCTGGGTTTACATCTGTCTGCATGAAGCTTGACTTTTCTCCCTGTGCATGTGTGAGTTCTCTCCGGGTACTCTGGTTTCCTCCGACAGTCCAGACACATGACTGTAATATCCAGGTTATTCGTAAGAACAAGCAGGTACCGACTGGATGGACGGATGAGTTCAGCTCCATCATGACTCAGGCAGTGAAACGTCTTATGGTGGAAAGCAACAGGTTACATTTACTCATGTAATTGTAATTAAATAAAAATGTTGCATATTTGAACATTTTAAAGAAAGTTTAGTTTTTACTTGACTTTATTATGTGTTTGATATTGCAGCCAGTTAGGTTTGAAGGGGGAAATGTCACTTCCATCCATCTGATATATTCAGTCTGTAGTTGGTTTTGGACAATTATGCTGGAAATAATGTCCCAATTGAATTATTGCCTGTTTAAAAGAATATGAAAATATGCAGTAGTAGCTGTACAGATGATAAAATAAGACATTTTGAATCGTGGCTCTATGAGGTGCATTTGTTGATCTAATTGTACAAATTCCAGTTTACAGGAAGAAAACTTGGTGCAGGAATAGAAACAGATACTTCTAAATGTGTGACTGAGAATCAATTAGGATTCCTAGAATGTGTTTGTTTCTGTCTTCAGCAGCACTTTAACCATACGCTTTTATTGTGCTTTAAAGTGCCTTTTCATTATTCTTTTAATTAAATGTAGATGGTGTTTAATTAAACTTTACTCCTTTAGCTACTGCTAACTCACCAGTATCTCACACAGATTAAAACAAAAACTACTGAATTGTGACGACAAGAAGGAACTGTAGTTAAACTGAGAGAAAAGCCAATTTAATGGTTTCCATATCCGCAGCCATATTTTGTCATGTTGGAGATTGGCAACAGACCCCCATCCCTGCAGGCAAACTGGATGAATCCATGTTTTGTTACTGGACACATTTTAGGGTTTGGATTTCAATGTTGTGAGTGAAATCACGTCCACTGTAACTCTAGTTTTACACTCTTTTAATCCCTGTATCTTGATATATTGGACAATTATAATGCTTAGTGCACAATATGTACATTAATACAAATCCAAACAATTAGTCTGAACAGTGCACAGACGGTTCAGGTCTGCAACAAGCACATCGCCCTCCATGAAAAGCCGTTTTACATCACTGTGTGCAATAACAGACAGTTAATGGAGGCCTGGACCTCGTGGAATACTTCACTCTTTATGTAGTCATCTGAAAACCAGGGTACATTTATGGATTTTTATTTTGAAGCTCGTTTTGTTTCATCGCTGCATCAGTGGACAACACAAGGGCAGTGCATTGACCTTTATGGACAGAGTTCACCATGCTGAAGGCTCTGCAAGCTTCGCCCCACTCCATATTAGAATACAGAGCTACGCTGTTGCAAGTCCTACTGCTGCTGCTGCTACTGCTGCTGCATGCCCTTATGCACTGGCTCTCTTCCCAGCATGCTTCATAGAAGGGAGGTGTCAGGAGAAGGGGGTGAATAGAGATGAGAGGAGGCAGAGAAAGGTTGAGATTGTGGGGTGGATGAAAGGAAATGGTGTTAAAAGGAGGAATTGAGTGGATGAGGACGAGTAAACTGAGAGCAGATCCTTTAAAACATGCTAGTTCTGAGACGATGAGACGGGTTTTTTTTTTTCTTCAAATTTGTGGCGCATTTACAAATATTCTAAACATGAAATGAGTAAATTCTTTCAGCGTTGCATTTTTTGTCCTCTGTTGTTGTTTTACATTATCTCTTTTCAGTGGTGCTAAGCTATTCCTAGTGAAACACTCCAACCCACGCACAGCCAGGGAGGGAGGGAAGGAGTGAATGGATGGATGGATGGAGTGAGGAAAGATAGTGTTTGTGCCATGACGGAGGGGGTCACCGCCTGTCAGGGAGCTTTTGTGTCTTTAAAACTCATGTGCAGTTGCCAATGAAAGTCAGTCATGCATGCAATATGGAAACAGACCTACAGTGTACTGTAAACATGACACAGATGAACAACATCTATGCTTTAGTGCGTAAACTGTCCCCTAATGCACACACTCTGTTTTCTATTCTGGCTAATTAATGCTCCACTCATTACTGATTGGTTGAATTCTGGGTCTGCATTTTTATTTAATAAAAATTTCAGAGCAATAAAACTTAATTTGTAAAGTAATTGTTACAATGCATTGCAAAATTATTGATATTTGTTGAACTTTTTTGAGTTTTGCCACATTGGACTTATAATGAGACTAAACACACTATTAGTATGGTGACACATGGTGGTGGCAGCATCATGGTGTGGGATTGTTTTTCTCTGAATGGTGTTTGGAGGATGAATGGAGTTAAATACAAAGCAATCCTGGAAGAAACCTTGTAAGAGGCTGCAGAGTTTGGGGCGTTTATTGCACCGTTTATCATTATCGTAAAAATGCCGTCATAAGACTTTTGATTAACTCTCAGTACTTAATTCCAATTAACGATGTTTGAAAACTGTTGAAATGTAATTATACCATTTTTTCTCATTTGTTTCATTAGTAATACATTTCAGAAAACTCAGAAATATGATTAAATGCATTTACTACATGCAGTTTCATGATAAAAAAAACACACTCCTTTATGTGACTGGTGTCCTGAAGAAGCCTTGTCAACATCAGTGTTTGTGGTTGTAGGGCTGTGGTTTTCTTTTAGCTTCATAGTTGTCCACTACCTTTTGTTGGTCTATCACTTAAATTAATAATAAATAAAATGCCCCACATTTTGTGGCTTTATGTAAAAAAGGAACAGGGTCCTGTTTTACAAAAACTGCCTGTTTTACTTTAGCAACCAAAAGCCTTAACAGAAACGTAAGTCACTGGCAGTAGCCATGTCCATATGCTTCGCGATCTACAAGTTGTCATCCCTGTAAGTGAGGCACAACATTACAGAGTCGCCAAACTCTAAAAGCTTGCATCGCTCAGGGAAGGATTACTCATACATTTAGGTTTTATAACACTCAGCGCTTAAAATAACTGCATTTTCAAGTAGACGATTACTGCAGTTTAGATAAATGAATAGAAAAATATTGACGTTTTGTTTGCTGATACATTACTGGCAAATCATACAATGAACAAATTAAGAAAAATACCAAGACATAGTGTTTTTCAGAGATTTATTCTCTTAAATAAGACAAGTAGAGTTGCAGCTTTGGCCACAAAAGAGGAATTAATTTATCTGAACAAAGTTGTTACTGTTCAAAGTAGTGTAACAAAAGCATATGTAAAATGATTTATGATGTAAAGGTGTTAATTCTGTTTAGTGATTCCTAGTACACACTGCTTGGAGGGAGTCAGCAGGACAAATTCATGCATGTGTGTCACAAGCACAGCAAGGCGGATGACCGAGATCAGCAGGGAGACGGGAGAAGCAGGAAGACAGAGGGATAACAGCGGGGATTTACATGCAGCCACACTGGCCTGTTCACCAGAAAATAGTGCAGGCAGACAGACAGACAGACAGACAGATCAGCTGGGGGACAGAATACAGGGTACAAATTCATCCATGACATGGATTTGGTGCTTAATTTTTCCTTTCAGTGCTCTTTCTGTGTTATGTTAATTTTATTACATCTAATACCATACACTTCTTTAAATATAACCATCATGTACAGATTCAACAGTCGTAATAAACAGAAAGAAATGGTACTTCAGCTCCATGCAGAGCATAAAAGTGTTAACTTCAATGTGTTAAATCCGCACTTTTATACATGCGCTCACATATTCCCAGTTTTTATTGAATCATTACACTTGCCGCCTAGAAAGCCAGTAGAAGTTCGGCTATTTGTCAGCGGGGGCTTCTTAATTACGACATCTGAGGAAGCGGGTCGGAAAAGCCCCTGGAGGGTCGAGACACACTGATGTGAAGCCAAGCTGTCAGGGCAGCAGAGCGCCCAGAACTTTCCAGCAGAGAGGAGGACCGGCCTATTTAGGTTATTGTGATTCAGGATATAGTTCAGCTCCGACCCTAACCCCAGAACATGATGTTCTTCTATTTTTCCCCCTTCACTTATATTTTACAACCGATCATTTATTTTCTAAGCTCTCCTTCTCTGCTGCCTTGTCGAAGTCTTTCTTTCTTTGGCGCTGCTGCTCTGACTGCTACAGTATCAGCTGGAGGTATTGTTGTTGCTCCAGGAGATGAGTCTTGTCCTGATGGTGATCTCATTTTTGTTTGCTCTGAAATGTAACAGAAGGATCCAAGATTCTTGGGCGAAAGTGAAGAAAAAAATACTGTAAATTCTATCTGCAATTAGCAAATGACTGATACCATAAATTAAAGCTGCTTTTTTGTAACTGTGACCTGAAAATGAATCACAAGTGAGTTAAAATTAACAGCACTCACTGCTAGGGTATGTTTTCATTTTGAGGCATGTGTTTGAGGCGGTGTATTATTCTGACTCTGGATCCAAGTATATGGGCTCTGAATTGTGTATTGGCTCTATCTGAGTTCACTAAGATTTACAAAGTGTCACTTTTGTTTAGAGGCAAAAATCCAGTTCAATGAAAGACATAAGAGTGGCGTTAATGAGAAATGTATTTGCAGTTACAGTCAGTCATTAGCAGAACCTGACACAAAAAATATGCTTTATATTTATTAGCGATGCACCAATACAAACATTTAGACCAATGTAAATATCCAATATTAATACAGTTATGTTCAAGAACAGATATTTGGAGATATATACTATATCTATTTCTTCACACTTTCAAAATAGTGGAAAAATTACAACACTGACCTTGCTTCACTCTTTCACTAAAACACCCCACAGATCTGTGGCAGACAAACAAAGTGGATGGATGGATGGATGGATGGATGGATGGAAGGATGGATGGATGGATGGATGGATGGATGGATGGATGGATGGATGGATGGAACAAAGACTCAAAATCCAAGTACTTTTCCAAATTATCCAGATTCTGAAAATATTAAATCCTAAGCTACTGTAAACTATATAGGATCACCAAATCTACACATTTATTTGCAGTATGACTTTGAAAGTATAACTCTAAAGCAGCAGAATATTTAGCAGGGACATAGAAATGTTTTCTAATATTCTTAATAACTTTAACTCTAACACAGCAGCTGTAGCCAGATGCAAGTTTTTCAAGAGAGTTGTTGATGGAATCGAAAGTTTAATTTAAACCATAAACAGCATAAACAGTTAACTTATCTGTTTATTTATGTCACCGTAGCAACATTTGACTATGTTTTCACATCTCACATGCTTTTCTGATATCCTGCATCCCTACTTTACAGAAGGAGATTATTTTCTTTCATAAACAGACTAATTTTAGTCAGTGTCACACTTGATCAATGCAATATTCTGACTCATTTCATACATTTTGTAGTCACATCAACAGTGTTATAAAATAATGAGATCTTTAGAGCAGTGTGATGCTGGACCACTCCCAGCGACGAAGGCCTCATTCTGCAAACAGAACACATTCACACATCTGTGATCCATTTCTTCCTCTGTCCCTCTGTCAGATGGGCCCATATGGCATCTCTCACGTCCCCTGCTACCTCTATCAAAGTCACATCTCTGCTGTCAGCTCCTGTTTTATGTGTGATGGTATGCTACATTCTGAGAACCAGGCTACATTTTGTATGAAGCATGCTCTTCAATTATACATCTGATGATACCATTATAGTGTTGTAGTGGTATCATTGCTTACTGTTTAAAGGTGGACTGCCATGTTTACAGCCCAATGCTGACACTATTACATGAGTGTATTCTGTTAAACCTGTTTAAATAATTTGCTAAATTTAGGAAAGACAAGTTCTGATTGTTGCTTTAAATAAAATGGGTTTGACGGAGGTGATAGGTCACAGTATGGAAAAACAAGCAGAAGCAGAGCTGACTGTTTAGACAGAAGCATTTATGTGGAGTTGATGAGCAAAGCCTACGATCCATCTTTGGATCTGACTTTCAGCAGAAAAATATGTAATTATAATGGGAAAATTACATAAGCACATCCCTTAGTCTGTTCTCAATGTGTTTTACAGAATCTGTGATGATTGTAGAATAATTTAATTCATGTTTGACAATCTATAAATAGAAAAGCCTTGAAAATGCTTCCCCTTTTTGTTTTTGCAAAATCAAACATTTCCCTGTGTTTGAATCTTCATCTTTTAGTGTTGATTCATGCACTGCTACACAGTAGAGCTTTCAGGGACCCTGTATTGTAGCTGCTTGAAATCAACTTCTTTAACTTGTTAGGACTTTTGTTTGACAGATGAAATGTCTTTTTTATTTTAGGATTTGAAAAAAATGAACCTGAACTGAAAATGACCTTAAATGAAAAAAAAAATGACTTTGAGCCAACTTAACTGTCATTGTTATTTTTAAATATATTGTTGTTAGTCAATGGCTGAATATATTCCACATATATTTATTCTAACAGTAATTTAGTTTATGCAGTCCAACAAAAACATAGAAGTGATGTGAACAATGTTCAGATTTCTCTGCTGAATTTGCAGATGTCATTAAAACTTGATGTATA
The DNA here is from genome assembly GCF_002775205.1 of Xiphophorus maculatus. Taxonomy (NCBI): domain Eukaryota; kingdom Metazoa; phylum Chordata; class Actinopteri; order Cyprinodontiformes; family Poeciliidae; genus Xiphophorus; species Xiphophorus maculatus. The sequence continues at coordinate 11,587,299 of NC_036455.1, read as the reverse complement.
AAGAAAATGTTTGTGAATAGTGTGAAAATCCATCACCGACGGGATACTGACCTATTTTTCATCTTTCTCCACAAGTTACTACAGACAACATGTACAAATATAGATTTTTAAGTGTTTCCCTCCTAATGTGATGCATGTTTTCTTGTCTTGCAGTGTGAAAACTGTGGAACCTGTGATCAAACCAGAGTGAACGACCAGATCGGGAACATCTCATTATCAAGTGGGGGAATTTTCCCAGCTCCCCTTCTTTCAACTTTCAAACTCCTGTTATACATTTCACTTTATTCTTTTCTATTTTCCCCCCTTTTTTCATGGCCAGGATGAAGGATTCAGAGCTTTTTCTTTATCTTCTTCTTTTTCTTTTCCAACGAGACCAAAAGCAGATGCCAAACTGACTGTGTCAAAGAAAAGCAAAAAACAATATTTAATGAAACTACATTTCTCTACATAATCATACAGTATTTAGTCTTTCCAGCCTCAGAACCCGATTTATTTGCCAACGTGAACCTTTAATGTCATATTAACAACTTATTTACTCCTGACTGCTTAATCTTTCAGTGTTTGCTGCTCTTAATATGAAAACTACGCGATTTTCCTACCAAGACCATAATCAGTGCATTATTGGTTCAAAGTGCTTTATAAACAGTTTGCAGAGTGACAGAGGAAGCGTGTGGTGAGAAGTGATAATTCTCTGACGGCGTCTGAAGGTTTTATTTTAAATCGGAGCGCCGTTTTGACTGACGGGTAACACAAGCCACGTTTGACCAGATAAATCCAAGCCCGCCATCATCACCGCCGTCGCTGCTGCTGCTATCTCAAAGGCTTAGGCGTATACTGTCCTCTCAGTCTGCGCTGTGAAACACTGTTGACACTTTGCCTATCTCCTTCTTCCAGTTGCTTACATTAGAAAGGCTTCTCAGTCATTGTCGTCTCGTTTCTTCCATTTTTTGAGCTTGATTGCTGACGTGAAATCCCCCTTTATCAAGTCCCACTGAACTCTTCAGCATTCCTATTTTTATTCATGAAAAAACATGCAATTTAAAACCTTTCACTGTACTCATGTTTGTACGTGAAAGAGAAATAATTTTATAAGAAGGAAAAAGAAAAGATCATAACCTGAAGCCATACCGAACACCAGCCATACAGATTAACCTTTACATTTGCAAAGCTTCTCACAGTGTTTTAGATTTTTGTTTTCTAACAAAGTGATCTTCGTCATATTGGTGCACACACACATTCAGGGAATCCATGAGGCAACAGCTCATGAAGAAAGCCCAAATTCGTATGTTTGGAGGACAGAGGATCTTGTAAGTTTGTAGTTTTTCTAACTGCTTTTTCAAGAATTGTGCAATCAGATCGTCCGCGGCGTCAAATCGTGGCAGCCACAGTGACCACGCCGAGTTCCCCGTCTGCGTCCCGTTTTCCTCTGCATTGACGGATGAATCCAGACAGTTTCATGTCTGTTCTGTGGGCAGAACCTCTCTGCCCTGCTAGAACCGGGCCCAAGCCCTCCTTTGTTCTCTTCTGTTGGGCCAAGCTAAACTCAGAGCAGAGACACTCGAGCAAGGGTATCGAACGCACATAAAGCTTTTTTTTTTTTTTTAAAGAAAAGTCTTCAGTTTTAAGTTCTCACCAGCTTCCATTGACATTCCAGTTTAATGGACTGACCGTTTCCTTCCAGTAGCTGCTGGAAAAACTCTTTTTCTTGAAAGTCCTGATGCTGCTCGATGCTGTTCATCTGCAGTAAATTCATTCAACAACATCACAGTTTTTAAACCCCAGCATTTAGACCAAACTCCCAAGCTTACAGACCTTTACTGATTCCTCTAAGTTACTTAATGGAGCTAATTATGGAAATTGATAGTGTCCTTAGAAGATGTACAAACTGAAGAATCTTGTGCCAAATTCAAACTGATTTTCTTTCAGCTTGTTAGCCAAACAAAGCTGAGAACTCTGAAGCTGCCATCACTGTTGTTTACAGACACATAGCCTGGAATAAGATTATTTTCTTTCCATGTCAGATTATTATTATTATTTTTAATTTACAACGGACAACAGAAGTGCCAAACTCCCGAAAGAATAGATCCAACATCGGTTCGAGCGATCTGAAGTTTACATACAGCGCTAAATGTTTACAATCCACCGTTTCCATAGCAATTTGTTACGTGCCAAACCGAGCGTTCCCATTGGTCATTTTGTTAAGAGTTTACAGTTTTCCTCAAACTCTTCTCTTTTGTTTACAGTAAATGTGTAAATACTGCCATTTAGAAAAGTTTTGAGTTTTGGCCAAGGGGAATAAATGCCACTCTGTCAGCTGACAGACCTATACTAATTATTCAGAACCCAGTGCCATTCAACACAGTCATATTGTGAAGTTAAAGTTGGCTGGTTTATTAAACTGTTTTACAGGCAGTTTGTTTAGGGCCTAAAATCTTTGAAAACCTCAATGTTTACACAAGCTGCTTTTGGGAGGGATTTCTATCCAGAGAAATGTTTACATTCAGATGAACGAGTGAAATGCCAAACACATTCATAAAACAGCTGCTGAACTGCATCTGAACTAACAACTGAAGTTGAAACATTTTCATCACAAAGGTTTTTATATTTCAGTCAGACGCCATCTTGGAGTTGAACTCTGATAATTGATTTCCTTTTCTAAATCACGGCTGAAGAACTTTATCCCAGAACAATGAAGTCTACGCTTTCAAAGAGGATGATTTCCCTTTTTGTCATCCTGTTGCTTTTCTCCTGCCTTCCTGTTTCCTCCCTGACCGTTACCGTGGAGCGGCGAGATGCCGACGCCGACGGCAGGACGCTTGGCAGCAGCAGTGGCACCTCTGCTGGAAAAACGGGCAGCACCTTGTTCCTCCTGACCGGCTACAAGTCAAACCCCCGTGGCGGATCCAAAGTGCCACCGAAAGCGGCTGAGATGAAGGACGATGACGAACCGGCGGCGATGGCTGAGCTCCCACCGAAGCCCCTCCCACAGAGGATGTTTCCACGGAACGCTACGGAAAACCCACTGAAGCCTCCGCTCAGTGGGGCCCAGGTGGCCCCGCCACTGGTGGATAATGGAGAAGTTTGCAGGTATGAATGTTCTGTGATGCAGTTATTTTTGTTAAAGTCAAATTTTACTTGTGAAATTCCAAAAAAAAAAAAAGTTTAGTATTCTGCCAAGCAGATCCAAAAGGGGAAAAAAAGCACTACAAAGGTAGTAAAATAACTACAGAATAATAGTTCCACAATTTGAAAAGTCAATTGGTATCTAAAAAGGTAAAATAATATTTTTTTTCTAACATAAAATAAACTATAATCCCTACTTCTATTAAAATAACATATTAGTTTACAGTTATGTCAATAATATCACATTTGATTCTTATTATTTCAATTCTGATACATAGAATTGGGCAGAATTGTAGAATAAATACTTTCTGAACTTAGCAGTAGTTTCCAGTTTGTCCCAGCTTCAGTTCGCTGCTTTACATTCATGCCTGTTGTTTCAGTTAAAAATGAAATTGCAGTGGTACTTTAATAAAGGGGATGGGTGATGCTACATTTGGAATCTACATGACAAAAGATTTTCACAACTGGAAATACATTCAAACATCTTTTGTAAGCATGAAAAAATTGGTTTAGAAATCGTTTAGCCAGCTGGCCAACAGTGCACAGGTGTGGGTGAACCAGCACTAAGTTACTTAATACTCCACAAAGCCAAACTAAGCTCTGGTCACTGTGGCACTTTGCCTGGTATTTCTTTAAAATGACTTTAAAATTTAAGCTGTCTATTAAACTATGCTTTTAAAAAAAACCTGGAATTGACTTGGTACCCTAGATCCACCTGTGAAGGCGTAGTCGACATGTAACATGCCGCTTTAGTGCTGAATATGTTAATCTCCAGATATTAGAAAAGGTTCCACATGAATGGAAATACAGCCAGAGAGACTAAAAGCCTGTTAGAAACAGACAACAGATAAAAAGCTGAGCTGTTTGCATGAAATTTCACCGGATGGAAGTGTTCATGTTGTCCAGCCAAATCTGCAGGTCGAGCTCATCCCTGTTTAACAAGGTCAAAAAGGGAAAATAAAATAAAATGAGAAAAATTGACGGGAGCAAGAAAAACAAACGAAGGCTGAAAATTAAAATCTGAAAAGTGCATTTGTTACTTTAGGTTAAGTTTAAGAAAAAGGAGTATAATATATTCCCATTTGCAGAAGTGAGGCGGCTGTTTGAGTGACTGCAGCTTCCACCGGCTCGTTTAATGTGTTCATCTTACTGAATGCCATAAAAGCAAAGAACATCATGATTCTCCTGCAGCTCTCATCTTGATCCCACCAAAGCTCATGTTCTGCACTGAGAGGCGTCTTGCTGTTGCTAGGCAACAGATAATCAGCTCTAAATCAGTTGTCTGTTGGCAAGCCACACACTGCGACCACATTCAGGCAGCCAGAAGTAGAACAAGCAGGGAAATATAAGACAAGATCCAAAACATACATAAGCTTTCAACTTTTTGTCTGTTTTAATTTGTTATTCATGACTTCTGTTATTTACTATCTTGCCTAGTGTTATTCTGTTATTTACTATCTTGCCTACTATCTTGTAACTTTTGTTGCTTTTTATTTTAATACACTCCAAATTTCAAAACTTCGTGGAATGTGTTTTTCTGTGATGAAATACATTGATCACAAAAGTTCAGATTTCTGTTTTATGCTTTGTTCCCCAGGGGTTACTATGACGTCATGGGGCACTTTGACAACACGTTCAACTGCTCCAAGGGCACGTATCGCTACTGCTGTGGTACCTGCCAATACCGGTTCTGCTGTGAGCACCGGAGGAACCGACTGGACCAGGAGTCCTGCAAAAACTACATTTCCCCTGTGTGGGCTGACCCGCAGGCCCCCGTCAGCGTGCCTGCTGCCAACAAGCCCGATCCTGACTTCGAGACGCTGCAGCAGCAGAGCAGCAGGTCAGGGTTGGAGTTGAAAAAAATCACATGATGCGTATAAATAATTAGTTTAGCTCAATGTACACATTTTTTAAAACCACCTCTAATTTCTTTGTACTTTTGTCATAACAAGGCCTTCAGAAATCTAAAGAGCTACTAGTCACCCAACACCACAATGAAAGATTACCAAAACGTCAGCCTTAATGAAAACCAAACATAAATATAAATTCACATTAAGATTTTAACTTTCATTGCACAGTTTTTGTAATAGGTGAGAAAGTAAATAATTTGAGTCCCAAGGAGTGGACAGGCCTGAAGCTTTGTTCACACAGCAGGTCTTGATGCTCAATTTTTATATTTTTGCTAAAATCGTTTTTTTTTTCCTTTTTTTTTTTGCATGGTCTCACATACTACTGATAAAAACCAACCACAATGAAACATAAGTGTGAACCATTTCCAAACCTAAAGCGACCTGCAAGAAAATTGTTGACGTCACACAACAGCACACTCTTCATGGGAGTAATAATGGATAGAACAGTTTATGGACTGGTTTTAAAGTTGTTCAGCAATGAGAAACGGCAGTTTTGTCACAAGATCATCACAACATGAAGGATCTGTTTTGGATGTGCAGTCAGAGCCAGGACTGGTCTGACTGTGATATTATAATCGGATATGTATCTGAAAGTGGAGCAGATCGGATTGTTACTGCAATGTGAAAGCAAACTATGGCAATCAAGTTGAATTCAGTACTTTGATACCTGATCTAAGCTCATGTTGTTTCTGAATGCAGAGGTTCAAACCTACTGAAACACTTTAACTGAACCTTTTTTGGGTGGAACTGCTGTGTTAAAGCCACTAAGCGATTGAGAGCAGAACACTAGAAATCATACATTTTTCTCTTTTCCTGCCTGTGTCTCCGTACCTTTCTGCGTGACTTTATGTTTTTTTTTCTCCAGTACGGGTTACGTGATCGGAGGGGTGATATCCTTCACGCTGGTGGTGGCTGTGGGCGTCAGGGTCGCCTTCAGCAAGGTGGCACGTCGACCCCGCAACAGAGATGTCAACATGCCCAGGTGAGACCGACTAAAGAGCTTTCTCATAGAGCCCGAAATAAAATGTGTTTCATTATTTTCCACTGGTGGAACTGAAAGTAAACAGTTGCTAAACTGAACCTTCAGTTTCTTTTCTTCAAATTAAAAAAACGGATAGATTTGAATTTCAGTCTCGTTCTGGGCTCATTTTGCTCTTCGACACCCACCAGAGTTAAAACAGGCTGGGTGATTTGTGGTAGCAATTACTGAGGCGATGGATCAGGGAATTGTTGTTTACTATTATCGTGTTTCATTTAATTAAAGTCTGCCCTGAAGGAAAGTTAACAGTGAGGAAGAAATGGCTATAAATTGCTATGGAAAAAAAATGCACTCCTTTTATCAAGCTGCTGACCTCCAGCAGTCGGGGGGTTTCCTCTTAATGTTCTTATAGTTTTCATTCAGTTTTCTGGGGCTGGGTCATGTGTACTGCTCCCTTAATTTTACCATCAAATATTCACTTAGGGGTATTTAAGGTTTATTTTTGTGCAGATAATTTTGTGCTCCTTCATCAGCATCTCCACACAGGAATACTGCTCCTTACATATAGAGTTGAATTATTATTTAAATTTATGTTTAATATCTGAACTTTTACTTAATTTTAATATTAATGTACACAATGAAACATAACTGACACTTTTACTCCATACTTTAATAGTTATATGCTTGACATCATTAAAAAAAACAATTAAAACAAGACATTAAAGATAAAAAATGCATTTTTTGAATGATACCCTCTTCTCACCTTTTTCTACTCTGATCCACTCATCTTTCCTGCACTGAATCAGATCCCTGGTGGACATTTTGCGTCACCAATCGAGCCCCGTGCAGCAGGGAGACAGGAATAACGCTGCCGTGCTGACCGCCACCACATCCGACGGCCGCACATCCAAAAACCTGTACACCCCCGTCCTGCAGTTGAAAGACAACCGCAGTAAGTGACAGAGCGGCTCGAGTCGAAGCCAACGCATTCGCATGTTTGTGGAGGTGAAAACATAAAGCGACAGTGTCACATTCAGGTTACACGAGCCTTCGGATCCGGCTTGCTCACTGCGTCCCGAGTGATAGGGAGGGTAATTATCACTGCTGTTCTCCTGGTTTTCAAATCTCACTTCAAACTCAGTAGCAGTAACACAATTCTCACTTGAGGTGGAAAACATTTTGCTGGGACTGAGATGCTGTCAGACGCTGCAATTTTACAGAAAAGGAAATGAATAAATTAGCTTTAAAAACGAAATTACACAGATAAAGGAGTTACTAAAATATTTTTTAACTACAAATGGTTTTTAATTATCTTCGTCTTTTACTATTGTACAATATACGCAATTACGAGAACTTTGCAAAGAACCATATACATTTCTGAGCTACATATTTCTTACAGGAAAAATCGACAGATTATTTGAAATATAACCATGAACATCCGATCTAATGCACATTTTGACCATTCATTTTGACTCATTGTCATTTTCTGTGACGATTAATGAAATGTTGAGAAAAATGCACAGCTTATAGAATTTAGTAGAGTGGAACGTGGATTATTTTTGTTGTGATGGGGATCAGTGGAGGTAAGAGAAAGCTCAAAGTTGCAGAGAAAATAAATGAATTAACCAATATTCTCCCTTTGCTCTTCACTCTCTTTCTCTTCCTCTGATTTTCTTTCATTCTCTCCATGATTTGGATTGTTCTGCAGAAAATACTGTGGAGATAATTGTCAAACCTTCTGTTAGAGAAGCTAAACAAAGCTCCTAAGTCATTTTGTATGTATATTTTGCTGACTTAGCAGTTGAATTAAGCTTGGTGCAAAATTCAGACCTTAAAACAAATGAAACAGACAGAAATATAATTCCTGGCGGGAATGCTGTTTTCTCCTTCCTGTCCATTTCTCCTCTCTCTGCTGTCTCTGTCCCTCTCTGTCTCTTTACTGACACAAATGCTTACGCGACACACGCTCTCTGTCTCTCGAGTGGTCGTCCATCAGTTTGTTGGCTCTGCTCTCTCTGCAGCTGGGAACTTGCACCACCCTTTTAACCAGCAGGGGTCTGCCTCCAGCCCCAAACACTCTGCTACCATCGGTAAGCCTCGTGGTTAGCAGCGCGAGTCCAGCGCGGGCGGCGGCGAGCTGCCGGCCGGACCCACGGCCTCCCCACCACCCTGTTCGTCTGTCTCTGTTAGCCTGCCGGAGCGCGCTCTTAAAACAGCTGCGCCAGTCTCAACACTGTGTCTGTGTGTGGCTTCTCTGTGTGGAAGCTGTGTTGAAATTGGCACGTTGTTCATAAGAGCGTGAGCTTAAAGTTGTCTGGCCTGCCCTGGCTTTACTGCAAGTCTGTCTGCCCACCTCTCGTCACCCACTACCACCACAAGCCTGCTTCCAAATGTGCTTGTTCTTCTCTCTTTTTTTTTGTTATCTCTCTGTGCCACAGTGACGTGTGAGTGCGCTTACAGCTGACACCGAACATGAGAGGAGGGTTTGCTGCGAACAGAGCGGCTCTCTGTTTCTCCCAGCTTTGCACCAAGAAAATAAAAAGCAATGCTAGTCGTTTATCTAAAAAAAACCCAACTGATGTCCACTGATGTCAACTTACGTCCATGAAAGGAAATGAGCTACTTCTGAATGTAAAGTAACGCTGATGAAGGATCTGTAGGATGTGGTTACCATGGTGATCGGATGGTAAAGAGATCAGAGTGATTTCCACAGAACTTTTTAAGTTTTAGTGCGAGTTATTCTGAGCGTCTACACCTACATGCGTTTCCTCTGGAATGAATTACACAAGAAGGCATCTGCAGTGATTAGAGCCAGCTTTGCCTACAGATGTTACATTGATGGCGTTCATTAGTGAAAGAAAACTAAAAGTAATTGATGTTTTAGGTTACATTTAGAATCAAAGCTTGGGAACGTCTATCATTTGTTGCACTGGCTTTAATTTGGGTTAATGGATATCAGGAAGAGACACTGAATTTAACAGAAAAATCTTTCAAACACCTTCCGGATTTTAGCTCATTAATGTCCTCTAATGATCAGACATTTGTGGTTTTAGAGCTTTTAAACCTTGATTGGATCGTTTGTCCTCTTTAGTCATGTTCCATTACATGACCTCTTCTCTCTTTGGCTTGTTTCTTTCTTTTTTTTGATGGATTCTTCTTGTTTTTCCATTTTAACAGCCACTTTATTAGAGTCACATATTGAACTTTTTCCCAATTTCTATGTATACCGACCTGATATTTATACCCCCTGAAAAATGTGATACATTTTATCTACTCTGAAGGTAAAAGTCCTTATACAAGTTGCACATCATTGCAAAATGACTTAATTGTGTAAGAAAAAGACACAGTAGTTGTACAGTTCTGGCCAAATCATAGGTTTTTATTAAAAACATCCATCTTTCAAGGTGATAAGACCTTATAATATTAAACCTAAGTGGTATTGAATTGGCCCTAACTCAGCTTATAACAACAATATATATTATAATAACAATCTACAAGTTTTGAATGATGTCAGATCTTGACGTGACTGAAAGTTTTTGAGTATTGCCTTACTTTGTGCAACGCCCCAGTACCACTGTTAGCAGCCCTCTAGCATTCTACAGTATCTACATGCTTCACTGCTGTTTCTTGGCCACAATACTTGTCTTTCTGTCTTTTTGGCTCAGATCTCAAAACTATTCCCCAGATTTTTCTAATTTCTGCCAAGCTTGAAGGTTTTCTGTCAGCATCATGTTTTATTTGTCAGGGCCTTTTCAGTCCACAAATTTAAATCAAGCAATCAATTCTTGTTTATAAAACTCGGTAAAGTGTTATGTTTGATCATTATAATGTTTTAGAATTTTCCCCAGAACTAATGACATTTATTGCCATGATGATAAATGTAAACTTTTGATGGCAATTCTATATTTGCTTAGAAGAACATCAATAAAAAAAACAATAACTTGGCTAATAAATCATAAACTAGAAGGGATTTCTTTTTCAGACAACTGACATCTAGAAAACCCATTTTGGATTACTTAAAGATGTGTAATAATTGTAAAAAAATAAATAAAAAAGCTCATTTCCCATGCACAGATGTTTTTTCTCTCACCCCAAAGTGGTTAATCTAATTCTGTTAGTATTTAGTGGATACCATCTGGAGTTGGAAAGGCGGCAGTGCAGAGGGGAGTTCAGTGAAGTGGTTTCCTGCATCACATAAAATGAACAAATCTGAGAAGATTTCCATAAAGATTCTTTGTACATATACAAACACACAAGAACACACATGGTCATCTTTGCGTTAAGTTGTATGCTGGTACATAAACACAGTATGTTATGTTCAGTACTTGATACTTTCTGCTTGCTTTCTCTATCAGCCTTCATCATGTTCACTTCCAGCTTTAAACTAAAACTATCGCAGAACTAGCATTGCTTTTTCACACAATATATGTGCGTGTGTATGTGTGTAACGAGTACAGAGGTCGATGTGGTGTGTGTTCCCTGGGTGGCACTTAACAGAGACATCATTGGCCATTAAAGCCCATTACTGTCAATGGTCAATGACCAGTATATGTCCTGCAGTTATCTTAACAAGATCGCAGCCCATAACCGTTCCCACCCTGAATGAACTCTGCTAGTGTCTGTATTGAAGACAGGAAACAGTAAATGGCCACGTTATGCAACCTTTAATTGTTGTTCTCCAGTTTTTCCCGCTCTCACTCCCAGAGGTGTAGTTTCTCTTTGTCTCTCCTGATAGATCCAACATTTCTGATCCCCGTTTGGATGATGGTGACTGATGGGCATGTTTCTGATTGAAGATCTGAGCCTTTGTCTCTGTTTGAATCCACATGTGAGGTCCCTGCTGAGTGCACCCACATGTTGGCTCATTTACAGCTCTGTCTCTCTGCTGTTTGCAGCATATATGAATGTGTTTGTATACTTTATGACATAACTGATATCAGTGTACATGCTGCAAAGCAGGCATCTATGCCCCCCTCTCCTCCTCCTCCATGTTGCTAACCTCACATAAGACAAGTCATTTCTGTGTTTACTGATCTATGTGCTGCTTTTGCACTTTGCATAAATGTGACTGTATGTGCACTAAGATTCCTCCTGAAGCCATCAGTGTGTTTCTGTGTATTTATATGTGGCTGATATGTTGGTGTTGCAGTCTTAGATGAGCAGTACAGAGTTGTATTTATAGATGGTCGCCATGGAGCTAAGAGACACTTCCTGTGTTCACTGATAGTTACCCAGCTTGTAGATTCTTCCTTTGTTCAATCTTCCCTTTCCTTTGTTTATTTACTTCTTTTTTGCTTCTTGTTAATATTATATTGTATTTTTTTCCATTTTTTTATTTTCTCTACCTTTTAAACATATTCATTTCATTACCTCTTAGAGTTCCTTTTAAAAATCTTTACCCCTAGGTTATTTAAAAATTTAACTATGTTACAACCAAAACCTTGAATTAATTTTATTGGGATTTTTGCAACAGACACAAAGTAGTAACAGTGAATAAAAGAAAAAAAATGTTAAAAGTGCGGTGTGTATCTCTGTTGAGTCATTACTTTGTAGTCTTTTGTGATGCGTCTGTACCAGTTTTGCATGTCTTGCGATTGAAATTAAAACATTTTGGTCCGTTTTTCTTTATAGCTCAAACTCAGTCAGACTGGATAGAGAGCATTAGTTAGCGTTAATTTTCATATGTCATATTTAATTCTGGACTTTGACTGGGCCATCATAACACATGCTTTGACCTAAACCATTCTATTGTAGCTATTGTACATGTAGAAGCTTTGTCCTCCAGGTTTCGGGGTGTGTATTTCTACCCCTCTCCCACAGCATGATGCTGCCACCATGTTTCTGGTTGTGGATGGCGTTTTTGTTCCACAAAAAGTTTTAGATGAGCACTTTCATTCACATATTTACTGGCACCCATAAATGTTTTTTCATCCTTTCTTTCTTTCTCTAAGGATGGCCATATATTTAGATAAGATTTCTTTGAGAGATTGATGTTTTAGGATTTTTAAAATAACTTATATGTTGAAAATTGTGTATATTTTTTCTTTTGCTTTATAGTTATGCACTACTTTGTGTTTCTGTCATGTAAGAACCCAAAAAATTACATTGATGTTTCTATTTGTAACATGATAAAAGCCTAAGGGGTTTTACTCTTCCTGAACTCTCACCTCATTGTTTTCCTTCTACTCTCCTTCCATTCATTATATTTTTCATATTCATATCCAATCTTTTTTAATCTCTAACTTGCTTCTTTTTTGTTTCTTCCTCCTGTCCATCTCTTCCTGTCTTTCCTCAGAGCGCGGACCTCGTTTGAACAACACCTCCCAGCTGTCGTCTGGGCCCAGCCTGATTTCAGGAAGTGGTAAAGGTACGGGAGGGGTCGGCATCCACACCGGGAGCATGAGACACAACAGCAGCCACCCGTCTTTCTCCCACTCCTTCCACAACCTGGCGCAGCTGCCCCCGTCCTACGAGGCGGTGATGAAACCAGAACTCAGCCGCTACAGCTCCCTGAAAAAACTGGGTGAGTTATTATTTGTTTCTCATATGAAATGCTAATTAAAACTACTACTTCTGTTTTGGACATTTCACACACTTACAGTAAGTATTTCAGATAATCATTCAGACATTAATATCTGATAAGGAAAGAATAAATACAAAGTCTTCAAATTATTTGATTTTATAAGGAAATAAAAACATTATCTAAACCCAACTAGGCTTATGTGAAAATATAATTAGCCCCCTTAACAAATAAATTAAGTTTATTTTCACCAGAGTTTTGCATCAGCTTCACTAGAGAAACTCAGGCTTTTTTACTGTCTGATCACTAGAGTGAAGAAATCACTTTAACAAATCACTTTAACGTCTGGTAATGTGAAGTAGGGATAAAGATCTCAAAAGGCAACACAGAATCTTTAAATAAAGTCATTAATATCTGTCAACCTAGAAAGGAGTACAAAGCCATTTCACCACAATGTGAGATTTTATCCATAAATGTAGAAAAAGGGAATAGTGGTTAACCTTTTCTAGGAGTCTCATTATTACTTTCTCATACAAGATCACTTTGGTTTGCTTTTTCTGCCCTCTATGAATAAGACAGTATTTTGTGTTTACTAATTCTGTCTCTTTCATTTCTGTTAGTAAAATTAATTCAGAAACATTTCAATATTTATATTTTCATGCAGAGCAACTTGCCAAAGTGCTATTCTAAAGCCAGTAAGTTAACTCTGTTTTCTTAAGATTCCTTGTTAATTCTGCTTGTTACGTTTAAATGCCGTTCCAGTTAATGCTGTGCGGACAGAATTTACATGAAACATTCTTTTCCTGGTTCATAAACTTGGCACTTTGCTGTGAACGCCATAAAATTTAATGAGCAATGTTTCAGCTGCTTTCTGTGCACATCTCGAACTTCCCTTAAAAGTTTGTTTTTTGCTCGTGTTGCACCACCTGTTGGTCAGACAGTTTGAAATGTTTATTCAGACAAAGCTCACATTATATTATGTTTCCTCATATGCAAGTCTATTTCAGCAGAATGGTTAATTGGGAATAAAAATTTGGGAAAATGACTACGGTTCTGTGACAAAAAATTTATTTGATGTAAACAAAAACTTATTAAAAAGCTATTGTATTTATTTTCAAGATTTCTATGAAGCAATGATGAAATTTATAAATTGATAATGCTTTCTGTGATTCATCAATTAGGACAAAATGAAAACAGTCCTACTATACAGTTGTCTACTCTAGTGAAGATTTTTGCTTGGCTAAAATCATCAATATAAAATTTATGAAAAATCAAAATAAAACAAGTGGTTGTTATTTGTGGTCACTGGAGTATATATGTGTGTGTTTTTGTTGATGGAAAAATGCCCTCCTCCCATAGGAGCTTTTCTTCCCCATCATCATTATTCACTATGCTGCAAGATTAGTGGCAAAAAGTGCAAAGTCGTAGAATCTCCTCCTAGAATTCAGACAGCAGCAAAAATGTACGCGAAGGTTGTTCTCTGAGATTTTTGAGACATGCAGAGGATTTGAATGTGGGAGCACAAATGTCAGAATCAGTCAGACCGACCGTAATGCTGAGTTTAACCTGTCAGAACAAGTGGAAAAGAGCAACGTGGGCGCTTTTGCTTCGTTTTACTCGTTCTTGCTTGCTGGTATAATGCGCTCCATTATTTGCCAGTGTTGGGAGTACATCTCGGCGTACTATAAATGTACTGATTTATGGATGCAAAACAGGTTATATAAAAGTCCCATTTACTGTAGGTCAGCAGCTTTGTTGATCATCCTGCTATGAAATCTGCTGCATTCTTTGTGGATCATTCCAGGAAGATTTATGTCAAGAAATGACAGAAAGCTTGACTGAAAGTGGTAAAGAAAAGCTGCAGTATAAAGCTAACAACAGGGAGTGGCACAGATGAGAAGGATGGGAGTGAAAAGGGTGAACGAGTGAATTTAGAGAGAAGGGTTGATCAGAAGAGAGAGAGTAGAGGGGGATTTTAGAGGCGCTGTCAGGGAGAGTGACGATACAGTATGAAGGTAGAAGATAAAGGAAGATGCTGATGCAGAGGTCATTCGGGGGAAAAAAAAGGAAAGTGGAAGAAGGCACTTGTGGAAAGAGATGGGGGAGGGGACATCTGCAGAGGTCTGGCTGCTTTCGATGAGGAGGAAACGATTTTCGAGGCAGTTGCTTCCTTTACTTCACTCACTCTGTGATGGCCGAGGACTGCAGGGGGGAGGGGAGTCGCCCTGCAGGCCTGTGACGGATGGTTACTTCATGAGGGTCGACCCTTATGAGTCTGTGTTCAACGAGCACGGCGCTACATGGTTGGAATGATGTGAAGGCGTAATCGAGAGCAGGCTCTTTATTATTTCGATTTAGTCAAAAGGGGAAACGCTCCATAAATACAGAAGGGAAAAAAGGTCTCTTCGTATTCAACAACCGATGATCTGACTCCTGGCAAAAATAAGACTCCAGTCAGTAATTCGCATCTTAGTTTTTTTCTTCTTGTTTTTTTTACTCTGCCTTTCCTTTCCCATTTTTAGTTTAATAGTTATACGGCTTATGCCGACTTATAGGCAGTTACAGTGTAGTTCAGATTTGCTTACAATTAAAAATAATGCTTAAAATTTTTTATATATTACATATCATATTTATAACAGAGGTTTGTGTGGAGTAGTTATTAATATTCAGCATCTTTCCTGCAATTAACCATCAGATAGACTCCATATTTTCCCTTTTAGAAACTTTTGCATAAGTTTTTCTTTCACTGTCATTATTTTTCTAATTGAACAACATTTCTGTTGGTGTGTTTATGCTTCTATTGAAGCTGCTTTCATCTATTATTTTGGCTGGTAATGATTATACTCTTTACAATGAAGGATCTTAACAAAAGCCACAAATAACAACAGTAGCTAGTGGGGAAAAATGAATAGCATGTTAAATGTTGCCACAAAGCTTAATGGAGGGTGGATCAAATTGTGGACACATTTAAATATACACGTATGCTTTATATAAATATTATTAGTTTACCTGGTGGGTAAAGGATATAATTTCAGAGTTAAGTCATGGAACTGGTTTCACCTAAAACAAAACTGTACTTATCTAAAACAGCGTTGTTCTTAGAAGTGAATTTTTATAAACAAACAACTAAAAATGCATTGCATGCAGTGCTCAGGGACTGTAAATCACACAAAATTGCTAAATTATACCAAGCAGGGTTCTGAGAGGTATTTTTGTTGTTTGAACTCCATGTAATGAGTCTATAACAGTGCCGTTTCTTAGCCAGAAACAGTCACACAGTGGTTAATATGTGTGTACATTTAGATTTTATGAGCATATAGAAACAAACAATGAAAATATTTATCTTGATATTTTTTTCTTCCACAAAAAAATCTGATTATATTCCCTGACTGTGTGATTTTAAGTAATAAACTCTTTAAGAGATTAGCTAAGAATTTGTCCGATTTTGCACTGTGCATATTATCCACTTCTGTTTACATTATTTCTTTCAACAGGCAAATCTTGGAAGAAAAAAAAACAGGTTTTATTTTTCAATTTCTTTGTAAAGTGTCAGTGTGCTCTTGTGCCTGCTTAGTTCTGATGGACATGAGGTATAAAATTTCAGTAATCTTGAGTTTTACTCTCTGCATGACTATTTTCCATTTATTAGGGCCAAACGTGGACATCAAAATATAGTTTTAGACATCTACAGATAAAAACAAACATTTATATTCACCCAAGTGTGAAAATGTAGCTGTCCTATCAGTCCCATAAAGCTAAATGTTTTGAAAATAATATATTATTAAATATTTTTTATCTTTAATTAGTGTTTGGAAAGTGTTTTTTATGCTACAAGATGGATTCCTTTGATTATAATGCATAAGAATCATAACCCCTACTCCAACGTCTCTCTGCTCATCTTTCTAAGCTTACGAACAGACAGAGATTTAAAACGGAGAGATCGAAACAAATGAGGTGCACTAGCTAACAACTGATTGTGTCATCCAAGACTGTAAAATATTTGAAGGTACTTACTGTAGATGATGTGAATTCATGTTAATTTATTGTGAGTTAATTGCGAGTAAAGATCTCATGAACTGACTGATCTATAGCGTTAGCTGGCATAGCACCTCTTCAGACAGTGTGAATCATTGTCACAATGAATTAAAGCATTGCTTTTGGTTTTCTGCAAAACAACCCCCCTATTTTCATCAAACCGTTTTTGTGGAACTATTTTTTCAGGATGGGAGTGAAATGTCAGAATGACAGAGTGGATGAAAAACGGCCACTCAGCTGCTGCTGAATGAAACCTGCTGCTTTTGATGTGCTTCCCTGCAGAAACGACATCGATAAAGGCTTCTTTGTCCGCGGCCAGGCATAAAAAACCCTCGAGATAATTTGGCCTTAAACAGAGCGAGCAAAGAGAGAAGAGGGAGGCCAGAGTGAGGACATGAGATCATCAGGAAGAATAGAAAAAAGGGAAATGAGGCAAAAGAAAGGTAGACTGAAAACCTCCACATTTGGCGGAAATTAAGGGGAGATGGAGGCAGAGGAACAAATAGAAAGAAAGGAAGAGGCCTGAGAAGGTGAGAGAAAAAAAGACAAGAGGAGAGGAAGAGGTAGAGAGCTAGCTGGTTAAAGGTCAGGTTTTAAATTGGCTCTTGCGGAGCTGCTTCCATGGAAATACTTTGAAGATTAAAGCGGACTCGGGGTATGGAGCAGAAAGCACAGAAACATTGTTATTTCTCCATTAATGAAGACTTTCGTCTCTGTTGACTTTGTTTCTCTATGCTGTCCTTTCTCATTCAACCTCTGTTACTTTGTGCTTTTTTTACACGGACTTTTCTCATGTTTTATTCTCTTATGCCTCGTTGTAATTTTTTTATCTACGTTTCATCTCCTCGTTTGCTGCCCATACTCCGCTCTCAAAGAATTTCACCTCCCCGCTGTTGCCACACTCCATGCATTTCTTTCCCCATTGTTTTTACGTCATATTCTTTGTTCTAAAGGTTTGCCACTTTTGTCTTTAATTTCTTTTCTTCTTTACTTTTTTTCTGCAATTTCTTTTTCAACTTTCTATTTTTTCTGCCTTTCTTGTCAGTGTCACTGGAGACCAAAATAGTTGTAAAGGGAAGATCCCTTTAGTCGCTTTGCTTATACCAAGCAGTCAGTTATTTTCCATGGTGTTAAGTTTTTCTCACTTTTTCAGACCACCAACTTAAAGCATAATGTGTCCCTTTTTGAGAAGTTTTAGTTGGCTTCATGTTGCCAGTCGTTTCTACGGATCTGGAACCAGTCAGGCGTAGATCTGGCTTGTGAAACTGAACTCTCTGGGCAGTGTGGTTAACCACATTGAATTCATGATTTAACGAGAGGATAATTACGTCATGTTGGTTATTTTGCTTTAGATTGCTTGTTTTCCCTTTACAAATTGTATTGTCTTAAGAAAACCACACTTTGAATTTACTCATGTTGATTTTTGTTATTAAAATTTGTTAAGTGATTTCAAACAAGTATAACAAAACAGTAAAACTTTACAAATATTTTTATCATTATTTTTGTCAGATCATCTTGCTTGTTAAACCTTTTCCAGGCTTTAAATTGGAAAAGCTGTATAAATGCCACGCCTAAACTTTTAAGCTAGCAAAAAAAAAAAGAACAAAATTACAATGCATTTAGATGCTGTTAATGTTTACTTAACATCCACTTCATGGATAAGATGAGTCACACTGAGATCACTGTGAAACAACTAATCTCAGTTTGAAGATAATAACTGATGTTATCAGCTTATCTATCATCGAAGAGAATGGTTTGTTTACATTTAACAAATTCTCTTTCTTTCCCTTTTTTATGCAACAGAGAAAGAACTTGATGAATACTCGGGTTATTACAGCAACAAACGTCGCTCCAACAACGCTCCACCCTCCTTCCACTCCTCGCAGCACCACCTGCCCTGGGGGGGCGACTACACACTGGGATCTAGGGGCACCCTGCCCCTCCATGGATCCCGTCCACACCTCCACATCCCCACCTCCACCCCAAACCCGTACCCACTTCCCTCCCAGACGCCCTACACCAGCTCCACCTTTGACAGGCCGCCTCGCCGCGTCCGCTCCCAGGACCAGCTGCTGGCCTTCGGGGAGGGAAACACCCTGTCCCGCCTGAACAAGAACCAGCAGCACCAGTACTATAAAGCCATGATGAATACCAATAGGAGCTCCACGTCACAGACGCTCCGCAGGTGAGCTTAGAGCCAGGAGATGATCAGTTCTGACAACTTGGAGAGTCAAATGAGATCAGAGAAGATGGAAGACGGATCATAATGAGATGTGATCCAGAAAGGATGGAGGAAGGAAAGCAAAGGGAAGCAGACTGTAAGAACTATCAGGCAGGAGTTAGACGATTTCATTAAAGTTTCAAAAGTCTGACAAGGTGAAGACGCACACCGGTGGACTTCCAAGACAGAGAAATTTTAGCCTGTCAGTTAAGATGATAAAATGAACAAATCTGTTTGAGGAAAAAAAAGAAATAAGATTAAATAATCTGGTTGCATAACTGTGTTTACTCCTAAATTAATGCTTTCATAAAGAAAGTTTTAAAATGTAGTATTTTCTTTCTATTCGATTCTAGTCAGAGAAGTAAAATCTTGAAATATGCAACATTGGTTATCTGTCTGATAACCGATATTAACCAATATTAAATATATAAAGGATACGATTGGAACTTTATCGCATTAATGCTGATTAATTAATTACATGTATTTTAACATCTACATTATTATGCAATAAACTCAATAATCCCGTTTTTTGAGAAATTGTTGCGCCTATAAGTCTGATGCATTTCATTTAATAAAAACATCCATGTGATAAAAAAAAAACTGATTCACTCATCAAATTTCTAATTTCTTTCCTCCATGGAAAGAAATTAGAAGGACGAGGCACTGTATGTTTTCCTGGCCATGTTTATAGTCAAATTAAATGGCGCTCTGCTTTCAGGTCTCATGAGCGTCTCCTCATCTCTCCGGACCGTCTGGAGGATCGCCTGATGACGATGGGTCTGCCGATGGGAACGATGGAGAGAGGGGGGGGGAGCGGGATGGTTCCCACCATGGGCCGACTGAGCCACCACCAAAAGGCCCAGTCGCAGCAGAACATCTGTGCCACGCCGTCCATGGACCGCCACCACATGATCAAGATGAACTCCCACCCGACATCAGGCCACGACCACGAGCGCGGCTCCACAGCTGTGCCCGTGATGGGGATGCACGGCGGCTGGGACTCCCACGGGGGCCATAGCGGAGGAGGAGCGGGGATAATCGGAGGCCAGCCCAGCGCCCGACGCATGGCTTTTGCCAACAAAAGGCAGAACACCATCGAACAGCTTCACTTCATCCCCGGAGGCGGAGGAGGGCAGGGATTGCGGACTGGAAGTAAGAACGAGGTGACGGTGTGAGAGAAGGAGAGGAGAAGGACAGGTGAAGAATGAGGAGAGGAACCAATCAGCGGAAGAATAAAGAATTGAGATGAAGAAGAAACAGAAATGAGTTTAACCCCAGCTGGCTGCTCAACCTTTAAAAAAAATTCTCCCCAAAAAACAATGGTTGATGACACCATTCATGTTAGTAAAGCCAACCGATATTCCTCTTGTCACTTTATGTTTTGAAAAAGAGAATATTCAGCCATTCTTCGCAAAAGGAAGGAAAAAAAAATCCTCATAAAAAGAGCAAAAAATGCAACTCAGAGGCTGCTGGGTATTCGCTGTGACTTTTATTGAAGGATATCCACTGAGTTGTTGAGTAGTCCTTGAGTTTTATTGCACTGTCCTCCGAGTCCTCGAGTGCTCTGGCAGAAATTCATCTGTCGTTGAATCCACTGTGGATGGTGAAGAGCACCGAGCCTGGAGAGGGACAGGTTTGCTTGTTGTTGTATTTATAACAATATTTAGAACCAAACAAGTTACTTTTGTATGAAAATAACTCGATATTGATTACATTAACATGACTGAGCCCTGTAGGATTTTGTGTATACTTAGTTAAACACGTATTTATCCTCAAAGCCAGCCGGTTTGTAACTTAAAGGCTGGATTAGACGATCATCGCTTTCTGTAGTTGTGATTGGACTATTAATGTAAAACTGCTGAATCACTCGAGCCAAGTGCAGTTAACTGTCATCTGACAACAACTGACAACAACTTTACAGCTTCAGTAATTCAAGACTAGAAATTTAGAAATAAAAACAACACAGTCGACTCATGCTGCTGCCACAAAGGCCCAGTCACACCAGCACTTCACAACAAAACAACAAAATCAAGCCAGTGTCCCAAATAAATACTTCACCTTTTTAATAAATCAAGTCTCACGTCAAAAAGTAAAATATCAGTTGTCTGAAAAATTTTAATAGGTTTTTCTGCCATGTTTATTTTATGTTCATTATGTTTCATTCTCTTCTTGTTTCCAATAAATCTCAGTCACATGATTAAGATGCACGGATCATAATTTGACCGGCTAGTGCCAATTCACAGTTTTTGTTTCATTCTCACAGTTTTCATGTTCAATTTCGGGACTTTAACAAATGGAAGATAATTTTATGTAGACTTTTTTTAAATTTAACAATTACATGTAACAAATAGAAAACATGTTACACGTAGTAGTTTTTACTCCAAATGAAAAATACAAGATGATCCTCAATTATACTAATCAAATCTTTCCCTAAATTTTATCTAATGTTTGCATGTTGTATGTTGATGCATTCATGAGCCCAAGAACTGAGTTTTTAATTTTGCTGTATTTAATTGAACAGGATAAAAACATGTTTAGAATATCATATGACAACCTTTGTGTCTTTTAGACTAAAAGTAAATTATAGAAAATTACTTTAAATCACCACTGGTCAAAGCAGGTATGCATCAACTCCTAAAAGACGTATGAAATCACGCAAAAAAATCATTTGTTGGACATGTTTTCTTTTAATCGCAAAAAGTCGGGTGTAAAGTGAGCTGTAAAAGTTACATAAGTGTAAAATGATCAATATCCACCTCACATTGTTCTTCCTTTCGTATTATGTTTTTTAAAATGTAAGCAATACTGGCACCTATTGGTCCAGTCTGGGATTTCTTTTCTTTCTTTTTTTTGATAAAGTAAATTTCTTATTTGGACTGAGAATTTTAAAAAAGCTCTTTAAAAAAAACGTTTTTTTCCGCAACATATCAAGTGAAATACTTGTAGCAGCATAGATGGAGTCTGAAATTATTACAGGTACTTAAACAAATTCAGTGATGCCTGTGTGACTGGGCCCTGAAATTACCATTCAGTATGTAACCATGTTTTAAGCTAACTTAAAGCCTTGTACAGTGGATTCTAGTGAGTGTACGACATTTATGAAACGTAATAGTGAGAATGTTTTGAATTAGACCTCTCATTAAAAGGAACCGATCTGTGAATAAACATCCCCCGGACATGTTTCAAACTTTTCACAAGTAACTTGTAAAGTCGAGGGCTTCTTTTTGCAGTGCACTGGCATAGAACAGACCCTCCCGTTCGTCCGAGACGCCACACGCTTCCTGCAAGTTCAGCTGCTCACCTCGCACCAAGGGAAGGAAGGCAGACGGGTTCGAGGCGGGGGAACAATGGACACTTCACACTAAGGGCTAAACTGAATTTATCTTTGTGTGTCTGTGCTCTAAACAGTGTCTGCGTCTCATTTTCATCTCTTGTATCTGTCGGGAGGCATGCTCGTGCTTATTTTCACAGATTTCTTCACGTGTAAAGAGAAAAGAAACATGCAGGGGATTTCTGCAAAAAAAACTTTGTGTAAAAATATAATTTTGTTGAATATTGCTATGGGGGAGGAAGCTTTCCATAAAGATGTCATATTTTTGGATTTTTGTTTGTTTCTCTGCCGATAAGATGGACCTTCTGGCCATACTGGCTGGGTTTCTTTTTCATAGTGAAGTTATACTTTGATAAAGACTGATACCACTGATTGAGTGATGCTTCCTGCCAGCCACTTGTAGTGTTCTATGTTATGTTCTCATGTGTTAACGGTTTGATTTTAAAAGGAAAAAAAAAAAGAAGAAAAACCTGACCTCCCCAAATGAGAAAGTGAGCACTCTTATCATGATCTCTTCTTTTAAACATGTATTTATTTTTTTAATCTCTGTGAATTTTAATGTATATGCCTGAAAGAAATTTCAATTTTACAACTTTTTAGTAGAGTTGAAAAAAAAAAACTCATAAAAACAAAAGCAAAACCGTTGTAATCACGGGAACAAAAAAGAGCCGATGCAATCATGGAGAAAAGACGGACCGCATGATGATGTCAGCAGCCAGTGTTAGAGATGTCATACTGCTGACTTACGATGTCATGGCGTGTATGTACCTAATTGCACATGCATCTGTTTAAAATTTACGTACCCGTGTGTTAGAATCCCTGTCATTTTTGTTATAGGAATGCTGACACTCATTTTGACTGAAATCGATCACGAAGATGATACTTCGATCCAAAATACAATTGTTGTTCATATCAGCCTGCTTGTGCTTTTTTTGGTCTTCCGTTTTTGTCCCTTTTAATGTCACTGTTTTTTAAGAGGGACATTGATCACTCCCACCCCTTCAATTTGAGCTGTGTTCACCAAAGCAAGGACTTTTTAAACATTTCAAAATGTACATTTTTAAAGACTTATATGGTGATAAGTAATGGCAGTTATAGGGACCTGTAATAGCCGAGTGCATTGATTTATCGCATGGTTCATCAGTTTGTCGCTGATGTTTGACAGATTAGGTTTTTAATGCAGCTTCTTCCTACGTGCTCATTTTTACAGAATTTTAAGGGCATAGAAGTTTGAAAAAAAAGTTGCAGTTCTTGCAGGGGGATCAGACCTAATTTAAATGTTTTTAAGCAACAACTGCTGTCACTGAAAAGAATATGTTGTGTCTTGCCTTAGTTGCTTTTTAAAAAAACTGAGAGTAAAAATCAATGAAATATGAATTCAATCTTTTGATGTCTCACTCATTTCTCCTCATAATTTCAAAGGTTGTTTACTGTTGTACTCCATGTTGAGTTAACAGTTCCCCTGATGAAGCTGTGTGCCTGTATCTATGTGTGAGTGTGTTAACCACATGGGGGGAGGGGAGGCATGGGCATATTTGTATTCTCAAAGCTACTCTGCATACCTCAAACTGTATGATAAATTATTTAGAACATTCCCTTATATGTCTATTTCCAAGAATATCCCAACAACGGTCTCACAGATGTGCAACCCTTTTGTTATTGGTGAGAAATTCTTGCATTTGTAGAAATCATACTGTTTAAATGATAATAAAAAATTATCCAACTGAATCTAATTTGTCTGTAATGATTCAAAGTATGTTTTACATTAGGAAAAAAAATCTTTACAGTTTTACAGCTGGGCAATGTACAGCAGGAAAGAGGAAGAATATTGCACACTCAAAATAAAAAAGGTAACTAAGGCAAAGGCGTTTAAATGAAAATGAAAAATTCTGATTTTCATTTACTTTGGTTTAAGGCTCCATGTAAATTTGTTATTTTGAAAAATGGCTTGTTCAACTAAGATTAAAAAAAAGATTGACTTGCATTTTTGTTTCAGAATTAAACAATATTTTTGCTCAACATAAAACATTTTAAATTATGTTGGAACAGTCTGCTTCTTTCTTACTGCTTTTTCCCCATCTTAACAGGGCTGAATTATATTGCATATTTGCAATGTAATTTTTTTGTCTTTCTTTATCCAGTATGCAACCTCCAACTTTCACAGAGTATCAGCATTTCTGTTGTATTCCTGAGCAGAAGAGTGAAAATCCCATAGAAAGAGAACCAAGCTCTGACTTCCAGCAGAAATCTAACGCAGCAATACGGATGACAGCCACATCATACTGGGTTGTTCAATTCAGCTTCAGTTCTGTTTATTAATTAGCATAAAACATTTAAAAAAAACAATTTCAATGCACTTTATAACGAACAAGTTCATTTGTATACAGAAAATATGTGTTTCTACTTGGATTCTGACTTTGGAGGCTTTCTGTATTTCTAAATGGGAAAGAAAATTTTCAACAACAAAAAGATCAATGATCAATCACTTTGATTATTTTTGACCTCACATTTAGAAAATTCACACTTCTGAGAAAAATAATCGAAGGCACATTATAATAAAAGCGGTGTAAATTGTTGAAAAAAAAGTCCTTTTTCTTGCATTATTTTAATGTTCATTCAACAAGTTATTTCCATGAGTGCTCAATAAGAGGACACCTCATTGAAATGCAAAAAAGATACCAACCACACAAACCTGTTTGACACACACCAAACAATGCTCCTTGGCATGCGCCGTGATGGCATCTTCAATAGCCTAATTAACATTTTTGCACTCTTGGTGTGAAAACACACACACACACACCCAGGAGCTTGATGGCACAAAGTGTCAGAATGCACGCAATTATATTTTTATTGCATGATGCATGAACCCGCACAGCCTTTCTCACACACAGCTTCATTAATTCATGAGCATCATGCTGGATCGGATCTGATAGCTGTGACTCCAGTCGGACAGACTTACCTTTGCTTGGCTCTACCCGGAACCATTATGCAGACAGGAAACTACCATTTTACCGCTAGCAGCAGCAGCATCGGGGGAACCGTCGTCTACGGAGGGGGACACCTAAAGCAGCTGAGGCGGGGAGGGAAGCTGGAAGCCAGGGAGAAAAGCAGGAAAACCACAACCGAGACAAAATAAGGAGGACGAGTTGGCGTTGAGCGGCAGTGAGTCAGTCGAGGTGTAGGACTTTGGACTCAAACAATGGTCAAAACGGGAGCAGGCCAGCGATTTTGTTAGCGAGAGAAAAGAAGCAGCAGCAGCAGTAGCCCTCCTGGGCAGATGGAGATCCCGGGCCTTTCACGGTGCTTTTCCACGGATGGAGAAAAAGGCCCCGGTGACGGGCATTAGGGACCCCGCTTTCAGAGCGCACGTCCTCCCCCATGCCCTCATACTTTTACCGCCGGGTTTCCCAGCGGCGTTTTCCAACCAGGATTCGTATTTTGGAAGGTAAAAACATACACAAAAGCAGCTTCCAGCAGGACTGACATTAGCATAGAGAAGCTAACGGCTCTGCTAAGTTGGTAGCATGTAGCTTCTGACTAGAAAACGTTTTCTTGCTCTGAATTGTATTTGCTTATTTGCTTTACATAGCGCTTAAAATATAATTCAAAACAAAATAGAGTTGAGTGTTGCACTTCATAGAAAGGCACTACATTTTGATTGTATGTCTTTTTTTGCGGTAGAGTAGCGTTTGTTGCAGTCAACGTTAGCTGGCTGAGGTTATTGGCAGATGCTAGCAGGGTTTGCTGACTTATTTGTCCGACCTAACCCCTGATATGATTATTTTTTTAAGGTTGTCGAGCTGTGATATTCCGTTTGGACAGAGTGGGATGTGTTCTTTTTCTCCCACTCTCTTCTTAACACGCAGCTGGAGTTTCGGATCTGTGGATTAGCCGGTGAGATGCAAACACTCATGTAAACAGTTCCATTGCTGCAGGTCTAGAGAGAAATCTTTCCATCTGTTGTTGTCAGTGTATCATTCACTGAAAATGTTGAGGTTTAATATGTGAATGGATAGCAAATTCAGCACGTAAATCAATGCATGTTGCAAGTATCTGAACAGTTGTTGCATGTTTGTTTTGAAAAGAGTGGCGCATAATCTGCAGCTCAGACAAGATGAAAACACCACAGAGAAATGGAGACTGTGAAGGGAGGCTGGAGTCTCTGACAAGACCCTAATTTTCCCTCTTAACACCCATCAGGTTCAGTTGTGCTTGCCTTTTTTGTTTTATCTTGCAGTGGAAGAAGTATAATTTGTTTTGACAAGAAATTAAATTAGTCATCTTTTTTTAGGTGATTCATATCCACTAAAATCTGTAGACAAGGCGAAACAATGTCATCAGTCATTGCTGGCACAGTTTGGGTGATGCTATGAAACTGCGTTGACTCTGCAGGTGTGAATCAAAATGTTTACTTGGTAACATTTTGGGAGATTTTTGTTTTAGATTAATGCATGAGCTGTTGCTGTTACATGAAGATACTGAGTCACATTCAACATACTACCGTGTTAAACTGGAATTCAGTTTTTAAACTAACTACAAAATTAGCCACATTTTTAGTTGCATCAAATGTTTTTGTATCTCAGCAACAGTTTGATCTTTTCTTTCTTCTGTTCTGAACTTCTGTAGTGTGTCACACTTCAGGGAGACCACTTGATTACACAGATTACATTATTAATCTCAATTTCCCTCAAGCATTTTTCTTTCATCACAATTTTTAATTGTTTTTGGTGAGCACTGTTTACAGTCCAGAGTGGGCGCTTTCTGATTGGATTTCATAAACAGTGCTGTATATTGGAGATGCACATCCTGTCTTAATGTGGCTTCAGCTCCACAGCTCTGACATTTGCAATTCATTAGTATTGTATAAAAATATGTTTTTGTGTAAAAAGTCTAATGTGATAATTAATATGAATCCATTAGCTTCTGTTGGATCAACATGCTCTGCCTCATCTAGACCATTATTATCAATCTATCATCTGAAAACAGACCAGAACCAGACTGATTGTTTTTGTGTGTTTATATTTGAATTATTTTCTGTCATTGTATGTCCAATGATCTTTTAGCTGTACCCTGTACTTTAGCTGTACTTCTTATATTAAGTTGACCACGCTAATTACGTATGTAGGTAAAACATTTTATTGAATGTATAATAAACATTTGTTTGTGGTTTTAGAAAATTAAAATCAGACAAAAAAAATCCTAATTTCGGGATTACACTTTCAGCTCTGTAAACTCAGATTCCTCGTTAGTAGTAGCATTTGTTCCATATTTGTTCCCCATCGTTTCTCTACTCCTACAGTTATTACTGCTCCCTTTAATTTCAGATTTTATATAATTATTCTCTTATGTTCCTGGTGGATTCTGGCAGCAGTTTTTTATTTATTTAATTTTTTTTTTTGCTGTTTCAGCACAAAGTTTATGCTGTATTGTCACAAAATTCTTCAAAGTAATGTAACTGTACTGTGTGAGCCTCTGCTGTCATTCCGCCAAGCTTCAAACCGAACACAGATGTGACAGCACGCACAAGACTGTTTGGCCTCTGTGCTTTTTGTCTCAAGGGAGACGTTTCCATGCCGAGTGCTTTGCAGAAAGCTAGAGAAGGGTCAGAAATAAGCGCTGATTTAACCCTCACATGATGGATGGTTTTTTGTGTGTCATTTGGAGGAAAAGTCACGACTAATAGGCACGAGCAGATGACTTAAAAGATTTACATCAAAGATACTGCTGTGGTAGAAGAAGAAGAAGAACGGGTATGGTGTGACAGTTACAATGAAAATAATTACTTTTTCTAACTTTCAGCCAGTTATGATTTGCGGGTAATGTATTGCATTACAGTTATTACCGTATCAAAGACACACAAAGGATTCAGTCAACATTTGATTACTGGGTTACTGTATATTGCTAGTGGCTCTTAGAGATAATTGTCATTCACTCTGTAAGTCGTTTATATGAGGCTCAAACTTTTGGACTGATGGTCAGATGATTTTGATAGTTTAGTTCATTTCTAGTTGGTTAGCAGAGAGATGCCATGTCTCAAAAAACACTGGAGGTTTCATGTAATTTGTATCAAAAACATATCAAAGTATGCATAAAATATTGCTGTTGCTGTTTATACACATCAACACTGTATATGAATTTTTAGGGAGTCATTTAAACAGCAAAGTGTCTGCTTAGAAACAGAATTTGTTTTTTTTCTTTGGTCTATGATTTTGTTATATATACAGTATATAGTTTGGAGTTGTCTTATTTGCAATTGAATTTATTTTTCTATAAATTGAAAGAAAGTGACTTATTAAAGTGGTTGATTGTTTATTGCATTGTGTTTAGGGGTTTCATAGGCAAATGTCTCATCATTGCTATCAATCATGATATAAGTTTTGATTTATTATGACATTAGACAGCAATTAGTGATGTTTGAAAACCCCCCAAAACTGAAGGTGGTGTCAGAATAGTTTTCTCTATTGTTCCAGGACAGCATCAATACAAATAAATAAATTTAAAAAGATATTAAATGCAGTTTTAGTGATAGTAATCTCTTTTCTTTAAGGTGTCCTGAAGAAACCTGTTTAAAAGTGGAAACCTTTTCTTTTATTCTCCCAAAATTTCCACAAAATATTGTAATAAAATAGAAAGTTCATATCACCCATCAATCGTGTTAGGCTAAATTTCTTGCTTGTATATTTTTCATCAAAAACATATCACAGTAGCAAGGAAAAAAAGTAGCATAGAAACTATGGCTTTAATTTAACTATGATTAGAAAACACCTAAAAATAAATGAATACAGAGGACATGTGAACATGCTTTTTAAAGAATATTTTATAAAATATCTTACCTGTATACTTGTGTAAAACGTAATCTATCTTCAAATATTTAAAGCTATTAGATTTACACTAAGACAAAAACATTCTGGTCTAAACTAGGTGTCAAAACTACACAGTAAGTTTCTTATTACTTTAATAAAATACCTGCAAAAATGCTTGTTTAATTTGAAACTGGTAGGATCCTATCTGCATTGACTTTAACTGATTTATTATTGAGTCATTATGCTTCAAGCTTTAGTCACTAACTGCATTCTGTGTGTTGTTCATTTGATCAGAATCAAAGCACAGGATCACTAATGATTTCATGTTTTTCTTTTCTTCAGGCTACCCAGAGGTTTTCATATGATGACAGAAAACTGTTGAAGAGATGATTAATCCTCCTCTAGAAAAATGAACACACTCCACTCTGTGGGACCGCCTGGCCTGACTTCAACTTAAAAAAATGGAACACTTTAAAGACACACTACAGACTTTTATGTAATTTAGTCAATTTTCTATTTATGACCCTTTATATAACCTCCCACCTGAAGCAATTGAAGGCTTCACCCCATAATAAAAATAAACTTAGTGAAACATTTATGAGAACTAATGAAGCATTAACTGTTGTTGGACTAAAGTGGCTCTTTCAAAGCTTGGGGCTGAAACAAAAGTTTTACTATCCCAGAGGTTACTAAAGGCTCTGCTGGTTTTATAGAATTAGTGGAAGAGATAGTTCTGCCCTCTGGACATTTTGCCACAGCCATATTTAAAGATGTTTCAGTTCAGCAAGTACCCCATGGACATCTTAGAGATGCTAAGTGGACACCAAGCCCACCAGTTTAAAGGGCTTGGCTTGGAACGACAACTGAGCCACCAACAAGTCCAACTGCAGCATCAGCAGCAGCTCCAGCAGCAGCACCAACCCTCTGCTGATACTTCTGGAAGTCTGCTGTCCGGTCTTGGGCTAGGATCCCTCCAGAGCTCTCGAAGCAATGCCTTCGCTGACTCCTCATCATTATTCGCCAAAATGAGCGCCCCTCCTCCATCTATCTCCCACCAAAGCCAGTCCTCATCGTCCCACAGCTCCAGGAAGTCCAGTAAGATTAGCAGCAGTAGCAGTAGTGGCAGTGGGAGTTCCTCATCCGGATATCCCCAGTTTCTGCGGCCTTTTCATCCAGCTGAGGCAGCTCTTGCTCAGGAGCAGCTCCACTCTGGGATGGGGCGTTTTGACTTCACTGGAAGCAGCAGTGGAGGGGCTGCTGGAGTTATTGGGGTCACGCCTGCACCACCCCCTCCTCCGCTGCATCCGGGTCTTTCTGTACCTCAACCCTCACCCGGTCCGTCTTCGTCTTCACCTTCTCCCTCCACCTCAGCTTCAGCTTCTAATAACCCCTCTGGCAGCACTACTGTCCCCCTGGTTGGCCAGTCCGATCCCCGCAGCCTCCACCAACAGTTCAGCTGCATGCTTGCTGCCAACCAGTACTTTCTGTCTGGTGTTCCAACAAATAGTAGCCTTGAGCAGTTCCTCGTCCAGCAGGGAACTCACAACCACCTTAGTTTAGGTCTTGGCCAGGGGGCGACTGAATCCAACTCAGCCCTGGCCCCTCCTCCTGCCCTTCACTCCTCTCATAGCCACACCGCTCCCCAGACCCAACAGCAACAACAACAGCTGACCCCTCATGCCTTATCTCATCCACACAGCCACACTCACCACCCGCACCCCCTGCACCCAGCCCCTCAGCCTGCCCCACTGAGTGGCTTTGATTTCCAAAGCATTCCAGTACTTTCCTCAAACCAGATAGCATCATTAATGCAGCAGGAGGCGGGCCTTCCCCTCCCCCTGCCCTTGCATCTGTCTCTATCTAAAGAAGATATAACAAAATCAGGAGACAACTCGTCTGCATCTGCTTCAAGTGGGGGTAGCAGGAGGAAGAAGGCAATGGCAGGTTATCTGCCCCAGAGAAAATCTGAAAGTAGCAGCCACAGTCAGAGCGGTCACAGCCACACCAGCAGCAGTGTAACGACTTGCCATAACAACAGCTCAAGTGGGCACACTCAGAGCTCCTCTTCAGGCCTTGTGGGAGGGGGATCCGGGGGTGTTGGGCTAAGTGGCATTGGAAGTGAGACACAGCACTCCTCTCTCCTCTCGTCTTCCTCTCAGCAGCAGTCATCTTCCACTGTCTCATCATCCTCATCAGCCTCCACATCCTCTAGCTCCACTTCTGTGCTTGTAGCCAATGGCAACCAACAATTGTCCAAACCACAAGAACGTCATAGCAGCTCGTCTGGGCAGCCTGAACCAGAACCCCTGTACCACTGTGGTGAATGTGGTAAAACCTTCACTCACCTTTCCAGCCTTCGAAGGCATCTCCGCAGCCATGGCTTGACACCAGAAAGCCAAAGTAGGAAGTCGGACTGTAACTCTCCAAGCCCAGAGCGGATATTCTGCTGTGGTGAGTGTGGGAAGAGGTTCAAAAAGAGAGGTCACCTTATCCAGCACAGTGTCACCCACTCAGAAAACCGGCCTTTTGTTTGCAGCATTTGCCAAAAGTCATTCAACCGCCGGGAGTCGCTTACAAGACATGAGAAGATTCATGATGAGAAGCCATTTCGTTGTCCGGCGTGCGGGCGTTGTTTCCGTGAGAGTACCTCTCTGCTCAACCACGCTGCTTCGGGTGCTTGTGGCAAACCTCCCCGCAGCTCCAAAAATCGGTCCAGCGGTGGGGGGAATACAACATCCAACCCAAGCAGCAGTAAAATGGGAAATAGTTCAGAGAGTGGGGTAGGAATTTCAACTGATGGGGCTGGCATGACAGATGACAAGTATGCAACAGATTATTCCAGAAATCGATACCAGAACCAGGCGCCTTACAATAGTGGGGTCGGCGATTACAGGCGTCCACAGTCTTCCACGCTCTATTCCTCAGAGAATACATTAGGCAACGAAATGACTGGCCAAACTCTACGGAAAGCCCCTTTAGCTCCAACTCTTCATCCCCATCCTCAGAGCCAGCAGCAGCATCACCACCACCAACAACAGCAGCAGCCCCACCTTCCCTTGTCTTCCTTGTTGGATGATTCAGAGGATGAGGTCACTAGCAGTGCAATGTCAGCCATTGCTGCTGCCGCTGCCGCCTCCTGTGACATTAACTCGGAAAGTCGAGAAGGCGAAAGGAGAGACATCATTGGAGGTCTGCTGGGAGGTTTGGGATTTGGAAACATGAGCGGGCCATCATCAACTAGCCTAAACGGTTCCACCATGCCTTTGACCCACCCCAGCCTGCCCCACACAAAGCCTCGGAGGCCTCGAAAGCCCAGAGAAAAAAGGGATCCAAACACTATTGTGAGGAGGAGGAGGAGTCCAGCGCCTCCAGGGGACGGCTCAGAGAGGCCGTATGGCTGTCAGATCTGTGGCAAACGCTTTAGAAGGGCGGAGACACTGAGGCGCCACAACCGGGTTCACACGGGAGAGAAACCTCACGCCTGTGAAGTGTGTGGAAAAATGTTCCGAGAACCTTTTCACCTCACTAAGCATCTGACCGTACACTCTGGTCAAAAGAACTACAAATGCAACCTTTGTGGGAAGTTGTTTGCCTATGCACAGAGCCTTGTTCGGCATGGAAAGCTTCACAGAAAAGGGGAAATTGACAACACGGGTCGGAGAATAAAAGGTGGAGCTGCTGCTGCTGCAATCAGTCAAGTTGCCAACTCTGGAAACTCGGATTACTTCTCATCATGCTCCCAAGAAGAGAAGTCTCCAACATCTGGCACTCCCTCCCAGCGGCTTTACACCTGCACAGTATGTTGGAAGTCTTTCCGACACTATTTCCACCTGACAGCACATCAACAGACTGTCCACGGCGGTGGGGTGGGCCTGGAGAAGTCCTTTCGATGTGAAGTTTGTGGCAAAGCCTTTGCCTACTCCAACAGCCTGGTGCGACACAAGTTGTCACAACATGGCATTGACCGCAACGGTCAACGTGTCAACCAGTCTCAACCCTCTGGATATTCTCCACTGTTTTATGATTCCGGTTCAGGTTCCAACTATGCTGGATCATCCCACATCCCACAGGGAGTTGCTGAGCAGCAGCAGCAGCAGCAGCAGCAGCAACAGCAGCAGCAGCAACAACAACAACAACAACAACAGCAGCAACAACAGCAGCAGCAGCAACAACCACAACAACAGTTGCAACACCCTTTTCACTACCGCTCAAAAAATTTCCAAAAGCGCCATGGACAGACAAGAAAGCACCGAAAGAAAAAACGGCGCATCGTAATCCACAGCATCATGAGAGACGGGAAGCTGGTGGGAGTTCCTTTGAGTAAAGACACTCGCAAGAAGTTGATGATTCTGAGGAGGAAAAAGGGAAGACTGCAGGCGTACATCAACAGGAAAAAGCTCTTGGCCCAGCTGAGGATGAAGGGGGGGGTGATGAAAGTAAAGTCATGGTGCGGGGGTGCGGTCAGAGTCACAGGGCTCACCTCTATGGATGTCCCCCTCAAGCGCTTTCCTTGTCCCATTTGCCCTAGTGCCACATACGCAAAACAGGGCTCCCTGCTGGTGCACCACGCCGTCCGACACCCACCGAGAAACTCAGGGCGTCACGCCCGCTTGCGGTGCCAGGTGTGTGGGCGACGCACCACTTCATTACACAAAGCCTTGAAACACAGGAGTCGCCATCTCAAGCAGGCTGCATTCCAGTGCCACAAATGCCAACATCGCTTCTGGAACCCATGTCTCCTGGCCCGCCACAGGTTCTCCTGCCGGGGGGCGAGCACTGGCAGTGTTGCTGAAAACTGGGAGCTGACAAGGATGAGATCAGTGTCAGTTAGTGACCACGCTCCAGTCCCGCTGACAGTTCTGGGTCTGGCCCAGCCTGAGAGATCAACAGTTCTGACTGAGTACAGTCAGTAAACACAAACTGTCTCTTTTTTTAGACTAGATTGTTTTTTGATGTTTATATTTTATTAAATAATCCAAGATCTTAGCACGTTTTTAACAAAATAGGGTGGGGACTGAAAGGGGAAGATTTAGTTCAACTACCAGACTATCCCTACTCCCTTATCTGGACAAGCCTTTAAACAATCCCAGTACAACAGCAGAGGTGGTTAATAAAATGACTTGGACTTCTAAAGGCCTAAAATCAAAACCGCCCAAACTATCTGCCTCCTGTTCCTCAAAGGTAAAGGAACTAAAGATCGTGTTTTATTTTGTAGCATCTGTTTGAAAATTGTCAGTAATTTCCATCATGTTTGTCTTGTTCTAAATCCCTTTTGCCGTGTTTGTGCATCAACAAAAATCGGATGTTTATCATAGGGCTGATTGATGTACCAGTTTATTCTTTATCACATTATTCATAGTTATACTGTGTAGTCCTCATTTAATGCTCTGTTTATTAC
The DNA here is from genome assembly GCF_002775205.1 of Xiphophorus maculatus. Taxonomy (NCBI): domain Eukaryota; kingdom Metazoa; phylum Chordata; class Actinopteri; order Cyprinodontiformes; family Poeciliidae; genus Xiphophorus; species Xiphophorus maculatus. The sequence continues at coordinate 11,552,979 of NC_036455.1, read as the reverse complement.
ACTGAACAGATTCACATTTTATGCTGAGATATTTCCCCTTAATATAAATTAATCTCTTTAGGATCTAATACCAAGTAGCTCACAAAAGTGGCACAGCTTGATGCTATGTGATTTACGGAAAAGAAGCTGAAACACAAAAGCATAGTCAACCGTTTTTATACTGTACACTACTTTTGTTACTTTTTTTAAAAAATGTGTGAATGAAACACAAACATGACTAAAGCTGTTAACTCTTTCAGGATATGAAAAGGACAACAGAAATAACGCGTGTACTGTACAATTAGTATTATATTTTATTATATATAAATATTATTTGCTGTTTTTTACTCCCAGTTTTCATTTATCTTATCGTTGCTATTCTAAGTGTGGGAGGGGACGAATTGAGACGTTGTTTGTAAAATCATAATTATATGTATCAATGTGATCATCCCTCCCTTACTTTTACCTGAAATTCCGTTTACCTGCTCAAACACAGTTTGGCTCCATTTTTGTAACAGAAACGTGTACACATAGTTCTTATTTAGGTCCTGTCCAGAAGTGCTTATCCATTTTTTTTCTGTAAAACTAAACCATGTAATATGACTAAATTACTATCCTTTGCCTAAAAGTGAGTTGTTGAAAAACCTTGAATAAACACCTGAAATGTCTTTTCTTAAGTTTTATTCTGGTAAATCTAATTGTTTTCACTTTTTATAGTATTTCTACATTGATAATTTATACAGTGTATTAATTAAGTTGTTGCTTTATTTAGCATTTGTTAGTGTCATTTCTGAATGCCTTTGAATTGGTGCCCATTTCCAGTGGTCATTGGACAGGTCACTAGTCTCACAGGAGAACAAGGAGACATCAAGGTACAATTTAAAGAGAACAATTAATCTAAGGCTCATGTTTTCTGACTGTTTGGAGAATCCCAGAGCACCTGGAAAAATCCCATGCATGCATGGGGAGACACCATACATGCTCCATAAGGTTGGGATTCAAATCCAGGACCTCCATCCTGACGAGCTATAACTATGCAGACGTCTGCGCCATCATGCAGCCTAAAGCAAGTTTTTTTGTGTGCTGTATTACCAATAATGAGCCACTAGATGGTGCTGTTTACAATGCTAGTAGTGGCTCGCTCCGTCGAAGAAATCCATAGAATTTCAATTTGAAACTTCTTGTGAAAGTTAGATCAAACAAAGCTGTTGATGTAAAACATTTCAACGTACATACACTGGTGTTTAAAGTGTGTGTAAAGCAGTCTATTTCGGCCCTAGTGATCATTTTGTGTTTCCTTATGCATACAGTGTGTAGCAGCAATATAATTTGACACCGAGACCCATAAAACAGGTGCAACAGCTGCTGTATTAGTCTGGAAATTCTTAGAGCTTCAGGTTTTCCAGTCATAAATTTTCTCAGGGACAATAAAGGATGGTGTCTAAAAACTTTGCCGTAAGCGCACTTTAGAATAGAATCGAAATATCCTTTATTGTTTCACACAGGGTAAATTCAGGTGTAACAGCAGCATCTGATATGTAGGTTCATACAAAAAGTTCCAAAATTAATATGTAAAAACAAAATTAACAATAATGGTAATATAGTGTACATCATCAAATTATGTGACTTAACAGCCAAAATGCAACAGGTAAAATATCAATTATAAATCATACACAAGACTGTTTTTTGTCTTTATGGTATCTAAGAAACATCACAATTGCAACTATTTTCTATTTTTCTGTAAAGTCTTATTTGAATGTTAAATCCTTTTAAACCGTTTAGTTTGAGGAAGTCGACAAGCGTGTAAATGTGATCTTTAATTGAGCCTCCAAAAAAAAAAAAAAAAAAAAAACAACTAAACAAACCTCACGTGGCTAGAGCAAGGGGGGAACCTTTGGGCGGGGACTCTGACCTATTTTCAACCAATGGGAAGCTAAGATCGGCTGCGAGTGACCCAGATTCAGCCAATGGCCGTGCGACGCTGTAGCCGGTAGGCAATGCTGAGGCGCGTGCGAAGGACATGTGATTGTTCGGAGTTGGGAGCGCGAGGAGCACACAGACCGCCGCTCAAACGGTCGTTTTAAACGAGATTAAAGGGTATATCCCTGATTTTTATTCAGATGCTCTAAGACACAACCTTAAAAAACACATCGGAGTTTGTGTAGGTATCCTCGGCGGCGTTAAATGTGCCAAATCATATTGTTCCACTTATGCGAAGTGGCTACATCTGTTTTCTTTGACTCGTTAATGTGGATACAGATATTCAATTGAAGGCACCGATCAAAAGCAAACGCGAAAGAGTCGTCGTCGTGCGTCTGGTTCATGATATATTCTCAGTCCGCGGTGTTTGCGTCGGCTTTGTGTCCTGCTGTTTACTTGACAGCGTGAGAAAAGAGTAGAGGGGTGGAGTGAAAAATCAGCTCAGGGGCCGATGTTTGGAGCACAACCGACCCAGCAAACCCTCGCTATTGGCTGGAACTTCAAGGAGGCGCCATGCTTATGTTAATTATGTTGCATTCAAGAAAAACTGGAGAAAACAAATCTTGTTAAAAAGAAACGGCTGAAAAAACCCTGGAAAGATGACAGGTTTTTATAATATGTTGTATACTAAGTATTCCTGAAGTTAATAATGAAGTCAGACATGTTAAAATGTTTTTTTCTTTGTAAACTTTTTTCATCTCTTTTAGACTGCTGTATATTCAGCTCATAATATCTAAAAAATATGGGCCAAATAAGTTACCTGGCAGAAAATTATTTCCAAAAGTGCCATGCTTCACATGTATTTTTCAATATGTCTTGTATAAAGTACAGTGGACCCCAGATATTCACAAGAGATAGGGACCACAACTGTCCATGAATAGCTGAAATCCACAAATATTTGAGACTCTCTCAAAAAACATGTATGTCTGCCTACTTTAATAGGTCATGTTTAAAAAAAAAATCTAAATCTATCCATGAATACTGAAACATAAATACATAGGGGTTTAGTGTTTGTAAATTTGTTTCAATTTTTCCCCCTAAACTAGTGGAGACTCTGGTTGTTGGTAATGCACAACTCCCTTTATTTTTCTTTCCAATAAAAAGTAATAATAATTTACTAAAAAATAGTTTAACTTTTCAATTTTATTGAATTGTTATTAAAATCATATGTGATTCAAATGAACTGGACATAGTTAATTTAAATTGCATGCATTTCAATCCAGTTTGCAAACAAGTCTGAAGCTATAGACATATAACTCTTGAAAATATTCTGTTTGGCGCATGTTACTAAGATCTAAACAGATCAACTTGGCATTTTTGGAAAATTTAAAAAAATAAAATATAATGAAATATTAACAGAAATGAATAAGAAAATAAAACAATTACTAAACACTAAACATTTATAAACATATTTGTTATTGTCTTAAAAGACATACAAACATATTTTGACTTTAGTTGCTGTTTTGTTGTTTTCTCAACCCTCACCCCAAGAAAATACAATGGAAAAACGGCACACAGACGTTCCACTGCATACTAACTAAATAATAATTAAAAACTTTAAATTGCATAAAGAAAACTATTCCAAAGTCAACTGAGTTGCATTGATGAATAAGTATGAATATGTAAGTTTCCACCTCACTTTCTGCTTTATAAACATTTTTAGAAAAAAGTCCAATATGTGAAAATGTGCAAAGCGATTTAAAAGATAGAATAAATAAATATTCGTTAAATGTAAATAAAAAATAAATACAACAATAAGAAAAAAAATTTTTTTTTACATTCTGGCAGAAAAAAAACCTCCTATTTACCACTTTATCCGTGTACGTGAATGCACAAGGGTCGATTTTAAGTACGTCGGAGGGTGTTGTTTTGGGGTTGTGGGCGTGGCCAACGTATGCAAACGATCCACGCCTCCGAGCGCCTTTCCCCCGTGAGCAGTGACGTGACGCGAGCGGCCCGTGTTGGTTCCAGCTGACAGGCGGAGGGAGAAAAGCGAAAACCGAGGAAAAAAATGCGCGAGTGTGTATGTGCGCGTGAAGGTGAGAGAGGGAGGGAGCGCGAGAGAGAGAGAGGAAAATAAGAGCAATCATCTAGCTGGCTCTCTCCACTACTGGATTTTATTATTTTTTCTTTCGGGGGGAATCTCTTTATTTCTCTTTATTTCTATCATCGGATCATTTCGATCATTTCACCTCAGATTTGATGGATTATTCCGCCCGGAAGACTTCCCACCGCCGATTCTTCATATTCTGCTGATTCTAATCATCTTTCTTCTCTCAGTGCACGGGACTACAGTCAGACGCCTTCTTTTCTGTTTTTATTATTACTGTCACTGTTTGTTGCTTCCATCTGGAGGGACATTTTTAGGGATTCTGTCAAGCTGACAGCCGAGCTGGACCGGTTTTGTTTCCACAAGCTCGAAGAGGACTTGGGTCAATCGTTCAGAAGTGCGGCGGTGTTTGTTGTGTTCGAGAGGAACGCGGTGACAGCAACTCCAGAGGGATGAATTAAACCTGCTCAGCATGCTGCCATTTTGGAGATAGACCCCCCCTCCGCCCCCAACCCACCACTCTCAGTTTTTAAATTTTAATTTCTTTTTGCACATTTTACATGGGCCGAGGGAAAAGCGGGATTTCAAGAGGAGATCTCACGCACGCCTCACCTGTCTGCTCGCCTTTTTTACGGCACGCGCGTTAACTACAATCTCTGAGTGGATTATTTTGATCTTGAGCTCCAACTCTGCAGGTTGCTCCGCTCCACCTCCCTCCACCTACCCCCTCCACCTCCTCCTCCTCCTTCTTTTCCCTAGAAGTTATGTCAAGGCCTCTCACGCAGCTCCTGCCGCCGGATCTCCCTGCAGGGGCCACCAGTCCGCAGTTTGGGGCCAGCAACCCGGCTGGAAGTGGCCCCCAAGGCGGACACCTGACCTCCATGACCAACCTGAAGTCTCTACTCCAGCTGCCAATCAAGGCCGACCAGAGGGTCACCAAGGACTGCTGCGAGATGAAGGGTGAGTGGGTGCACGTGAGTGCAGAGGAGGGCTTCCTAAAAGCATGGAAATTATTAAAGGGAAACACCTCAACCAGGGAGCCAGTGCTGGGATAGCACACAGAAATGAGCAGGAAACAGGAACAAAAAGTTCTCAAACACCTGTCAGTGATGCTTGGATGCCATATGAGGTGTTTATTTGATGCATTAAATGGATCCAAAGCCATAAAATCTAACAAAAACAGTTGTAACAATTTGCATTTATTTTATTTACATGTGACTGTTTAAATTAATATTTATGAATTCTGAGTATTTAACCACTAAAAAAAACCCATCTTATTGAATAATAACCAAGTTTACTCTTTAAACTAAACTTGTCTTTAAGATAATTTGGCCTAACTGGTCTAACCTCCCGTATTTAAAAGAAATGATAAAAAAAACACAGTCGCAAGACATTAATGAGACATTTGAATTGATTCTATGAAATGTGTAAGCATTTTTTCCTGACATCTACTGATAAAACATTTATTTTAAATAGCAGGGATTGTTTGCAAGTGTGATTTCAGCAGTCATGCTGTCGCTAAATTAGCCAGATAACAGGAACTGGAGTCTCATGAATAGTCTCTCTGTTGTGATCAGGAGAAAATAAGCAGGTAACTTTAAATTGTTTGGATAAATGATATATTTTGTCCCCTCTGAGTCACTGTAGTATATGAGAGACATGTTATAGTAACATTATGCACAGCATATAACCGTTCTCCACATTGTTTTTTAATACATGCCAGTAAAAGGAGTAAACAGCAGTTTTCAAATTTGAATGTTTTTGTTCCTTTCATCAAGTAGAACTGAAGCCAAACACTGCAACGTTTGTGCATATTAAGGGGTCGTTTGATTTATTAGTCAGGGACATTCCCCAATTTGGCTATTACTGCTTCATAATAATCTGAGATTTGTTATTAATGACTTTGGGTTGTTTCAGAACAAAATAAACTCCAACCTCCAACACTCTCACTGTTAAGCTCACACCTCTACAATAACGGTTTTCTGCTCTCTCTTCAAAACAAGCACTTCCTGTTTCATTTTGCCAAAACTTCAATGTTTATGGTGTTAAACCTTTTCTTAAATTTTTCTTTGAACACCAGTTATTGTCTTTGAAGTTAAATTGCTATTGAAAATTATACTTGCAAGCTAACATGTTATATAAAAATGGAAATAATTTAACTGGTGGTAAATACTTTAGCAAATTCAGTTTTATAATGTACATTTTACTCTCCTGTGGAAAGCCTGAAGATTTGTGAAGAGTAGTACGAAATGTTTTTGCATTTTCTCATGTTTTATTTGCCTAATTTAAAATACACTCTCCGGTAATTTTCTACGTTTTAAATCGAGGCAAATATAATAAGTTTTGGATTTTGTTTTGGAAGTTTTGGATGGACTTTTGCCATTCTTCTTTGCAGATTTGGAAAATAATTACCTGGTTGAGTCCTGATCTAAAATGCAAACAAGCATTAATCATTACAGAGTCTCTCAAAGGAATATTCTGGGGGATTATTCATGGGTGTATGCATGTGTGTGTGCATGTGACTGTGTGGGTATGTGTGATTGTAAAATACAGAGGAGCTGCTTACTCAACACACTCACATGCACACTGGTTTCCCTTTAGCCCTCTGTCTGCAGGCCTGCTGGATTTTTTAGAGACTTTTGTTTTGCTTTTGGCGGTGAAATGCACTGATCTGGATGAGATTGAAGGGAAAAAAAAGAGTGGTTGTTTCTGTTGAGTCTGATTCTCCTGACTGTTTAGAAAGGGGTTAGTGAGAGGAATTGAATTGTTTCCCATGCACCAGCTGCCACGACAAAATATTAACCAGGCTGCCTCTTTTTTCTCTCCGACTGTAGAGATGTCGTTGCTGCTAAAACATGCCCATGCACACACACACACCTGATACGGTAGCATTTTTTAAGCTCTGGTTTACATTGATCCACCAGCTGATTACTCTTCTTTTGCAAACATCTCAACTCTTTTCTTTTAAAACAGCAAAAGTTGTGTCACAAAACTGGTCGTCTTTGGACTAGTGGCGTCCTGCAAATCAACCCCTTACCAAGAGTAGTGAAAAGTGAACACACGCAGATGTAGGAAAACAAAAGAAAAGTTGGCCAGCGCAATTTGGCGACCCCTGGTGGTTTGTTGGTGCAGCTGCCGCTCTTTCCTCTCGATTTTTTTCCCCCTCTGTGCATGAGGAGGAGGATGATGATGGTGAGCACAGCTGACAGGCTCTCCGAGGAGCCAGAAAGCATCTGAAAGGCTCCCACTACCCTCGCTGTCAGCGCGTGCTGCATTCTCTGCTGATAGGTGATGCATTCAGGGGCAATCCAAGGAAGGCTTTTCTTTTTCCAGGTTGCCTCTGGATGTTGTTGCCCTTCCCCTTCCTCTGTTCATAGTGGACTCTTCTGCTGTGTTTTTACCCCTCTGCCCCCTGGCTAGCTTTGTTTGACGCCTTCGCAAACACCCACTCCATCTCACACATTTCTCTCCTTCTCTCTCACACGTCTTTGAGTTTTTTCCTCTGTCTTGCTCTCTTCTTGCCTGATCCCTCTGTTTTTCACTCCCCAAGACTCCCTCTGCTCATTTACATGTTCTCAGGGTTTGTTTTCCTCTTTTCAGTCTCCTCACTGTGGCTCCTTCTCCAAAGTCATTCATCTCTTCTGTCTTTCTTGCTTTCTCACTCTTTTTTTTTCTTGAATGTCTTCCTTAGATTTATTCAAATCATCCATCTTTCCAGTCTCTTGCCCATTCTTTTTGCTGTATTACATTCAGTGTAAGCCCTGGTGCACTTTAATGACTTGTCCACATTAGTTCAAAGTGTCACTATCGCTTAAATTAAAGGTGCCACTTTACACGTAGTCGTACCATCTGCTTGCCCTCTGTAGCTGAAGTAGATGGTTAGTAGATGGTAATGTAGCTGAAGTACTACATCTACCTTATAGAGATGACTTTCTGTACAGTTGGGTTTGGGTTATTTTCTTACTTTATTAGGTTTATGCTGTTGCTTGTTACAGGGATACTGTATAAAAACAAGCACTGATTGCCTAATTTTGTTTTAACAACCATTAAATTATTAAAATGTCCCTGACCTCCTTTTGTTGTAGCACAGCTGCACTGCTGTGTCTTGAATATTTCAAATTACAAAGTGTTCCAGCTTCTTCTGCAAACAACAAGATACTTTATAAAGTGATGAAGCCTAATGGAAAAATAATAAAGTGAACACACTCTGAAGCTATTCAAGACAACAAAAAAATTAAGGGCTTTCCTCTTCATGTTCTCATAATTTAACTGCTCAGAGTTCCACAAAACGAGGTGTGAATCGTTTCTGGGGACTTTAAATATTTCAAAGACACCATGCTAATTGTGCACTTTAATTGCTGCCTCTAATTTATTAATAGTAAAGAAAATATTTCTGCTCAACTTAATAGAGTGAAGAAGTGCAGCAGGCTCAGCAGGTGCCTCTGAGTAACTTTCAGATTATCATTCTGCACCTGAGACCTGGAGTTAGAGAAAAAACACCCTGCAGAGTTCCTCTGAAAACATCTGCTTCTATAAATACCTTCTTCATATAAATAGTTAAACACATCTTTGATCGTGTTGACATACAGGCTTTTTTGCCTTCAATTACAGCACTGTGCAAAAGTATTAAACCAGTCTGCCATTTCTGTATGTCCTCAGTTCCAGCTGTCAGAGTTAATTTGATTGTTTTGATTTTTCCTCAAGGCTCTCTGATGACCTTTTAATGCGCCCCCTGAAACTACTCTCACTGGCCACTTTATTAGGTATACCTGCTTAGCAGACACTTATTCCAGATAGTGTACAACTTAACATTGAGCATTTCGGAAACTGCCAATCTACTCATATTTTTATGCAGTACCATATCTCAGGTTTACTAGTACTAGTTTAAGTGACAAATTATTTTGCTTATATCAGGACATTTTCCCCATTTTATAAGGAAAATAATCTGCCATTGGAACTAGTACTTTTTCATCAATTATAAGGAATTTCAGAACTGTCTTAATTCAAGTGAATGAAGATATTTGCACTGGAAACTAGAATAGAAATACTGGAAAAAGCCATTAAGTGGATATTAAATAACACTATAAGTACACTTTGAGTTTGCAATAAAGTCGCATTCCTTAGAAGAGAAGCAAAGTATCAAGAAAGAAGGAATTTCTCAATCAGTTGGTAGAGATATGGAATCAAAACAAACAACAGACCAATCTCGAAAGTGATCGCTTAAACAAAGGCTAAAACAATCTATTCTTCCTTTTGTTGTGATAGTTTGTTATCCTGCCATTAGTGACATGTTTAATTTCCCCTCCTGGTGTTTCTCTTCACTCTGTGGAATAATTCAGAAAAATTCAGAGAAAGCTGCCAGGCAGGTGGTAAAGATGCTGCCGTGGAGAGATTAGAACGAACACAGTGGCCTCTGTCCTCTCCTCCCCGTCTCTCCGTCCCTCCGCAGCTGTTTTCCAGCTGTATTCACTCACATGTTAAAGCTCTTCAGTTCTTGGCTGCTGAGACTCTTCCACCGTCATTCTATCCTGCTCCATTTTCTACCCCCTTCATCCTTTCTAAATAAGCTCTTTCAGTATTTCATCACCTTTCTAATTTAGTGTGCCATTTATTTGCATACAGTGGTGACATTGTATGACATCATTGCTCCATGTATTTATTTACTGACTCATTTTCCTTGCCTTTCATGTGTAATGTGAAGGATTTCCTTTTTTATGGTAATGGTTTATTGATGCAGCAAGCCCGCATCTGTCTTGCTGCCTCTCAGTGGGGTCAAAGTTTGAGGCTGGTCAACTTTATTTTTAGATGCCTTTTAATGATTACAGCTAAGTGGTTCTGGGGAGCGAGGAAAAAAACGAGTAAAAAAAGGAGAGGAAAAAAACGAGTGGAAACAAATTTCTCAGCTGCTTGTCGAAGTGTTATATTTTCTTGTCTTAGTGTAGCACATTAGCTGTGGAAAGTCTCCACAAAAAATGAGACCATAATAAAAAATTTCATAACCTCATAATCTTTTCCACATATATTTTTACATTTATCCTGAACTATTGAGCTGAAGAAACAACACAATAACCTAGTTGATTAAAAGTGTGTGTTGAATCACGTTTCAGTTCGGTTTAAACACTTAGCAGCAGAATTTCAGATTTCTTTCACAGGAATATTTTAGCATCTTGACTTGACAGTATTTGTCATTTAAATTCATATATTCCATATAATACGTAATGTTTCAGGACCATGGACAGTGCACAAGAATGAGAACAACACAGAGACACACATCCATGCCCTCATGGACACACACCCACACACACACACCCACACACACACACACACACACACACACACACACACACACACACACACACACACACACACACACACACACACACACACACACACACACACACCCACACCCACACACGCACGCACACACACACACACACACACTCGTATCTAAGGCACAATAAACATAACATTTATGTTTTTGGATTGTGGAAGGAAGCCGGAGTGCCTGGAGAAAACAAATGCATGCACATGAAGAACATGTGAACTACATGCAGAAAGATGCTAGGAACATTCTAGCTGTAAGGCAACACTGCTACCAACCTGTTTGAACAATTCTGACTAAATTTCTTATTTGAATCTGATATAAAACCAGAAAATGCACTGAATAAAATCAGCTAGAAGAGCAAAATCTTGGTATGATGATTTTTTTGTTGAGCGTAGAGTAGATTTAATCAGCGACTGAAAGGCTTGGCTGAGTGAGGTAATGTGTCATCGCTGTGTTCTGCCCACTAAAGATCAAACCTGTTGAGTGTTTTGTTTTCTCCTTTGAAAAATGCTGCCATTTTCATCTTTTATCTGGGATTTTAAAGCATTCTTATTGCAACTCTGCAACTGTTCTGTTGAGGGAAAGATGTAGCTGTGAAATGAAATGACATTTTACTGCACTGCTTTGACAGGCCTTTGTTTAGTGTTTAATAGAAACATCAATAAATCGTTGCACATCGTGGTTAGAGGGCAGTTTAAGAGGAACAAACTAATTAGATCTCAGTGGAGGAGATAATCAGGCCACTGCCTTTGTAATTAAAGTCCCTGTGAAATGTATTCAGTGTCTAATTGCTCCGTTTCCATTTTTCCAACATAATAGTTTCAACTTATCTCACCTTGTCAGAATAGAGCTGATTTTGAGATTTTATTTGACCAAATAAATTCCAGCAGTGCAACTCAGAGAATGGATAATTTGTCTGACCTTTACTTGTCAAACACAATCAGTTTCATTGGGCTGTTTTCTGAAATATCCTTCCTTCTCTTCCTCCAGACAAAGACAAGCCGCAGGACTCTGATGAAGACTCGCTGGGCATCAACAACGGAGGCCCCGGCGGGACGGGAGGGACCCCAGGATCTGGTCCGCTGCGACCCAACTCCCAGTCGGCCTTCCTGGGGCCACTGCTGTGGGAAAGGACCCTTCCATGCGACGGAGGCCTCTTCCAGCTGCAGTACATGGATCTGGAGGAGTTCCTGACTGAGAATGGGATGGGCATGCATAGTAACGGGCCCAGCTCAACCAGCGCCCAAATACCCTCTCAGGTAGGATTATGACACATGGAAACCACTGAAGGTGTGTCCGAACTACTGACTCATTTCCACTGAGTAGTACGGTGGTTTGGTAGGTTGTTTTGTCTGTTCCTACTGTAAAAGCAGTCTGTATAACCAACACATACCGCACCGTACTGCTCAATGTAGTGATTGAGCAGTACGGTGTTGCTTTTTGACATTAACATGCATAAAAGCAAAGGAAACTTAAAAGAAACGTTTATTTAGGCAAAACATTATTCTTTCACCGAAAAACATAGCTAAAGCAGACCTTTAGTTTGAGTGTTTATATTCAAAGGGAAAATATATTTTTTTGTGTCTATGAATTTCTTTTATAAAAAGAGTTACTGAAGCAGTTTATGTATTTCCTATCTTACTTTTTCAACATGAACAGAATAGAACATTCTATATGTAATCCATGACTTTTCTGCTTCTTTGTGGTATACATAGAGTAACAACAAAGAGGCTTGTTTCTCTTAGTTTGTTTCCTCATAATAGGAAAGACAAGAGAACATGCCATTCAAGTAAGATCTATGTGTGTTGATCTCTAAACCTCACTTAAACAATTGCAGAAAAGAGTCACCAGATCTACATAGCAACCACACTCTTCATGCCAATTGGTTGTGTGGGAGTCAGGTCTGGAAAAAGCAATTTCTTCACAAGTGGAAATGTGTAAAGTTTTCTGCTACTACTGGAACCATGCATGATAGTCAGATTATGCATGGTGTGATGTGTAGCTTTTTGGTAACAAAATGGTAGGTAAACTGTGATGCTGTGGACCTGCTTCTTTATAACCGGCCGTAGTAAACTTGCTACAGTGCCTTGTATTATGAACTCTTTGTATTACCAGGACATTTTAAATGAAAATTTGCCATCCTCTGCCAGAAAACTGAAAATGGGATTTCATTGACTCTTTCAGCAGGATTATGATCCAAAACATGTTGCTAAATCATAACAAAAATGGTCCAGAAGACACTAAATTAACCCTCCATGGTGATGTTAGTTTAGCGTTCTACAGAAAATCATAAGTGCCTATAAAATTATTTACCCACTTGAATGTATTACCCTTTTCTTGCTTTTACAAATCAATCATGATCTACATAATTTGCCTTTTAGACAAAGAAAAAAAAACATATTTAAAGTCACAGTAGAAACTGATTTCTGCAAAATAATGGTGAGAGGGCAGACAACATGGATGATCTTGAAAAATTATGTATAATTTTTCAATTATTTTTTTTTAAACAATTCAGTAATCGTGATGATAGTTTGGATACTTTACTGAATAATTGTTTGAAGTTTATCAAATAAAATTTAAACTATCTGCTGTTAGAATAAAACGTTAAAAGCAAAATATTTATTTTTAGTCAATCCATACATTCTCACTGGATGACCAGATCTGTGTGGGACAGATCAAACATGAAACTGATCTAAAGATTTCTGTGAAGCTTTTACTCTGATTTTCACTGTTTGAAGTGTTCTGCTGCTTCATCTGCATCCAGCGGAGCAGCTACCACTCTTCTCTCTCTTTATTCCAACAAACCAGTTTTAATGTTCGCTGCTCAGCGTTTGGTTTGATGTGTTGGGTTGGAAACGGTGCGGATTCCTGCTGCGTGACAGTGACACTTCTGTCAAATCTATCGCACTGCAGGTTCAAATCCCGAGCGGAATGAATAATGACGTTACAAAGGCTAATGTTCCCCTCACGCAGCTACAGCTTCATCACACGGAGGCAGAGCAGCTGTTTACTGCCGACATCCTCTGCAGAGTCAGATCTTCTCACTTATCTGTCAAATCTGCAAAGTGTTTCCCTAAGTCACAACGTGTCTTAACATGATCAGATGCAGGTATAGCTATTCTTATCCAGAGTGGAAGTCTTAAATCATTCCTGGTTTCTTCCTATATCATTTAAGGAAAGTTTTCCAGGCTTCTTATGGTTCTTTTATTATGTTTCTTTGAACATTGGTTACTTTTATCTCAAAAGTGTATTTATTTTTGCTTCACTGTTTGGTCTCATTGATTTTCTTGCATTTATCATAAATACTTAAGATAACGCAGTGCTTTTGACAGTTTGACAGTCGAAAACAAAATGATTCCCACCGGGCTATTGGCTGATAACTTGACATACAAACTTTATTAGCGCTTTTCTGTTAGGTAGGTACATTTCAGTGTTACTGGATCCAGAATAAATCAACAATTGGATATTGTAAGTCAGGTCCCTCCAATGTTCTCACCGTTGGGAGTTTCTTCTAGTTTCCAGTGATCTAAAGTGCAATTTATAACTATTAGTTGTGTTTTTAGGAAAAAACGTTGTTTCTGAACTCTTCCTTTTTCAAATCTTCCCAGAGCTCCCAGTCTGCAGTGCCGAACCAAAGCTCCCAGTGTCCTCCCACATCTCCTCCACCTTGCTCCTCCTCCTCCTCCTCAATGTCTTCTTCATCTTCCTCCTCCTCGCTCCTCGGATTGGAGACCGTTCAGCCACAGGCCCCGCTGCCGCCACCTCAACAGCAGCAAGGCATGATGGGAGGTCCAGAGTTACTAAATGGTGAGTGATGGTGAATTTCCTAACTCCAGAAGCGTTTGGTGATTTGATGGGAATTTGGTCAGTGGATCAATAATCTGTGAATATTTGAACCACTTTTTGGTTGTTTAGGCCTGGACATTTGAATGCTTCATAGATAATTGTTGAATAATTGGGTTTTCCAGTTGTTTGAAGAAAAATTAAGGACAATTTAATCCAGTATATATAAGCATATGATTTAGGGGGTGACTTGCAGAGCTTATTGCTGCTCCCTGCAATTTGACCTGATTTGTGCCCAGTTTTAAGCCATTTTGACTGTTGGAAGCATGATTGTACATTGTCATTCCCGTCTATTTGTTCAATGGAGCATGTGATGTTATCTGGGACACTAATGAGGACTAATTTGTACAAACATCACATTAACTAATGTAAATTCAGCAGTCTGATGGCTTGAACAGTAACCAGAGAAGGATTTACTCTAATTATGGCTCTGTATGATAAATGGCTGTGGTCTCTGACCCTCCCTTCAAAAGACTGTTTTCATCTTTTATAATACTCTGATTTATTGGTTCATCTGTGCAGAGTCTGATGTGAGCCAGAGATACCAGAAACCAGCTCTTCCTCTCTCTTTTCTATTCATTTCTTTTGGCTAAGAGGAGTTCACAACAGTTTCCAATTTTACTAATTCAATCCACAAAGTTCTTCTTCACAAAGCCGATGATCCTGGCTTTTGTTCATTCCCGGGAGACCTAAAGATGATCATTATCCCTTTTCCTGTGATGATTTGTAAATGACAGATAGCCACAGCTCTTTCTTAAATTTCCCCGGATGTATAGACATTTAGAAGAAGGAAGACGGAATAAGGAGACAAATGTTTAAAAAACAGTTGAACAGAAACTGAGGGAAACCAAATCTCTTAGAGAGCTGTATGAAAATTGCTCTGACACATTCTAGGGATCTTACACTGCCTGGAAAATTATGAAAAGGTATGGAATTTCATTTCAAACTCAGGTTGAGTTCAAAGAACAGAGCATAGTATGGAGAAATGTTCATCTTTTCAGACTTAATTCATTCCCCATTTCTCTACATTTTTTATATTTCCATATGTCCATCTTTCCATTGCTTACACAGAATTTCCTTTTAATCCTAAATTTCCATTTCTTTTCTTAATTTAAAATGTTTGAGTTTTATTGTATTTTATTGTATATTTATTTGCTGTTTTCTCTGATAACATGAGGCTCTAATTAACATGAGAAATAACTGCACTTAGTTAGCTTCTCATATCTCTGCCTCAACCAGTAATTGAGAACAAAACTTTGCGATTTGTGGTGAGCTTGTTAAAAATGGGTTCCGAATCTGTAGGGTTGAGACTCTGATGTGGTCCACGAAACATTAAGTTAGGAGGCTTGAAATGATCTTCATGGATCAAGTTGGATTTGGAAAGGACCTAGACCAGCATACTTGCCGTTAATTGTTCAAACAAACACAAACCAGTGCTCATAAATGGTTGAAAATAGCATGATCGTTTTATGAAGCTGTTTTCAGATGGTTTGTTGGTTGTGTTTTTCCTGTCAACAGACAAGGCCAGAAATCACTGTTGCTGTTAATGTTCCTTGTTAATCAGAAGCTGAAACGTTTATCAACTTCTGGTACGAACCCAAACCAAAGCTGTTTCCTCAGTGCTAAACTGAATCATCAGCAAGGAGATTTTAATGGTATTGAACAGAAATGTATTAATCAGGTTGGAAAAGTCCAGAAAGAAAATGCAGCTTGAGATGTAGGTGTAATGCTACTTGACACGCCATTGGCTGGTGTTTACAAAGCAGCCAATCCCGTAGCACCAATCATTTTCCTAGGCACTGATACACTGTACACCCTGCACAAAAATAATGAAGTGTGTAGATGTTAGCTTCTCTAGTAGTTTTAAGAAAGTTTCCACTGTGCGTATTCTCACACATTAAGATATATTTGGTATTTTGCAGACAGCTGTGGACCCTAAACTCCACAAATACCAGAGGATTCACTGGACGTGGTTTTACTCCTGCCAAGTCCTGCCTGTACTGCTATTATTGATATTATTCAACTTGAAGTCTATTTCTGAGATGATGTTAAACTGTTTGAATATATAAACATAACATTAGCA
The DNA here is from genome assembly GCF_002775205.1 of Xiphophorus maculatus. Lineage (NCBI taxonomy): Eukaryota > Metazoa > Chordata > Actinopteri > Cyprinodontiformes > Poeciliidae > Xiphophorus > Xiphophorus maculatus. The sequence continues at coordinate 11,536,719 of NC_036455.1, read as the reverse complement.
ATGTTGCCTAAACCAAAGAAGCCAAGAACTAATTATTTAAATTTACACACCAACAATTCCAGAATTTCTTCAGTTTGTGCAACGGTCTATCTTTACATTGAACCATCAGTAATAATCATTTCCCAATATATTGGAAGGAAATTAAAAAGCTAATATCCATCCATTTTCTGTACACCCTTCTCCCTAGTGGAGTCGGGAGGGGTGCTGGTGCCTATCTCCAGCTAACGATTCGGGTGAGAGGCGGGGAACACCCTGGACAGGTCGCCAGTCTGTCCCAAAAAAGCTAGTATAAGATTTGTAATTTTACAAAAGATTTACTTTTTTGGTTTACAAATTTCTTCTACTAACCAGATCCTCTCTAATATGAAGTATTAATATAAGAATTTGAGATTGGTGGCTCTTGAAGACACAGATTCAGAAACTGAGAAATAAAACAGTTAATAAAATAGTAAAGCTGTTCACTGGGGAACCAAACAAACACTGAAAGCAAAAAGAGGTAATAGAAATGAGTTAGTCATTAGGTATTCATAAGTATGGATATAATTATTTTATAATTAAGGAAGATTCAGATAACTGAGGCAAATTCAGAACAGTTTTCCTACATTTCAGTGATTATTGGACAAAACAAAAGTTGGAGTGAAATGTTGTGTCCTTACATCACCTTAGAGGTTGATAAAATCCAAAGGTGTCCAACAAAACAAACAGTTCCTGCTGTGGTTTTAGGTAGGTCACTCAGGATCTTTGAACCTGTCAGTCTTCCTCTGTTTGCATGGATTTCCCAAAATGCCCAGCTTCAATGCGAAATACAGGATCTTCAAAAATGCAGTAAATCGTGCAAGTTTCGAATCTGCCCCTTTCATCTTCTGCTTGTCCTGTTGCTATGATGTGGAGAAAATATCTGCCTGACCTCGTCACTTAAAGGGGTGTTTGTTACAGTTTTCTTTGTACTATATTCAAATTTGTTAGCGAATAAACTGCTTTGAATTTGTAGAATTAAAGTCTTGGTGCAAAGAAAAAAGGGGAAAAAAACAGATACGGAGCCCTGCAGAGTCTGTTTCTGAGAATTCTTCCAGGGACTTTGTGCTCGGATTTTTATTCCAAGTCATAAACAATAGAAATAAGCTGCAGAGATCTGTGAAAAAATATTCTTTTGATGAAATGAGATACAGACAGAGAAGCAAGAGGGAAAGCAGCAGAGATTCAGTCAGGCTAGCGAGGCTGCTACACAGAGAATACCACTGCTGCAATTCAAATGTGCCTCCAGTGATTGTGTGTCTTTGAACACAGTGCGTCGGTGTGTGTTTGTGTAAATGCATACATTTTAGAAATGGGTTCAGTTTTGTGTGCAGAACTTTGTGCATTCGAGAGCACCTTTGTTTGTCTTTGTTTTGGCATTTGCATGCTGCTATTTTAGCTTTAATGGAAACACACATTCATCCTGGTGTGTGGGCGTGTGTGTACGTGTGTGCTCTTTATTCTGAATTATAAACACGTGACTGGGTTGAGCTTGATGCATCCAGCCAGAAATCCCTCCGGTCGTTGTAGAGCTGAAGTGTTACTACAGAGCTGCAGAGAGAGCGAGAGAAAACTGGGAGAGAGAGTTAACCAGAGAGACTGATGGAAAATAGGCTGGAAATAATAATCTCATCCACATGCACATGTTTTACTTTGATTTTAATTTGTGCTCAGCAGAAACGGAGAACAGCTCAGAGGGAGGCGAAGCATAAAAACATGGATGCAGCTGTGGTTTTGCAAAGCATCCTGGTGATAGTTTTCATCTGCTGCAAAACATGAATAATCACCCTGGGTCTCTTTGTTGAAAGAAAGTAAACCGAACAACAAATAGCCACATCATGTTGGGGTTAATTGATAGTGAAAGTTTTGACTAACATATAGACATAAAAAAATCCAAGAGAGTCAGTGGAGCTCCAGGCAAAAAGTCTGAGTCCTGTTTCATCGGTGTAGATGAGTTTGAGAATGATGAAGGTGTCTGTCCCTTTAAATGGATTTTTCTAAAGGTATCAACTGTCCTTTCAGATACAATAAATACATTTTCCTAGGCTAAAATACATCAAAGTAGTGCATTTAGTCAAAAAAGAAAGCGCTAAAAGCAATCACTAAACATAATTTTATCCAGAAATCTAGTACTTATTTTAATAAACTTATAAACTACACATAAAAATCTAAGCAGATCCTAAATTAGCTAAATGCTAAATGAAATAATCAAAGTTTCTTACAGTAGTAGACTAAAGTGGTCAGTAAAGGAATAAAATTTGGTTGGACTTTGGGTAAAAGTATTGGTTTTATTTCAAAACCTTTGGCTTGAAACAGTGTGAGGCGTTGAACGTCTCCTGCTATGCTGGACATTTTCATACATTTTTCCCTGGTGCTTCATTCAATAGCACAGAGAGGCTGGTAAAATACATGGGATGTCATACACTTATAAGAAATGAATATGAATTAATCTGCTGCTAATTTTTGGTTTATGTAAAGCAAAGAAATTTTTTTATTATTGTCTGATGTGTTTCAGGCTTTGATGATTAATTTGAACCAGTTTTTCAGATGGTAAAGAAAAACAGCAAGATTTTCAAAACAAACAAGGGATGCACAAGGTTTTCTCTAAAGCACACAAGGTCAAAATTTACCTACACCTTCAAATATACACTAGTATCTGGTTTAATGTTCCTTAAGTTTCAACTCCATCACATGCTTTTTGTTACCATCTGCAAGCCTTTGCACCTTTTGCAGTCAGGTAGAAGTTTTTAACGCTTAAAAATCCGTGATAACTTTCAAACACGTTTGTTTCTGTGGTGCTGGTGTTGTACAAAATGGATTAAATGATAAATAACCGCAAATTGTTTAAGCTTTCCTCAAATTAACAATTAGATAGTTCTGTCTAGAGCTCCAAAAGGAAAGTGAACTGAACTGCTTTTACAGTGGAATTAATGATTACACTGTAAAAAAACTAACATCTACATTAGTTTTTATCCTTGTTTTGGGCAAGATTATTATTATTATTTTGTAAAAATCTGTGATAATGTATCAGAATGTATAAAACTTTTTAAAAGTATACGATTTTGCAATTGACACCCATATCTGTTTTTGGATTTGAAATAAGTAAAGATGATTTTCTGGCTCTTTTTGCATTTAAAATGTACTTATAATGAATGGCAAACTCTATTTATTGGCAGATGCTTAAACATGTCTGCATTATAGAGTAAAACAACATTTTCTGAGACAATAAGAATCCTTATTCTGATCATGAAATTGACCTGTAGCAAGTTTCTATTCATTGCTTTTTTAGTTCAAGAAAAATATAGATCCCAAAAGTTTATCGAAATTCATTACTTCAGTGCATCCAGGTCATCTCATTCAGTCCAAAAAAAGAGAGAAAAAAATGTAAATTACAAACAGATTGCTATCTTAATATTCCCTAGAGCCACTGCATGAACTCATTACTCGTGAAATGTGAAAACATGTGCCGCTCAGATTTTCCTTAGCTGTTACCAAGGCGTTCTTTAACAATGAGCAAATGTTATGCCACAGATCCCAAGGATCAGAGTACATGACATTTTTAGGAATAACCGTAAAACCTGAAATCTTGTCTTGCTGTCAGCTCGTCACTTCGGACTGTCTTTCAGGTGAAGTACAATATGAAAAAAGACAGGAAAAATATGGTAAAGTGAAAAAAAAATCACACGTCTAATAAGTTGTTCTTTTGCTCGAGGCTGATTTGTCCTCCAAACTCCATGGGAATCCGGTGGAGAAACAGACGTGTGGAGACTGACAATAAAGACAGAGGTGGATGAACAGACAGAAAATTCATGCTGAAATGCCTCGTATGGTGCTAGAATCACAAACAGGCCAGTCAAGTTTGAGATGTTATAAACTAGGTCTTCCTGTTCAGCTGATATGCATGTCTGGTTTTGTTGTTTTTTTAAACAGACTCAATAATATAAATACTACAAAATATTTTTGCATCATCTCATTTTCAATATTTAAAAGTAAAGCTGAATATTTTTCTTATCATTGAGTGATTTAGCCGTGAAGTTGTTTGTATTCAGATATGCAAAGTGTGAAAATAGTTTAGGTTTGTTTAAACTTGTTTTTATATGTCAAAGACAATTATGCAAATGAAGTCAACACATTATATTGTACTGAAAAATCAAATACAATGTTTACATGCTTTCTGCATCACATCTTTAGACTGAACTCTGCTGTTGCTTAGTGTAGCCTTGAACCAGTTAAAGGTAAAATTTTAATGATCAAACTACATAATTAAATTTTGGTTTGCAGCTATTTTACAGGAAGGCATTTGGTTTTCTCGTCATATTTAAGCTAAATCACTTCCTGACTGCAAACATGCTGCAACATTATTTTTGAATAGTTGTGGCTTCTTCCTGGCAGGCATCCCAAGTACACCAGTGCTGATCCTTGTTCACATGATGATAATTAATATTAACACTTCCTGGAGGGAAAGTTTCTGAAAATCTATAGACAATAGCCTTGCAGGATTTTAAACACTTTCTCTATTTGGGTTTGCTGTTTTCTTTTCAAGAATCTGATGTTTTTCTTGATTGTAGAAACAGTTTAAGTTGTTTTAGTTTGATATACATCATTACTTTGCTGTTTATTGAACATTAAGGGGACATGTTGTGAATAGTAGAATTTAATATGTTTGATTCACAGGATCTGTAATAATCCGATGATGTCTTTGGGTTTGGTTAGACAAAGATTCCAGGATGTGACACATTTTGTACAAGAATGCAATCGGTTCAAAAACCGGTTCAAATGTACACATTTTTTTATTCCTAAAGTAATTTTCCAGTCATAGTCTTTATTTTAGTTGATGAAACCATATCTTTGTGTGAAAATCAGGAAATAGGACTAATTAGAGAATAATAATTACATGCAGAGGAATCTTGCTTTTTCATATTTCCAAAATGTTTACTACAAAAAGTGCTATTGTACATTTATAAATAATTAATTTAAGAGATCAATTTATGCTTAAGCGTGTCACAATAACAAATTTTGCTGAATGATAAATTATCCAAGAAGTTATTGCGATAAATGATAATATTGTGATTTTCAGACCATTTTCAAGTAATATATTATGATAATGCATGTATGTCTTCTCATAGCTCAATAAACTTTAATTTCTAACAAATATTTAACACTGGAACTGGAAGAATAGTAAAATATCCCTCCCAAAAAACAAAACTGAAGCCTCATTGACATCCGGTCTTTGGTAAAGAGCGAGAGAGACACGAGAAAAACAATCAATCATGGAAATTGACATTATTGAGCTTGTTTTAATTTATCATGCGGTAAACTGTTTTATTGCAACAGGCTTAAACTAGAATGGCTAGAGTTAGTCCACTTTGACGTATACCTATATCGGCTTCGATAGTCCAACTGGCCTGAAGGATTTTCTCTAGCAGGTGCTTTTGTTCTGTAAATAGGGCCATTACCTTATCAGTACCCTGGTAATGGCCTCAACGCATCTCACAGTTGCACAATAGACTTAGACTTCGACTTAGACTGACTTTGTTGTCATTTTCAATGCACAGGGTGTATAAAGAACGAAATTTCGTTGCATACGGCTCAGGACAATGTTTGAGGTTCCAATGTATTAGCTGTTTTCAACAGGCGCTTTTGTTCCGTAAATAAGGCCATTACTGGCGCACCCAAGCACAATGAAATCATTATAACCTAGCTATAACATAGCTTTATTTCAAAGAGAAACATTACTAATTTCTTTTAGAAAAACCTTTGCACATTTCTTGAAACAGATTGTATGTTTTGCAAACTCTATGTACATTTGGCAAAATGACCTGGATAATGCAGCACAACATCATGGATCAGCTGCAAAAGGTCACATCTCTCCAAAAACACTTCATGTATGCTTCAAAACTAAACTGAAGAGCACTACCTACAGGAGACCTGATCTCCTGCAGGTATCATAGATACCCACCCCCAACATGGACTATTCACATTCCCACCTTCTGGCCCGACGGTCAACGACCACATTTACAATTGAAGAAGGGATGCTAATTTGAGCCATCAGAGTCGTCAGGGTGGACTCCGGCCTTTTGGCCCTGCTGAGCCGATATGGGAAGGACTCGAAAACTGTATCATCCTAGTGTTAACTATGCATTTTTTAATAAATGTAAATATATTTTATCTGTTGCATTTTATTTGTTTTCTCAAGCCTGTGTTGGAAACGTTCCAAAAGAGGTGATTCTTATCACTTTCAAAAGACAGCCGACCTAAGCACCGATTAGACCATCCTTGACCTTTGGAGCAATACAACAATAACAGATAGGCCTGGTTTTAACGGAGCCGCTTCAGCTCAAACCCACAACTGAGATGAAACTGTAAAAGCAGTCAATCGCAATTTCTGCAAACATAGCAGTTCTAAATTCCTCTCATGAAAGGATGAAATCCTGAGCTGGTTGCACAGCTACTAAACCGGGTGCTTGTCTCTTTAAAAGGATAATGCCAAGCTTAGGCAACCAGTGATTTAACATTCAAGGCTGTGATTAATCCAGGGAAGTGTAGGGTTAAACGAGACACTGACTATGCACTCTATAACAGAGGACAGCTAGAGAGAGAGAGAGAGAGAGAAAGAGAGAGGAGGGGTTTAGAGAGTTCGCTCTGCATGTTCAGAAATCTCTCTCACTCTCCCTGTCTCTCACACGCCCAGGCCATGTGCAGCCGCCACATCACGTGCCGCTGCAGAGATCATCCAAGCTGGAGAGGCAGCATGCGAGCGAGAGCAGGAGACGGAGTGGAAGGGAAGGGAGGGGAGGAGGAGGAAATGGAGAGCAGAGCAGAGGGAGATTTAGAGAGGGAGGAAGCAGTAGAGATTACAGATTAAACAAACACTAGAGGAAACAGGAGACAAGTTCAGGCACTAATTCGTAACATTTTTCACATTTCACAATGTGCTTCCTCATGGCACAGATTACACGCCTAAATAAACTCCTACTGAAAGCATTCTGTGACATCATTCGGATTTTCAAATGAATTTTTACGTATTACATCAAAAAATCCACAAGTTTAAACTAAAGATGCAAAGATTCTTGGAATTTATGTTGATGAAATATTTCCAAAGCAGCTCTATACCTTCAAATGTGAACACTAACAAAATAAGTGCACATTTTTTTGTTGTGTAAAATGTATGCAGATATAAAAATGTTTTTTTGAAGAGGTTTTGTTTAAATTTGGTATTTTTTAAAACATTTTCAATGACACATTTCTACATGATCAAAACAAATTGATGGAAACAATCCCTCACTTGTGGCACATGGCACTACTGCTATTCATGCCTTTTTTAATGACCTTTAGTAAAAATCGTGATTTTCTCAGCTCACCAAAGGATTTTTATCACCTTTAGGTCTCTGGATGACCATAAAAAAAGTTTATTTTGTTTCTAGTGTTTCTGTTTATTATGTTTGTGATCATTATCCTGCAGAGTTAGGTTTTAAAAGCTCACATTTAGACGCCATTTCTTTGGCGTCTAAAGAAAAAACAGACCCACAGCATCACAGATCCTCCACCATAAAATCATCCTTGAGCCTTCAGTAGATGTCAGATACACCTGTAGTGTTTTTGTGTTGCTGAGAAGCTCAGCCTCGACCTCATTTGACCCTGGCTCAGATTTCCTGTTAGTCTAGCAAACTGCAAACATTTGCATAGAAATAAATGTTTTTTGGGGGGTTTTTTTCTGGCATGTCTGTGTGTAGATTGTGTTAAATGCTGTTATGAAGTCTTGGGAACTTTTGAGACTTAGAGATGTTTTTTTGTTTTTTATTTACTTTCTGTATCATCCTGCTCACTGTGTGGTGAAAAGATAAACATGGGTTCATATTCTGCCTTCTTTGTCAGAGTAACAATTCTTTCAAATTCCTTCCAAATTCCTTTTTAAATTTTAAAAAGGAATTTGCTTTCACTCTATATACAGGCTGGTTTAATCCTGTAGCCAATTTCTTGTTGCCATTTTCATGGACTACTAATGAAAGTTTCTAGACATTTTGATAAATGTAAAAACATCAATTATTATTAGGTTAAAAATTATTATTTCGTAGGAATAGATAAGGGTGTTAACAGGTTTGGCAGCAGTTATTGTCTTGCATGTAGTTTTCCCTCACTGATTAATGTACTCGTAATTAAATCCTTAACCTGGGTGCCATTAAGGTTGGGTGTATATGAATATGGTAAACAATTTTGTTATTAAAGAGCAGTAAAGAATAACACTAATGACACCATTACAAAACACTTTTAAGTCTTGGTTTAGCAGGCTTTAGAGTTACTTACACTAAAGCCAGTTGTTTATTTGTGGTGATCTAATTGATTAAAGGTCCAGTAGTTTCTGTCTTTTTTAAAGCACATCATCTGTTTAATGTAATTGGTATGATGAACTGTTTGGAGTGTCAAGTGTGATTTTTTTAAGATATATCAACTTATCCTGAGTAACAAATAGACCATAAACTTTATATTTTAAACTACTTGCTGTGCAGTTGTGTATTTTAAGCAGTCATATTCAGCTAAGTGAGATTATTTTCAATAGACTCCATAATAATATTGTCTTTTATGTTCATTTTCTCTTCTACCAGAATCAGAATCTGAGGTGGTAGAGAGAGCCGGTATGATGAAATCTGCAGCTGTGTTGGTGATCATACAGCTGAGACTGGGTTTGAGGAATGTCATGTGTGTCCAGAGTGAGCATCTGCTGCTGTGGGACTCTGTCCAACTGGCTGCACATCACATCCGGATGAAAAATGCAAGTTCATACACTCGGAATATATTGGGCAAGAATTTTTGCACTCCAAACAGTCTAACAATATTATACACACACCAATATCAGAATGATTATATTTTCGCGATATATTTTTAGGAAATCTTGGACCATATTTGCAGGCAGATGCTATTTTGCAAGTCAAGAAAGAACCTACTTGTAGTGGTGGTCCCATAGCATTGACATCTAACATATTTTAACTCTAGAAATTAGTTTCCTGTAAAATATTTTTCAGCATCCCCTAAAAACATTTTTCTTAAGCCTTTTTAAACACTCCACTGAGGCTGAAAATAGTTAACTTTGAGCATTCAGCTGTTGTTTTTTTCAGAAGCTTGTACAAAGTAACATTGTCTACCCGAAATAATTCTATGTTCATAGTGATCCAGTGGGATCCTCTGGTCAGTTCACTGGTCGGAGTAAAAAAAGCTAAATATCAGCAGAATCCAGGAACTTGACAATTTCTTAGTGCATCTCTGATCTCAATGGATGCAATAATACATTATTATTTTCTCCCTTATAACAGTAGTCATTGTGTTCAAGCACCCTATTTTTTGTTTCTGCATTCTTTTATTTCACACTTTTAATATAATTTGACTTATTTTGGTAAATTTACAACAACAAACTGATAATTTACCAAAAAAGGAATAAGCGGAAGCCAAGCCTTTTCTACCCTACTTGAGTCTACAAAATGTTTTAAATTTATGTGACAAGTAAATAGCTGAGATTTAAGAAGATCTAAGCCTTTCAACAGACCGTCCTAAATGTTTTTGTGCTCTCTATTATGTTTGTCAGGACCTGTCAGTGTCTATTTGCTTAACAACAAAGCTGAAATCCTCTTTTTATCTCAAACGTGAACTGAGAGGGAAAAAAAACGAATGCTGGCTTCAGTAAATAGCAGCATTTCATGGTTACAGTAAACCTGCCATGTGGCATCTGCACGCCGTCATCTGATCCATTCAGAGGCCAGTCAGTGTGTCATAATCTGATCTGACCACTGGCAGAGCTTCAGCGGTGATTTGGAAAGACGACGGTGACAGGAGGGGGAGGTCACTATGATCTCTATAATGCTGTGACATAACACGCAGTCGGTGTGTTGACACTGGGTGCAACACTCCCGGGGTGTGTCACCTGGACTCAGCTGTTTCTGGTGTGCGTCGGTGTTCTGGTGTTTTTGTACACTCGTGAACATTCACGTGCCTGCGTGTGTTTGTTCAAGTGTGCGAGTCCAGGCTTGTCTCGGTTTTTACGCACCGTCTGTGTTTTTTTCAGAATCCCACTGTGAAGTTAGGAGACACAGGTCACATTTTTTTTCCATTTTTTGAGCAATAGACATTAATTGAAACCTGGATAAGTCAGAGCTAAATAATCATTCAAAAAAAATTCTTAAATTATGTCATTTGTATGTCTTCTAGTGAACACATACATTATGTGTTAGTAATTCAGTATTTAATATTTTAATAGGAATAGACTTTGATGCTCACCCTGTGATGTGCAAGACAAATAGAAAAATTTGATTGAGTCTCACAGCAATGAACTTCAACTATTTGCCTATAAACAAATCAACCCACACTGTGCACTTTGTAGTTTTGTGAGTGCAATAATAATCAGATAATGATCTGGGACATGTGCTTTGATGCATAAACGAGGATAAAATCATGGAATTAGATCATTTCCTGCTGAACCCAAACTACTACTGCTATCGAACTTCAAACAGTTTTATGTGTGTCTGGAAAATCTGAGGCAAGTCAGACCTCAAAGAAAACTGGAAACCAGTATTGACCTGGAAGAGTCTGATCTCTAATAAGTCTGTAATAAAGACATCTCTCTGAATCTTGTGGTGTTGCCTAAGACGAAGAATTAGGGCCATACTAAGAAGAAAAAAAAAGAAATTATAAAATATTACACAAATAAAGTTGTAGTATTATTTGACTCCATCATATTATTAGTTAATTCTCTTTTTTTTTTCTTAGTATGACCCTAACACTGTCGTATTTGCCAAAGACAGAAGAATTTAAATTGAAAGCATAAAGAGGTGGTGGAGAGGGGACCTGCCTCAATGTTTACGTTCCAGGGAGGGAAGCCCTATTCATGTAACACACTCCTTGTATCACATCGCGTTTTCTTCCCAGCTTGTAAATGAAAAAAAAAAAGCAGGTGCCAGCAGAGTTCACAGCTTGTCTTCGTATCTTCCATGACAGAAACAAACAAAGAGGAAATGAAATGCTGTTCAAAGTCCTCATCTGATTTAACTGCTGACAACGTCTGCTGCGACTATTATTGCTCATAATGTTCTAAATGTTTCTAAAAGTACTGCTAAGCCCAGATCTGTGTCTGAAGGACTTTTGTCATAGCTGGTGCACAAGCCACAATTAGAATAGCAAAGATTCCTGCTACCACTGGACTTTGTTGCTGCCACTAAAGAAGAGCACTGAAATCTTTTCTAGTTGCTCCATTATTTCAGATTTAATAATGTGTCTGAAACAGAAACTTTGGTAATTCCTTTGTCATAGATGTAGTGTGAAATATCCAGTTGATTGTTTCCATCATTTCTGTTTCAATCATCTTGGCTTGATTGAACGACTGCCAATATGTTGCTTTTAAATATCACAACAGAAATATTTGGTCCAAAATGACCTGCAGAATATGGCAAATCAACAAAATAATTACAATAAAATTTTAATCTTTTATTGTAAAGCATTAGTTAAATCAATTTCATTATCTGACAGGTTTAAAATGAACTGGGTTAAACAAACAATCTGATATGAAACTGTTCCAGCAATCATATTTAGAGGTGAAAAATAAAAGATGTCTTTTCCCTGATCATTTGTGTTAATAACAGAATGTATGTTTGATGTTGTATATGTTTTGGCACAACCAGCATAACAAAGGCACCTCCCGTCGGATTTACTCACCAAAACTAAATTACAACTTTCTGCTGAGTTCAGAGTGGTTCTGTTTATACCTCCGGGTGTAACGGCTGTGGAACAGCCTGAGCTTAACAAAATAGTTAGGTAAATTTTTATAAGTATCTTTTATAAATATTTAATAACTTATTTGGAATTTGTAGCTCGTCTCGCATCTTCAATAAACAAAAAATCAGATTAGTATTTTCCTAAGGTTGAAGCTAATGGCTTGTCTGAGCTGGCAGAGTTCCAAAGTGGACCTTTACCATCTCAAAACCACTCATATTTTTCCAATATGTTTATTTAAATGTGACTCTTTTAACCATTGTCTTTGTTGCATTACATTCAAGTCTGCCATTATTTACATAGTAGAGAGGATAGCAATCTTCCATCTGAAATAATGTTGAATTGGACCTGTTTTGTTTCCACTCAGAATAGAGAAATTAACCTAGAAAATTCACCATCATACTCAGTCAGGATGGTGGTTTAAATGTTCTACAGACAACATCAGAATTAGCATCTTGTGAATGATTTAGGATGGTAGAAAAAGAAGAACCTCAACTCAGATTAGTTGTTAGCTTCAGCATTTGGGAAACACTTATGGTGATACTAAAATATATTAACACAGCTTCTACTGCAGGTAATGACTGCATTGTCATAGATTTTCAACAGGACCTCGCTTGGCTCTCTCCCTTCTTCCCATTGCTGCAGATATGGCTTAATTTGTCCATTGGCCCAGATGTTGCTTGACTGATGGTTTGATTTGCTAACTATACTGACTGTATTTCTATATATTGTATTGGAGATCTAGTGATATAGTTACTTCCTGGTTTTAATTCTTTGGACGGATCAGCGATAGTCAGCAGCACAGAACGGAGGAGTGAATTGTTTCATGTTCCAAACTGTCTTTTAGATTTATCATTTAAAGATGCAAAAATTAACTGATTGATGGTGATATATGAGCACATGGCTATAATTCTACTTCAGATGAGTGATATGGCTTTCTGCCCAGGGCAGAACAGTAAAGGGGGCACCACAGAGGGGAAAAATAATTCAAATTAATATAACATTTAAAGTTGCAGTCTGCTAATGCTTATTTGCATGTTCAATTTGTATTATTATATACTAAAAAGTGAAAAACAATTATTTTAAAACTCAGCTTTATATTTCTGAAAATTTATTCTAATTTCAAAAACACAATAAATAAATAAATATTTGTCACAAATTTTTGACATGTTAGATTGAGATAAATGTGAAAAAAAGTTTGCTTTCCAGTTTCTCTTTTATCTAAGGCAATTGGCATGAAATTATTTCTGCATTTCCGTACGTCTTCACATCGTTAATAATTATTTTTGCAGAATGGGCTTCATCAGGGAAGTAGGTGTGCATTTGGGTGGTTTTTGAATGTACTCCCAACCTGTACAGGGTGTACCCCACTTCTAGCCCAATGATTACTGGAGGTGGGCACAAGCTCTCCTGCAATCCTGCACGGATAAGTGGGTATGGATAATGATGGCTGACTCACCAAAAACCATTAACACATTTCTTTCCTGAGAGATTTCTCATACTGCGCATTGTTTCAATTTTGAGCCTCACTCCTCTGCATCATCTTATTTCATTGCATTACACTGCGTTGAGCCATGTTGTGTTAAATCAGAGTGGATCGTAGTTGACATTCACATCAAACTGGATGAAATTGGTGTTTGCTGCTCATGAATCTGGAATCGACCACAAAGCAGACTCCCGTAGAAATGTGGAAGAAATAAGTCGGAGAGGAAAAGGTTCAAGGTCCAAACTCTTCCTAGCTGATAATATTAGAACAGCTAAATTAAAATATGTTTTTCTGAAAACAATAAAAGCTAGCCCTGTTTTCTTTAATGTTAACCAATAAAAAAACATAACATTTTCACTTACTGCTCCCATTATGTGACTTGTAATTGCTATAAATTGTAGGGGGGACTCTTTTGAAGAACAAATTGAGTACAGTGCAGTAATTGTAAATACAATTTTAAGCAATAAGAATTTGCTGAGGGTGAAAAGTCAGTGAAAAAAATACACAAAATTAGCTAAATTACAGTAATTTCTGCATGTTAATTGTTATCTTTATCCTTGTATAATTAGCGTGATTACTATTCTTTTTGTTGTAGCTTTGCTCCCTTTTATTGCATAAGAGAGTTGATTCAGAAAATGACAACCTGATTTTTTTTAGGACAACATAGAATTAGTCTGCAATTTTTTTTTCAGCTTTGATTGTGTGTTTTCTCTTAAACATATTTCTGCATCACCTTCCTGCCAAAAGGCCTTTTTTGCAGCTGTGAGTTTGTTGCATTCAGCTTTACATGTAGGTGGATCACGTGAGATTTTTAGTGGATCTAACAAGAGATTAGTCAAGAGGAAGAGCTGCTCACCTGACTCTCAAACCGGAGGCTCTCTATTTTCTGCTGCTGTGGGCGTCTCTGCCCACGGCAGCTGATGTCTTCACATGTTGTTGGCAAACAGTCTAGTGAAATGACAGCTCAAAATAAAAAAAAATTAAAAATCCTGAAAATGAAGCAAAGGAAAATTTCTTAATGTCATCAATATTCAATTCAGTTTAATTTGAAAACACTTTGCTGATCCCAAAAATGAAAAATAAATGTTGCGACTCTCAAAGTTCTCCAGAGCTGTCATAGATGTTGATAGTTGTGGGCAGGAAGGATCTCCTGTAGCTGTCTGTAATGCAGCAGTTCTGAAGAAACCTGAGACAGAAGACACTGTTGTAAAGTGTTACATGGCTCCCATTGCAGTATTTCTGTTTTAATAATGAAGGATTTTAACTTGGAATTCTTGACTTGATTAAAGCATGATTAGAAGTGAAACCTTTTTAGATTGTATCATTAAATGGGCAAAGACCTCGAAAAGGTTTGATGTTTTCTTGTTGACATCATAACATGTTCTGATTTGCAAGATATTGGTGAATTTAAATCTAAGTTGCACATCATTTACTCACTGAAATATAAATGAATAAGAGCCTGGCGTGCAGAAATAGAGAAACACATAATCTCAGCTAAATTAATCCAAGCAGAGAGAATCAACGGCTGCTTCTCCAAATGCCTCCTGCTCTCAGACAGGAAATGAAGCCAGACGGGCCGCGTTAGGCGGCTGTTTACCCGGCAGCAGCAGAAGCCATGTTCTTGGATCAGTGTCAACTTTTCACCCAAAATGGCTGTTATTAGGACAAGGCTTTGGGCAGACTTATCCAGGATCAGCCCCTTTCAGCTGCCAGAGAATCATCAGCAGTTCGGCTGATGGATTCACAGAAGGAACAAATAATGTATAGATTCAGATATTCCTCATATTTAGTGATTCATGATTAATAGGCAAGAGTGCAAAAAAGAGCTTATACTTTGGTACAAATTTATTTTTTAAAATATTTTTTTAATATCATCTGTATCAAAGGATACAGATGTTTTACTAACATTCAAATATTTCTAGAGCTATAGTGCTCTAAGTTTTTTGTTAGGTTTTCACTTGACATTTGTATCTTTGTAATGAACTAAAAACATGTGTTGTTCAAAAATACCAAAGTAAGTCAACAGGCATGTTCAACCCAGAACTGAGACCCATTTTTACACCTAAGAGCCAATGCACAAAAAGCCAATGATGTTATGGGGACTGGAACTGATGTGTTACTGTAATGTCTCTGAGCTGCATGTAGAGGCCATCAGAGAGCTGAAGAATCAGTGTATTTCAGAGTATATTAGCATTGTAGATAGTTAAGATCAAACCTTTGTAACAAAATATAAATTACACATTATTCATGGAAAAAGGATCTGAGATGAATTTTTTTTATTGCATTTACACTGCATTAAAAACAGGAATAAATTTAGTTTAAGACATTTTTTGAGTTTGCCCTTGACTATTGAAGGTAACTTCTGAAAAGCTCAGAATAAAGACACCAACACTTTAGACTATATAGAGGACAGGGTTGAAAAGGTTATGTAGGCTTTTATCAACTACTTGCTAAGTGGTGGTCTAAAAATTGTTCTTTACTGCTTTGCTTGTTCTCTTTGCCATATACTCACTGGTAAAAATTACTTTTTTATGCTTCTGGATATCTTGACTTCTCAGTGCAGACTTGTGATCAATCAAGGACTTGTAAACAAAAGTCACATGGACCCAAAATGCACCCAAATGTTTAGTGTAGAGGGTTTTGGTAATCTGCGATGATGTGGCAAAGAAGACCTATTGAATCTTTTTCCACAAAAAATGGCTCCGGTTTCAAAGTTTACACCAACATTTTTCTCTGCTAAATAAAGAACGCCCACACGTTCTTTAGAAAAATTTATTGAAAACCTTCCATGAGCAGCTAATTATTAATCAAACCTTTGTAAAGTGTATGTAAGTATGAGGGGTAAAAGGTAAGAAATCGAACAATAATCAGTTTTATAGTATGATTACTGCTGAGGATGAAGAATCATGATGGTTGCATGTCACTATGCAGTTAAATCAAACCTCTACTTTGGGTAAAACTGCATCACATTGATTAAAATTACATAATGTGGCACAACATGCTAAGTAAAAGTGTAAACCAGGGCCGGTTCTCTGCGCTCATCAAGGAAGTCATCAGCAAAGTCAAGAAGGAGCCAAACTGAAAGTCAACAACACTAAGAAGATTTTATCTCCGAGTTCAGCCGCAGTTCAAATCTGAAAATCTCCGCCATTCACAAAGTTTACATGTCCACTCAATGAGTAAATGTTTTCAGCTGGATGTCTTAAAAGAAGGGGTTCTCAGAAAATTGCTTCACTTCATTCATCCCTCCCCCTTTTCTTCATGCATTGTCAGTCAGAGGTTGGTTGTGTTTTTTTTAGCTGATCTGAATAATGACATGACTGACAGTGAGCAGCAGCAGGTGACAAGCAGCAAATCAGTGTCAGTTCAGCTGCTTTGCATGCAGAAAAAGCCACAGAAAATGGTTTGTACTAAAGACTTTCTGTCTTCAAGACAGTAAAGCAAGGTGAATTTGATGGAAAACCCATAAGTTCTATAGATAAGTATTTGAAATATGTTGATTAAAAGCAGCTTTCTATATTTTTTGTGGTTACACATAGGGAAAAGAACCATAAAACTGTGTGATGCTCCCACCACTGTTTTGGTTGATATTGTTCACCATCTATGCAGCTATTTATAAATGGTGGCACAGAGCCCGGAGCTCTGAAGTGTCTTACAAATGTTGCCACAATACATTTCTGACTAGTGCCGGATGATTTCTAAGCTAACATTTGAATTTCTCCCTATTGAGGAGATATGTCCTAGCACTAAAATAAGATTTCTCCAGTTAGCAAAATTGGAAAGAAATGTCATGATAACTAGCGAGTGCAATGATTTGGCTGAGAATGGACTTACTATTCCTGGTTCTGTGGTGTTCCGTTGAGAAAAGCAAAGATGGGCTAAAGCAGAATAGCTGCAGGCTAAAAAGATCCATGGAAGGATTTCACATCCACTGGCACACAATGTACCAGCAGGATCTCCTGGATGATTTAGCCTTAATTAGGCTTTGTATTCCTGATAATTTAGTACTCTCACTAAACTATTTTAGAACTATTGTGTTTTCTCAAATTTATATGCATTCTTGAATCAACATTTTATTACATAGAATGATCATTAATGTTTTATTGCTGATCTTTAAGACTGAAGTGAAATTAGATTTTTAATGTGTCAAAGAACAGAAAGAAAATTCCAACCTCGGCGAAAATTGAGTTTGTTGTGCTTCTCTGGCAAGTTTTTCTGACTCAACACTGACACCAGGTGGATAAACTTTGCCATTGCATTTTTGCTTTGTTTAAGAACAACAAGTTTTAAGTGCCAAACGGATTTTAAAAGCAAGTTTGATACATTGAACACAATCATAATTAAGTAGAAAACAGCAGAGAGAAAGGGGAGAGGAAACACCCAGCATTTCTTCTTTACTGCTGTTATGAGATGAGCTGGAACATAATGTTCATGACCTCTGGGGTAATCCCCTTTATGGACATTTCAGACTCAGGATGAAGCCGGGGGGACAGAATGTACAGCTATGGTTCCTGTAGCTCCAAAACAGACCAAAACCCCAAGGTTTTCATAATACCAAGAACTTGTTACAGTTAAAAAATATCTATGAATTACCTATTTTTAACAATAAATCGACAACTGCAACTTCAAATGTATTTACACTGTATATATAAGCACATCTGAAGAATATGAAGAAATTAATAATAAAATAAACAACTTAGAGTCATCTGATTAATTGGTTATCTTTTAATAAGTCTAAGTAATGATAACTAATAGGCAAAATTATTGTCAGCCTTCAATTTATAAAATAAATGTAAATGGAGCATTATCATAATTTCTAATTTAGTTTTTTTTAAGTTGATCGGAGTGTCCTGGAATGATCTGTAAATACTTTTATTTTTTTACTGTAACATAAATATGGCCCATTTCTCAATTATATTTCCTAATGGGAGAGACAAGAAAACCTATCATACAAATAAGGTGGATGTGTGTTGATTTGTTTTACAATATAAGAAAATAAATATTATGCCAAATCGCCGTAACAACCATTAGATGCTTCATGGTAACTGGTAAAGATGTTGACCTTCATCAGATGAGAATAAAGTGAAGCTTTTCAGGCAACAATCACTCTATGTTGACCAGTTATCAAAGAAAATAGTGAACATGCAGAAAAGGATTTTGCATTCACGGTTAAGTGGAAAATCTGTGATGCTGTGGACACCAGAGCACTTCACTGTGAAGACTTCTGTCAGCTTAAAATGGGTCGTTGTTGGGTCTTTCACCAGGATTATGATAATGACTCCAAACATATGGACAAATCAGCACAGAACTGCAACGCAAAATCATAAAATCTCTTTCTTGGTTGTTTCATTCCATTTCCCTCTGTTGGGATCTTCTCCTCCATCATCTTCATCCTGTTTGTCTCCAGCTCTGCTGTTGCTCTCTGACATGTGGAAGTCTCTGACTCTGGCAGCAGATGGACTCTAATCTGCTGCTGAAAGTAAAACTCCATGATGATGATGATGATGATGAGTGGACAACCAAACGAGTAATTAAGCTGCTGTTTCTGTGTTCATTGCATCCCAGTGGCGTGTAAAGCAGATCAGACATCAGTGGAAACATGAAAAAGATTAAAAGGACTTAGCACACAATTTTAATGATGTTTTGTTTGGTGGTATAGGTACACTGAATGTATATATTTAATTATTTACTATTTCATTGAAACATTTAATATTAATTTAATATGATTTAGAGTAAAAAAATTGGATGGAAAAGTACTTTTCTTAAAGAAATACTTAATTTCTGTTTTTGTGAATAATCTTGGAATTTTGTGAAGATTAAATTAAATATGTATACTGGGACACAGACACGTCTGTAAGGAACCTAATAAAAATCCAAAAATACATATTTTGTTTTCTGTAGGTGGGCAGTCAGTGCCCCAGGACCCCTCGCCCACTTCCACCTGCCCTCCAGGGCCGCCGGGGCCTCCGGCTGGTGCCAACGGCAGCAGCGACGTCATGGTGAACTTTGACCCTGACCCGGCAGACCTGGCACTGTCCAGCGTGCCAGGGCAGGAGGCGTTTGACCCACGGCGGCATCGCTTCTCAGAGGACGAGCTGAAGCCTCAGCCGATGATCAAAAAGGCTCGCAAGATGCTCGTCCCAGACGAACAGAAGGTACTACATCTCCCACAATCCACTTCTGTCTGGCATAAAAACCAATCCATTCACTGCAGCAATGCGGTTTTTTTGTTGAAACTGAATGACAGAAACCTTTGTCGGTACGTCAATCCAGCAAATACAAATTATGATCTAAACAAAATATAGACTGATTTATAATTTTATGTAATTTCATATTTACATTTTGGGGAGTTTAAATATTTTTGGTTGACTGGCTTCAAACTCTGTTGATCTGGATGCCACACTGTAATTATGTACTAAGAGGCACAATCAATAATCATAAGCCTGAATAGAGCATTTGTTTTCATGATTTGATCATATTTTGCAGAAAAAGGTGACTTCCAGGTCAAATGATTTCAGGGACTTTCTTCTGATTCAAATGACATAAGACAAAAAATAAAAATCTAAATCTAAATTCTTAACTTGATCATCACAAAGGTCACTGCTCTGTGCTGCTCTGGAAGATCTTAAAAAAAACAAAAAACCTTACGGAGCGTGACGTCCAACTGGTGTTAATGCCTCTTGACAAGAGCTCTAAAATATTTTGTTCTCAGCTCATTGCACAATAGGCAAAGCTGTGATCTATTGCTCATGGTTTCACAGTTCAGCAAGGAGCAGCTGCATCTCCTGAAGCGCTTATAATTTATGGAGAGATGAAGGCACTCACCTCGCCGTGTTCAGTCGCGGTTAGTTTCATCAATCACGTGTGCAGCTATGACAAAAAAACCAAAAGAAAAAATTATATTGGGTCAATCCTAAAGGTGAGTTTCATATCAGTGCAGCAGCTTTTCATGAGCGGGATCAGCACTGCAAAAATAAAATGCCGAGTATTTGTGAATTGCATCACAAATCAAATTATTTCACATGATTTTACGCCAACAGAAACAGCGGCAGGAAATGTTTTATGCTAAGTGAGGTTTAACCTTTTGAGAAAATCTCCAAAAACAAACAAATAAAGAAAATATGAACACACCACAGCTGAGGTATTGTGTAACTCTTATTTTCTCAATAATTGTTGCAAAAGTACCTTTTTTTTCTGCCTGTAGTCGTGGATTGATGACAACCAGATGTAGATCGATCTGTAAAGGAAGCAGTAACTCTTTTGGACCCACGCTGATCCGCTCGTCATAAATCGTTCAGATAGAAATCTCTGGTTTTGCTTTCTATTTGACCTCTTTTTTCAGCTCTGTTTTTCCCTTAAGTTATTTCTCTGCCCAATAATCTCCTTGTTTGATCTTCAGTAGAAGACAGAATTTTTTTATGTGACCTTCAAACTACAGTATTGCTGCAGGATTTCTGCAGAGGGTTTATTGGTTCAACACAGCAGCTCAGCGGGTCTGCTTTGTACAGCTGGATTGGGTTCATTCAAACGATGGGTTTTTATTTTGCATCTTTTCAAATGGCATGTTTTAGAGCCTCCAGTAAATGATTAATCAGCTACTAAATTAGTTGACAATTATTTAGATAATTGATTAACCGCCATTAATTCGATGACTTTTTCAGCCCTAGTAGTGATATTTATTCTTCCGCAATTGTTCACATTTTTCTAGTGTAGATCAAATCTTGCCTGATGTAAGCTTCATAGTCAAGTAGTTAAGCAGGCTTCAAAAAATGTAGATTTTCATCTATCCATCAATTTTCTTACACCCATTGGGGTCAGGAGAGGTGCTGGTGTCTATCTCCAGTGGTCAACGAGCGAGAGGCGGGGTACACCCTGGACCAGTGGTCATTGTTCCCCAAAGTTCTCCAACTGACAACAGTCTAGGATGGTGTTAACCAGAATTAGGAGGTTATTTGTGATATATTGTGCAGCTCCACAAAAAAACTAGGCTTACTTTATAGAGTTTCTTCTGTTCTAGTGTGCTGTCGTAGCTTTAAATGTTCTCTAGTTGTAAGTATTGAGCTGTTGTTGCCTTTTTTCCTTTCCTGCCATCTTTCTACTCATCACATGACTGACCCTTGTCATCCCACTCTCCCCTCTTTTTCTTTTCTCTCCTCCCTTCACCTTTTCCCCCCCATACACCCCAACATACCACACCGGCGCCGCCAACAGGACGAGAAGTACTGGAGCCGGCGTTTGAAAAACAACGAGGCGGCCAAGCGCTCGCGAGACGCACGGCGACTGAAGGAGAACCAGATCTCGGTGCGCGCCGCCTTCCTGGAGCGGGAAAACGCCACCCTCCGGCAGGAAGTGGCCGACATGAGGAAGGAGCTAGGCCGCTGCAGGAACATCATCAACAAGTACGAGAGTCGGCATGGAGACTTGTGAAGACGGAGGAGGACGACAAAAGAGGGGAAGGATCTGAAGAGGAAGAGGAGTTGAGAGAAGGGTACGACCCAACAACAGCAGCACTTTAGTTGAAGTGACGAGGGGGCAAAGCCGGAGTAGATCTGCAGTAAGCGCTGTGTGACACCAGGCGCAAACATGGCCTGTTTGGTCCAGTTTTAGCAGGATACCACGACAAAAAAAGCGCAGTGATGCCACTTTACCCCAGTTTGACTCTTCGTATTTGCTATTTCACTGAATCCACACTCTGTACTGTACGGTCACACCGCATCCGTCCCCTCCGACGCTGTGCTTGCGCCCGGTGTTGCACTGCGTTTTTTGCAGGTAGTGCATTCTGACCTGCTGCTCTGGCCAGTTCAAACAGGGTGTTGAGTTCACAGTATGCCAGTGAAATGTCACTTTTTAAGCTCAAGGCATGGACACAAGCCAGGAGAGATCAGATGTGTAATTGTTTTATGGGTTTTTTCTATAACTAGTACAAAAATCTTATATTTTTGAACTGGGCAGGAAGGTAGAACTAGTCCAGCAAAATGGTGGGGGAGGAGGATGAGGAAGACGTGCAGGGTTTTCGTCCAGAACGCAAAGAGATTTTGACAAATGATTACTGTATATTTTTCTATTAGCAGAGATATTAAGGAGGAGGATTTTAGAGACAATCTTTTGTACATTTTATATATTGGGGAAGGGGCGGGGATTTCAGCTGGACAGTCACGGGGCCACATATAACTCTTTTCCTCTCAGCTGATTATTGCTAGTAAACAAAAAGATCTATTTTCAATGTTACGGAGCGGGTTAGTCAGAGGAAGATGTGTAACAGAGAATGTATCAAGGTTGAATCAGGTATTTCACACAGACAAGGCGAGGTAACTCAGTAATGATTTTTTTTTCTTTACGAGAAAGGGCGATGGAAGCATGACCAGAGGAAGAAACAAAACCTGTATAGCTTAAAGAAACTTTAGTGTTTGTTTTTTTCCTTGTGAGCTCGGTTTGAGCACTTGAGTTGTTTTCTTCTACTTGATTCTGTGTCTGACTTTTATTAATAATCACAGGGCTTTTATTTTTGTGAAGGTGAAGGAGAAAAGGAAAAAAAAAATAACACAGGAAGTAATTAGCCATCCAAACAGCTGGATGTGAGCAGATGTTTGAGAGCAAAGAAAAATAGAGCAGTGTTTTGCTGGCAGGTTTGCATTTAATTAGTAGAAGAGCTGCTCACATGTATTTTCTATTTACTCCTCAGTCATGTCCAGGAAATGTGCTAACTGGTTTAGGGTTGTGACTGAAAATGTCAGCATGCAGACACAAACAAACACACAGACACGCCCAGTCCTCTCCCTTATTTGAATCTTTATTGTTGTTGGTGATGTTGTTATGGACTTCTATGGTGCTGACCTGATCCTCCACCTGACAAACACACACACAAACAGACAATAATCATATTTACACATATGCAAACACACATCTGAAACACATTACTGAACTGCCTATACATTTTCTTTGTCTTTTATTCTTATTTTTAGTTCACATTTTCTTTCTTTTATTGTGTATCGTAATGAAAACTCCTATATAGATTTACACACAAACACTTTATCTATACCTCTCCTTCAAACTTTACCCAATGAGAAAGAGAAACGCACCCTACTGCTACTGTACCATACAACTGTACTATTAAATATTAAAGTATTCACTAGATATATATATGTGTATACGATATATGCTTGAATTATGTGATTATAGTTGTAACATACATAATTGAATATATTGCAGAAAAAAAACAAGATTTCTCTCAGGTGTTTCTTTTTTTGTCTGAGGTATAAAATCTGTTTGACTATGATAATAAAAACAGGAGCAAAAAAAAATCTTTCATCAAAAACCAGATTTTTGGAGGGTTTATTGGAAGAAAAAGTTGTAGTCTAATGTTTAGTTGTTATTTTAGTTCAGTTTATAACCAACTCACTTCAATATTTCAGAGAAAGTTAAACAACAGGCCTCAGGACTTTTCACTAATCCCCACAGTTACTGTAGCTCTGCCTGTCAAGCTCTGGATTCAGGAATGAAATAAAGGTTTAATATGAAAGTTGACCACGAGGTGCTGCTACTTTTTGTTGGTAATCGTGAAAAAGAAAAGAAGACTATAATTTTTTTATATTAGTACTAGAAGATGCACACTTTTTACCATTGAGATTTCTAGTGGTTATGTTTTAGATCCACCATCTTATCCAAATATTTGTTTCTGACTCCAATAAAGCCCCGCTTGGTCAAAACTCAATGCTAACATGCTAAAATGCTAATATTGAATCTCTTCCCACTGACACTTGACACTGAATCAGCATTTTAGCTGAAATAAAAAAGTTTTTCCTATTTGTTTTATATTTAACTGTTAGCTGGGAAATAAATTCAAGACCTGGATCTCATTTTAAAGAGAAATGTTTTGTTAAAATAAGAAGGTTTCTCATGTTTAAATATTGAATGACAATAATAGCTTTATTGTCTGATTAAAGATATTAAAATATATTAAACATGAATAAAATATTTCAGTTTAAGAACGAATCAAGATATTCTTTTACATTTTCATGTTAGTGATACTGTCATTATCACCACCTTCAGGCACTCAATCAGGTTTACAGCAATTTCATCTGTGCTGTTTTTTACAGTTTTTCTACATTTTATTCAGATATAGAAGAAATTAGAAAATTGTTTATATAGATAAAAGTACAGTTAATATGGTGGAACCAGATGGAAATAAAATTCTTCTAATATGATAATGAAAAAATAGTTTGAAGTAGAAGGACATTTTGGACATTTTGTTTTGCTTCAACACTGACATGCTATTTCAAACTTTCGGAATCAAAAAGTTACAGTCTTTCTAAATGCACCACAATGTTGTGCATTAAGTCCAAAGCTTGACAGGCATCTCGTTGTGGTCCATTACACGCTAACAGAGGTAGGGATGTTGTGAATCATGTTAGAACTGCCCAGTTCTTATTTACACATAGCAACTGTACCATTTTTTTACCTGCTATGTAGTCACAGTTGTAATTATTGCTGCTCTTGTATTTCTTTTAAATAGCTTCCTGCCTGTTTTCTTTAGGAGATGTTGTGTTTTGATTTTTGGCACATCACCCTTTGATTCCCAACAGCAGCTTTTATTTAGCAGTGAGTATGTGTAAACCTTTTTCTTGTCCTCTTTTTAAGGTAATATTTGTAGTCTGACACAAACTTTTGACTATAAATCCCCATACAAAGGAATCTCAAAGCTTCTTCCAAGTGCATATGAAAGTTTCTGTTCTTTCTTGAGATATCTGGGATTTCTGATTTCCTTTCACACACCTTTCAGAAACCTTTTGACAGTGCTATTTTTCTATGTAATTGTGTTGTTGAGCGTGTTGCAATTTTCTCTGGTGGGTGTTTGAGCCCCAGTCTTCACATGGAGGCAGCAACAATTTGCTGTTGTCGACAATGCGGGTAATACTGACAATAATGGTGATAACAATAATGGACACAGCCTTGATATTTCTTCTTCAACTTTGTGGATTCTCAGCCAACTTCTCCTTGTCGTGATTGACTGTTATTAACTACAAGCGCAACTCCAGCCGGACTCCTCACCAGTATTGTGCGCAGGCCACAGCGTTGATGGCATATGTTGGTATTTCTTTCTCCCTTCAGACACAAATAAAGGCTAATCCCTATTCACTGACAAAACTTCTCAAGTGTCTTAATGTGTGATCAAAAAATGAGCTCAAACCTTGCGACAAAACTTCCCTGACTATTATAAACAGTGTGTAAAGTGTGTGAACCAGGAAACTATTGAATTATCACTGACTTCACAGCAAAAAGAAAAAAAAGACAAAGGAAAATCATCTGACTGGTCAACCTATGAAACACATTTCAGGTGCTAAAGTAGAAAGACAGCAGAAGTGGTTTTGCAGAACCAATTAATGCAAAATGGATTTGAAGGCCTTTTTCAAACAAGAAACAGTCCCTTAATCTACGATAAGAAAGATTATTCACAAATGCTAAACAATTAAGACGTCTGCCAGTTTTCGTGCCAGTTCTCCAGTTGGCTGCTAAAAGCTGTTAAATCATGGGGGTACTTGGTTTTTCACAAATGGCTTTTCTATTTTTTCTTTAGTTTTGATGGCAGGAATATGTTGTATACTTGAGGTCAGATCCTAATATATACAGAGAGAATACAGGGAAGATAATTTTTCCTTTTTATTGTGTACTAGAGAGTTTTTATTTCACTCAATGAGTTAATTGACTTATTTACACAAAAATGATCAGAGCATACTGCAAAGACTAACACTGTGCTAACTTATGAACAAAGTATTAATGATGTTTGTTAGAAATGATTGTTTTTGGCTTTTTTTGCTGTTTCCAAATGTTTAAATTTATTTTAGAGATTTACGTCTTCAGTTCGTTTGCCATCTACCAAAAGACATGTTTTTATTTTTATTTTTGCATCTTTATCTGGAATGCAGGGCTATTTCTGAGAGACTTATTTGTGTTTGTGTTTTGTAACATTTCCTAAATTTATTGTTGAAAAGTAGGGTACTAGATTATAAAAAAAGCGCTTTTTTAAAAATAATCTAAGTTATAAAAAAAAAGATTCAGCTAAATCTTCTTCACTCCCTCTTCTTTGACTTTTTTGGATCCACAACATGGAGGAAATGTTGCAGGTAGTATACATCAGCAGACCATTGGGAGGCACTCAGACCCTTCTGACAGAAGCTCAGACCTGCAGAGAATCTGCAGAGACTGTGTCTATTTGTTAGCTTTGTCTCCTCGTCTCAGTG
Organism: Xiphophorus maculatus; assembly: GCF_002775205.1. Taxonomy (NCBI): domain Eukaryota; kingdom Metazoa; phylum Chordata; class Actinopteri; order Cyprinodontiformes; family Poeciliidae; genus Xiphophorus; species Xiphophorus maculatus. The sequence continues at coordinate 11,510,226 of NC_036455.1, read as the reverse complement.
CTGCCCAAAGTCTGCGCTTACATGGGTCCTTTTTCATTCGACGCGTGTGTCTCTGTGCGGATGCATGCCCTAATGTGTGTTGCCATGGCTACTGCCATGAATTGTGGGTGTTTCTCAGTGAAACCCCTCCACTTAAGTTATGCAATGTACACCGTCCCAAATCATTTGCCGTTTGTGCGTGTGTGTGTGTGTGTGTGTGTGTATGTGTGTGTGGGAGAGAGGACAGCGTCACCACCTGTATGTGGTGGGTTGTGTCAGCTGTTGGGTGATGTTGCTTTCACCAGCTCCCCCACAGCATGTGGCCATCACCATCTGCCCAAACTGGTGTCGATATTCAGGTCCAAATTAAGCAGAACCGTCTTCCGTTTTCCCTGCATTGTTTAGCATTATCTCACCGGGATTAGCCTGGGCTTTTACCTCTGCCCACTCAACCGGAGACGGGGCTGAAAAGGCAGGTTTTATATGACAAACCAGGACAAGATGGCTTATAATTGTAAAGTGAACGAAAAATTATACCTTGTTTCTAAAATCTTTTACAAATGAAAATCTTAAACGTGTGCTGTGTATTTCAGGAAATTGTCTAAAAACATTTTTTTAAATTAATAACTTATTTGAATATAAATAGACTCACAATTTCCTTTCTCTTAGAGGAATTAATATAATGATGGACATAAAAAGAAATATTTATTAAAGTGATTCCCAAGGATGATTAGCATGAATTAAATTATCAACTGAAAGAAAAGAGACCAAAGAAAAAATTCTTAAAGGCATGACTTTCCAATTGACACATTTTCTTTTGTCATCCACTTGTTGACTTCTCCAGTTTTTAAGAAACACTGCAAAAATATGCAGGCATGGACAAGTCTGAATGTAGGGAAAATAGCAGGCAGAGAGATTGCAACAAATACTGACTTAATAATATGCATTCTATGAAGGCATAAAGAGTGGAGTGAAACTGTAATATAAAACATAAACCAAGTTCTGATAATGTATGTACACATTTTGTTCCATAAAATTAAACAACTTGAGTTTTTGAAATACATTGCTGTACTTTAACTACTTTTACTTTTACTTTGTTCAAATGTATGTATATATATGTCACAAATTTTCCATTACCTAGGATCAAATTCTCAAACATAAGTAAAAGTATGAACAGCGGGGGGCAGCAGATTACCAAGAAGCTGTGGCTGTCAAACCGCACACACTCCATCAAACTAAAAATAGACACAGTCATATATGTTTATGTATTTATGTTTGTTTTCACCGTCTGACTTTAAATCTTCTGTTTTAGCACAATTAGGACATTAGCTAATGCACATTTCTATGTGCTAATGCCAGAATAACGTGAGATATTTTTGGAGAGAATTTCTTTAATCATCTTGCTGTCCTTGTTTAAACTATATGAGTTCTGGTCAAATATTTGAAACATTCTCCTACCAGCTGCTCACAATGGTTTGCTGGAATTTTGGTCCACTCCTCCTGGAAACTGATATAACTGAGTCAAGTTTGTAGGTCACCTTGCTTGCGCAGACCTTATTTAGTTTCTATGGTATTAAAGTCATAGATTAATTACCATAACTTATTTAAAATAGGGTGTTGTGGTGACCACTCTAAAACATTAACCTTTGCTTTCCAAGAAGCCACTTTGTTACTGATTTGGTGGAATGATGGGTGAATTTTGTAGAAACATTTTTCTTCACCTTGTGGATGATGTCTTGCAAAGTTTCCTCAGTTTATAAAACATAATGACTTGTCATCATAATGTCATCTACTTTAAGAGCTACACTCTTCCATTTACAGCAAAACACTATGATTAGCTTTAAAGGTCGTTTCTCTCCAAATGTACCAGTAGTAATTATGGCCAAACGTTCATTTTGAGTTTCAACAGATCACACAATGTAGCTTTTCACATTGTTTTGGCATTTAACAAACAGAAAACCAAATTGAAACCATTTCAGTAACTGCACCAAAAAGGGAAATGGTTAGCATGGGCTAATGCAAAATGATTTTCTTCATGCAGTAAATGTAAATATCTGGACAATTCTGAATTTAATTTTGATTGAGCCATTCTGATTTTTCTTTTCCCACCCCATGTTTTATTGTATTTCTGTAAAGCAGCGAAGAGTCGCCAGTGATTATTTGGACCTGCAATAGGGAAGGTAAAAGGAGTCTTTGTTACTAAATATTGAAAAACTGTCAGGACATTTTAAATACAGACAAAATAATAATTGGTGATTTTAACTGTTTCCCAATTTTTAATAATTGCATTTGAATTTCCACAACATAATGGCCTTAAAAGTACCAGGACAAATTTTAGCTCTACTTTATTGTCATTAGATTGGAAATTATTACATTATTTTCCACAAATGTCATCACCACAGAGAATTTTATGTTTTTCTTTATATTTAACCCTAAAATAGGTTATTTCACAATCACAACAAATGTTTTATACAAAATATTTTTTTCAAAAAGTTAAAAGTTGTCTTTTTCAAAAGTTTAAATAAGTTTTTGGCTCCAATAAATGGGGGACAAAAATGTCTCTTTAGATTGAAAGGACTACTGACTCCAATCTAAAGACACCTCAGTTTGAAACTCTCATTAAATTGACACCATTTAGCTGAGTTTTATGACCAAGAATTGGGTTCAAGTGCAAACATCTGATAAATTTGGCCATACCACTCTGAGTCTCTGGAGGAATTAGACACAAAGTGATATAAAAACAGTCTGTTGGGAACAGATTTCAGAAAATACAAGAAGTTTGCAGAAGCTATTTCTGCTTGTTAGACTGTTACTAGCAGGGGCTGACGCAGCAGTTGGAGTTTGCTTTTAAAACTTTTACAACACTATTGCAGGCTCCCAAACTCTCAAGTCAAAGCTGAAATGTCTGTTGTAGTGAGAACCAATTTAATGAGTATCTACACCTTTCCTAAGCTGATGGAATCTTTAATAAGTATTGAAAAAGAAAAGTGACGTATTTTAACACTACTCCTCGAAGAACAACTTGTGCACATTGTGAATCTATTTGTAAATGTCTCAATTCACACATTAACCCCACAACATGATAGAGAAGGGCTGCAAGCACGACCCATTACTTCTGCAAAAAGGAGTGAAGTATCTACAGTAAACCAAAATAAACTGCATCTATTTCACATTTTCACGTAGATACAAGGAACAAAAAAGGCAGACTATTTCATCAGACAGACATTTTCAAAAACATCTTGGTCATTTTGTTTAACCTTGTGTGGACAGCAGGTCAGATTGCAGCTTAAATGTCACATCTGTTGCTGCTGCACTCTTCATCTCACTGTGAGGATGTTGCTCCAAATGTCCCTCTGAGGCTCCCTTTGCCTTCAAAAACAATCAGCTGCTTCTCCAGCTGATCCCAACCAGCAGTCAATCACAAACCGACTCCAGGTCTAAACCCAAGAGTTCCTTTGTCTACATTCAGGGATTTAGAAACTGAGCAGTCCAAATTACTTGTATTCTACTTTTTTTTGTTTTAAATATAATACATGATGTTTTAATCAGGCTTTACAGTTATAGTTTGTGAACCGTTTAATCTTTCATAATTATTGTCTTTGCAGTGTTTAGAAGGCGTTCCAGACAACATGTAGGTCATTTCCTTACTTTTTACAGTTTTAGTCGTTTCATTTTTTTATTCATGGTGGGATCCATCTGCTCCAGATCCGTTCCACACAGAGGGAGGGACAGTTTCTGAAGACATTTCCTACCTGCTGTGACAACAGATGAGGTAAAGTAAGTAAATCTACATAATGTCTACCATGAGAAAATGTGGTTATGGAGTCCTAACTCAATCTTTAACCAAATGTCACTATTTGGTTAAAGAGCTATTTTTGTTTAATCAGAGGTAATAAACTTAAAACTGCAGAAGGCAACTTTTATAAAAATGTTTTTCACATATGGGTTAAAACTAAGTAAAAAAAAAAAAAAAAATCATTCCCGTCCGGCTCCTCTCAGTGATCTTACTCACATCTGCACAAATGCGTGACTCCCTGTCAGAATCAACCAATTAGAGCCAGGAGGAGGGACTTAATGCTGTTAGTCAGCTGGAGTATGCGCTTGTCGACCACCAATCACAGATTTTTGGGTTGTTTCTCTCTGCAGAGAAATTATATTGTATTATCATGACATAATGATATTTTTAATAAATACATATAAAAAACATATTTTTATTATGTCATAAGTTACTAAGCATATATATTTACAATAAAACCAACTGACCAACAGATGGTTATTGTTGCTGTAAGCTGTATAATCTCTTCAGCAGCCTCCTCTCATAAAACAAACTGGAAGCTGGACGCGGTGGGGCAGGAGGGGATGAGAGGCTGGAATCCAGTCATAAATATTAAAGTTGAGTGACCCCAGAAAGACATCAAGAAATTGTGAATTTGCAGAAAATTTGGACTGGATTATGTTGCAAGTTACTGTCAACAACCACACTATAGTGAAATATGAAAAGCAAATCCGTCCATCCCTCTATTGTTGATCCGTGCAGGTTACATCGGGGGGCTGGTGCCTATGTTCAGCGTTCACTGGAGGAGCGGGAAGGCAGACCATGGACAGGTCACCGGTCCATCACTGGGCAGCACGAAGACACAGGACAAATAATTATGCATGCACACACACATATCTTAAAGCGATTTCTATTGTCCAGTCAGCCTAATAGTCCTGTTTGTGGACTGTGTGAAAAACATAAAGAAAACTGTAAAGCTAAAAAATGAGACGGTCAGGAAGGCAGAGTAAAGAAGAGAGACCTGGGACTAGGCAGCAGTTGTGAGGCCCACGCTTCCCCTCATTTCTCCCTGAACATCGTTTTAAATATCATCTTTAATCTTTTGCCTTCCTTGTCACCATAGTTTTGCCCCATCTGCAGCTGGTTTCATGTTCAGAGGAAGTCTTTTTAGTTTGTCCTCTAAAGTTTCCTGTTGTTGTTGACTCTTTATTATACCTCAATGGAACTGGTGAAAGATAAACTGTGACAAATATTGGGTCTTGAATTGTTCAGATCTTTTTTTCCAACGTTACCCCAGAAAGCATTTTCAGTTGATATGAAATAAATATCACAAATGACGAGTGCATTTATACACTGACAGTCAAAATGGTACTAAATACATGCCCGCACCCACACAGCTCTTATAGTGCATCCCGGTTCTGGTGGTGTGTTTGTGTGACAATGAAGCAGACAGTGAAATGTCAGCTGCAGAATACTGATGAGAGAATCAGGAGCTCTGATATAATTGTCTCAGGCCTGCTGCATTGTTGGAACTCGATCCTGAGATCTCAGAATGGTGGATTTTTCATAGCAATTTCACTGATGAATGCAGCCTTGTGGGCCCAGATTGAGGCTGATTGTTGTAATGCGGATGTTCATCTTCACATAGGGGACGTGTATTATGTTCATGTGGATCTCCACTCAGCACTAGCATGGAATATTTCCACTTTCTTTCTATGCTACGTCAGGTTGGAGAAAAAAATACATGAGTTTTTATGTTTCAATTGTTTCTTCCTTACATTTCTGAACTTGTTAGAGAATAACAATAATTTTATAAGAGTTAATAAATAAAACATGTCTCTGGGTTTACGTGTCGGTTTTATTTTTTTAAATCATTTATAAAACATGATGTTGCATTAAACTCACAGTACTGGTCGGAGATTTTAGCAGTGATACACAGTTTGCATTTTGCAGACTTTGCAGTTTGATCTCTTTAGCCACGTTGCCTAATTGCACCTAAAATGATTTATTCCTGCTAGGAATTTATCAAAGAACAACATCTTTAGTATTTATAAGGGCATTCTTCTGCTTTTATGACATCCTATGAGTGAAATTCACAGTGAGAATCTTAACGCCAGCAAAGGCATCTACTCGATTCATATTCTCCAGTTTGTGCGCTCTAACCAACCGCAGAATTTTAATTGGGTTAAAATTACTTTTGAAAACAGCATTTTTAATTATCTAACACCTTGGTTTTTGTAATGCACTGTATTTCGGGGTCAGACAGACTGGCCTCTACGCCTACAGCTTTTTTTCAAATTACAGCTGCTCATCTTCTAACTGAATCACAGCTGTGAGGATCATTCCTGTGCTGGTTGCTCTTTATTGGCTCCTTTGAACAACAGAATTGATTTTAATATTCTTTCCCTTGTTTCTAAATGTCCTAATGTCTTCACATCAACTGACCAGCTGAAGCTCAGAGGTGATCGGATGTGCCATACTTTCCAGGCTGCTGTTCTTTTCAGTCTATTTTTCTACATATGCTGCTGATCCATGCAGCAGAAAAGTTTCAGCTTTGATTCTCTATTCCACTGAACTGAATTCCTAACCCTCTCGCTTATACGGTATATATTGTGAGCAAACAGGAGCAGACTTCTCTTGTGATTTTGGCAGAGTAGTGGTGCGAGTCTTGAAACCTGCAACATTTAATCTGTGCCTTACTGTGGAGATTGAAACCTCAGTAGTTGCTGCTGCTAAGTGTTGTTGCATTTATAAAACTTAATTCAATGTTTAATTTTAATTTGACCACTGTAGACCTAATTTTAATTTCTAGGAGGTTTGCAACAATCTTAGCTGCATAGCAGGTCATTGAAAAGCACTTCATTTTCTTACACACTGGCTAACTTGACTAACTTCACTTCCACATAGTAATATCATGAACAAAAGAGTATGTAGCTGAAAACTTGACAGCAGGTGGGTGTGAGTGTGTAGCAAAGAAGCCACTTTTCTCCAAAAATAACATCAGGACAGATACATTTTTGCAGGAAGTACAAGATGGACAGCAGAAGACTAAAGTACAGTTATTTATTCAGATGAATCTTCCTTTGGATTGCTAGGAACAGTTGGTAAAACATTTCTCCACAGAAGAAAAGGTGAGACTTACCATGAGTCCTGTATTTTGTCAACAGTGACTCATTCTTATACAAGCATGTGTGGAGTTGCTTCTCATCCAAGGGAGATTTCTTACTCACAGTTTTACCCAACAAGACTTCCATGACTAAAGAGTTGGAACAAGCCCTTCAGGAGAAACTTTGTCCAACAATCCAGACACAATTTTAGGATAAACTTTAAATTTAACAAGGCAAAATGAATTGGAAAAGGTTTCTGAATGATCAAAACGTAAAAATTACTGGACTTGTGGCAAGAAGATTAGCCAGAAATCAATTAATTGGACAACATGTCACCAAAGCTCAAAAAGAAGTTGAATAAGCAACTAAAAGTGATCAAGTGAATACATGGAATATGGCAAGACCTAAAGAAAAATAAACAACAAGGAGATGTTAAAAACAGAAATAAAACAGAACTTTTAAAGATCATCACATATTCACTGTCTAAACCAACTGTAGAACTGTCCTAGTAAACAAACTATTATTTAATTTGACCGATTTAATCTGCCTCCAGTACTCTCCATAAAGATAGCATGTTGCTCTCTCATTTCAGAAATTTACTCAAGATATTTAGAGAGTTTTCATTTTAAAAACGTAGCTTTGTTGATGAAGGTTATCACACCAAAAATGTCTGCAGCATTTTTTGGTCAGAGACAAAGTGTTAAATTTATGGAAAGGATGTTATTAAAAGTGGAATCATTCTTTCAAGAAAATAAAATCACAGTGTTTTAATGTCATAGAAAGAGTAGCGGATGGATGGATGGATGGATGGATGGGTGGGTGGATGGATGGATGGATGGATGGATGGATGGATGGATGGATGGATGACTTGTATCAGAGGAAGGGAAATGTAAATCACAGAGCAGTGCTTAAGGCAGCTCTTGTGTTTAACTCTAAGTAAATGTGCTTAGTTTAGGTTCATTAATCTGTATGTTTTGGTATCAGTAAACAAAATCTCTTTGAATCAATCTTACAGTCTAACCCTCTGTTAGAGTATTTTTGGAGTGGGAAAGAAGAGAGGTAGAATTTATGAGACTTACAGGAAACCCGAGTAGAGCTATAAATCCTCTCAACACCATCAATATTCTGTTAATAGTTTACCTTCGCTCACTGTGGATGCTTTAGCAGAGAGTTTTCTGCTAAATCCTCAGTCAACTTCTCTTAATTGTTTACAATATAAAGTGTCTTGTTCATGTGTGTTTTTTTTTACCGTTTAGATCAGTGGTGTTCAAACTGTGTCACAAGGGCCAAAATATTTAGTATTTTTTTACTTATTAACAATAAACTATGTATGCAATACTTTAACTAAACAAAGAAAGTTCATTGTTATTGGGAAATGCATGTGTAAGTGATAGTAGAGCCAACACTTTAAAGGGGTTCTGCATATTTGCTGTATTAAAAGAATAGTCTATAATTTCTTAGTTCTTCTGAGATCAAATCAAAGAATTTGTCCAATCTCGGCAATGAGAACAGAATTTGAGACATTCTTTGTTTCAAAATGCTTTCTTTATTAATTAAGTCTAATAAGTTGATTAAAAACAGATATGGGTGAACCCAACTTTTTGGAGTAAAGGTCACTGGATAAATACAGCCCTATTTACTAAAAAATGAAAGAGAATGCCTTAAATGTGATTCTTCTAAGACAAATCCTTTACCACCAGACACTGAACTATGATCCAAAATGTTCTTTTAAATCCTTTAATACTTATTAAATGAGCATTTTATTGAATGTAAACTCATCAACCTGTGTCAATAAAATTAAATATTTTTTTTAAAAAAGGAAGTAAACCTAAATATCCTGCGGTTCTGGCCCCGGTTGCCCTTGTCTTCACTGCGTTGATGTGATCTTGCGTTGAGGTCTGCTGACATTTCCAGGTCCCTCTGGGGGCTGTAAGAGGACGAGAGTTAACAGAAAGGTGAAGCATGATTAATGAGAAGATGGACAGAGGGAGACAGCGGGGGGGATGAGGGATGATGGGGCAGGATGGATCTGAAACGGCAGAATGTTGGAGTCAAAGGAGACTAATGTGTTCTCTGGAGCCGCTTTAAGCAGATGGGTGTTCATCACTACTAACTGTTGCTGCTTGAGTAAAAGAAAACATTTTATGCTTGTATCAGAATTTGGCTGAAATGTTCTATTGTCGGCAGCAAACATGACTTTGATTGTAATGGTGACAGGAGCAAAACAGATAAATAAGGATTTGAATGTGACCAGGAGCATGAAAAAAAGGGTATTTGGTTTAAATCATACTGTGTCAGGAGATTGACTGATGAATTGGTGAGAACATTTTTACTCAAAATCAGCAAGAACACGAAAAAATTTTTTTAATTCTTGTAAAAAAAAAAAAATCATCACAGATTCTTGCAATTTAATTTAAACATCAATACTAATGTTGGGATTATTGTGCAAATTTGTAATTGTGTTTGTAAAATGGTAGCTAACCAGCAAGTACTGCATGGAGTTCAGCACACATCCCTGAGGAGTACCACTGTTATGTACTAGAGATGAAAAGGCCTCTGGGTTCCTACAAACTTTTCTTCTGCATCTTAAGGAGCTCAGTTTCATAGAGAATCACTGACATCCAGATCTTGAAGTTTCATGGGAAGTTTGGATAGAATTATATAAAAAGTTTGTCCATATTTATAGTCTGCATGTGTTTCTCTCCAGGCAGCAGAGTAAAGTGTGCAGAGTAACGGACTGTCTATGGACCCGATTTAATTAGGACGTTTGGCAGTTAGAGAGGATGCTGTGAAGATTGTGATGATGTGCTCAAAGCATTTTACTGCAACCCAGGAATGCAGTAGTGCTTCTTAATCGACAGGTAGACATTTGATCTGGGAAGAAAAAGGTCTGAAGACTATTTGTAGATTAACTTTATAGACTTATTCATATACATTTTGACCTCAATACTGTTGAGCCACAAAATCTGACTGCCCCAGCGGTCATCAAAGTCGCTCAGTTAATCTGGAAGAGAAGCAATAGTGTCTCTCAGATTGCAGCTGGTCTACATATAATTTTTGCTATCTTTAAACCAACTTCACATGCTTCTGCTCCTTCAGGCTAAAATAATTGTAACTTCTCTAACATTCAAGAACTGGAGAATTATTTTATAGGATTTTTATCCATGGAAAAAAACCCAGGATGCCCCACATCTCTGTCAGGACAGAACAAAGTCCTTTTTTAAATTAATGATGAATTTTTGAATTTTTAGCTGCAGTCTAACTTTCTCACATTTACGCTGTGGATGATTGTCAGAGGCTCACAATTATGATAGGTCATTTAGACGATCTGAAGCCTTGACAGTTTGAAAGTTTAGACCGCTCAACATTTCAGCTTTTCAACCGCGTCTCTTAGAAATGAGTTCAGCCTGGTCAGGTCATTTCTCATTACACTAAAAATGCAGCAATTTGTACTTGTTTTTTTACCTCAATGTGAACTTAGGATTTAAAAAGTTTGAATTTGCCTAAGGAAAACTAACACTTCACACGGTTTCTTTGAATGCTTCAGATTTTGAAGGCCTCAATGTTGTTGCTGGGTATAAAGAGGAAACAGGCCTGTCACTTCTGTATTAGCATGTTTGCATGAACATGCAGCTGTGTTTGCACATGGATATTTGAATACATACAAATTATGTTGAGCACTTTTGACCCAAAGTCAGCTGTTGTTTCCATTCTGAGTGGATGGTGATGTGGGGAGCTACTTGTGCTGAATTTTTGAAGGTTTTGGCTGCCTGTTTAAAATGAGTGCAATGCTCAATGTTCCAGTGAAAGGTCCAGTAGAACTGAATGATGAATATGAAAGTAATGGAACTGAACAGCATGTTTCCAGTTCTGTTGCTTTTGGAGGTAAAATTGGGCTGGAAAACTCCAGTCATCAAGACTTGTAAATATCATTACAATTTCATTTCCACTGCAGCATTTGAATTAGGAGAATATCTCATGGTGTCATTTTAGTGCAAATCATCAATCAGTCATCATTAAGTGTAGTTTTGGGCCTGCAAACTCAAAGAAAAACTTCTTAAGGAGGTTAAAATACAAAAAGGACAACATTATAGAGTTCTATAAACACAGTATGATAATATTTTCTACTTTTCTGAAAAATAATCTGGAATAAGCTGAAAAAATTTTCATTTTCAGCTCTTGCTGTTGCAGCAACTATGACGGGATCAATTTATGTGCAATTCATGCTCAGCAAAGGCTGTTCTGCATAACGAATTAGCAATTTGTACCTTCAAATTAAAAAGCCTTGTGCATAATTTATTTCCCCTGGTGCTGTATGCACTTTCTCTGCTGTTTCAGACACAAAACTGAACTGCCGACTGGAGAACGCAACCTTCGGATTTAAAAAGCCACAGTAAGCTAGAGGTATCGATCCAGACCCATATTGGCCTTTGCTTTGAGGATCAGAAGACACATTTTATTTTTCCGATGGTTACTGAGCAATGGCTGCTCAATGAAACCTCAGCCAGGTATGATAAATGCAGTCAATACTCCATCTAAACTCCTTAGTTTACTATAATATTCCCTCCTGTGACCACAGATGATCCTTTTTGCCCTCGAGCCTCATCACCACATTGAGCTGATTTGACTCAAAGGCTGCTAACGATGTTATGGAGTACTCACTCGTGTTTATTGCAACTGTGAGATGCAGCAGTGTTCATGATGTATCCTCATTCGATTCCAGTGTTGGTTGTCAACAAGAATTATCATGCAAAGGAAGTAAGGCTAAGTGCATGTGCACAAACTGGCAACAGAGGAGGGGTAAAGTAGGACTTTATTAGATTGCCTTGAATTATCCTTAATTGTATTACTGTTCTGTTCTGTGAATGCAAACTAGTCTGTAAGTCGCAAAGGTTAACAAGACTAAATTTAAAGCAGAAGTTTTTGTTCTTTAAAGGCCATTTTATGTAGCTGATGTAATTTTTGTGCTAGAGTTCATTTTCTAGGTTTTATGAAGTTTTTCCAAGATGGTCTTTGGAGATTTTCCAGTTTATTTTTTTTTAACTTATGTTCAACCTGGTGTGTGTTTAAAAAACATAAACTTCTACAGCAAGTTTATGTTCCTGTAGAACATAAAAGGAGGAAAGTTTATTCAATCTTAGTAATCTCAGTATTTTAGAGGAATATTTTAGAGGTATAAGAGAAAATCGAGCACAGACATGACACAGGATGTGAGCTAATCATCATGCTGTTTCCTGGCTGTAGGCCAAAGTCTCTTAAGGTTTAACATTATTAAGGGTAAAGTCTTGTTCTCTTATCAACCTTCTGCATTTTTAAGATAAAATAAGCTTAAGAAATATCTACGATAAGTTAAAAAATTAGTTTTTAATTCAATTATTACCCAAATATTTTTTTTCTGTTGTGTTGAGAAACAACGGTAGTCCATCCGTTTTGTTGTGAAGATTTTTTTAATGTAGAAAGAAGCAGACAAGTCCAAAGATATCTAAAATCCTTAAAATAACTTGAACAAGTTAAAAGTTGTTTGGTGCCAAATGCAAAGAAAGATGAGACGACTCAAGACTTTAGCCCCTTTAGCCACTTTTTAACCAATTTGAATAATAAATTGTACTTGACTGCATTGTTTGATCAATTTGGAATGTAACTGACTTGGAAACTGTCTGAATTATTGGATTGAATTGATTCTGTTTGTAAAATGCTTTGAGACAACATTGGTTGTGAATTTATGCAATATAAATAAGCTGCAATCAAATCAAAGCAAATTGAATTTATTTTTAACAAAGTGTTATTTGCTCTCAGGCTGCCTTAATATACTGAAATAAATGACTCCAGAACAAAGATTTCTAGATGGACATAGAAAGTGGTGTATAGAAGTGTTTGGCCACTTATACATTTCATCTGCCTTTGCTTGGCTTCACGTCATCAAACTAACAACAACCAGAGTAAATGAAGAAGACATTTGTAAATGGAAATGAATATGTGCTTATATTTTCTTTTTTTCTTCATAAGTTCATGCTATGTATGTTTCCATCATATAGGTCCTGAAATATTTCCTATTTTTGGGGTATTTTCCTCTTTCCACCTGCCCACCTGCATGTGGGGAAGACCACCTGCCCTCATCTATGATTCCCTTTACAAAGCTTTACATTTTGCTGGTCAGATGTTTCACTGTGAGGATATATCCCTGCAGCGTTTCCCACTGGGCCACAATGCACATGTTTGCTGAATAACAGTCAGCTTGTTTAACCACACTCCGTGATGACTTACCTTCCCAAATGAGTTTTATAATTTTCTGCTTCTTTAATCAAAACCATTGTTGTTGGAACCACATTTCCTGTCACTCAGTGAAGTGCAACAGTTCAACAAAATCTGCAAGCTCTCCTAATTGCTTTCTCTGATGTTTGTTTTAGAAATCCAATTTGCAAGGTCACTTTGTAATCACTTCATTTCAGGAGTGATTTCTCCTTTCTTCCATTCCATGTAAAACAATGACTTTAATTACAAAGTTCTGAGTCATATTTTACGAAATAAAAATGATAGATTATATAGATTTGTATCATGCTTCATAAATGTCTTCCAAAAATACTGATTCCAGAGGTTATATTCTGAAATAGACACAGGTTATTTGTGCTTTATCTACAACAGACTTAAAACTAAGTCTTAAATATGTGAAAATGTTTAAACATTAAGTCTTTGGTGATTAATGAATACCTCCTGCATCACATTAGAGTACAAACTGTCTGAACACAGTTTTGTTTGCCAGGTTTATGCATTAAACTTAAACCTGCAGGTATATAATTTCAGATTACAGCTGTCCTGGAAGCAAGTCAGCTGTGGGGATGTACTGCAGTCCAGGAAAGCGAAGGTATGCTGCCAGGTCAGTCTAATTAGTCATTAGGGAGCAGCAAAGGGCACGCTACACGCAGGACAGACCTTTAAATAAATGAAAAAAAAAAAACAATTTAACACTCTTGTCTGAATTATTTAAATATGCTCTGGATTTAGTTTTGGGACATTGAACATTAGCACATGCATTGACCTTCTGCATGTGGTTGAGCTGTTTATTCAAACCAGAACATTAATCCTAAAAATGTACCGTTATGCATTTCAAAGTGTTTTTTTTTAAATAAGATAAAAGTTCATTGTGTTCAAATTTCAAAATTTACTTCAAAATTTTAGTGCTTTACAAAAGTTTTCCTACTCTGTGAACTTGTCATATTACAACCACAAATTTCAATGTATTTTATTATGATTTTTGTGCCAACAAACACAAAGAAACTGGGACATCCTTTGTGCACATGTATCCAAGCCCATTTGTCAATACTTTATGAAGACCTGCTGTGTTTGCTGCAGTTAGAGCAGCAAGTCGCTTGGGATATACTGAACGTCAACACATCTAGAGAGCTATTCTTCTTTGCCAAATTGTGAAGTCCAGTCAAATGGTGAGCATCTGTGAACATTAATGTTAAAGTATTTCCAGAGATTCTCGTTTTTAGGCCAGGATTATGTGAAACATGCATAATCTTTGCTCTGGATGTGTGGTTGGCATGTTGTCCTACTCGAAGGTGAATCTTCCCTCTCTCAAGTCTTTTGCACCTTCCAACTGATTTTCCTCCCTGACTGCACTCCATTCATCTTCCTGTCAACTCTGACCAGGTTCCCTGAACTTCACAGCTTGGTGCTGCTGTGCTTAGGCTGATGGGCAGTGAGGCAGTTTTCTGCCTCACACAGCGTTCTGCATGTAGGCCAGAAAGTTTAACCTTGGTTCCATGTTGCCAGAGCACATCCCTCCACTTGGCTGATTTTGCTGCCCTGGCTTTACTTCAATGTTATCAACTACCTCAACAAAACAGTTGGTCTGAATGCATTTATTTGTTGGATGATTACTGAATTGAATTCACTTTGTTCTGAATTCTAATTACTTTTGACTTGATCTTCTTTGCACTGCTTAAAGTTTCCATGGCGCATCTTCAGACATTACGAGTGTTGCTTTTAGTTAGAGCATCAATCAATTACTTTTGCAAACTTGATCACAATTTTCAATAAACAGCAAACAACAGTAAAATCAAGGATTTAATCAAACCCTATTCCAGTTGTTGCATGGTAAAATTAAATCGGAGGTCAAATTTTGCTGCATGGCTCTTTTAAACGACTGTCGTTGGCTTTTAATTAGAGTCTAATTATACCAAGAAGTTAAACACAGCAATGCAACAAAGTTAAAGTTTCCTCCTTGTTAAATGAAGTCAGTAAACGTTTATGAATGTGCCAATAAAACATCTACATCCAGGCAGGCGTGTGCCTCAACGAGTCACACGCCTGCAAACTCAGGCTGCACCACAGAGAGCAAAGTATTTATTTCACACAGAGCTTGATAGATTTTCAAATTAAACCAGTGACTTAGGAATAAGGCGGTGATGTGGAGTGTGAAGAAGCTCAGTGATCCGGCGTTACTGTAAATGTTCCTTCTCTAATGGCTGTTTATGGAAGGCTGCCTGAGTGAATGAATGTTAATAATTTGAGGGAAAAGCTTTTTGAAGGAGGTTCTCCACTCGTACAAATGCAGGGGCTCAATCTTCCTCAGCTCAGCTCCTACCTCAGAGTATAGGTCTTTAGCTGTAGATACATTAACATTTTAAAATGTAGATAGATAGAGCTGAAGAAAATTTAGAAAAATACAAATGTTTCTGATGTTAATCAATCAGGAGCAGGCATGGGAAAGATGTATTTAGATTTAGACACACACTGGAATTTTCCCTCAAGCATAAACACACACATATGCACCCGGAATGCTCCCAATCTTCTTCGTTACGCCCCATTTCCCATCTCATATCTCAGCTGAACCATATCACTTTTTGTATTGCAACAGATTTGTTTGTCATAGACTGTAATTAACAATGTGTTGCCCCTGAGAGTGGTTCGCCTCTCCATCAGCGCTGTGCATGCTCTTTGGCTAATTACAACGCCGTCATGGCACACTGACATGAATGAGGAGAAACGCAGGGAAACACATTGTTGTTAGGAAGAGCTCCAAATCTAATTTGCACATTGCTGCAGTTGCAGGATGAGAACATTCGATGTCACCTTATAGATCTGAACATCAAGGCAAAGTTTCACTGATGTCAAAACTGAGTTTCATCACAAAAGACATGGTTTCATAAAAAGACACTGAACTTTTGACTGAATAAATTCTGAATAAACGCGATTGAATGGATTTCCTTACAGTCAGAACTGGTAAATTAGCAGTTGCCTGATTGTGAAAAAAGAGGCAACTTTTTGATCTTTTCTCCCTCTTTTGGGGTTCATTTGCCACGGCCACCTCTCTCTGTTGCTGTGTGCTGTTTGTATGTTGTCATGGAAACTGATGCCCTGTTGTTGGGGATTCTGGTGATAGTGGTGCAGCTCTTACCCTGCGGGGTGGATGAGGTGATTCTAAGTTTTGAATAAAAAACTGTTTCTATTCATGTTAATCTGTATCTCTGTGTGTAGCACTGAAACCTTTTCAGAATTCAAACAGCTTGTGAAGCTTTTCTGTAGTTGAAAGTGGATGGTTGTGCGCTTAGCATGTAATTATAAGGGTTTTAAACAGGTTCTGTTGTGGAAAAGAAGTTTGTTTTAGGAACAATGCTGAAGAATGGAGAAAAAGTTATTTGCAGAATCACCCTGCTTGACTTTTTGGGGGCCTTTGCTGCTCAGGGGGAGGGAGTGCTTGTTTGCGTGTGATGGGCCACATCTGACAGCCATATCCTTTTACATTAGTATTCTGTTCCAATGGTAGTCTGAGTATGCATGCTGCAGAGCTGTTTTAGGACACAACTGTGTGTTTGTGGTCCAGGTATTACTCAGGCTGTGGGGACCTAAATCTCTTGATACGGATATGTTATGAAGATAAAAACTCAGGTTCTTAGCATAAATTTTTTAAATTTAGGAGCTTGGGTTTAGCGTTTGAATTTGACACATGATAGGTTCAAATTGGGTTCCAGGAGATGAATGTGAATTAATTAAATGTTTTTTTCTGAATCCATGAGTACACAGCTCTGTGTCTGCACGCACATCAGTGTTGGTGCAGATCACTGACAGTGAAGAATAATTTTAAAATTTCCACAAAATTATAGTGACTTCATGCTAAAAAATGCATGCCTGTATATCTCTGGGTGGCACTACCTAAAGAAAGATGAGCTTACACACACACACATGCACCCCCACTGATTTAAGCTGCTTCTCTACATCAGCGAGCAGCTCAGCTGGAGCTCAGTGTAAGCTTTATGGTGTGTGTGTTTGTTTTCTAAAGCATGCCCCAAGTTGCCAAAGAATGACCAGATTATGAATGAGGTGGTGATCTGAGAAAATAAAACAAGCATGGAGAGACACGAGAGGCAAATCTGGCGAAGAACGGGCTGTAAAGAATTAAAGAGAGCGAGAAAAAGCTGCTCTCTGCTCTACTGAAACCAAGGATTTGTTGAGTTGAGGGGAAAAAAGGAAAAAATGTCTAATTCAAACTATTTATACAAAACAAATGCAAGAAAACCTTTAAAAGGTCGATAGGAAGATTTTTTTAATGCATATTAAAATTCTCGACACATTAAAAATAATGAACATCTTAGCAGGAACAGCTGTTCTACAAAAATAGACTAAAGAGGCCTGGGGGAAAGAAGAAAACCAAATCCTCCAAACATTGTGGAATATTAAGATTAGTGTTATTGTCCCCCTGAGTCAACATGTGGTTGATCTGTGCAGCCATGAGGAGAAATAAAGGAGCAAACAAGAAGTAGGTATAATTTCCATGTTTCTTGCATGGAACTTTTCAAATAACTTGAAGCATCCTATTTTAAAAAAAGTTAATAGTTCATTGCTCAGTTTAAGTTATTTAGGGGTAAGTTTATATTTTTTAGACCTGTGTTTCTGAGGAGTTTTAGGGCAAAATGTTTAGGAGCAGGAGATGTAATTTTCTGTGCTTTTTTTGTTTTACCATTGTGTGTTTGTTTGAGTTGTCTTTGGGTTTTGTTATTATATGTGTTCCTTAGTTCTTATTAGATCTGCTTTGTTTCTATCTTTACTGCAGTTCTTCAGTGATTCCAGTTACGTTTATTTATTGTATCTAGTCCTTTTCTTAGTTACTCTAGTTGTTATTTTTCTTATGTCTAGTTGTTTCTTTAGATTCATTTCCTTTTCCCCAGTGTGCTCTCCCTCGACCCTGTGTCACTTCCTCTCTCTCTCTCTTCAGCCTGCCTTCTGCTCTCTTCCCACACCTACAACCCATTAGCTCCTTAGCCTGGGTCTTTTGTTCAGCATTCACCCTCCCAGTACATTTGCACCTCGTTCTCTGTTCCTCCTTTTTGGTTCCTCTCATCAAATCCTGTTTAATCCTGTCTATTCTGTTCCCTTCCTGTTGATTCTGTCATTTTTGTTATATTCTGACTCCCTGCATTCTTCATGTTGCTTTTGGTGTAAGTTTTTGTCATTCTTTATTAAATCTTCAAAATAAACTCAAAGTCTCAGCCTAGCCAGGCTGAACCTGCTGCATTTGGGTCCAACACCAACACCCTTCACACTAATAGGGTAAAAACATGTCAGATGAATCAAAATTAACCAAAAAGAATGCTTTCAGTAGTCAACAGAAACATCAATAATAAACCATATTGGTAATTGGTCTTATCTTATCTTATCTTATCTAATTAAGATCCAAGAACTAAAGTTTTATGGCTGGTCATCTCCTTTCTCTGATTTGCTTTTTGCTTTGTAGGCTGAGGCCATTTTGAAAACCTTAGTAATGTCCAATGTAATCAGATTTTGTCTGCATGTAACTGTCACCATCCACATAGGTCTAGAGAAGATTTCTAACACAGATTTACAGCTACTCTCTACTCCCCACAAGGCTGTTATTGTGAGTGCAGAAGCTCAGCTTGTAATAGTAGATTTGCATGAGTGCCCACTTCTCAAAATAACTCACATGACCTTAAATCTTCTATTTGGCGAAAATGTAATTGTTTGACAACCATGATTTCTGAGTATTAAATTAGAAGATGAAATCAATTTCCTTGTCTGTGTTTTGACCAAGGAGCTGAAGGAGCTAATTCAAACAGTGTTCAAAGCTGACTGAGTTTTTGTTTTCAAATAGAAAAATGCTTTTGACTCTAATAGTTTGATCAGATGTGTTATATGGCAACGGATCCAGTTTTTCAGCTGTCTGACACCATATGTTATGTTTTAGGTTTATACAGTGTTGTCCAAGCAAAACATCTTTAAAACAAAAATACAAAATGTAAACAAATACAAAAACTCACAAATGTAACTATGACCAAAAATTATGGTTTCCTCAATTTATATTCATCCTTTTTGTTTTCATTTGATAATAAAAATCATGAAATAAAGGTTAAGAGAGATCTATAGGGAATATCTTACCCAGTATTTACTCTTAAAGAAACAGCAGATAAGTTTAATCAAAACATTTTTAGATGGTAAAATCTAGATGAAGATGTTAAATAATGGTTTGAATTTAGCCGTTTTAAAAATGTTGTTGATTTGTAGTTTGTGAAAGTGAGATTTCTGCCTTTGAAATACTGTTCACACGCAACTGAACTAATCAACCATAATGAAAATGGTGTATTACCACAATATATGATGGATTTTAGTTAATTACATTTGCAGTATTTGGAGGTATAATTCCTATTAGAAAGTATATTTCCATAGAATGTTTTTTATGGTATGGATAAGAACAAAAATTTGATGTTTTAAGTGAAATATTTATGTTTCAAGGAATTCAGTTATCAAACCTAAAGTTGAGGAAATGCCTAATGTTCTCTGAACTTTGTGTTTGGCATTTTCCAAGTCATAAACATGCCTGTCCCCAAGCAATAAGACATTCAAGGTTTCCAAATCTGAAATTCATATACACACATCCCTGGTCCCTGGTGGTTTTTCCTCCCTTCACTACCTGTTTGCAAACAGTTAGCTGTAGATTTGGCTTGTTTTACCAACATTTGAAAATAATTACCAGTGCATTTAATGGCAGATTATAAAAAATTGAATAAGCTAAATTTTGATCAAGGCTTTCAGCTATTCTCTCCCTTCTTCCCCATGCACACCTTTTTTTCCCTCTCTGCCCTTTTAGGCTCTGTGTGAAACCAAAGAATGATTACAGGGAGGCAAAGCTTCACATGTTTTCTGCTTTCTGGGATGCAGCCTGAATCATCACCACCATCATTGTCATTATGAGCAGCGGTGGTGTTGCACAAGGCTGTTGGGGTTTAATTGGCTACTCTGCTGCACGAGGTTAGTCTCATTTGCAGACCTTGTTATCGAGCTGAGTCCGTGTGAACATGTTGGAGTGTATGTGTGTGTGTTATGGGATTGAGGTGTTGCTTTAATAAGGTTAGCCATTAGAGAAATTGCCTGGAATCTGTTAAACTGGCTGGTTGGCTTGGCATCATGTGGGATCAATTAATCTACAGAATAATTTGAGACCTTTAAAAATGAATATTCCAAGACATCTGTGTAAAATGTAATATAACCACAGTTAAATATATCACAGTTTGTATCATGGCTGCAGGAGTTTGTCTGACTCTTCCCACTACAAGCCTTCAGCTTCAAACTTGATGTTGGTCTGTAGTTATGAAAATTGAGAAAGTTTGTTAATTAATCACTTCAGAGTTTGTATAAGAACACCAACATGATGTGTAATTATTACATAATATTACAGTTCAAAACAGATTGGAAGTATCACAATGTTTCCATAAAACATTTTCTTAATGAGGCATTTATTAAATTAATGAGGGCAAGTTAGCTTGTGTGTAAGCTGAGAAAAAACACTTAAAAGGATTTTATTGAAGCAAAAATGACTGTAGTAACGATTAGTTTTAGATGGTAGAATGTTGATCTTTACCAAACCGACTCTCGGTTGAAGATTAGTTACAGTCATATTCAATAAATTACAATATATGTGTAGAGATGAGGCTCATTTGTCAGATTAAAAGCAGTTTTTGAAAATAACAACTATAAAGTCATTAAACATACTTTTCATTCAGCCTACATTTCTTTATTCAAATGTGTTTTTATTGATCTGATGTCCCATTATATTCTCAAATGTTGTGTTTTCATTAACTTTAAGAAGAAAATAAACATAACTAACAAAAATAATAGCTTGAGCACCTCAGTCTGCGTGTAAATAATCTACATCTGAAATAAATTGACTATTCTATGATATTCTAATTTATTGAGAGGATGTGTAATGTTGCAGTCATGCTATGTGATTGTATGATTTCATTATATGCATTTTAGGTCACAAACACAACATCAATTAATGTTTCACTTTTTTCAGAGCGTGCTGAGACGTTTAACAAAACGGTGTGCGCTCTTTTGAAATGGGGCAAGCATAAACATCCGTGATGGAAGATAAATTCCATGTCAGAGGACTGCTGTTGGTTGGCTGTTTGACAGAGTGACTGGCTCTCTGCGCCTTCTTGTTTTGTTTCTGTTCGGAGCCGATTATGGTAATAATACCATCATGGGGATTTGGGATATGGAGAAGGGACATGGTGGCTGTGAGCTGCGCTGCATTTCTGCCTCAGAGGGGATTTATCAGTCTGTGCACTCTGAGAGCAAAGATTTGGATTTGTGCGTATTTTGGAGGAGGTGGGGCTCCTGCAGCCTTCACTCCATCTTACTACCCTTTCTCTTCTATGTGATCTTCATAGGGCCACAGATCTTTGATTGTCTCTGCTTCCATGCATTTCCTGTCATGATTGTGTTACGTTACTCAGTCTCCATCATCTTGATGACTCTTCACTCTTAGCTTCTCCTCTGTATGGCCTCATTAGTCTTCATCTTCAGCCTCCCAACTGACAAAAACTCTCACACTCATTCCCTTTTCTCCCCCTTTGGCGACACATCTCTGGTCTGCCTGCATCTGTTTGCCGCAGAGATTCAGATGTGAGTTTCAGAAAACAGGATGGGGAATGATGAAGAGAAAAAACAACTACACTGACTGCTAGAGGAGGATGAGGAGTGGAAAGCAATCGATTCAGTGCTGAGGCTCGGTGCCAGATGTGAGGGATAAGAGGGAGGTTTCCAGATGTCACATTACTTCAGAAAATGTCACCCACAAATGAAGAGTTTCTCCACTCAGACCCACATGTGTTCATGCTCAGACATCCTAAATCCTATTGCTGCACTGGTAATGACTTGTTAAGTATTCATACGCCCTTAAGTTTTTCACATTTTGTCATAACCGCAGACTTCAGTGTATCATTCTTCAATCAACTTGTAAGAAGCTGGTTCTTAAAAACCTTTCTGCATCTGTATATTTTTTACTTGTGATTTTTTTTTTTTTGAAGTTCAAACGATTAACCTTGAAATGGTCCATTCGTAAAAGACTTTTTAACCTTGTGCTTCAGGTAAAATTGATGCTCACTCTTTTGCTTGAGTAAAAGTTCTGTGTACTTTTGCAAACTCCTGATGGCGCCAAAATTTTTCAGGCAAAAAAAAAAAAAAAAGAAAAAAGAAATTACTTGAAATGTTGTTCTTTGTAGATATCAAAGTCTTTTCTCTCAAACAAAACTTGGAATCAGTTATGTCTTTTCAATGCCCCTATGGCTCCATTCATTCTAGTAAAAAAGCATAAAAGTCCCTTTTATGTTGCCCTTAGTTTGTGAAAGGCCTCTAAATAAGTGAAAATTAGCTAAAGGTCACAAACTAATGGCCAGATGATGTCCTTCAGGATTGCCTGGTGGAGATGGATCAGAAAGCAGAATGGTTCCTTCATTTGCAGCAAATCATCCAGGTGCTAAATCTGTAAACCTTATTGGTCAGACCTTGTACTTCTGAAATGCTGTGTTAGCTAAGAAGTAGCAGGACACACACACACACACACTCCACTTTTTTCATGTCAGCCTTGTCAGCATGTTTTCCCAATGATCTTAGTGCAAATGGTTTTGTGTCAAATGTGAAATTAACCCTTTTTTTTAGCCATCAGAGGTTTTTGCATTTTCAGTACTCTTCAGTAGATGCCATTTTTGCTTGCCATACTCTCTTATTTGATTGCTGAGGCATGAGCACTGAGCTAAGAGGAGTTTCCTCTCCACCATCACTACATACATGATCAGTATGAAGAAATGCTTCAGAACAACAATTGTTGCTGTTGTGAAAAGCAAATGAAATAGTCACAGCAGTATTAAACAGCACTAATCAAAGTGTAGATGAAAGATTTGAGTTTATCAGTACACACACCATTCTAGTTTGATCAAAGGCTCGTTAAAAATAATGAGAGCGATGAAATACAAAAGGACAGCAGTTCCAGGTCAATCAGAGCAGCTCTGACATGAGGTGTTTTAGAGAGAAAGCACAATAAAAACATGCTTGAATTACTCCTGTTTTCTAATGAAATAGCTTGAAGGGAGTGCAATTCTTTAGCTGATGTCATTTTATTTTATAGTATCTCGTAAAAATTATTTTATGGTGCTGGATGTAAAATGTATCAATAAATCATAAAGTGGATTCTTGTTTGCTTTAGTATCATGACTACTGAACATCTTTTTAGGCTGTTTCAGCTCATCATGCGCTTTTAAATGATCTTTAATGAGCATAATTAAAAAACAGATTAAACTGTCCACATGACACAGAATTGGTGTCACTTATTGTTAAGAAGCCTGATCATTAGTTGATTGTGATAAGACACTGCAGGGTCCTCCTCCTTACAAAGATCTTCTCTAAATTTCTTTTTTCCTTCTCCATTTGCTTTAATTCCAACTTGCAGTTTGCCCATAATTTCTGAAATTTATCTTTTCTACACACTAAGCTTTCTTTTACCCTTCCATCACTTGAGTGCCTTTGCCTGCAGGGGATTCATATTTCAGTGTGCTGTAAGAATCTTCAACTCGACAAATGAGGAACGTTTTAGCATGTAAATTATACCCTCCTCCTCTGTCTCGCAGGCTCCTGCGCACCTCCTCATTTGCATAAATAAGTATGGCCGAATAAACGTGTGATGAGAGGGTTGGTAAGGTTATCATTTGAAGCCATTAACTAGTCAATAACTGTGATTGAAATAGAAATGTGTTGGTATGCCCCCTGTCTTCTTCGGCTTTTCAAATTCAAATTGTTGTCACCTCTGCTAAAACTGCTTTAGGTTAGATCAGAAAGTGGTTTCTCTTTTAACAGAATCCCTGCAAGGACAAACAGGGCTGTCTTCTTATTGGCAGTTTTCAGGGTTGACGCATCGTGTAGGTTCATTTAAAGTCGTAAGGGGTTATTTTATTTCAGCTTAGAAAGAATGGGAAACTCAGGTTAGAAATGAACAAAAGACTTGCCAAAAAAGTAACAATTATGTTGACCCAATTGTCAATTATGCTGACAGTTGGGCCAAAATTTGTAGTTAATGGCTTGAAAGTATTGATCCATCCTACCAACAGAGCAACAACAGGTGGTGTAAACGTGTGCAGGATATTTTCTTTACATTCTTTGGTTTCCATTGAAACAGCCAAACACAGTTCAAATACAACACGCTCCCTGAGTTTTATGTTCTCTCTTTTATGACCATAGTTATAGTTTTCAGATTTATTTCTCCAGAAAGAAATCCATTAAATAATTTCAAACTGGGTTCTTAAATATGACAATGTTCTTTGATGGTCTTCATATTTCCCACTTCTGAATCTAATGAAGCTCCTTTAGGATGTGGTGGAAAAGGAGATACTCATCCTGAATGCATAGTTGGTAAATATATAGCAATATTGATGTTATGTCAAGATGGACCAGCAAAATCTTTGGAAGGTTTACAAATGTTGAATATTTAAAAAAAAATAAAAAGATTTTATTACAGATTTTAAAAAAATATATCTCATCCTCAAATTTGAGGTTTTCAAAAAGGCTGAAAAATCCCATAAATTCTCTGTGGATATTAGCTTGGTAGTACGGTGTATTATATAATCATTCAGCTCAGACTGAAGTTGGACCAATAGTATCAAACTTCTCTTTATCAAGTTTTATAATACAAGATAACCACATTTTTGATAATAACAATAAAAGTGTTAACAACTATAACTCA
The DNA here is from genome assembly GCF_002775205.1 of Xiphophorus maculatus. Classification (NCBI taxonomy): domain Eukaryota; kingdom Metazoa; phylum Chordata; class Actinopteri; order Cyprinodontiformes; family Poeciliidae; genus Xiphophorus; species Xiphophorus maculatus. Next base: position 11,485,334 of record NC_036455.1, on the reverse strand, counting down.
CTCTGGAAATTTGCTGACTCACTAAACATTTCAGCGGGTTTTAATTGACTTGTAAAAGAAAAGCCTATCTGAATGCAGCTTGATCTAAATAAACAATCCAAGAAGGTATTCGTTAGGTTAAATGGAGATTTGAAGTCAAACTGTCTTGACTACAAATCAAGACAGTTCCCTCCTCCTCCATCTCACAGGAGGAGGGAATATGATGTGGTTTGCTAATGATGTAGTATTAGCAAACTACATCATATTCCTAAAGTCAAGCTGTTGAACAGTTTGACTTTAGGAATATGTAAGGATATTCCTTAGGAATATGATGTATGCTAATACAGGTTGGTTTGCCTGGTGTTCTTTCAGTCAAGGACATTTTTATGAATAAGAAAAAGGTTTCCTGAAATGCATACATTTAATAGCTAATTATATATAGGCTATATGTATATAAAAAAACTGATTACCTCTTTAATACAGAATAAAAGGTAAGCCGTACAATTTTATTCACGTCTTTAATATACATAATAGTACAAATCAAACAATAGCTATGCTGTTAATCAAACTGGTGAAAAGCCCACCGGAGACTTCAGGACCCCATATGGAGTAACAAGGATATATCGTCCTCCGGTCCTTCTGCTCCTTCTGCTCCTTCTGCTCCTTCTGCTCCTTCAAAACTTCCTTTTCCTCTCTGACTTTTAGTCTTCTTCTCTCACCAGTTTCTCTCTTTGTTATTATCATCTTCACTATCCATCCAGGGCCTCCAAGACCCTCAGCTCTGGCAGAATACATCAAATAGTATCCCACAGTATGTCTTAGTTCTTCTCACTCCTTCACCTGCTTCTACCCCCCTCTGATTTAACAACTGCAGCCATTCTAATGAAAATCCACATATTGTTGTCTCAACCTTAAAAATGTCCCTTAGTCACTAACACTGTCCATTGTGAAGTTAGTTAAAAGCAAAAAAGATCATAACAACTGAAAGAGAAACTTTAAGAATTTATGTTTTGTCATTAACTGCACATATTTTAGTGATAAAGTGCTGAAAGGAAATGCATTTTTAAATTTGATAGTCTTTCTTGCTTATTTATAAATCAGCTAAGAACAAGCTTGCCAGATCAAATCATAGGTTTTTCAGTTTATAATGTGTTAACTTATAGAAACCAGGGTTGAACAGTGACATTCAAACACTTACTTAACATTTCTAAGCTCTTTGTCTTTTTGATTTTGTGCTTTTTTGTTTGGGATTGTCTCTTCATTGAATAAATCATGCAGATTTGTTTTCTACTTAAAAAAAATTACAACCACAATTAGTTAATCCAAGTAAAGTTTAGCCATTCAGGTCAGCTATTGGATATATTTTTGCTAAACCAAAAGTTAAACTGACGTTTGGTGTGTGGGTAGAGTGAAGAGGATGTGGTTTAGGAAGCAAAAAAAAAAAAATCAAAAGCAATTTAAATTTCAGATGAAGTCCTTTACCTAGGGATCCATACATGTGGGAGATCTTAAACTGTTCCAAACTCATTACACTTCATATTCTTTGAAACTTCACAATCAGCTCCTAACGACAACCTGCATCAAGGAGGGTTATGACAAATCCATCTAATATTATCAACACAGTAGAAGGAGCCACTGAGAGCATTTTTCTGAACTGCCATTTCAGGAAGAATCCACAAAGCAGGAGACTTGATCTTTATAGCTTATAAATACAGCATGACTGAGTTCTTCCAGTTTCCTTGAACCGTCTAACTTGCTGAACCAAAAGAGGAGCAGACTTAACAGTTTCGCTGGAGGCTCCTGCAGAAGCTGATATGAATAAAACGTACCTCATGTTAGGCACTTTTTTATACATTTTCTTAGTCCTATTCAATAACATCTTTTCAGCTAGTTTGGATTGAGCCTTTTGGCAGCTGTTGTTTTTCCACTGACTTCTTATCTTATATTTCTAGATTTCAGAAACAGTCTTGGCTGCTGCATGTGAAAATGGCCTCATCCCATCTTTCTGCCTGAGATAGGAATGCGTCTTACACAGGAAGAGGAATGCATGGCTTTAATAAATCAACCCTGCAGGACTTCTCATTAATTTATGTTTTATACAAGTAAAATCTACACCGTTTGGATTGTAAGACTGGATCAAACTGCGCTGATAATAACAGTGTAGTGGAATATTGATGAGAAACTGTGAGAACATTTTTTTCTTTTTTCATGATTCAGCTGTATGATTTTTTGAATTATTCCTAATAGATATGGTGTATATGCAGCAGTCTTTTTACAAACACAAACACCCCATCCTCAAGTAATTACATCTCAGGAGAGGACCGCCGTGCATCCTGATTTTATGGCTTGGCAGCACAGTGCTGCCACCATCTGGCAACTTCTTCCCTCTGCAGAAACACTGTACAATAATATGAATAAAGCAAAAATAAATAAATAAAATCACATCTTCAAAACCGTCAGATGAATATCTGAGGCTGTTGGATAACCAGACATTGAAATACAAAATTACATTAAAAATAAGAATTTTACATAAACAGTTTAGAATATTGGCTTTAAATAAGTGAAACGAATTCAACGATGGAGGCAAAATGATTTTGTTTCATATTAAGCATTTGTTTTGCTGAAGTGAACATCATTGATATCCTAAAATGTGTCTTCTGCTGCACAAAATATAAAACAAATGATTAGCTCTGTAGTAATATAAGTATCGTGTTTTGAGTCTTTGTCAATGGAAAATGTTAAAACCTTAGGATATATTAACTGCAGAAAGTAACATGGAGAATATTAACAACATCGCAGAATGACTGGAAAATCTTTATTCCTTTCTTACAAATGTTATCAAAGCTGGGAACAGCCAACCTTTTCTCGCAATTGTTTTTTTTTTTTCTCTTTGAGTAATGTAAAATTTATATGTGCTGCTAATCTTCTGCATCTCAAAAGATGAAAGTGAACAGAAACTGCAGCTGCTCTTTATCACCAAACCTTTATTTAGCAGCCTTGGGCTGAGAGAAAGAGATTTTTATTTTATTCTGCAAAAAAAAATACATAAAAATTGCTGAGTCGCCATGGAGTTGATGCAGGTAGTTTCTTTTGCTCAGAGATGCATTGATTAAACTTGAAAATGATAGAAAAGGAAAGTTTAATTTTTGGAGTTGAAGGTAACAACACAAGTTTGCAAAGCTAAAAAAAAGATAAAAGAAAACGCTTTCAAGGAACTTTTATTTTGTTATTTGTTAGTGATTCTTAATCCCACTTTGTAATTCTGGAATAAAGAAAAAATGTTTCTTGGAAATATGAAGTAAGTCTCTATGGAAATTTTAAAACCATGTAGTTTTATTATAAGCCTTATTTTTGAATCATAATCTCAGCTGGAGGGCTGCAGTCCTTTCGTGTGATGTGGCTTCTTCTGAAACATTCTGTATGAGTTGTCAATGTGCTCTTTGAGTAATTTTGGTGTAGTTTCTTTATATAACACAGATTCGCAACAAATATTATCTCAAGGTATTTTATAAAAGCAGTAAATACAATTCAGTTGTACAAACAGACTCAAACTCAATCCAAAAATCTCAGTTTGATACAACTAAACAATGTAATGAAGTTACAAAATCTGGATATCTAAGGAAATCCGGCAAATTGCATTGAATCACTGGCTTGCAGCAATCCCTCCTCTAGGCTGGGCACTGACCATGGGAAGTCAATGGTCTTCCATTTCAGTATCAAGCAGTACTAATACTGACTATGAATGTAGCAGCAACCAAAAGGACACGTTCCCTTCAGCAAGAGCAAATGTCCAGTAGAACCAGAATCAGTCTGCAGTCGTTTGTCACAACCAACTGGTGGTTTGAGAAGCTAGAGCAAATAAAAAAAAAAATCAACAAAAGAAGAAAAAAACTTATCTCCAATTTTCTCAAATGTTCTTGAACTTCTGTTTAGATTTAGGATGATGAGTTACTATTTAAGATTTTTTAGCCTATAACATATTTCATTTATAAGAGCTTCTACGTAACCTATATGAATTAATCTATAGAAATTTGTGCAGCAGACAATACGCTATTTTAAAATGTAAACACCACTTATCTACCAACATGAGAGCATTATGTACAGAGCAGATCTTTACATTCCATGATGACATATTTTTGAGACTATTGGTCAAGGAAAATACTGTATTATGATGTTGAATCAGACAATATCCTGAATAAACAATCTATAAAAACTTCAAAAAGTTATTTTCCGTCTCTCACATAATTACCAACTGATTAATATTAGTCATGAGCGGGTAAACAGGATGCTAATGGAAGATGATAACTTTGTTTACCTGGAGACTACACTGAGGGAGAGGGTGTGTGTGTGTGTGTGAGAGAGAGAGAAGGTCTGTGTTTTTTTTAAATAAGATTACTGCTCATGTATGTGGAGATGCAAGTAATTTTCAATCTAAGTGATTGAGATAAATGTTCCTGCTGCTGCATGCCGACTACATGCAATCATACACAAGATTTGATTATACTGCAACTCTGGATTTGATTCTCAGTTTAGTATTACATTTTAGTACACTTCACCACAAAATGCCTTTCAGGTAAATACTTTGTTTCTATGAAAGTCCACTTAAACAAAGTGCACTGTTATCACAAACATACCAGCCTAGTAGGGCTTCTATTTTAGGCATAATTATCCTAAAGAATTGCTACCCTGTCAGCTCAGCCCACATCTTTGCCAAACTTAGACTGAGATTGAGGAGCTAGGTAAACAAATGAATAAATAAATAAATTCAGCCCAGGCATAGAGATTCTGTCAGATGCCACTGTTCTCTGCCAAATTGGTCCAAACATGTCATCATTTCATCTCATGTCCAGTCAAGTATCTAGAAATGTGGTCAACAAAAATATTCCTAGAATCCAGACGGTGTTTTGAGAAAGTAATCAGTTGTAAAAAGCTACTCTTTGTGTGGTTATGCTGTGGCTATATCAGTTCTATCCACACAGTAATAACAAGTAAAACAAGTCAACTTAAAATAATTTTCTTGACAGAAAGACATTTTCTCCAGTCAGAGTTTCCATTGTGGTGAAGTCTGCTATGGAAAATCAATCTTCTGCTTCGATTAAATTGAAAAGTGGCTGCCAGAGAAGTAGACTGGGACCATTAGCTGAGTTGCAGAAATTAATTTCACAATCATTTCAAATGTGACACCCGTAGAGTGCTCAGTGAAAGTTTTTCAATCTCACAGGCATGACCATGCATACGCATACCTCGATCAAATAAATTACAGTTATACTTCGGCTGCTGAAGGTTGAAACCTGCATTCTAGGAGTGTCTCTGTGTTTGCTTCACCTGCTTGCCTTCAAAGGACACCTTGATAAATTGTCCCTGAAATAATCTCTTGAAAGCCGTCATGACATGCTGTCGGCAAACAATCACCAGAGCTCATTAGCGATGTGTATTGCCATCAATGTAAATTGCAAGTGAGAACATTAGCATTCTGTGGAGTATTGATGTCCCTGCAGACAGCATTGGTAGTAAATACAGCAGGTAGGACAAGGTCCAATCGTGACTCACCTCCACAGGTGTTCAGGGAAATAGGGCTGAAAGAAACAGAGCTTTTCTCTTGTTTTCTGGAAATTTCCCCATGCAAGGTGACTGATTTAGTTTAATTCAGTGTGTTGGAGGCTGTCCACTTGGATCTGCTGGTGGAACATTATGCGAGGTGTTACATTGTTAGACATGGAGAGGGCTGCGCAGCGGTGATTAGTTTTTAGGGTCTTATCCATATGTGACCAAATGCTTGCCTGTCAATAGGTTACAAACAAACAGACTAGATTCCCACGCCGTCAGTAGACAGGGAATATGCTTGGCAAAAAGAAAAATATGCTCTTCTTTTTTTCACTGTATGATTTGCATGTAAAGAAGCAGATGGTTCTGTGCTTAGTAAGAATCACAAAGATAAGGTAAGATTTTGAATTACCTTTTTCATTTAACAAACTTTTATTTTATATTACTAAATAGCTCAAATTTAGAAATGATGCTGTCTCAAATATTGGGATAGTGCATCAATTCACTGACTTTGTAAGAATTGCTCAAACAGAGTAAGCATGTGGCAACCGTGGAAAGAAATGTTTCCCTTTTAAAGATTTACTTGTAGAGGGCAAGCCAGATCTGCAGCTAGTGGCGGGATGTAAAGACCACAGAAATTGGGGATTAGACTTTCTGAGAACCACTGATAGTTCAAACTGGTTTCAACTATTGGCATGCCAAGTGTGTCAGACACCAACACCAGCCCTAGAAATGCCAGGAAAAGCGATAAAATAGTTTATATTTGATGAGTTTGGCTGGAAGGAGATCAAACAATCATTGGACTTTAGTCATGATAAGTTTCTGATGAGCCTCTTGGAAATCAAACGACCAGAATATAATGGTATTCAAGCTGAAGTTTTTGATATCCACTCAAAGCCACCAAGGTGTTTGCACAATTGTAGATGTAGACACAAATGTTCTTAGTGTCATTCCCTCGCAGCAAGAAAGTACTTGGTTTGATCTTCTGAACAAGTTTGCAGGGTTTTCCCATATAGGTTATTTTTGGTATGATTCTTCCCACAGTTCAATGCAAGCTCGGAAAATTAATTACTTTTAGAGCCACCAGGGGTGAGTGTGTGTATAAATGGCCATTTCTCCTGAATCCTCCTTAGTTTCCATGTGATTGACTGGCAAACCTGTCCAGAGTTTAAGTCAGATCATGCCCAACTACCACTGGAGGTAACCAACAACCAACCCTTCACCCCTTATAACCTCCAGGACCTTGTGAGTTTAAGCAGGTAGAGAAGTTGAATGGCTGGGTGGATAGATGAGCTCCTCCCTCCACCCATCCTGAATTGTTGCAATGCAGGTTTCTTTTTAGGAAAGCCCACTTCCATACAAGAGATGGTCAGCTCTACTGGTCATCTATCTGTGAAGGGCCAAAGGCAGTTTAGAGAGGGCCTTATCTTTGCAACCAAATAAAGGAGCTGTTTAGCAAGAGGCAACAAAGAGCAGGCATAGCTAACTGCAGTAAAAGCTCAGTCAATAATCCATTCAAGGAAAGAGAGAGGTAAGCATGGAAGCAGGGAACCAAGATAACTTTCTATGAAAACAAAGTTACTGGCAGCAATAATTCACCTAACGGCTTCATCCAATGAAACACAACTAAATACAGAAAAACTGAGCCTGGAGAGCTCCCTTGGTTATGTTTTCTTTTATTATTATTATTATTATTATTATTATTATTATTATTATTATTATTATTATTATTATTATTATTATTATTATTATTATCATGGCACTTATCACAATTTTTTTTAGATTCAAATGGCTGTTTTTTTCCTTTAAAACTTGCCTTATTTTATATCTGGAAATACATCAGTTTGACTGTTTTCTAAAATTGTGTCTAACTTTTTAATACTTTTTTGCCATATGAGTCTGGTGGTAACATATTTCACATCACAAGGTTGTTGCTCAAAATTAAATTACCAATTTCAGCAAATTGGATTTTCCAGTATCACCCTCTGCTCACATCACACGCCATAAGTTAGTGCCCTGTGAAATGTTTAGCTTTTTGGGATCTTTTCTTTTTTTCTTAGTATCATAAAGTTCATTTTCATTTTTTACTTTTAAGTTTAGTTCCAGTTTTATTGCTTTTATTATTAGGCCTGAACTTGCATGTGGAATGTAAATAAAGTGTACATAGCTTGAGCTACTGTATATTCAATAATTATTGAAGACATGTTTTAATTATATAAGAGAATTTGTGAATTGGTGATGCAGTTTAAGTTTAAATCTCAGAAAGCACTAAAAACTGTATTAAAAAAACAATATGTTTTCATAGACAAACATAAACCTTCATAGCTATTATTTTTTCCCTAAAGATTAAGATTATGTTTCTGTAAATTGAACTAAGCTGGTAGCCAAGGAGTAAAAAAATATGCATGCCTTGGAAAATGGCCAGAAATCATGTTCAGTTAACTATATGTCTTTGGTAACTAATGTAGGGCAAATTTCAGCCATTTTTTAATATTCATGAAATATTGAGCTAAATTCTGATCATGGTGGGGTGAAAGGATCATCTAACATTAGTCCTTTCAACTCAACCCCAGAGGTGATGTTCCTTCATCCAAACCGGTTTCTACTACTGTGCAAACTGAAAAATTTGAATAAAACCAAATTTAGTGTAATAACGTTTGCTGCCTTTAGGGTTTTTTAAGTTTTATAGGAAAACTGTCCTGACATGTGGATAAAGCATTCCATGCTGTATTTGTGTGCATGTTTAACACACTTATAAATGTGTACAGAATGAGCAAAATGCTTCCTCTAATTCAAATGGCAAATGCCTTCATTTGCTGTGAAACTATTGATTAGGTTGCCCTATGAAATAATGTTAATTGCATGTTGCCAGATCTGGGCTCATAGCCCGGGGCAGCTGCAGTCACCACAACAAACACACACTCTCACACACACATGTCCACCTATCTGACACCTTGCTGTCAGATAAAGCACAGTCTTGATATCTTCTCATTTGGAGGGGTGGATCAATATAAGGTTTGGTCTCCTCATTTAAATTATGCTGAGGTTAGAAGTTACTTTGCTCTTTCAACAAACCATAACCACAGTATATAAAAGAAATGAAAGAAAATCTTAATTCATTATGTTTTTTTTCTTCATTAATGCAACAGCTGGTTGAAACTCAATATTATAAGAATCCTTTAGAAAAATCCTTGATGGAAAGACAGTTTTGCTACAATAAACTGCTTCTTCCTCAATGGCAATGTTTGATTTATTTTTTTAATCTCTGACATGATTTCAAAAGTTCAAATGACTTAATGACATGAAATGAAACTGCATTTAATATCTTATAATACATTTATATAAAATGCTAAATTAAATAGAAATTAATTCAATATCGTAGCAAATCTGGTCAAAACAAGCAAAGATATTGAATCCGTCCTGCAGCATAAACTTTACTTGTGGTTCTGATTGTATTGATGGTACCATCTAATAATCATTAGTCTGTAAGCTAACATCTTTTAGGAATTACATTTAGAAGACCATTCAAGTTTCTTAGCAATTTTTAGAGATTTGCTTAATTATGGAAGGCTACTATGAAACAACTTTATACCTATTCTTATTTTTTGTAAATTTGTAAATTTACAATTTACAAATTGTAAATCATAATTAAAAACTTGAAAGAGACAAGTGTCACATTTCCAGACAGTCTCATATTGCTGTGGTTGCTGTGGCTTGTTTTAAAGAATGTAACAAAGTTGGTCATTATCTCATCAGCTCACCTCTGGAGAGACACTCAATCTTTATTGAATAATCAATAACAGTGGAACTCTTTGTCCCAGCATGCCACAGTGTTTAGCTTTAACTCTCTGCGTTCTCCCAGGAACCTGTTTGAATCCCACCTCTTGCCCTCTCTGCAGACCTCAGATACCAACGCTCCAAGGTCAGACCAAGAACCCCAGAATTTACCCAGACCTGGTGAAAGTTTAAAAAGTATCAAAGCTTTACATCCAGTTGCTTCATTCCTGGACCAAAGCTTCTTGTTGTTTCATTTACTCTGCTGCGCCATCTAGTGAATGGTTTGGTGTGTGAAGTCTGGCTTAGAATCATAATTCAGATGGTTTCTATCCTAGTTCATCTTCTCTCCTTAAATTAACAATAATTTGCTTTTTTTGAAAAGAGGTTCCCATCAATAACAGGCATTTAAATTTGTAACCTGCAGATAATTTGATCCTCAAAGTAATAAATATAGGACAGCTCACCAAGGTACACATATGGGTCAGGGAGCTTTACTCCCAACAGCTCTTTATCGTTAAAAGTTCAATATATTCCTGACAGAATTGGTGGCTCCTCTGAGACCACAGAGCTGTTATGCATAGGATTAATTTAGCTTTGCATTTCAGCACTTTTTCATTTCTGTTCAAATAGAGCTATACACGGGAGTGTCTCATTTGGTTTACGTTTGCCAGAAGAAGAAAGAATGGCCTCAAAGGTGTGCAATAAATTAGAAATGTTATCTCTTCAAGGAATTTTAGGAGTGCAGATTAATCTTGTGCTTAGATTTTTTCTTTCATTCTAAAGAATGAAAGAAAAATATCAAGGGATTTTTTTTTGTTTCTCTGGGTACTGAAAACTTCACAATCTGTGATGTTCTTTTGGGGACGATGTTGCCATGGTCTTTCTTTATGGTGGATAATACATTAGGTAGGAGCTGCAGGGGAAAGTCTGCTTACCTCGATACAATTGCGAGGTAAGCAAACAAAAAGCATTAGCAATGTATTAAAGATGGATGGATGCAACCATAGGCATATACATAATATAAGAAAAATGATCTCTCATGATTTATCTGCCTTAATCCCATCACTTTGCTAGAGCTCCAAAATTGATGTTTTACTCAAATAAAACCAGGTCACATTAAACTTTTTCAAACTTCTACAAAATCTGACCTGAGCATCATAATGAAGCTAATAACTGTTATCTTTTTGCCGATGTTGACAGGAACACAGTTGCAATCAATCACTCTGTGAGGAAGTGTCAAATTATGTTTCTCCTCATCGAGCGGAAAAGGTAAAACCTACCCTGCTGCTGATTAGACTGACCCAGATTTTTGATTTGTAGCATGAATGCAAATTCTAAGAGGAAAAAAAGGAAAGAAAATTTGCATTTTAAAATGTTTGTATACGGACAAGTAAAAGATGAAAGGGTCTGCTTTAACACTGAAACTGAATATAGAATTGGGACTCGAGTATGTGGGATTCACAAATTTGTCATGAGATTAATAATGTCATGACATTATTGCAAAATTATATTTGGATATTTATTTAGCAAGATTTACATCCTCCTTTTCTCATGCATAATTTATAATAAATGGCATTATTTATGCCCCTTTTAAATAATTTATTCAACATAACAATTTATGTTGAATAATTTTTCACACTCTTGTGTTGTCTTCAGGCTTGCAGCTCATCACGGTTACATTCACTTTCATATCTGAGGTAAACTGCTTGAAACAAAAAAGAAAAAAAAGAACACCAGAGAAATAAAATTCTTGCAGATTTTGGACTAGGAGTTGCAGTCTTTGCTACTATTCTGACCAGTATTGTTACTCTGATAAACAAGTTACAGTGTGGAGTGACTGTGTAAAACAGGCTGCTATGAAAGAAAAAAGCAGAAAGTTTCCCTTTTAATCACAGGATTGAGCTAAACTGTGATAACTGTCTGAAAAACACCATAAAGCACCATAGGTCTATCTCCAACTATTTCTCACAATAATATTTAAACTGGCTATAACGACTGCCTTCAACAAAATGCTAACCGTAGGGTGGTAAGAAGGCAGGTCAAAATACAAGTCTGTCATTCATTTGGGACAGACAGTGAAAAAATAAAGATTCGCTGCTGCATCTAATTACTGTCGGTAAACATGCAGGTGGAGCGTTTGGAGAGTTATTGATTTAATTAATGAACTGGACATTAACAGATGTTATGTGCTGACGGAAGACACCCAACGATGATTAAAAAAATAATGAACCACAATAAAACAATAGTTTTTCTTACCTGAAAAAACCTTTTGTTCTCAAGTAACATCTTCAATAACCTTAATGATCTTGTTGTTGACTTCCCTCTAGAGAGCCATTTGTCAGCGTGAGCTTGTTGATTTCTTCAGTCCGCTTCATGTTTTTCCTTCATTCCTACATTTCAGACCAGGACTAATTGTTTTGAACAGATATGCTATTTATGTATTTAGTCACTCCATCTTTTCTGTGTTGCCAGTAAGCAGTCACAGATGATTTTTTATTTTTATTTTCTGGCTTTAAAATATTTGCCTTTTAATGCATAAATAGTTTGTTGAAATCCTGAATCAAAAATGCTTAAACTCAGTACCTGAATCCCAAAGCTCCAATGATTCCCTTTAGCTACTCTTGCAGCAAAACTTTGAGGTAAATATTTCACTTGGTATGCTGGGTGTGTGTATAACAGCACTGCTAACCTTGCCATCATAAGAAGTTGTTATAGCCTTCTGAAAATTTTAATATAGGGCATGTTTTATGGAAATTCACTTTTTAGCTTTCCACAAACTGCTTGTCATGCTATTTAAATTTCTAACAACCTGAACTGGTTTATTGGGAGAATAATTTCTCAGGCTTTGGTACAAAGTGGAATGAGCTGGCTTTAGCCAGTCAATTTTCAAAACTGCCATTTTATCAAATTCTCTGGCATCTCAGAGATATTACCAGGTCTCTGTGGTGTTTGGTGCCTGAAACACCTGCCATGGCAATATTAAATGACTGGAAGCACCTGCGGTCCTTTCAGTCTTGCTAAAAGTGTTCGCTAAAAGTGTAAAAAAAGACTTTTCCAATTAAACTGCTAGTGCTCACCTTTGGCTGTTTGATTGGCGCCATGGTTGTGTGTGCTCACCAAAAGCAGATAAGCTGATTTTTAAAGCAGTGTGAGCCAACTCTCCCCTAAGGATAGATCATTGACTGGCCTGTTCAACCCTCACAGCTCAGGACAAGGTTTGAAACGAGAGCTCACGAAAAACCAATGAAAGTGATTATATGTTATAGGTTTATGATTTATTAATGTCTTTACTCTTTTCAGCATGGTTTCAGTAAAGAAGTCTGTCAGCTTTCTGTAAATAAAACAGAAATTAAATTTCCTAAAATTATTTTAAGCTTTCAGAATAAAATGAAATAAATTCCTAATATGTTTTCTTTCCGCCACTGTTTCACACATCAACATTTGTTAAAACAAGGATTTGAAAGTGCTGCTCTGTTCTTTTGGATTCTCATATACTAAAACTCTCACATTACTGAAAGTCTCACATTTTTTTTGTCAGACGCACTGCAGCTCTTTTGTAACCAAAAGCTGTTCACAGTAGGCCACCAAAAAAAAAGCTAACCGGTTTAGTTTTCCAAACAGTCGGTGTATTTGCCACTGCTGACTGCCAAGTCACTAAATGAACCTTCAGCAATCAATCCAATCCCCTGGATGCTGCAGGTCTGTCTGTTTGCCAGTGTTTTGGTTTGTACTGTTGCCAGTAACTCAACCTGTTTACCAGTCTGTCTGGCTGAATATCAATCTCTCTGGGTTGAGTGGATGCGTCCTTGGACTAAAGCTATCTGAGGACTGTGTTTATTCTGATCTGCAGCGAAGAGTTTTGACTCTAAAATTATCAGCCAAAATATGATGAGATGATAACCTAAAAGCTTGAAATTACAGGCCATCACCAATAGCTTTTATTCACCATCACTGTGTTTTACTTCAAGACAGCTTCTCCGTGGAGTGTTTTTGTAGTTTTATTTTTTCATGACATATGTCACTGATTGTGGTAGTTATGGGAAGAAAAAATAAACCCTGCACCTGTGTACCTCTTCCTAAAACAATAAAATTTAAATATATAAATACTAACCGATATGGCGCAAAAAAAAAAAATAAATAAAATTGTATTTTGTGCATGTATGTATTACATGCACTATTCCAAGCATGACAGAATAGTTCTTTTAGTGACTTACAGTTTTTGACTTAGAAAAAAATAGCTTCTAATCTGCTCCTCATTTTTATCCTGTCTGATGGCCAGGAGGAATTGATTGAGTTGTGTCGAGGGTCTGTGACCACAGGTGTTAGGAGGTAGCTAGTAATGAATGGCTTCCAGCAGTATGTTAATCATGATTAACGAGCAAGAGTGGCCAGAAGGAAGGGAAGCCAGACAATGGAGAGAGTCGGCAGGGTGCAGCAAACAACAGAGCAGCTCAGCAGGGGACTTTTGGCCAGACAAGGTCGGCCATTGGAAGCCTTCAGCATTTCTCAGAATCACATGTTTCTCATTTTCTTTCTTAAAGGTCTCAGAGTGGTAGCCTTTGTCATTTGCTCCCATCAGCTGGAATAAACATTAAGATGGTGAAATAAACATGTGACTATGATTTACCTACAAAACTGTAAAAGTAAGATAATGTCTGCATAGAAAGTCCAGTTTTTTCCATTGTCTTTTTTTTTCTTTTCTTGTGAGAAATGCATGTTGCATCACGAAGCCACTGTACAAAAATCTCCTATCTGGTAGAAAAAGACTACTCTGAGCAGAAAGACCCCCATCTGCTCTCTTCAAAGTTGTTTACATGACAATACAACCTCTTCAGAGGAACAAATATCAAAAACAAAACATACTTTGTAAGGGGAGTGTGTATGAGAAGTGGAGGAGCTGCCACTGAAGATGAAGGCTCATGTGATATGGAACAGGATTTTTGATGAGTGCTGAGTGGGAGCAACATCAGCAGATCCTGATAGAAACACACAGTGGAAGATGAACTACACTAATATAACTCTTCCAGGAGGACATATTGGATTAGAGTTAAAGAATTATAGCAGTGATATGGCTGGCTCAGAGAAGAGGTGGTAGAGACTTACTGTATAAGTTGTATTTAAAGAATGGCACTCTCTTATATATATGATTTAGTAGGAATAAATGAATTCCTCTGGGTTTTTTCAGTTGTGGTAATATCAATTTAAAGAAAAAATTGTCTATTCATGAGCTTAAAATTTAAAAGAAAAATTTATGGAATGGTAAATTAGATTCAATGTTTACATATTTCCACTCTAGTGGACTGGATTTTTCACTGACAAGACACTTTCTTAAAATCACAAGACATAAAGTTGAGTCCATAGAAGCACATGCTTTATGGTGCTTCAGTTTAAATTTGCTATTTAATATCAATTACTCTATACTGTTTAGGCACCAGAGTTACTATCTGAATTTATCTAGGGATTAGTGCACGTTGTTTTATACATTACATTACACTGTTTTGTTCATGTAGAGTCTTCAACTGTATTTTCTTTAGTTTGCACATGTCTGTTTCATCTCTGGGTGTGGCTCAAAATTTATTTTTCCATACAAAATATGTGTATTTAAAAAGATGCCACTCAGAGGGTAATACAAATGAAAAAAATGAAAATAGCTTTGGTGTGTTGTGCAGATAACACATCCAGTGGCATCTGTGCATTGTTTATTTTTCCCTTCATAGGAGGCCTGAGGGAGGAGGAAATTACCTTGTCGCTCGTCAGCGAGCTGGTGTAATAGCTCCTTGTATTGCGCATATAACAGCAGTAAACATGAGTGTGCAGATGCAGGTAGGCAGGACAGGTGCTTCTGTGAATCAACTTAGAGCATGTGTGTGTGTGTGTGTGTGTGTGTGTGTGTGTGTGTGTGTGTGTGTGTGTGTGTGTGTGTGTGTGTGTGTGTGTGTGTGTGTGTGTGTGTGTGTGTGTGTGTGTGTGTGTATTTCCAGGAATGTCAATGCTTAGGTGTTGTTAAACCATCTGGCAGTGAATAAAATAGATCTTGTTATCATATATAGATGGACGTTTATACTTATTGAATATAAATAGAAAATTAGTATGAAGTGCATCATGTCCATTCTGCATAAACAAAAGTTAGGGGAATGACTGATAGACTTAAAAGATGGAATACTTTGTAAGTGAAGAGTGAATGTTTATTTTTCTTTCAAGGGCTGATGCAGACTAACAAGACCCAGTCAGTTTATTAGATGAATGTGTTAGGCTTAGCTATCCGTTGTCTCCATCTGTTGTTGCTGCTCTACTCCATTTAGATGATTGCTGATGGTAACAATAAGACTTCAAACCATTACAGAATGCAGTTTTCTTCCTCTTGTTAATGCTGTCATGATCCATAAGACATTACTTATGAAATGTGGTATTTGGTTCTGTAATGTTGGTCTTTACACTGTTTGGTGTTCTCTCTTCTCCTGGTCTGCTGCCTGTGTTTCATTTAATTCCTGTTTTCCTGTTGACATCTGTTTCAGAAAATTGTCATCACTTTTGGCATTTTTTTCTCATGTTTATTCATGCTTTGTATTGGCAGCCAACAGTTTTCTTTTAGTTCTCTCCTGTTTCTTCAATCTGCAACTTTCTTCTTTTCTCACCCATCCCCCAATTCTTCATATTTTTGCTGAGAAGGACCCAGACTTTCTTTCATAATCTATTGAAGCTGTCTTGGGCATCAGCTTTGCAGGCTTCTTGGGTCTTGTAACAAACGCCTTTTCTACTTCAAATCACTTCAGTTTTTAAGACTACAGAATGGACTAAATCTAGGAGCACTGATAAACTCAGTTTAATTGCATACAAATATACAGACACACATAGCCACTGGCACATACACACACATTTTCACATGTACAACACCATGAGTGGTAGAGCAAGAAAATAATCATCTCCATTAAAAGCCAAAAAACCCTTAATGATTTCCCGGGGTATTTTGCCAGCAGCTTTGGCTGTGGTACTGCCCGTGGCAGTTTTTGGCATTACCTCCTGGAGATCAGGGGTTTTGTGAGGTTTTTCATTTTGTATTTCATTCATTTTGAATGGCCTCAAGCAAGAATACTGTTTGCCAAAAAGTTTGCTCCCTCAGCCTGTAAATACATTGGTTACTTATCTAAAGGGTACTGTAAATTGAGTCCAAAGTCCAAAACTGAATCCTTTATCAAGAAACCTGCAGCACATTCACATGGTCAGTCTTCCACTTCAAGACATCCTTCTCCCCAGTGGAAATCTCCAGCTGATTCTGGGAGATCCCAGTGCCTTCCCAGGCCAGGGAGGAATTCCAATCCCTCAAGCAAATTCAGTTTCTGCCCCAGGTTCTTCTCCCAGTAAGACAAGACTGGAAAGCTTTCAAGGGAAGACACCCAGGGGGCATCCTGAGCCTTTATTGGCTTCTTCTGATGTGAAGGAGCATCAGCTGTTCTCTGAGCCTGCCCAGGATGACAGTCAGCATTTTTTACAAAGATGTATTTAAGCACCCAAAAATTATACTGGCTGGTATGTAGTGTAGTGCTAACAACTGTATCAATTTATTCTATTACAATCCCATTCTAACATAGTTCCCAGGACATCAAGGATCCTGAACATATTTGATAGCAGACATACAGTTATTTTCTTAATATTTTATTTTTTTAATAATTTTTCTTTTTTTTTTTTTTTTTTTTTTAGCAAAATCCACTTCCAGTCTTCAGCAAAAAGGCTTTGTTTTAGTCCCATTTGCATAATTTGTTGTATTTGGTAAGTGTAGAGGGGTGGAAAACAAGTTATAAGTAAATATAAATATAATTTATACTTGTCATAAATAACACTCCAACATTATTTTCCTTTTATATCCTTAATTTCTCTTTATGATGAGTTCTTTAGTGTTGTTTTAGTTACTCAAAACGATTCCACAAACAACCGCTGGGGGCGCCAGTGGCATTGGTGGCATACAGAAGAAGGTTAGGCACACAGAAGAAGAATAAGCCTTCCTGTTACTTGATAATGGCAGCTATACGTGTTTGTCTCATCTTTTCTGTATCCCAGGTCAGTAAAAATGTATTTTGATGAATATATTATTTACCATTTAGAGGTTATTGAATAGAGAGTTAACTAGTGAGTCATGTTATGTAGTTTGTGATTAGTATTGTGTAGAAAACGACAGATTTCTGGAGACTAATTAATGCTAATGGTAGCAAACTGTGCAAATGTCTTGAGCTAGCTGAGAAACAGCTGAAAGACTACTGGATTAACTTTGAACCTATTGTATTTTACACATTTCGAAACAGTTCTCACACAAATGACATTGTTTTGGTCTCTTTATTTGTGAAATAGACATTTCTTTATGGGTTATTGCAGAAAACAGACAATCCACATTGCTATGATTTTTGCTGAGTAAGTAATGAATGCCTATGTGTGAAATTTATTAAAGAAACACAGCAATAAAGGAGCATTACACCTTTTTCAGTTTTGAAGTTAGAGTAGAGCTTTTTGTGTAAGAGATAAGATACCATTATTTTACCAAAAAAAATGATGCAGTTAAAAGCTAAAATGCAGTCCTTTATTTTTAAATACTTTAATATATTTAAATACTTTAAATATTAAAGTATAAAGTATATAGAATCAAAAGTCATCTGTGTATAGATTGATTTTGTTATTTGATAAAACTCATAATGTTAAATGGAGCATGTTAAAATAATTCTTGTTCAGTTTAAAGAGATTTTAAAGCCATTTGTGAAGTACTCTTATTGCAATTGCTCAATGATACTTGAAGTATTGCATGTAAAGTATTGAATATGGAATATATTCACTACACAGAAGAATAATAAGCCATTCTTTTTTATGCTAATGGAAGCTCAATGTGTGTCTCGTCTTTTCTGAATCACAGTGTCGCACCTTGAAAGGACAAAATGACCACATGGCCCTCAGCCCATCCAAGGTTGCCAGGTAACATAAATGTCTTGATATTATGAATACTTTCAGTAATTCAGTCATGTCTGAAAATCAAAGTTTGATTACCTTTAAGTGGACCAAAGTGCAGCCAAGATCTTCACTGAGTGCATGTTTAATGAAAAAATAAAGAAACTTATAAAACTGGAGCCAGTACAGAACAACAGAAAAGACATGGGATGGAATGATGGATTCGTAATGAGGGATCATGGAATGGAGTGGAGAACAATGAGAATAGCCAAGCTTATATACTTTGAGGAAGGAGTGGAAATTATAGAGGAACAAGAGGAACTAATCAAAATGAAGTGGAGTAGCTGCAGGAGAGCACAGGAAAGGGAAATTAGGAGATGGAAAACAGCTATGAAGGAAAGACAAATAAAGCTGAGTAACAGGGAAACCACAGAGATGGAAGAAACCCTGAGACTAACATAAACACTAAACAGAAAGGAAGACTAATCTGAGGAACCCAAGTCTAATGCAAGAAGTAAACAGAAGTATAGAGGAATGAATTAAAGAATTGCTCAAAAGCTAGAGCACAGATTAAACTTAAAAGTCCAGATTGTGAGTTTATTTTTTCAATAAAAATATAGACTTTTTATTGAAAAAAAGATATTGTAAGACATGTCTTACAATAAAAAAAAGACATGTCTTTGTTGTTGCCATCAACTTTGTGTTTATATTTAAAATTCTTTAACACTAAGAGCAAATTTAGTCAATAAAGCTAATCCTAGTTCTGGTTATGAATTGTGATTGAAAATTGCTCCAAAGGTGAGTTTTGTAGAACCTGAATGTCTTCATCCACCACTGACTTAAAAAACGTGTTTTTTTTCTACAGGAGTTTCAAACCTTAGAAATTTGCCTTCTTGGTGATTTTCTGCATCCTACTGAGTTAACCGGCCACACTGCACTTCACTCAGCTGGAGTTTGTTTGCCTGCTGTGTTTCACTGCTACAATCACGTGCTCTAATGAAGTGTTCTGATTTGCTTAACAAGAAAAGTTATAGTTGCAGCTTTTTCTGACGCAAGTTCACTGATTTCTATATCAGACTCTTTCCCGTTTATCTTTGGTTTATTATTTTGCAGACTGCATAAATTGAGCTGACAGACTGGAAGTGGCCTAGAGGCCATGAACTAACGATCACTGGAGTAAATGAGCTGTCATTAAACTCTGCATATACATGAGCTTTTAAAGTTGTTGCTTTGGATTTAGTGATATTTTGTCCATCTCTCTGCCATCATGTTGTAACAATGTCGATGCGGATCTTTATATCAGTTGTTATGACAACATCAGCATTGCATGTCACATGGCTTAAGTAGAAGGAGTGTGTGTTAAGTGTCCAATGGTGCATTGAGTCACTGTTTCTGTCTGTCTGTCCCTGTCAACCCGATGTGCTCTGTCTGTCTCTCTGCTCATGTGTCTCCATGTTAACCCTTCCTAATTGTCCCCTGGGGACAATAAAGATTGACTGAACTGAACTCTGTAGTCTGTGAAAGACAGGGTTGCCAGGGTAACGTTGTCTCACTGTACGCAAACCTGTCGACCTTCGTGACTTTCTGTCTGCCTGTCCATCAAACTGTCTCCCTTCCTCAAGAGGCTCCATCGTTTAGTTGTCCTTCTGCTCATTTCCCTCACTCCTTGCTAATGTCCTGCTGTCTCTCTTGCATGGCTGCTTGCCTGCATGCGTCTTCAACTAAATCTATATCTTTTCAGACACTTCTTCAGGCCACCTGTCTTTTTATATGGCAGGTTTTGTTCACAAATGCCACAGATTTTCAAAGCTTTAACTTGAATTGAAATGTTTTTTGTTTTTTTTTTAAATCATAGGCCATCTTGGAGTGAGGGAGTAGAAAGCGATTAATCAGAAGCCAGAACTTCTACTACTGAATGGGGATCCTAGAAAACGGCTTTCCAGCTTATCGTTGGCTGATAGGAGATCTGAGATTGGAAGGTCTGGAAAATTACTTTTTACTGGCAGCTTCGCCAGCTGAAAGATTTCTGAATGAAAAGAAATGATGTTTCCACAGAGGATGTGGTGCACAAGCTGCCATAATAATGTGTCAAACACTCTCTAAGCCTTGGATAGAGCTAGCTGGCATGACATGACGCTGTCATTATTATTCTAATCCTCAAAAGTTTTAACAGTTTACAAATACACTGTCTATAAATTGTGCACACCCCTATTAAAATGCCAAGTTTTTGGTATTAACAGACAAACTGGGATTATTTGATAATTCACTACAAAACCTTGTCGAAATATAATATGAGCTATTTCCTCAACAATTAAAGTGAGAAACGGATGCATTTAAAAAAAAAAAACATTTTATTTATTTTGAATATTACATATTATAGTAATTTTTACTTATCTCTTATGCTTTCTTATTTAAACCTATTGTTGCCTGATTGCTTAATAGAATGCAGGTTTTGCAGTTCTTCAATTTGTAAAGCTGACAGTGAAGTTTAGCTAAAGTAATTTATATTAATTTGCCTGCTTAACAGGTGCATTTTTTATCAATTTCAAATGCATGCTGAAAATGAAGCCCTTTATTGAACTCTCCCCTTAGATCGCTTCCATGTGTTTAGCTTGAACAATGAATTTTACTGCTTAGAAGCCATGAGTCTAGGGCAGTTTGTGACAAGATTAAAATAACATAATAACAGATTTTATTAGCATTTGTGCTTTTACTTTGTGATCACCTTTTCCAATATAGGACCACACTTTATTACATTCTACAAAGAACATTCAGTCCCTTTAGATTTTAGACCAATCTTTTGTTTTTACTCATCAGGCTACTCAAACTAAAAACAAATTGAACAAAGTTCTCAATTCCATTTAAAGAAAAAAAAAAAAACCCTCACAAATCTTTCACCAAACTTACAAGTTGAGAAGAATGGCTTTTCCAGATTTTCCTTCTTGGTTTCACTCTAGTTTCACCTCGAGTATTTGTTGATTCCAGTTTAAGTCTCTCTGGCATTTAGAAAGCTTGACATACACATTTCTGATGGCAAAAACAACCTTGACAGAAATGTGACCAATGTATCACACCATTTTTGCCCAAAGAAGACAAAAAAATATTGAAATAATATATATAAATAGTTCCTTGGTACTCTGATTAACTTTAAAGGAAAGTTTACATTTAAAAAATCCCTTACATTTGTTTTGTAAAAAATAATGTATGGCACCAGTGATTGTTTAAAAATATATATTGATTTCCCCCCCCCCAGAAAGTAAATTTACTTCTACAGAAGTTTATAGTGCAGAAAACTCCAGAGCGCTTTACACTACAACTAGTCATTCACTCATTCATGCACACTGATGGTGGGAAGCTACATTGTAGCCATGGGGCAGACTGACTGAAGCAAGGCTACCTTACAGTCGTTTGCCCAAGGACAATGATTGTTCAGGAGTTTAAACCAGCAACCCACTGATTACAGGAAGAACTATCACATCACCCATCACCATCACATTAATTTTCTAAAATGGTTATTATGTGATCATGCTTAAGATGAGTTTATTTTATGACTTCTTGCACAGCTTTACCAACGGTGCCAAAAATTTTTGGAGAGTGGTGCATGCAGAGACTTTGCTCATATCTCTTCAAACTTTGTTCAAACTTTTCTTTCTTCAGAATAGAGAAGGTCTGATACTTTTCACCATTTCCAATGTTCTTGAAAACATACATGTGTCTCTGGAGCCCTCATTATTTCAAAAACCTTCAATTCATATGACTTTAATCTGCAAAGTATAAAAGCACATCTTTATCCCACAGTCCATGTGACATGCAGCACTGATTGAGCACACTCCACTGTAGCTTTGATCACTGAACCTTTTTAGCAGCCCACACACACACACACACACACACACACTGATAACTAACTTATTAGACTGATGAAAGTTTTGTCATTGGTTTCGAGATAAATGTGTTTTTTAAATAGACCACAGATTTACACAATGTGATGTGGGCATCTTTGCAAAACTTCAAAAATTGTTCAAACAGTTCTAATTGCACCTCAGAGGCTACTGTTATTTGCACATCAAAGCTGTCCTTATGATCATTTAAAACACATATTTTACAACTTTTTTGTAAGGATGTTCCTTTTTAGATTTTTGTGCGTACGTGAAAGACATCTGGTCATTACAAAACATGCTGTTCTGTTTGACACACATTTTCAATCCATTAAGCTCATGAAGGTGTCATGGGAGAGCTTGTTAGGGCCATAGAGTGCCTTAATGTGTTAGGGGAACGAGATGAGTGATGGAATAAGGTTTCCGATGTGCCTTTCATCCTCTGGTGTCTTTAGAGGCAGACATGTTAATAGTCTGTATTCAGATTAAAGACAAGACCTGGATAAATGCCCCAGAGTCATTCATTCTATTAGCCCCAACAATCCTGCTTTACCCAATCATAACCCTGCTCTTTTCTTCTAGCTTGTTGTCTTTGATTCCTCTCCAGATTATTCTGATGGTTTAGCTGACTGCACAGACAGTGACTGCTAAAAGGGAGATGATGAAACTTTGGCTACTGAGTCTGTTATGTATGGACTTCAGATGATGACAACAATTGGTCAAACATTTTACATTGAACCAAAATCCACCCACAGCATAGGTTAAAAATTATTTTAAGCTATTTTTAAAATATATATGCATCACTTTTGTTATGGTGGTTTCACTGATATCTAGTAAACAAGGAAGCTTGAATTTATCATTGACAAAAATATGTTGCATATAAATCAACATCACTCAAGAACATCTATGGGTTTACATTTGTTATTTAGATGTTTGGGTTTGAATGATAAAAATTAGAGTTAGCATGATTTTTTTCTCAATATCTGTGAGCTCTGAATCAAACAGCTCCCGTCAATGTTATTTTCAATTTGTAAAAATAATATATCATGACCAAAATCTGTGTAGTAATTTTTTTTGTATACTTATTTACTTTTGAACATATCGTTACCTTTCTAAAACAATGGTCTGTCATTTTTTGGGCAATTTTTTGCCATTTGTATGTTTGTAGTTGATGATATGATTGAACAACAAAAAGTATTTACTTCCTCTCAGTTATTTATTTGTTATTGCCAACAATATAATTTAATTGTTATTATTGGGTTATTCTTGACAATCAAACTGATCTTATCAGAAAAAAATATATCTTTTTCATTTCTAAACCTTCGTATGTAAATTTTTTTGCTGTTCTGTTAGAATTGTCTTTTGATTTGCAACACCACGATCAGTTTAGATTAAGCTTGTTCCTTCAGACTGAACTTCCGTCTTATCTCACCATGCAGTTATTCTTTATTCTTTAAAGCCCTAATTAATGCTGAGTCACTATGAGTGACTTGACTCAATTAGGTCAAATTACACTTCTTGTGAAGAGTTTATCGTGTTTAGGCAGTTGTAATTCTTTTTCTGCCGTGCACTTTCAATGTTGAATAATTGGCAAATTGTTTAGGTACACCCTGCTACTACTGGGTTGGCCATCTCTTTTTGTCTTTAATAGTAGCTTTAATTCTATTTGGCATAGATTCAAAGGTGTCAAACTTTTAGATTGGCTATCTAACAGTGGGCTAGAAGATTTGTACCAATAACAATTACCTAGGGCGTTGAACTAATGAACTCACTTACCTTCACGTAGGCTGACTTTTGATCCATCTGCAACAAAAGGAAAGTAATCTTCAATCAGAATCCTATTTTTTCCTGAATCCTGAGCTTTCATTTTAGGTTGTTGACATTTTTACGAAAGTTGTTCTCAACCTGACTTTGAATGTCTACCAAATCATTCTCTTTCTTCATGGTTTATTCAACATTCTGCAAAATAATCATTTACAAACCACATCCTATCATCTCTTGTCATGATGGAGTAAAAGCTTTAGATGTAATTATGAAATATATCCAGAAAATCTCAACTATGTGTAGCAGGAGGCTACAGACTCTAATCCCTGGTGTCGCACATTGTATTCCCTGCTGCTTCTCTGTCATATCGGGCTTGTTACTCGTTCCTGCTGTGATTACAGATTCCTCTGCATACACACACACCTTCATGTTAAAAGGACATACCTTCCTTCAGGGTTATTGAGGCAATTGTATTTCTCTTTTCTTTTCCTTCTTATAAACAAGTATCTTTTCAGTATCAAATCTAACAGAACTCAGCTGGAAGTCTGAAATAATATTCATGTCACAATACACTTTGATTTTGTGATTGGTGCAGTATTTTTCTTTATCTAAAAGTAAATCTGCTTAGGAAAATTGTGTAAACACATTCTGTATTTTGTCACAAATATATACAGTAGATTTTTCATTTTGAATTGTATCATTTATATTATGTGTATCCTCAAGTATGTTTTTACCTATTACTTAAATGCTGATACACAGAAAAGCTCCCACTGAGTGAAAAAGAAACATTATTCAGAATAAATATATCCAAATAGCTAGAGAGAAAAAAACCCAACAAAAACGTAAATGTTGTAAATAAGACAGTGTCTGGCAAAAAAAAATATCTGCTTACTGGTACAGTAGTGGATAATTGCCAGATGGATGTGGAAGGGAAGGTTTTGCTACTTCCACACATCTGTCACAGAGATTTGTCAAGTTTCTGCTCAGTCCAGCTTTGTAAAAGATGTTCACTGACTCTAACTGTGCAAATTTGAAGTGAATAGAATTGGGTAAAATTATCATAGGATATTCATATATACAAAAAGAAAAAAAAGTACAGTGGTATTAGGTTTCTTTTGCTTACAGCAATTTAAGAATTTTTAATGTGGCTAGGTGAAGACCATTGTGGTCTAAAAAGTACCGCTGTATGAAAAGGACCCTGAAGCAAACACGGAAAAATCATTCAGACATATACAATAATGGTATTTTTTTTTGCTTCTGAATAAAATAGTTTGAAATGTTTTTGCAGTGACTGTTTATTTTTTATAGTTACTGATTAATGCAGTTTTTCTGCAGTGGTTAGATTTACTAAAATCACATCATGAATTTGCCACTAAAAACAGAGCTGCTGCTGGGACATCTGTCCACACTTTGGCAGTGTTCACTGATGATTTCACACATTCAACCAGCTGGAAATAAATTGGAGAGAGGAGCACAGAAATACAGTCTAATGGACCAGAGTAAGGGAATAGTACAGAGCAGAATATAACCAAAAATGTCTGCATAAACTTTCCCCGCCCTTCATGATTGTTGGGAGGATTTTAGGTGGAATTTTGTATATATTGTGTTCAGACAGATGTTTTCAAGCCTTTGTTTCTTTTACTTGTGGGGATTTTCCAGATTTGTGGTGTTTAGAAGCTGAATGCAGCTTCTCCATGTTTGATTCTGGTTCTGTGGTATGCAGAGTAGACTAGAACCAGAAGACCTGAGAGGCCTGGAAGGTTGATACATTAACAGCAACCACAGGCCTTTAGTATATTTTGGTTCTATGTTATTCAGTGAAAACGGACAAAATGTTCTGTAAGAGTTCTGTAAGTAGATATAGTTTAATTTATTGAATATTACTGCATTTATACATATGCCCCCCCCCCCCACACACACACACACACACACACCCCAACAACACACATAGCTTGAAATCCTGGTGAGATATCCTTTTCTACTATAGGTGAATAGAACTGTGGTTTGGGATACTTTATAAATAAAAAATTGCAAGAGAAGAAAGATCTCTGGCTACAAGAATGAGAATGGATTTTCTTAGCAAAAATAGCTGAATTAAGGAGCAGGATGAGAGTGAGCATCTGAAGGATTCACTGGACAAACAGGTCAGATTCATGAAAGGCTTAAAGAATCTTAAAAAACATCAGGATGCCATCTGGGTCTGGTGGAGTCCATGCTTCAATGGGTCAGGGTTTTTTGGCTGTAAAATGGGTCCCAACACATCATTTGGCAGGTGGTTGTGATGTTATGCATGGTTAGTGTAAAACACAAATCACTGACTATTTAACTGAGGAGAAGCTGCTGAAAATGTGACTTCTTGCTCCTTCAGTAATCTCCCCTTCATTCACTGCTAATTGTGATCAGAGTGAATGAGGGATTCCAATGTAGCCATTCTGCAGCCGACACTTCTCTAAATGTGGCCTCACTCGAATGAATCCCCAGCAGGCTGTCAGGTCCCTTTGGCTTCCCTCAGCTCTGTAAACATCCTGAGCAGCAGCGTCAGGGGAACAGGCCACCAAAGACTGAGAGGAAAGCGCCTCACAGGTCCTATTTCTTGTCTTTTTTTTAAAGGAGAGGACAGGAGAGAAATGTGCTTGAGGGGAAATGCATTTACATTGCAGTTTATTTTTATGAATAAGATTATGATTGCAAAAAGCCAATTTCAAGAGATTAATCTCCACTTCTCAGGGGACCAGTTTCACACAAAGGGAAATGGGGGAGCTCAGTATTTCTGTTTGTGGATTTGTTTTTATTTAAGGTTGGATTTATATGTACATTATGAAAAGAGATGCCAAGCTGTGACTAAAATGGGTATTAAAGGATCTGCTTCACCAAACTAAAGCCAAACTAAACGTGGCTTTTCAGCCAACAAAATGCATCACACTATTTTATGCATCAGTTTATCAAACTGCATGTAAGCCTTGTACCCCAGCAGATGTTAATACTTAATGACAGAGGCTATTCATGTCCCCATTTACATTAAAGTCCTGTTCTGCAAACTATAATTCCTGCTTATTTCTGAACCATTTCTCAAAAGGTTTCAGAAGGAATAACAGTTAAGTATTCTATTGAAACTTGCACAAAAGTAGACTTTGAGTTGAGAAAAAAAAAATCAAAGATCCTGACAATTAGATAATAATATGAAATGTAAATGTTTTAACAAGTTCGTGTGATGTTTAAGTCAAACACCAGCTGCACGATTCCAGCTGTCAGGGTTTATCTCATGTTTGCTTTCAGCAATAAATTAAAATTTGTGTGCAAACACTATCAAGTGGAAAGCTTCGGGTTTCTGTTTGCGCTCAATTCTGAACTAATGTGTATATTCACAGTTTCCAGAATACTAAATAGTGTTTCTATTTTACTTTAAAGTGTAAAGAGACTATGGTTACTGTAAAAAAAAATATATGATATCAATAAACAAAATAATTTTCTGGGGATTAATAAATGCCTGGAGGACAAAAAGTCCAAACGTGTACAGATTTAGTTATCAGACTCATAAAGACAGTTTTTGCAGGTATATTTTATTCCGTTTTCAAACGTGAATTTTTGTTTATTTTAAAACTGCTTTATGCTTTAACTTTCCAAAGCTCTCTCCTGTCAACATCGCTGTTTCACTTAGATTTTGAATCCTGAAACTTGATTTAATCGAGGTACAAAATAATCTTGGCTACCTTAAATTAGACTTTAAATGATTCTCTAACAAGAACCATTAAATTGTTGATATGGAGAGAATTTAACGAAGGAAATTGAGTAATACTAATTGTTAGTTGAGTCAAAAGAAAATAAAAATTCACTTTCATGAAAAATAACATTTTAATTTCACACCAATTTGTGTTTTATGACTTCCTTTGAGATCAAAATGATGTATCTGACAAAATGTATTTCTCCACTTGCCATTTCTTTAATTTTGCTCTTTTGCAAAGAGGCTGGTGCGTGCAGCCAGCCTCTTTTATTTTTAACCTCGATAGCTATGTGATCAATGTTGCATCAGCCAGCGGTTTTATGTTGCCATGTTCTGTTATCCGTAGCAGTGGCTGAAAGTCACAAAAACTTAGTTAGGTAATTTCTAGAATAACTCTGGAAAAATGGTCTCAGAGTAGAACTCCACTATTAGATTGTCCACTCCACATATGTTGTCCTGTCTGCATACAAGACATTTATCCAGAAGGACTTCATGTTGTTAATGTGTGCAGTGGCAGATTTCAGTCCAGTTTGAAGGTGTTGTTTTTGAACTACTTTCTATGTTGGTACCCGAGTTGTGGTGTAAAACCAGTTCACTGTGGGCAGTGACACCAGTGTGCCAGCAGTTACCAGCACCCTCTGTGGTTCATGGGTTATTCCTGAATGTTCAAAACCATTTTCTTATCATCTCAGGGTGACCTTTTGTTTCCGTTTTAAAATCCTGGCAAAGCTGAGGATTTCAGGTATTTGAAGTGCACTTACATACAGTTGTTAGAACAAATTATCCTTTTTAAACCTACAATTGTCTCGGTCTAATGTTTCTGCTTTCTGAGTACTGGTCATTCCAATGAGTGCTGCTTTATGGATCCTTTTTTTGCTGGTAAAGAAGAACCCCAAGCTGTAGTCACTTATCACAAATGTCAATCTTGTCAAGTTATCATATATTGCAGAACTTTGAGCTCCACAAATGCCAATAATTAGATAACTAATAATTCCACCCTAGAAGCGCTAGGAAGTCAATGAGTTAATAATGCACACGATTACATAATTGAAATAAATGAAAGCAGTAAAATATTCTACAATTTTGAGCAGTCATTGTATTGGCAGCCTTCCATATTTTTTTTGAGATTTTTCTGCTTAGAATAACATTGTGCTAGCCTAGTGATTGTATCAGATTTAGCAAAGAGAACAGCTGCATTTCATGTTTAGTCTCATTTGTTTTTTGTTGAATTCTTTGACCATACTGGCCACATGTTTGATAAAGTTGCTACTGAAATTGATTTTGACAGTCATATTGAATAATTAAAATGTTATTCAGATATCCTGGTTAAAAAAAGACACACGGCAGAGAAAGTCAAATAAAGCAAGCAAGACCTAAATTATGCAAAGGAGGTGTGAATCAATATGATAAAAGCATCGCTAATATGTGTTTTCCACTTTGGCTGACTTTGAAAGAATCACACGTGTTCTTTTACAAGATAAGACAAATGAACCATGCCTCATGTTTTATTCAAAATCTAAGCCAGTGCATTTTCGCCTGAGTCTGAACTAGATCCACATCTGTGACCACTTCTCGGCCAAAAAAATAGAAAAAACATCTGAGCCAATTTGTCCAGGACATGACCACTTCATTGGAAATCAAATCCATCATCCTCGCTATTAGCTGCTGGGGGACTGGAGTGTTTCATTAGAGAAAAACTAGTGCTAAAGTGCTGTGAAAAAGTGCTTGTCCATTATAGATTTCTTCTGATTTCTTTTTTGTTATACTTAAATATTTCAAATTAGATTTTCAAATAACATTTCCATTTGTTAAGCAGAAAGAAAAAGCTATCAAACTTTGCAATAATTCATCCTTAACCTTAAAGAAGTGGTTTCTCAATCCTTGGTGGCAATCACATCAGGCATATTTGATCTAACACTGAGTCTTTTACATTACTGTAAAAACTCTCTGTTCCACTCTTCTAGGGAAAAATTAAGTTGAGCCATGTTGGAGAGTTTTTGAGTAAAAAAACAAGGCCTGTTTAAGTTTACAGCGAGCTAACTTTGACTAGGACACTTTAAAAGGTGCAATTGGTAATGTGCTTCAGATCACTGTCCTGCATAATCCAAGTAGGTTTTTCTTTGTTGAATTGTAAACATTGACCTTAACTAAACAAAATGATGTGAGCAATGCTGAACATGTTAAGCAGAGGTTCATCACTGTTCCATTGTCATGTGGATGTTTTCTCTTAAAGTCCCAAATCCTTTGAACCTCATCTGTTCTTGACTTGTATTTTCTTTAAAATTGAATGTAATATGAATGTAATTGAATGTAAATCTTTTAGCCTATTTCTGGCTTTGAGGGACGTTCTATGTAAGTAAGTTCTTGATTCTACAGACCTGCCAGTAATCAGCCCCCCAACAAGAGAATTCACAAAATCACAATTACAAGCTAATATTTTTCAATTAGTTCAACTCAATTTGTACCAATTCACAGCACTTTAATTCAATTAAAGTTCAGTTAATAAAATTCCATAATCCAATCTCAAATGTTTGAAACTGGACCTGTTTAATCAGACTAAAACCAAGTAAGTCCTAATCATTTATTTCAGAAGTAAGAGTGTGGGAGAATGTCTTCGTGCCAGGAAGTAGAATGAGTCTGAACAACACAACTGAGCTGTTGTAATATCCCAAAGTTGTCAACAAATTCTCAGTCTGAGTGTAAAAACGTGTCCTGTCTTCAGCCCTCAAGAAGCCCTTCGCATGCTTACATAAAGACTTAAACAGCTATGCTCAAAGCAGTCTTGTGAACTTTATTCTTAGATTATTCTTATAGTTTGAATTGCATTTTTTATGAAGCTATAAAAAAACACAAGCACACAGACACTAAATACACAGATCAACATGCGATGTCCTTAAGAGAAGGTGTTGTTAGAGAACTAGGATAATGTGAATATGAAAGATATGAAGAAATAAAGGAAAACAAGAAATGAAAATACAATCAAAATCCTGAGCTAAATAAAAAATCAAATACCTGTGGTAGAAATTGAAATTCTGGCTGCATGTACCTGTTTAGACAACACACAGCTTTCTTGCTTCAGGACCTTGTCGTGTTCTGTGATTAAAGCAGCCTTGAGGTCCTTCCACATGTAGTGAAATCATAGTGAAGCTAGAGAGTTGTTCAAGCCATCTGTCTCTTTAGAAACGTCTTGGCATCCATGCTAAATGCCTGCCGCGTCCTCTGAGGTTGGGAATTTAGACAATTTCCTGCAGCATCTGTGGCATGAGGTGAATGAAAAATGGGAAAACCTCCAACTTCCAATTTTCTGATTCCCTGATCCTTTAAATTAATTAAAACGCAATCAGGTAATTTTAAAGTCTGAAAACTGAGAATTCAGTTGACATGCAATTTATTTTCTTTTATCTTGTTATGGGAATTAATCTAGTAAGGTGGGAGGCCTCAGGTCAGGAACTTATTCATACCCTTTTATACAAATGGAAAAACACCACCTAGCATAATGACCCCAAAATATACAACACGAGTAACAAAGTAATGGTTTAGATTGAGAATATTCAAGAGTCACACAGACATATAAATACAGAATTACATCAATTAACAACAATGTTTACATAACATCCACTAGATCAGGGGTGGGCAATTATTTTTTCCATGGGGCCACATGAGAAACAGAAAATATTGTGGAGGGCCGGCCAAAAGGCTGATCTCAATAATGTGAGGTACAGTTCATAATATGAACTGTACCTCTTTGTAAAAAGCAGTAAATAGCATTGTTTTGACAAGCTGGTAAGAGTACATGTTATAATTAAGCAATGAAAACATGAGGTTGCCTTCCAAAAAATTTAATTTATTCAAGCGAATTTCACAAAACAATGGGAAAGGCAATTAATCCCTAAAACGGCATCATAAAAACACGCTAAACATGCAAATAAAAATAACCACAATATAATTAAAATCATGCACAACTCAACCATTTAAAACTTTTTACATTTTTAAGTTATTTTTTCTTGTTCAGTGAGAGAAATCTAGTCTCTGCTGGGCTTTAACGAGTGCATCAAAATCAGGTTGAATGTCTGAGGTGGAGATGCGAAGCACAGCTGACAGATGATCGTCAGTGAGAGATGATCTGTAACAGGATTTCATGAACTTCATCATTGAAAATGTTTGTTCACATATGTAGGTAGAGCCAAAGAGAACCAACATCTTCTGAGCATGTCTCTTCATGTTTGGAAAGTTCTCCTCCTTGAGAGAAGAGTAGAAATCCAGCAGAGATCCTGATTTAAAGAGCTCTGCCAGTACTGCATCAGACTGCAGGTCAATGAGTTCCAGCTGAACATCACTGGGTGCATTATCCACACTGCAGGTAAAGGGAGAGGAAATCATGTGCATTTCATCCTCGATTGTCCTGAGATCTTCAAATCTCCTTGAAAACTCACAATGCAATGCTCCTAACATGGATGAGTACCTGCGGAGGTGATCGGCTGATGGTGTGACTTCTTTCAGGGTTTGCATGTGAGTGAGATTGTTGTTCTCCAGTTGGCTTGAAAGAAACAACATCTTTTTCATGAAAGCCTTCACCAGGGTGTGCATTTCATGAACAAAAAGGCCCCTGCCTTGCAGTTTGGTATTCAGGTCATTCATCAGTGCGGTCACATCAACAGCAAATGCAAAATCTGCCATCCAGTCCTCATCTGAGAGCTCTGGGATGTCTTTGCCTTTCATCTCACAAAACTCTCGAATCTCTGTTTTCAGATCCCAAACTCTTTTTAGCACTTTGCCCAGGCTGAGCCATCTGACAGGTGTGTGGTAACTGATGTCACTATGCTCAGACGCATGGTCCTCCAAAAGTGCGACAAATTGTCTGTGATTCAATGCCCGTGCCCTGATGAAGTTTACTATGTTACTAACAACATTAATAACATGGTTCATTTTTAGCACCGACTTGCACAACACATGTTGGTGTATAATACAATGCAAAAATATTAATTCCTGATCTGCGTCGATTTCAGCCACTTTATCTTGCATACGTTTTAAAAGTCCCACATTTTTCCCTGTAAAATTTGGACAACCGTCCGTTGTGACACCTGCCAGTCTGTCCCATTTCAGTCCCAGTGTGTCCATGCACGCATTCACCTCCATGAAGAGATCGCTCCCTGTAGTTGTTCCTTTCATCGACCGCATTGCTGCCAGCTCCTCCGTAATCTTGAAGTCCGGCGTTATCCCGCGGACAAATACAAGTAACTGGGCTGTGTCACGGACATCACAGCTTTCATCCAAAGCCAAGGAGAAAAAGTCAAAATTTGCCACTTCACGTTGCAGCTGAAGCTCCAGATTGCACGATATGTCCTCGACCCTTCTCGTCACGGTTCGCCTGGAGAGCGGGACTTTCTCAAATTCTTCTTTTTTTTCAGGGCATATTAAAGCTGCAGAGTCCACCAAGCACTCTTTGATAAACTCCCCCTCCGAGAATGGCTTACCGGTTTTAGCGATTTTGTGAGCTATCACAAAGCTGGTCTTGGTTGCTGCATCCCTGGATGTGTGAAGCTTGGTAAAAAAGCCTTGCTGCTTTTGCAGTTTAGCTAGCAAAGCTTCCGATGTCCGCGCCCTTTCAGCATCAGTCACGTTCTTGTATTTCTCCCCGTGTTTTGTCTCGTAATGCCGACTCAAATTGTAGTCCTTAAACACGGCGATCTGCTCCCCGCAAACTAAACACACGGCTTTACCTCTCACTTCAGTAAATAAATACTTAGCAGTCCAATTTTTGTTGAAAACCCTGCATTCGGCATCTACCTTTCTTTTTTTAGCATGAGCAGACATTTCTGAGGGCTAAAGTCCTCTTGTGACTTGCTAGTGACAACGATCATATCACGCACATGCCTCAATATACGTTTTGCGTCATCATGTACGTAAATAAAAAACAACTTCAAAATAAAAGCAATGCAGCTTCAGTCCATGCATCAGGTAAAATAAGAAAATATGTTTATTTTGTAATTTCCAATTAACGTTACACGGGCCGGTCAGAGTCAATCAAAGGGCCGTATGCGGCCCGGGGGCCGTACAATGCCCAGGTTTGCACTAGATGGTACCTTTAGCAAAAAGAAAAGCAGAAAAGAGTCAAATCAAGACTCAAATCTTTGGTAGAAACATTTGAGGCTTACTTATGATTTGGCCACATCTCTCTACAAAGGGGTTGAAGAAGAGCATAAACACACCAGTCGGGTGATCTCGGCAGTAATTAAGCAGCAGGCTCCAGAGTCTAAGTTTTTTGAGGGGGTGGTGGGGAGAGTTAAACCTGATTGTAAATTATCAAAATTTTAGACATTGCAAAAAATCTATTTTTATTGTTTTATTATGACATTTAGTTAAAATGCCAACCAAATTCTTTAGAGATAAAACTTCCTCTGAGCTGGGTAACACTGGTGAAACCCTAAGCCACATTTTTGTAAATGTCTACAACTAAAATAATTTCCTATAACTTGTTAGTCAATGCAGTAAATGTTTAATTTAGCCTCAAGCTATAAATTATCTACCCAAAGAACTAAAGTGCAAGTCCAGATTCTGAGATTTTAAGCGTGTTTCTTTATTCAAAATGAGTTCATTTCAGATGTCTTTGCTACACATAAGATTGTTGCCCATCCAAAAAAGTGTAAAGTGCATACATAGTCCTGTCAGATCTCTGCCTCCTTCACCCCACTGCTTATCCACACAGATGACACTCAATGAAACAGATGAAAACACTGCAGCTAATAGGAGCTTTTGATCCGGTTAGAGGTGGAAGAAATATAATAAATGGTAATTATATTACAATCATATCGTCATAGGAGTTACACAACTTTGGGCTTACTTTTTAAAACATATTCCTACATGGTAGTATTGTAAAACAAATATTTTTATTGATCTGGCAAGGCTTAGTAGCAGTGGGCAACATCATTGCCTGTTGTCCAGTGAATTAGTTAAGTCAAAGCATAAAGTTGCAAGATTGTCTGAAGTGATCTGAAAAGTAAATAAATTGAGTGGAAAAAACTGAAGTGACATAGAAAAACTGAGACTTTTGAAAATAATGACAGATGCGCCCACGTTGCCATCCTGACTAGTTCTTATGAGTCACTACATCTCCTTCCCTGATTCGTCATGCCCCTGTCAGGTGTTCATTGCAACAAAGCAACAAATTCTGTGCTTCCCGTTGCTTCCACCACACCAACACTCAGACTTGTGTGTTCTTTGACATTCATCCACATTCATTCCAATACATGATATAATCCAGACCCATAATCTTCACATTTTGGTTCCTTTAGTTAAGACTTAAAGTTTACTGTACAATAGTTCTGTAGGGATATTAATAGGGATATGATTTTGAGGTTGTTTTTTACCTCCTGTTTTGACTTGCAATTACTTCTGGGGTAAAAGTTATGCACAATGATAAGTGAAATTATTTATATCACTTTAATTTTTCTCAGGTTTAGTTGCATTCAGAACATAAATATAAATTAATATTTTTAGCACTTTTTGTAATGACCTGAATAAAGCAGTACATGATCTATTCTATTGTGGCATAAATTCGTATGACACAAATTTTAGATTAAATGTGAAACAATCCTTGAAGAAATTCTGCTAGAGGTTGAATTTGATTTGAAATTTAGTCTTTTTTTTTATCTTCTAGACATCCAGAACCTACAGGCAGAGCTACAAAGGGTTTAGCTCAAACCATAGTATTGTGTTAGAATGGCCCAGTCAAAGTTCAGAACTGAAATATTTTGAAAAGACAAATGGATAAAATCTTAACATGTCTCTAGATTTGCAAATATCTGGAAACATGTGAAGTAGTTTCACTGCTACCTTTTTACTCACTCAAACAAAGGATGCTTCTACAAAATATTAATTCTCTTGACTTTAATTCAAATGTGTTTCAAACCTTTTTGATTTTTTTAAGCAATCTTCTTCCTTCCATTTCACAATTACTTATTACTTTCTGTTTGATTATATCATAATATCCCTCCAAATACATTGAAATTGTGGTTAGAATATGAAAATGTAAATAAGTTTAAAGAATTAAAACACTTTGGGGCAAAAAGTGGTGAGATATGAATGAGTAATCTTCCATTTCTGATTTTTGTGTCACGATATAGTGATCAGTGTGCCATTTGTTCACACAGCCTAATAAGTTTAGTTATTCTTATAGCAAGTGCGACAGCCTGTATGATGCAAGTATGCCAACACCACCCGCACAGATTTCTGTGCTTTTATTACACTTGTCAGATGAGTCCCTTCTGTAAAGTATGTGCTTGAAGCCATCTGTGGTGTGTCCTCTCTCTGCTCGATGACCCTCAGAAATGAGTTGCTTATAAGATTGGTTAGTTTATGCAATCCACATATTAAAATGTGCTTTTAATAAAGTGAAGTAGGGCTGCTGTCATTCTTGCCCTAAAGTTCAGTCTCATAGATTAGACCTGCCATAAATCCTGAGAATGCTCCAGTTAGTTTTATTGTCAACAAGATCAACAATGAGTCCATGATGAATGTAAAGGTCATTATGTTTTAGAAACATTTGTCACTGACAAGCCAATTGAGGAATCAAGTAGTCATTTTTCATCACTGCTGCTGATTAATACAGTACCTTCGAACAAAACAATCCCTTAAACAAGAACTAGTGGTTAAAATTCTTAGCATTTCAGTCATTTTACTGAAATTTTAATAGCTACTATACTACAGGTATGTAGGATTTTATCTGTTTTATAACCAATGTTAGAAAAGCTGGCTGGATGTTACTACCATCATCAGTGTGCAGTGATTATGAGGGATCATGAGGCATTAGATGAGAATCTGCATGTGTTTGGTTTTCACAACTAACTGCCAGTGATGTCTCACTCGGACTGGTCCCGAAAAATAAACTCAGGAAAAATAAATTCAAGAAAACTTTTGACAGCACATAAGATGATTTCTATTATTCTTATTCATTGCACCATGTGGGAGAAGTGGAAACCTGAGATCATTATAAAATATCTCATGTGGCTTTTAGCACATTGCTTTTGCATTTTTTGTCTGACAAGAAATGGAATCCTTGTCTAATTGTTTGTCTAGAGCACCAGACCCAAATGCAGACAATAGAGCAGCTGAGTAGCTTATAGGATTTATTCAAACAGTTTTGTCAAGAAAATAAGATCTCAATTGTGCTAAATATATTAGCCTCGAGGTTTTTCAGGGATTTGAAATACTTTTTGACAAAGTAAGACAGATTAACGATAATGTAGAAATTTTGAA
The DNA here is from genome assembly GCF_002775205.1 of Xiphophorus maculatus. Lineage (NCBI taxonomy): Eukaryota > Metazoa > Chordata > Actinopteri > Cyprinodontiformes > Poeciliidae > Xiphophorus > Xiphophorus maculatus. Next base: position 11,448,491 of record NC_036455.1, on the reverse strand, counting down.
GAACTCAAACATTTTTAAGAACAGAAATATCCTGTGAGCAAATTCCAGTAACTCTTACACATTGAAAAAGTCTAAAAGCAACATTTAAACTCATAGTGGGACTGCCATAGTTTTCTACACTTTCCTGAACCACATGAAAAACAGAGCACCCCTTCCCTGTGACTCTCCCAACTAGCTCCTTCAGACTAGCAGCAGCAGCAATTAGCAAACACCTGGTGGTATTTGCTAATTGATGAGCAAATTATCAGCTTCTGCTGAGCTCATTATATGCTCTTAAAGAGACAGACGCTCAATTTGAAAGTATTAACTTGCAAAGTCAAATTTCTTTTAAGTCATGTCGGAGCATTTTTTAATAAATGAAAGTAACAGTTATTTCATTATGCTATGAACCGAAACTGTATCTGGACAATACATAATACTACCTCTTTAAGTGGAAGACAACTGGATATCTTTTCTTTATTGAAGACAATTCAACTCTTACGCAAATGGCCTCGTCAGTGTTGAGCATGCCTGGATGTCACAGGTTTATAAACTGTAGTCACAATTATCACACTATTGGAGTCATTAATGTGGCAACCAGGATGCCTAAGTCAGTGGCCCTGCCCTTTACTCAGCTCAGTGTTTGGTAATCGTTGTACTACGAGCCAAACATGCCTTCATATAACTTTCATAAGTTATATGAAAAACTTTTGTTTTTCATATAACTTAGATTTCTTTTATTTCTCTCTCAAACCACAAAAAAAGTTCAGTTGCCTTCTATGTAAGTACTTAGGATTAATTCATTTGTTTACTTTTTAACCTTTTTCATTAGTCAGTCTGATTCTGAGTGCTTTTGGTTAAAGGAATTATTTATTTATTTTTTATGTAATGCATTGCATTTTTGGTTGCCAGCATATGATTGTTTCCTTAGTTTGTAATTATTTGAGATAATGTCATAAATGTAATTTAGCCTCCCCAGGTGCATTCATTTTGCATTGAGCCTTTTATAATTAAAAATATGCAAACACTGCTTTACTTTGTAAATTCTAATCCTCTCTATAAATTGAAAATCCTTTAAAATAGGGCAGGAAGGCCTTTTGTGTTTTCCATGGCAGAATTCCAACATAATCCATTTTTCCTGTCAGCAGAGTACTTTGCTTTGACATTTACTTTGTTGTCTGAACTTACTGTAATTCAAAGTGCTGTATTCATTGAGCACAGGCAACACACACATCTATACACTCTGCTCTCATAAGCATCTCCATGAGAGCTTGATTTTGTAGAGATTGATCAAAGTACTCAGGGGTCCAAGAAGCTAAACTTCCAGAAAGCAGTGCATATCCCTCCTCTCTAGGTGACCAATAACAGATGAGTTTGTTGGTCTGTGCTCACTAGCCTTCTGGCTCTCAGTCCTGGCAATGTTCAGGCGACTTGATAAATGTGACCAATTAGGAGTGAATATGTGAGTCAAACCTGATAAGTCTGTAAATAAAAAAAAAGAAAACAGCAGACATCCGACCACACATTCATCAGTGATTCATGCTGTCTGAGCATTTGTTTCATCGTGCTGTTAGCAAACCCACATGGAACAAATTTTGGTGTTTAAAAATAAAGCAGGCACATTTTTTCTGATTCTCAGCATGACTTTGATAACTTGAAGGGTCTGCCTTTTTGTGAGCTCATGTATTGATGTTTGCCAGGTAGTTTGCACTTTTGGGTAACTTAGCTTGTGCTCTTGACTTTAAATTGTGACGATAAAAAGACACCTCTAATGGCCAGTTACAGTGCCTTGGAAATGTAATCCTTGATGTTTTTCACATTTTATCATTACGACCTGAAACGATGTATTTTATGACCTAGCACATCAGTGAAGTGGAAGAACCAGGATGGATGATTCTCACCTTTTTTTTTTGCAATTAAAAAAGCTGAAATGTGTGGAGTGTACATCTATTCAGTCCCCTTGAGCCAGTGGTTTTACTGCAAATACTGGTGCAAATTTTTGAGGTTGCCTTACAAGATTTGCAATAACTGCTGCAAAGCATTATTAACAGATTGGCTGCAAGCATGATCATGCTTTGCAGCAGTAAAATACTCCAAGCTATTTTACTGTTTTGTGGTGTTATTGGACAGGCAAAAAAATGCTCAGAGACTTACAATCTCAAGTGGTACTGGTCACAGAAACAGGTGCCAACAGTACGCTGGAGCTACAGCGAATACATCAGTTCAATCCAGCAACGAGTAAGTGGACAAGAAGGCTTAAACACTGACAGCAAGTGATTGGTGGCATAGATAAAAGGTGACTGATAAACAGGTGCATTGTGTCTGTGGAGGAAACAGTGAGCTAAACAAACAGATTGGCTGCAAGATAGGCTTTTTTCTTGCCACAGTTCCCTCCACAAATTATGTATAAATGTCTTCATTTATGCTTAAGTTAATGCTTAAGTTGCATCTGCACTGTTTTAAATATTTGCATATTTTTTTAAAGTAGCTATCCTTTGTTTTATTGTAACTTCATTGACAACCTGTCTCCTTCACCTTATTACACACTTTAAAAAAATCAATTGACTCATCTAACTTTCTGTGACTAATAGCTCCAGCTCTTTTGAATAAACTTCTGTGTTCTTAGGGAGGGAAATAAATTGAATCTGGTTTCCTTATTAATCATCAATTCAAAATAAAGAATCCAGCTAAGTTCAGCAGCCCTACTTTGTCTAATTATGTAGAGTCACATTCAGTCCAATCCTACAATAAAAATCAATTAACATTTTAGTACAATAAAGTCAAATTTATTTCAGATTCTCAAATGGTTATCAGAAGTTTCAGAGTGTTAAGTTTTAAAAAATGTTGTACATAACTTGCTGACTCCACTCTCTTGACACGTGTGTAGTTCCTCAACACAAGTACTTTCTGCACATACTAAAAGCATCTAGAACCCACCCCGAAAAGAGTTATACTGTTTTATTTATTAATTCAGTCAGGTCTGACCTGGTGTCTGCCTCTGGTCATGTCTGGTCTTTTTTCATGTTATTTTTTCTGATTCTTAAAGACTTTCAGGTGCTGCTTATCATATGTAAACGCAATTCTTGCTGTGCGTTTTTTCAAACATATTTGAAAGACTTAGAAAAACCTTTGACCCAGTTTAAAAGATAAAGGAAAAGGAAGGACAATTTATACAAACTACTGTGATCTGAACCCTTTATATTACAGTGTCATTCTTAAAACAAACATCAGCATCGTTTTGATTAAAGATGACCTACAAAAAAAGTGAATCATATAACTCATCCAGCTGCTCATTACTGGGTCATACAGGACAAACAACCACATGTGCACTCACACCTAAAGACAATTTAGAGAGACCAGTTAACCAAACAGTCATGCTTTTGGGCAATGAAAGGAAGCCAGCGTACCTGGAAAGAACTCATGCATGCATTGAGAGAACATGCAATTCCCATTCAGAAAGACCAGGCTGGGATTCAAACCCAGGACTTTCTAGCTTCAAGGAAATGGTGCTACCAACTGCAGCACTGTATAGTCCTAAATCATATACATTTCCTTAACTAGTACATCCACTAACTATGTTAACCATTTAGTTTCTACACAAAACCTTTAATTTTGCTTGTGGAATAACTCACAATGTTAATATTAGCGCTTTTATTTAGCAGACAGACTCTACACTAATACAGCTGCTCTTACAGTGTCCCTCACAGGGTGACTGGCCTGTGGCAGCAAGAAGTGCACCGGGATTAGCAAGGAGCAAGGCATATCCATCTGCAGAGAGAATGGATGAACTTTAAAATTCAAGCTTCAGGGCACCAAAGAGATAAATCTGTCAGCCTTAAGAAACAAGTTGGGGAACGAGTGTACAAACTGAAGTTGTAAAGATGGAGAAACATCACAAAGAGGAAGTCTCTGATAACTGGGAGACTGGGACCAAAGAGACTTTGTTAGGTTGGTGTTTAAAATTCAAATTCTCGAGACACAAGTTATCATGTGGCCCACAAGGGCTGAGCCTATTGTGAGTGTGAGAACATCATTTAGCCACTCAAATAAAAAGGTAGCATTGATATTCTACAGCAAACACGGGAAGACAAACTTGTTTGAAAACCAATGCATAGAAATTTTTTTATTTATGACATGAACAAAAGGCTTTTCTCCTGGCTGTACCAATAACTTTAGAATCATTCTCTCTTTGAGTGTAATTTTGCACAGTTCAGTTAACATTAAAATGCTTTCACGGCAAAACCCAACCATCCATCATATATATTAGGTCCATGTATGTTATCTCTTAACACCTGACTTTACTTTAATCACTTTGATTGATAAGTAGATGTTCAACAATGCAGAGCCTAGAAGAGTAGACATTTTTCTACAAAGATTAAACTAATTGTTGGTTTTGACAAATATATGAATTGTCTATAAACTACAAACTTAGTGCAAATAAAAAAATAATATTATGTTTATAATCAATTACACATGAGTTTGCAAAAATTCCTGATCATTCTTGAATTGTTTTTATTTAATCCTTGTTTCAATTTTATTTTAGGGTAGCGTGTTTGAAAACACAAATATTAGCTGAGTGATATGAGATTTGAATAGTCTTTTTTTATTCCTTTGCTATTATAAGCAAAGTATTTTGCTCGATGTTATAAAATACATTTCCCAATAAATCCATTGTATAATGTACTTCTACCTCTCTTTCAAATAATATGAATAGTCTTGTCATAAGATTGGTCAGCTGGTCTCACACAAACCCTTACAGTGTCCTAAAACAGCAGGAGATAGATCCGTGATGCTTCGGAGTAATCCAATGTGTCACTTTCCTGACCCAGAACTTAACAGGATCAGAGCTGTCCTCTTTAACATCAAACACAACCCTCTTCTCTTGACAGAAGGCAAATGGCAAAACCATCTGTACTGAGCTCCACAAAATCCTTGGTGCGCAACAGTCCACAACCTCACACCTGCAGTTCAATCAAGCCTTTCTTGACTTTGTTGGGAAACAGCTAAAAACAGTGAAAACCTGCTGTCACAAGACAGCCAGAATTAACTGTTAGCAAGACCAAACTGACAGACTCCTTTGATTCTGTTTTTGTTCTCACCTTACAAAGTTTTAATAAATGTATTACTTCTTTTCATTCAGATTCATGTTAGCATATTTCTTTCCATGATAAATCAAAGATTGTAAAACAAAACGAAGAAGGCCAAGGACTAGTGGAATTCAAATCTACCATTCAGCATGAAATGGAACAACCTAGGAGTATTTCTGGATGATTTCCCCAACGACAAACTGCCAAGCGCATGTCTTAGGCAGCAGAAACCCAGAGACAAGCCTGTGAATGATGCATACCGCTGACAGACTGAGGAAGTGGCTTATGTTCTGGAATCCTATCAGGGACTAGCTCCTCTGGTAGAGGACTTGAGCTTAAAGTGAAACTGCATACACTGGTTACATGGTTGACCACTTTTCCTCTCCATGTGTTGAAATGTCATACGATAAACAATACATTGATGTATTCATTGGACCAAAGTATCATATGTGAATAGAAGAGAAATAATAATGTGTCAGACACATCTATGGTGCCTGATATTTCTCTTTTTTACTTTATCATTAGTACACAGACATAAAGTAAATAAGTTTACTGGGCATATTAAATGGTATTAAATTACAACTTGATATTTATATTTACAAGCCTTATGCATATATCACACTTGTTCGTCTTTAAAAAAAATTGTCACTAGTCAATTTAATAATATGTAAAATATTTTGTATAATGATTAAAGAAATCTGGAAAGGAGGGCGTTCAACTGTTTTACAGCTGTGGCGCAATCCATGTCTAATCTGGACAGACACGCTGAACATAGAGAGAAACCTCCTCTTAATGTTGTATTTTTAAACCTTAGCATTTTTTTGCTAGGTTGACATTTCTCTAACCTTCCAGAGTTCTGGTCACTGCTATCAATGGTGTCATTTGGCTGTTCTTCAGACATTCAGACATTCAGATTGTGCTCTATGTCGATTCTTGTGATGCTAATTTCCTTCTCAGTGGATTTAAGTCCATAAACTGGGGCAAACTGATAAGCTCTTAAATGTCATAGAGAGCACCAGCAGGACACATTCAGGCTCACATCAGCTTGCTTGGTTTTATGAGACAATATCTACAGATTAGAGATACAAATAAAAAAAAAATGTGATAAATGTAGTTGTTACACAGATTGTGATATTTTCAGTGTTTTATTACTCTGCTAATTAAAACAATGACATTAATGAGAGACATATTTTTATAACTCAACTATTATGGTTGCTCTCTCCTATGAGATGCAGTCTCTGGGTAGACTGCTGAGATGACAGTTGCTCAGCAGACTGTCACTGACGCCCTCTACAACCAGAGTAAACCACAAAAGGTCATTTTTAAAGACACAGGCTACAAAAATTGCTGTTTCCCAGCATACTAATGGAACATTGACTGGACTTGAAAGGTAGAGCTAAAAGTTGACCAAGCAACAGGGAATGCACATTTTATTTTTACACCAGGCACTTTCTCATGCTACCAAAACTGCCAATAGTTGGTTTAATGACCATGGTAAATTTCCCAAAAGAAACACTTGAAATAATGTATATCACTTTGTCAATGTGTATATTTTTATATTTATTTGTATGTGTTGAAAACTAAGTAGTTTCTTTTCTGCATGATTTGCTGAATGTGTGTTGATTCTCATGTTCTTTCCTTTTTAACTTCTGTAAAGCACTTTGTGTTACATCAGTGCATGATTAATTTATGCACTGATTAGTTTTAATGAGCTATGTGTATAGTGAAGTTTGTAAGTAGCAGAAGAAACCCAACAATTCAAGTGAAGTGCTTACAAGGGCATGTAAACTTTTACGTACTAGGGTCAAGCTGTTTAAACATTTAAAGACAAAATGTGAGCATTACATCATTTTATAATGGTTTTTATTATATCCCTTGAATAATTATATATGAGTATCACAAATAAGTTTTCTGTGTTTTGAGACGAAAGATCAGAAATTCACTAGAAAAAAATAGACAAAGTTACAAGCAACTGAAATTATCTTCTACCGTAGGGCGACTGCTTTTAGTCATAAATGTGAAGAGCTTTATCATGCAGGGGAAACTTGGAATAGAACGTCTGCATCTAAAGTATACAGCTGAGGTTATTTAGTCCTGTTATTAGAATTTCTACAAAATGAGTCTTTCCAGAAGCTTTCTGGGTGTATCTCACTCAGAGGAGACCCCCAGGCAAACTCATAACTCACTGGAGGGACTACATACCCTGCCTGGGGATGTTTTGGGATTTCTCAGAATGAGCTGGAGAGTGTCATTCAGAGTGGCTCTCCAAAGTCAAGTTTCACTAAGTCATCAGTCAAGTTTGGAAACTAACAGAAAAAGTTTCTGCTGAAAAAGAGCTACATCTCTAGGTTATTAATAACAATTCTATTTTTGTCAGAATCTCCCATCCCAAGTCGGTATCTATTGTGCTCATTTCTATTACTCTGCATACTTTTTTGTCATCTCATTGTCCCCCTTTGGTCAATCTTTACATACTACAGTAAATTCTCCTCAATATGTTGCCATGGTCAGTATATAAAATAAAATTAATCACCCAAGACTGAAGGTAAAACTGACTTTTAATTTCAGAAGAACTGTTGATCAATAGAATTTTAAAAGATTACACTGGACCAAAGGAAACAATTCTTTAATACCGAATCCATGATTGGATTACAAATCTTCCTTATTGCTCTTCCGATTAGTCAAGAAGGATTTCAATTTTTCTCTGGGACACAGGATAATTTTTTTTCCAGACACATCTCTTGTCAGCTTCTTAAGAAACATCAGTCCCATACAATAAGTCTCACAAGCCACTTTATGTGGGATTTCATTACAAACTCATTTTTTGGCTAAAAGACAAAAGGCTGTTTTCAGATGAAGGTTCTTACCCTTTATGCTCTGCTTCAGCAGGTGAGAAGTAGAGCATGCTTGGATACATATTTCATGGTCGTCATCCAGCCTCAAGGTACCTTAGTGAACACCCACAAGGATTACCATTGTTTCTTTCTGCAGGTGTGATGTTTTGCTTTATGCCTGGAGGCAGTGCTATCCTCAGTTTCACTACATTGCAGCGACTGAAATCATCCTGAACCTTAGCCTATCCTCATATATGCTCTCTGTTAGGTGAGTGTGATTCACCCTCACCCTTCTGCCAGATGTAATGATCATTTCCTGGCAGCTGAAACCTAAAACACAAACACTAAATGACTGAGGAACACACACTTGAATTTATATTTGTGTGTACTTGTGTACCTTATATTCAAAGGAAAATAAGTGGTTTAAAAGCAGGTTACAGTGAAACCTGTATGCCTATTACAAGCAATTGAAGAAAATGGAAATGTCAAATGATAGAATAGAACAGAAGACACAAGTTAAGATCCAATTTTTTTTTCTTTTGAGAAAGTAAATCTAAAGAGACAGAAAAGCTAAAATATCTAAACTGAAAATAAAGAAATCACCACTCTGAAAAGTACAATGTAAACATGGACAATGGAATAGCAGTGATAGAAATAGAATATATATGTAGGAGGGAGAACTTTAGAAAAACTGTAGGTGATTGTCGATTAGCAAACACAGACCAAATGCGACAGAGCAGAACAGGACAGAGAAGCAAACTCTGGTTTAAATACGAGATAAAAAAATTTGCCAGAATGCAGAAAGAAACCCAGAATGTGAGTAAACAAAAAGTGGAATGTAATAAAACCAAGTCTAGTCCAAATTAAACAAAGAATTGTTATGACAGATTGAAAATAAATTCAGATTTTAAACCTATCAACATTTAAAGAGAACCTTATTTCCTACTTCTGAAGTAGTTTTTTTCTTTTTGGGTTCCACAGCTCATCCTTGTTTCATGTAATATCACATAAACCACACAAACTTCTCTACGATTTTTCAAATTGTTACTGTTTCACTGCAGGCCATGTTATGTGAAGCAATGTGTAGCCTGGTCTGATTAAACACTAAGTCATGCTGTGTTACAACATAATCACACCATTTCATTCTGTGTGGTTTGACAGAATGGGCATAATGGTAATACCCATCTGACATGTACAACTTGGGATTGACTAACCACTTATCTATTTTCTCTGTGTCTGGGGAATGTCTCTGTCCATATCTCTTGCTAAGTCAAAAGTTGGCATGGTGATGTTGCAGTACGTCTTTTAAAAATACATCTCAGCCAAAAAGCTATACTTGATATTGTCTTATGACGTCCATCACAACCAAAACTTTCTATCCTTATGAATGTTAAAGATTCCTGCCTTGAACTTGGAGAGTGCTCACTTGTGACTTGAGAAAAATAAGGACGGTCAATTCATACGTTGACACAAAACTTAGACCCACAATGAATTTGTGACTTGTCTTTAAGTGTCACCTGAAGGTATGAAGGAATAAGAAGCTGTACAGTTAAATAATTGTGCTTGTTTTCAAAGATAAGAGTCCTGACGGTTTTTAAAAAAAGCGTTTTTAATGACGGTTTTAAGTAACAAAAAACAAGAAACCATATTATTTTAGATATTAAAAATGTCTCATCTATAAGAAATAGTAGCTACCTTCTCCATGGTATCTAACTGCAGTATTGTCTGCTGGGTGGTGGTACTTTCTATCATTTTCATAATCTTTGGGGTTTTATGTTCCACAGCATCAGTTTAGAGCTTTTGGCAGCAGACCCACTGCTTTTTCATCTTGATTGGAGAATGATGGGTGCCACCCTGCTGATACATCCAGCTGCATTCAATGAGGTTGCTATGGAATCAATCAGAAACAAAAACTCTAGAGTTTACTTGCATGTGTACATGCTGCCACTGTAAACGATCCCCTCTGTTATCCGATAGGTGAACCTCAGCGGGAAAAAAGTAATGTACTTGTTCCCTGCAGGTCAGCTCAAAGGCATTCCAGCCTAACAACAACTCTGTTGCTCCCAAGCCCACCCCATTTCACGTATCCTCATTCTGTTAGCTCATCTAGCTGAGCTGTTGCCTCAGAAGTTCATCATAAAAATTCTGTTTTCCATAGCGTATTGAAGGCTATCCTTATAAAACTATACCTTGTAGCACAAGCCAACATAAACATCATTTGTTGAAGCAAATGGGGCCACAGCTAATGGTGCACAGGCATCCTCAAATGATAACCATTTGGTAAGAGCTTAATGGTTGTTCTTGCCCAAGATATTAAACTTAAAATAGTCATTTAGTTAATTTGAAGTCATCTCAGATTTTCCTTCAAAGGTTCAGGGAGGACACTGGTACATGTATTATTTTTTAGCTGCAGTTGCTACAGAAAATGTAAACCTCTATAGACTGGTTTTGTTGCAACTATTTATTTGACAGTCTTACTGAATATTTCAATTTTCTGTTTATTTATAAAGGAGTTTTATCGCAGTCTGGTTCCTGTGGACAGCTTGTAGACCAGCTACAGTCACAAAGGATTGCTGTTGTATGTGATATTGTCAGCAAGGCCAAAAACAAAATGGTTGTTTCTCTTATTACACTTTTGTGGCACAAGCCACCTTTGTTTAGACTTTTAGATAGGAAAGTTGCACAGCAGAGAGGGTAAGACATGTCACAAAGGTTTTGAGGTCAGGAATCAAAATCCTGCCAAGGAAGGAGCCTCTGAAAATTGGGGATCTTTTTCTATAGCTACACCAGCATGTCATGCTGAATAAATCTAAAACATACATTTTAACAATTGTTTTACTTTTTTATATTCTAAAAATTAATCGGATGAGAAAAGAAATTATCTACCCACTACGCACACTTGGACACTTAACAGTGTTGAATTTAGCTATTTATGTGGCCCTTCAGGGGCAGTCATGCTGAATGGAAAACTCCATTTTCATTTCCAGATCACAGCATGTAGAAAATAAATAAAATGTGATCAAGTTTGATCACAGTAAATGTAATGTACACCATATTGTTACAGTAAAACACTAAATGTTACATTCGCAATCCCAATACACAAACAAAACGCATCAAACTAGAGACACATACGTACATCATAGATGTGAGTTCAATATTTTTGCAAAATAGGCATCATTTCATCATGTCCAAACTGGGCTTAGTTAACTAGTTTTATTTATAAGTTGTCAAAAATTATTGTGGTTAGAAATATCTTCCATGTTTGGCAAAATGATACAGTGGTACAGGGATGTGATTCAGTTTGCTAAGTCCTATTCAGGATGTTTTTCTGAACATTTTCTCCAGTTTACTTGCACCCTGGCAGGCAGGGCTTTTAGAGGCCAGAAGTTGAATCCCAGTGTCCAATTTACCACCACAACACTGCAGCGTAAACAAGACCCAAAATGTCTGCCCGTCAGTGCTTCTGAGCTATCCTCTGATAATTAGGGCCTATTTTTACATGTCTGTGAGCCGGCTACCTGGCCAAGTGACTGGTGCCATCTCTTTTCTATGTTTAAGCCAGGATGCATGTACAGAGGCAGCTGGGTTTAAAAAGTTGTTTATGAAAAGAAAAAGAAAAAAGAAACACTTCATGGGAATCATTTTTTTTCTGTCTTTATCTTTTTCCTTCTTTCAGAGAAATAAAAGTCCATAATGGACTGGTGGAAGATAAACTCATAGATCTACAGTTCTGTAAATGGTTGAGACCAACTGAGGCAAGCGAGAGTTCTTTCTCCCCTTTAGTGCTGACAGCATTATGTCACTACAGGATTCTGGAAAGTCTCTGGAACAATAAATGACAATTTTGTTATAATTGATATGAAAACAAGGCAAATTTTGTGTTGGTGTGAATGATTTGTTCTTTAAGCCAAGGACTGAATCTGTAACTAAGTGGAAGAATGTGAAAGAGAAAGTGTAAAACAGTGAAATGGAAGGAATAAAAAAGATGTAAAGGAAAAAAAATACCAAGCAGTAATTATCATTGACTCCCCTCGGTGTTGGAAAGTGTCAGCGAGAACAAAGAAATATTTTTTTTGCTCTGTCACAATCAGGATGAGAAATTGGAAAATGTTAAGTGCGTGTTTTCATAAAGTAGTTCATCCATCATCTTTGAATGTACTGAAAGCTGATTAGAAATCAGCATCAAAACAAGAAGCGCATCAATATATGCGCAGCACCACATACAAGAAAAAATAATAATAATCTAAGCAAAGAAACAAGGGAAATGAGGCTGGATTGAAGGTGAACTCAAAGCAAAACGCAGAGGGAGCAAAAATTCCTTCGCACAACTTAAGCGTAATTACATTCTGGAAGACTTTTTTTTTCTTTATATGAGTTGTTCAGCTCTTTTAAAGTGTCCTTGAGCAGCACTTCCTCTGACGTTTTCTCAGTTTTTGTAAACATTTTGCCTACGGAGTTTTATATTTACAGATTTTCTGAAAAGACATAATCACATAATTTATTTTTTGTTGCAGCTAGTGATTATTGCATTTGAAATAAAATGAAATTCTTTAAAAATGCTTTGCATTCGAGAGACACCTTGATCTGAGGCCCTAAACTGACTTTTATTTTCAAAGCAAACTGAGTTTTTCCCAATTCTGGTGCTCTTTTTTTTTAATAGAGTTGATTTGAGAAAGACAAAAGTCTCCAAATGTCCAACAATTTTAAAATCATATTAATAGGATGTTATTGTCTTGCAGCTGGTCAAAATGTACAGAGTTTCTATTTCTTTGGCTAAATATATGGAAACACCAAAGACAACACAGTGTGGTAGTGATGAAACATTGGCGCATGTAGGGTTATTCATGTTGAGATAGTTTGAGCCTGTTAGAATGGTTGTGATTTTTTTCCTTTAATTATTTCTAAGAGATCAATAGGCAACCGAAAAACAAAACAAATCACAACAGGCTTTAAATGCTAAACAGATCAGCATTGTCTGATAAAAAAAATAACACTAAAAAATAAGAAAGACCTTAAAGAAAAATAAAGAGGACCCAAGAGATGCATCATCCTTAGATGAGCTGCTTTACATTTTAAGTTACAGGCACAATATTCTGTTTATTTAAAGAGATTGTATGTGAGAACTCAGCACAAATTATTAATCAAAGGAAACTTGTATGTTGTTTTTCACAAATAAAACACTGAAAATGTGTGTTTGTTGAGTCTCTGCTTTTATATCTAGTCAATTGAGACCTCAAACACGTTTTTCTACCTCCATCTTCTCATCAACTCTGACCAGATTTCCGGTCAACTGCTGAGGAAAATTGTCCTATCAGCATGATTCTACCACCACCATGCTTTATGTCAGGAATATTTTCAGTCTGGTGTGTAGATGTCTGCAGTACAATCTCACTGAGCCAAAAATGAAAATCACACTTTTTATATTTTTATTGGAATCACACTTTTTATATTTTTATTGGTAAACCAATAAAACAATCATTTTCTTTACTTATGTGCTCTGTTCCCTTCCATCCCAAGAAAATGACTTGTGGTTGTAATGTTACAAAACAGGAAAGGTTAACTAGTCAGAATAGTTTTGGAAGGTTTACAAGGATGGTTTAAAGACTTCCACACAGGTCGTACTTGGGTATCAGATGCCAAATTTATTTGAATTAAAACAAAGCTTAGTATTTCAAACTTGCTCTTAATTTATTTATTTTTGTTGTGAGGTGTCCAACTAAATAGGTACGCGACTATTGCGGTAATTAATAGATGGAAGAAAGCGTGGAAATAAATTTGGGAGACATGTCTGTATGTCATAAGAATAAGGGAGAAAGGAAAATGACATAAGGTGCTTGGAGACACGTTATAATTTAAAAAGGAGGAAATGCCCAGTTAGGTAAATGTGAAATGAATGATTCCAAATCGTCCAACTTAGTTTAGCATTCAACACGTGTCGTGAGGAAGTGATGAGGAGAGGGAGATGAAGGGAGGAAGGAGAGGAGAGAGGGAGGTAGAGAGACGTTGCTAGGTGACGGAGCGTACATACTGAATTTTAACAAAATCACGGGAGAGGAGAGAGTGAGTGAGAGGGACAGAGAGGTAGCAGCCAGCAACATGTAGCCTCGCTGAGTGGAGGAAAGGTCCAAACTGTGCGCGCGCCTGATTCCTTGCCTTGTTTTTCTTTTTTCTTTTCTTTTCTGGGGGGGACAACATGTTTCCGTTTCATCCCGGGGACATTATCCCGCAACATTAGTATCGATCCGGCTGCATGCCGCAGGAAATGTCCAGCGGAGGGATGGACAGATGGATTTTGGTGCACGGAGAGAAGAACTGGAGAGCAAAAAGAGAAGAGGAAGAAGAGGTGGAAGAGTGTGGGGCTGCTGAGAACAGTGAGTAAATTCTTCTGTCTGCTGTCGGACACTTGTTTTCCTCTCTCCCCCCCTTTGGGTTCTCACGTTTGAAGGTGAAAATGTTGCGCCACGTCTCGGAGAACTGTCTCCAGATTTGCCCTTCACATTCCGGCTCTCCACTGTGTGATGGTGCTGCGTTTCTCTGGAGCTTCTCGTGCAGACTCTCCACCGGCTCGCGCTGTTACGGGCAGGACGCAGCCGGCCGGTGCGCGAGGCTTTGACCCCTATGTCATTGATGCGCACGCACGCCACACTGCTCGTGTTTTTTTTTTTTTGTTTTTTTTTTTGGCTGTCTTTCACCCGACGCGCACAAGCATACAGACCGGTGTCTGGTCTGGTCCCTCCACCCGCCCCCCCTCTCCACCTCTCCCTCACGCATAAACTCAGAGCATAAGTTCTAGTCAGTGACAGAAGCAAGCAGCTGTGATTCAGAGGTGACATTTCTGAAAAGCCGCATACATGCGCCTGCGATTAGCGCACAGACATTTGCATTCTGCAATTTCTCAGCTGGCTGTTGCGCATAGCCATCATATGTGAATTATGGCTTTCTCCAGAAACCTCCCCCCTCCACCTCCTTTTTCCTCACCCCCTCCTTTCATCCCTTCAGTGTTATTAGCTGTGGGGCACCTATCAGATCTGGGATCCGTCTTCTGGTGTTTGTGTGTGCGCGCATTAGCAGCTGGTGCACCAGCAAGGAACAAGCTGTTTGCGTGAAGATCACTCCTCAGGACAGACGGGGGAGATTGGGATTCAGAGCTAGGAGAATTGACCATCTCTTTCCTTTCCTTCATCTTTCCTTCCTTCCTTCCATCCATACATCTGTCCTTCTCTCCCAGTACTGCAAATACAGACAGTTCCTCAAAGCTTGATGAGATAAAACACTTCAGGGATTGATGATGATGGTGCCATTTTGGTTGTGTGTTTGTGTTTGTGTGTGTGTGGGCCTGATTCAACAGTTTGTCTTCATGCTTCACTTCAGTCCGCTGTGAATTGAATTTCCAGTCATGTAGCAAAAACACACTAATCATTCTTTTATTTCTTTACAGCTGCCTGTGTTAGTCTACATGGAGCAATATGGCAGAGTAAGAGCTCATGGTCAGTGTGGCATTAGCAAGAAAGATTGATATTTTCTTGGGAAAACAACAGGGCATGAAGTAAACATTTTTGCGTATGTGTGTGTGGGGATGCCTTTCTGACTCTGATACTCCCATGATAAAAACCTAAAATAAATAATTTTAAACTTGTTCCAAAATTCTAAATTCAAAACTGTGTATCCAAACAATTGCATTGACCATTGAGAATTGTCATTTTGCACTTGGTTGTATGACCTTGTGGCCCTTGCTGTAAAAAAAACAAACAAACAAACAAAAAAAAACAACCTCTGGCATCACTGTCCTCTTGCTTCCTCCATTTTGAGACTGTCAGCTGCTGAGCCAGCAGTGTTTTCCTGGTGTTTGGCCCAGTCCAGACATCCAGTCTTCTATAGAGCTGGACACTGTGTGTCTGATAAAGATGGTTGCTTTCTGTCTGAGATTGTCAAAGGCTGAAAAGCTTATCGTATATTCACTTTCACCCTCCCCTTTTCAAGGCCATTCACCACCAAGGTGAGTCTCTGGTCATCCGTGCAGAAAGTGGAGTGTGAGCAAGGCTTTCTTTTGTCATATCAGGTGCTTTGATATAAATCAAAAATGATCAAGACGGTTACCAAGAGTTGTTGCTTAATTCCCTACAGGTCAGAGTTTGGAAGACGATGTGATAAAAAAACAAACAAACAAAAAAAAAACAAGGCTACAGGAGGCATGCTCTTAAAACCAGTTTGGGAATGTGCTAAAATGTAACAAAACGGTGGCAGTCTGTCATATTCTTTAGTTAAATACACTGATTAGACATAACATTATGACCACCCACAAGTAGTCAAGTGAGCATTAACAGAGCACCACAGTTTGTCACCATGGGGCTGCATAACCTGTAGAAATAATGTGAAACTTTGAAAAACGTTCTGAATCTCTGGGTTCTGAGATAAAAGTGGATGTTACATCATGTCTCAGAGA
The DNA here is from genome assembly GCF_002775205.1 of Xiphophorus maculatus. Lineage (NCBI taxonomy): Eukaryota > Metazoa > Chordata > Actinopteri > Cyprinodontiformes > Poeciliidae > Xiphophorus > Xiphophorus maculatus. The sequence continues at coordinate 11,432,148 of NC_036455.1, read as the reverse complement.
ACTGTCTCCAGCTTTGCCCATCACATTCCGGCTCTCCACTCTGTGATAGTTCATGTGCTTTTGGTACATGTACCATATACCAAATGCTTTGTTGCAGTACATACTGTACTTACTGAAACAGTATCCCTTAGTGGTTGTGGCAACATTTAGCAGGGTAATGTGCCATGCTAAAAAGCAGAAATTGTTAAAAAAAGTTTAGAGGAGCACAACAACTTTGAGATGTTGACTTGGATTAGCAAATAGTTATGGTCACTGCTTACTAATATCAGCAATACCAGTGGACACCTTACTTTTATTAATTCAAAACCTATAAATCGAGATTGCACCGTACCCTATTCATGTCCCACTGGTTTGATCAGATACAAATTGACAGAAGCTCAAAGAAACTATTTATTCTTGAGAGGTTCGTTATTGGTTGGCAGCCATATTAAATTCGAATGCATGAGTGCTTGTGAACCTACGACTTTCCAAGTACAAATTCCTTCTTCTCTACAAGTTACTGTTAACATTTTATCAGTATCCTTTCCAAAGAAAAAACAAATGTGAATGTGGTGCTTTATTTTTTGCAGTATTGATTTTGTGAAACACTTTAATATGGATACTATCGATTACTTGTCACCCATTCTGAATAATTCACAATCAAATAAAAATCTCCCCTTAGTCAAGTGAAAAAGATATCAAGTGATACTTCTGCATCATAGCGGGAAGGAATTTGGTTTAGGTTTTTTAGTCTCTCTGCAGACTCCTCATCTCAACAAAATGATAAATGATATTCAGTCAAGGCACTTGTGATTTACTTGTAGCTTTCTGCAGGAGAGTGTTTCAACCCTGAATGTTCCAATTCTTTTCCAAATATAATAAGTCAGCAAGTGTCCCTGATGGAAAACGTTGCCTGATAATTCCATTTGGGGTGAAATCTTGACAAAATATTGGTACATCTAATTCAAAATGCTTTTCATTAGATTACTAAAGCTTTTCACATCATACCATTAAACTAAATCAGCTCTTTGCATACAAGCATACATCTGAAACAAATGTTGTAAAATGTTCTGCAACCTGTGCAGGTAATTTTTACAGAAATAGAAAAGAGAACAAAAAACTGAGTAATACTCCAAGCAAGTTAGAAACTATTTTTATCTTCAATCCCGGGAAGATGATTGTAACTGATAAACAATAAGTCACAATACCAATTCTATTATACTTTTGAAAGTTCCACGAGTGCATTAAACAAGGAAAATAGCTTAAAGAAGCAAAAAGACCAGAAGGCGCTGGCAACTGAAGCTTTTATCAGAATTCCAATGCCCTGTATTTCTGTTACATCTCTCCATAAAATGAAAGAAATGGAAATTAAAGTTAAGCTTAAAGTGAATGTGGTTTGGATCTTGCCGACAGTCTTCTTTATTGTTGTCGTGGTGAAAGTTTGGAACATGCAATTAAGATTGCAAGTTCGTCTGCAGGGTTGGTACTTTAAATGTTGACTCAATTAACTTTGAGTCTGATAAGTGAGTTGTTTGGTTTATTTCAATGAGACCCTTCATTATGTTCTATATGTTTATCCAACTATCTCTCTCTGTTGTGTTTCTGTTTATTATCACAATGTGATAGCAAGTTGTTAGGTAATTGTTTGTAATATGTCCACTGCTGTTGCGTATTTATGCCTTGCAGCTGTCTCTGTATCCCAGCCTTTCTTTTTTCATCAGCTGTTGGCAACAGACTTTTGGAGTTGGGTCGATGATGAGTTCACACTACCCGACTATCCAGATCCATGTTTGTTTGACTGTGACTGAGGTCGCGTTGGATCGGTTCTCACACACTTGCAGACCCCAGTCTTCATTCCATCTCACGCTAACAGATTTTTGCTGTGACTTTTCCTGGTGTTTGACTGCAGCTACAGTAGACTGATGCAGATTTGACCCAACTGGTAATATGGAATAAAATAGGGAAGAAGTTAATGTATTGTGGCCCCAGCTTCAGTTGAACCTAAGCAAAGAGGTGTTGTTTCCAAAATTAAAAGCTCCTGTAGAGTATGATTAAACTCCCCTTACTAGCTATTAATCAAAAAATATTGCTGATGTCTTTTTGTAAACAATATTTTTTTAACATTTTGAAAAGTGACCATTGCAGAAGTAAAGAGATGGAATATTAATTTAGGATGTATTTCAATGAATAATTTAATGTATGAGGTGCACTTTAATGCAACATAAGGGTATTGCTGTGGACATGAAACGCAGTGTAAAAGCGCTGTGGCCTTATAGCAGTGGAGAACAGCTATGTAAAATGTATTGGCAATGGTCACCATTCCACAGACATGTTACTTTACTGCTCACATCTGGTTAAATGATAAAAGATACCCTGTAGATTAAAAACGTGTCACTGCTGTTGTGTTCCCTACGGATTGTTGTCACCTGTCATGCTGACCACAATCTTTCAAAAAATATTTACTGTCAGCAAGATCTCTGCATGTGTGCAAGTACATCAAGCTTTAGAATTTCATGGGCCATGTAATGACTCACTAGAGGGACCCTGAAAATCAGCCACGACACAGGAGTGAGCAGAAAACTCAGATATTTATTAAAACACAGCTCAGACTGGGCACACTGTATCATCAGCTGCAGCACTAGCTTGGCGATCAGGTACTGGAGTGATCAGCTGTGGGATGAGGAGGAGAGCAGATGCTGCACTGACGCAGGGCTCAGGAGGAAGTGCCCGGGGAGGGGACACGCTGATGCAGGGCAGCGCACTAACTCCGTGAAGCAGCAGAAGTCCAGCAGAAGTACCAAATCCAGATCCAAATTCTTGGTCAGACGGGCCGAGGTCATGCACGATGGGGCTGAGAGCAGAATCTGTGGGAGTAGGCAAGAGCAGTGTAACCAAAACAGGCGTGGGTCGAAATCCAGATGGGCGGTCAGTAACAGTCCGACAAGGGCAAGGCAAAAGGGGCAAATCCGGGGAACAAGAGCGCGGTTGCAACGATGAAGGCGAGATAGGACTGCTGGGAAACTACTTGCTGAAAGCGTACGATAATCTGGAAGCGTGGTTGTGACTGAGAGAGGCTTAAGAAGGAAACAACCAGGGAGTGACACAGGTGCGAGGAATAACAGAAATGAAAAATCGGCTCAAAACAAAAAACACCGAGCACCATGTGAACATTAAAGGCCATTGTAAAAGTGAAAAAAGTGTTAAAAGGCAGAGGGATCATAAAGAGCTCTCAGCATGGAGAGCTATAGGGTGGTGTAAAACAGGTTCAGAAACGTTTGCTCTTTCTGAAAGCAACCTTGTTGTAGGTGTTGCATCCTTTACTACAGAACTGCAGATAATCCCGTAATCACTGAGGTCTTTGAGGCATCCAGGCTGAAGAGATAATAAGCTGCAGCTGTACAAAGGACTTTTAAAGAGAAATGTTTCCAAAAAGTGCTGGCAAACAGCAAAGCACCTGGAGTTGGTTGAAAACAGAGGAAAGTGAGTGGTAAGCACAGCATTGTCTGCAGAGAGAGGATCCAGTTAGCTGAATCTGAGGCTCCAATGAAAGAATCAATCATTGGAAGTAACACCGGTAGTCTGGAAAGGTAAAAGAGTAGCAGATGGGGAGCTTCTTATTTACACCTCCACAAGATTTCTTTGCAAGCTGGAGTGTCGACAAGTCAATCTTTCACCAAATGCTGAAAGTGTCTTGAAGAAAATCTTAGTCATTTGCAGGTTAAAGCTCATTGGTAAATATGTTGTATGACTATTACCCATTACATTTGTTAAATGAGTTGTTCATTGATTTTGATAGTTGCAGTGATGCATCTAAACAGCACTATCAACCCAACCAGTTTCATGGCCCTCATGTAGTTTTGTTGCATTGGACTGTCTAACCTTAGGGTTGAATTTACTTGAATGCCAACTCATGGGAAATTTAACAAGAGTTTTAAATGTTTAGTTAGGAGACTTTCCTATTGAAATTCAAACTGTTTGAATGACCTTAAGAAAAACAGCTCTTATTAATGTGGTAAAATTTTTAGATAATTGTCAAGTGCATTTGATTAGTTGTACAATGAGCACAATTGATGAGCACACACTGCACTGACATGGAAACTGCTTCCTTAGACTTTATCCATTTGAAAAAAACCCAAAAAACTTTGGGAAACTGGAAAGCATTATAGTTTAATATTTTTTGCACCAGATCCATGTAGTTTTACTTTCCTATAATTATTGGCAAAAATCCATTATTTCTTTTTAGAATTTTGTGGGATCAATTAACTTCTTAGGAAATTTAGGGGTTAAAAGTTTACAATTGAAGCATATTCTTTTTAAAAATCATAACATGGCATATGTGTTGAGTGTGGAGAAGCACTTTTCTCTGCATGCTTGTACTTCAGAGCATTTCTCTATAACTAGGTTTGGTTTCAGTACAAAACAAACTTTTAACAGCTTCTGACATTATACTGCTCTGCCTTTACAGCCGATAATGCAACAATCACACGTGAGAAAGCACAGCAGGTTTTGGAAACACAGAGGGCAATTTAATTGCCCAGTATGCTGTTATATGAGTCAGGGTGCATGCAAACTGGACCTCACCTAAATCAAATGTGTATGCTGTTAATATAGTTGTGCCTTATGAAACGGTGAACCTGTGGTTGTACAGGTCTGTAAATCATTTAACTGAAATAAGGCCTGGATGTGTGAAATTAATCAAAATTGCTGGAATCTGGAATTATATTTCAACCTGCCTTGAGGTCTCTGAGGTTTTCAGTATGTGACATGACTAAGAATAAAGCTAGAGAGGTTAACAGTATCTGTTACTTGTTAGCAACAAATCTTTGGATGTTAGACATGTTTAATCCCACCTGCAACATGAGCGAGGACAGAAGAAGGGGGGCTGATCCAAAGACATGGGAGAGGAAATGGAGTAAGGAAGGGAAGGAATGATAAATGAAATAGATTAGAGCAAAATGAAGGCACAACAAGAATCAAACCCCCCACTTGTTGCGCGGAGGCGCCTCTGTGTAACTTGCCACCTGCTCTGCTGTGTTGCTGTGTTTGAATACGGCACTAGAGCTTGTCATGTGTCATCACTTTCCACAATCCATCACAGCTTAGTGGTGGCGAGGCAGAGCAGACTTGTCTCTCTCTCTCCGTCTTTCTCCTGCTCTCCCAGCGCAGCTGATCTTCCTCTCTCGCCCTCCGTCTCTTTGTTTACTTCTCTTCGCTACAATCACACAAGTTCAATTGTAACACTAAGTCGGTTGAATATATCATTTCTTTCAGATAATCCTCTGAATGCAGTTGAAGTGTTCTCATATTCATGATTTTTGTGAAAGCGATAGTCTGTGTTAGTTAAAAATTTGACAACAGACTAAATGAGTTCATCCATTTTCGTATTTTCTTTGGCTTACAGCCTATTCCACTCCACTTCTTTTTTACTTGATTCGTTACCTACTGTTCTTCTTTCTTAACTTATGACTTTTTTTACTCGTTTATTTTCCAATTTTATGCCCTTTCATCTGATATCTTCAGTTCTGACTTATTCTCTTTTTTGTAGATTTAATGTCCAAATTAATCTCTTTCCTAATGCTCTGTCTATAATATAGTCTTTCATTCCCTCTTCCTCATTTCCTACTTTAATTTCTTTCTTCTTACCTTCTCTTTATTTAAATTTTTAATGGTTATTCATTATACGGCTGAGGATATTTAACTGATACCTGCATTAGCTGGTGTTCTCTTTCTACTCAGTAATTGTTCTTTGCCTCTTTTTTCCAGTTTGTTTTTTCCTATTTTAATGTTCTTTTCAGCTTTTGTGCTTTATTCGCTTTCATATTCTTTACCAGGCTGGTAAATTTATTGCTTTCACTTCTCTGAGGTTTAACCATGGTGATCAGGTCAAGGAGTGAGAGTTAGACATCCCCTTTTCCAGACTTACTCTCCAGTTATTGTGGTGAATCCCAAGTTGTTTCTAGGCCATAAGGAATACAGAGTGCATTGAGGAGGTTCTAGGTCCGGTAGAGGGTCACCTCCTCGTAACGCATGCCAGGAAAACCCTTAAAAGGAAGCACTCAGTGGCCTTCCTGATCAGATGCCGGAACCAACTCAGCTCTCTTACTCAGTGCACAGGAACAGCACTTATAAGCTATTCTACAATGGGAGTCTGATCTTCTGAACCTACCTTTAAAACTTAGCCTGGTCACCTTACAGAGGAAGCTCTGTATAAATACGTAATAGGCTGCTACGCTCTTTCTTCAAGTAGTGGAATATATTTAAGTCAGAAAATCCCAACATTATTTTGTACAAAAATGTTATCCTTCCAGAAGAGGAAAATATATTCATGTTTTACCTTGGTTTCATTTTAGAATTTTCACTATGTTTATGGGAAGAAATGATTTGCAGCTATTTTTTTCATTCATCATCACTTCACAAAATTAGTCATTTTTAGGCATTTTTTAAAAACAGTAACATTTCAGTTTCTTTATTACATGCATTTCAATTCAGTACAACTCAATTACAGCTCAGTTTAACTCAGATTCAGATTTAAATATAAATATTTCCGTCTTTCTTTTCGTCTTGCGTTTCTCTCCTCTACCAGGTCCAGTTGAATTTTTTGTGAAAATCAACTCTATTGCATCCATCACGTTTCCTCTTGCTTTTTCTATACATTTTCCAATTTATCTTCTTATGCGAGTCTTCAGCTTGGTTTTTCCTCTGTAATTTCCCTCACATTACTCCCTCCCTCTTTAATTAATTGTTCATTCCTCCGGATCCTCCTGCTCCCAGCCGGGCCATTCATATCTGCAGATTTTTTTTTCTCATTCTCCTCTTTATCGGCACGCTAAATCAGATTCTTTGAATGGATGCCTGAGAACAAGGAGATGAATAAACCACAATACACTCCTAGGTGTTTTTCATCAAACTTCGACATCACTCCCGCTTGTCCTCAATGTTCCACCTCCTCATGCACAAACATACTAACACACTCTTCTTCAGCACATCAGCTCACATGTCTGTGGACATAAAACTAAGTGGACAATGGACATGCAGTATCGGACAAAGAGAAAGTATGGTGACTTGGAGAAAGAAGGAGCACAAGCATTTAAGCAGAACACAGGGATGACATTTTAAGAGAGGAGTTCTATTAAAGTTATTGAAGAGAAGAAAAATAAAGAGGGTTAAAGAATAAAAAATGAAGGAAATGATGGTGGAAAAGAGGTGAGGAGGTGATGAAACTAGAGAGAAATAAAAACTAGCAGAAGGAGGCTGCAGACAGCGTTCTAAGAGATACAAAAAAAAAGAATGAATAAAAATATGTGAAAGATGTAAATTGCCCGAAGAAAGACAGAGGAATGAAGAAATATGCACGCAAAAGAAATGAAGTAACAATGAGAAAAACTGAAAACCACTTAGCAAGTAACAATGCGTGGAGTATGCGCCATGAGTCGATGGGGAAAAGAAAAGAAAGCCATAAGAAAGGTGAGAGCGAGAGCAGAAGAGATGGTGGACAGAAGCCAGCGGCTGACATCTGTTTGAGGCAAAGGACCGCAGTGTCAATGTTAATCGAAACATGCAGAGTTAACATTTGTTGGCGTTTAACAACGATGCCATTGTGTGTGTGTGTTTCCAGCAGCAATGCAAAAGGAAGAAGAAAGCATTAGGCCACCTTTTCAGAATGATGAATTAACCAAATACCTGTGAATTTTTTTATGACATAAATTTATGAACTACTGATTAATTCTGGGCCAAATTAAGTTTGCTCTTTCATTTGACCTTGATTAGACAAAAAGAACCAAAACATTCTCTCAAAATCTTGTTCCCTTTCCACTTATGTGACACATTTTCACTTTGCCAAGGGATTCTCATCTATGCAATCATCAGACCTCCCTTTGATAAATGGGGTGGCCTTTACAGAAGTGTGCAACAGAAAATGGTTTCCCTTTGGTGAGTGCTTGGCTGCACATGGGCATCATATGTGCACATAAAGGGTCAATGTCTTTGGTTAATTGCATTTTGTGGCATATTTTTTTGCTGCCTGCTAATTTTGACCTAAATTCAGTTTCTAAACAAGGAAAACATTTTCTTGCCTTTTGAAAGGAGATAGAAAACACAAGTTAGCAACTCTCTTGTGGCTATTGTAGAGCCTTCCCTGGTCTGTTAGGGATCTTAAGGTTGCTTGAGTCTTGTTTTGTGAACAAAAAAAGAAAGCACTTTTAAGAAGATTTTGATTTAAAAACAGTAGTATAAGCATCTTATAGTGTGGATAGCGTTACAGAAACACTAGTCCTCTTGTGTTTATTATGCAGAATATAGACTCTTGTATTAAGTTTTATAATGTGAAATACTGCCAACATTTCCAGATCCTGCATGTTTCATGGCAGAGATGGAAAACTTAAAAACATCCTTAAGTAAACATGCCCACAATGAAAAGTTTTGCTCCTACCTTACCTGATTTTTTTAAAAAAGTTTTTGATTGTCCAGTCACCAATCAGGACTGAAGAAGCTAAATAAGCTCATTTGATATATATTGGATCTCTCATGGTTCTTTGTTGGTTGAAAAACATTTTATTTATTGTGTTTTTATGGAACCTTTTGAGAGCCAGCTCTAGAATCAGTCCACATATAAGAACTAGATATGTGGAAATGATACACCACATGCAAGTAAACACAATTCAGAAATGTCTACACAACGTAAAGTCAACTGCAGCCCTGCTAACCTCAACTCGACCACGCTGCTGCATTTTCCCTCCATTTTTAATGCAGATGCCTCACTCTGGGCTCTGAGTTGATCTGTACTAACACATTTAGCCTTACTTGCTTCCCAACATAAGATAACAGTATCAAGAATTGTGTGTAAAGATTAAGGGTTTCTGGTCTTAGTGTGTTTGGCTGAGCTTATCTCGATCTCTGGTTGCTCCTTCCGTTTGTGCTACATACCTTGCTAATCCCTCGCTTGTGATTATCCAAGCAGGTACATCAGATATTTAAAGTAAAAGATCTCTGGGATCAAAGGCACAACAGTTTGTGGAATGAGAGTGGAAGCTGGAGAAGACGAGAGAGAGGAGGATAAAAAAGGACATTCAGCAGAACATTCTGGAATTGAAGTGAACTAACCAGGGGCTCACCGGGCCCTTCTGTCCCCGCAAATCTACATCAGCGGATTAATGTGGCTTTACCCGACTGAAGGAGGAAACAAGTAGAGGGGAATAAGGGATTTGTTCAGTTCACCTGTAACCCTAACTGATGTAGCTCTCGCAGTCAGGGGCACAGTGGAATAACAGTGGGTGAGTGGTGAGAAAAAGGATGGCAGGAAAAAGAAGGAGGTGAAGAAAAGCGAGATGGACAAGCAGGCTGTACCCGTTGCATATTTTCACCTGGAGACACTTCTATCTATCCTCTTGTTTTTGCTCAGATGCTCCCCAGTGAGTTGTTATATGCCCCTGTTCTTTGCTCACCCCTTCTCTTTTTTTTATTTGCTTCAATCCGATAGACAGCTCAGCTCAGGTTTGTCTTCCTTTTACCCTCCAGCCACTGTACATTTCTGACTTTGTTGCCTATTAGCCTCCAGCCAATGTGAATGCCCTTTCCAGCTAAAATTTGAGCTGAATATTCTTAGAGGAGCTTTGGACGGAGACATGCTGTTCAGAAACTGCCTGCATGACCCTTCGGTCTGAAGCACAGTGCTCAAGTTAGACAGGATTCTGCCTCTCAGGGTTTCAGTGGGTAGTGCAGTGAATGCAATGTAGTCACTTAGGCAGGGTTCGAATCACTGCGCAGACCGCTGGGGGATCTGAGTAAGACGTTCCCTTTGTTTTAAGACTGCTGCCAAGGTGGAGGACTACACAGCACTGTGTCACAAGCTTCCTTTTGAACAAATGAACTGCTGTGGTTATAGAACTGAAGTGATAGGATTATAGTGACGCTGTAGATGAGTAAAACAGCTCATTGTATCACACTGCGACACATCTTAAGATCACTGACTTCTAGAATGGCAGTTAAATGTTTAATCACTGATAAAAATAATAACGCTGTTTTAAAAAGAGTATGATGGAATATTTATCTTTTTACAAAACTGCTAATTATGTGTTGAAGTTCCCAGGGTTAATGGTTTCTGCAAAATTAGAATCAGTATAAATGTATTAGTCAGGATAAAGTGGAGGTGGAGGTGTTCCAGTTACTTACAGCCCAACACAACCAAACTCACAAATCAAATCCCACTATCATTTTTTTCTATTTATTTTCTTTTTATCTATTTTATTTGTAATAAAATCTGTGTTCCCAAATACATACTTTCATTTGACCATATAGTTTCTTTTATTTTTATTAAAAATATATTTTGTAAGCCACTTATTTTCCATTTCACATTAGAAATTCCATAAGCAAGCATTGCTTATTTATAGAGTAGGTGAAGAAAAGAACCTTTTAAAACATTTGGCTGGGGTTTATGTTGATTTAGCATATTTTATGTTTATTTCACACCGACACATTAAAATGTGTTACAGTAACTGTCAATTGTCAGATGCATGGTTTTTATGCTTGAAAAGAAAATCTTTGCTTTGATCTCATGTGCACTGAAAAAAAATGTTTGATTGCGCAGCATCAACCCACATAGATTACACAAACATGTCTGAATTCACTGACTGAATTGTGATTTTGTAGTTGCATTTAATAACGGATATCCCAGTAAATGTTTTTGTCCCTTGATGTTAGTGTGACTCATTTAAGATTAATGATGTACCGACACTAACAAATGCATGGACATTATGAGTACATTAGAATGATTAAAATCAATGACTCTGCGTCAGCTGTTTTAAAACACGGTGCTGATACTAACTTGGAACTCCGATATGATCCATTACCTTATTTTATATGACTTGCATTATCAGCATAATTCCAGAGACACACTTCTTATCCATCTGTTCGTGAGCCACAGTCTTGAATTTCTACTTTATAAGCTTTGCTGTATTAGATTTTTGTAACTGCTGATGGTATTGTGATGCCTGCTCAGTTACAGAATCCAATCACTGATCACTCAGGTCAGACAATGAAACCACTGATACAGACTCATCAGATATTGGAACTTAAACTGTCTTTAAAGAGGACCTATTATGCAAAATAAATGTTATGCTCTTCCATCTGGGTCTCTATTGCTTCTAGAGACAGTCCAAGCACTTAAAAAATACCCATCAGTTTCCTGGCAGTAAGTTAATATTTTTGGTGTTTGGAAAATTAGTTGTTTTAAAAACTTACCAATTATTAAGTCGAGATCAAGCCGGATTATTCAGCTGATTTCACAGCTACAGTATATGCTCTGCACTCTGAAAAAAAGAAGTGCTTTGTTGTTAAATTACCATCCAGACATCACTGCTGCATCCTTGATGCTCAAGAGGCTTCACTTCTTCTGCTTCTGACTTAGGGTCATAAATGTACAGTTGTACATTGCACATGTCTTTGCAGCCATATTCACGTACAAATGTTAATGTTAAGTTAGGGTAGGTCTACAGCAGTGGTTTTCAGTTCTGGCCCTCGGGGACCACTGCCCTACATAATTTAGGTGTTTCCCTTCTGCTACACACCTGACTTGAACAAATGGGTGATTAACAGGCTTCTGCAGCACTTGACATGCACAGGAGGCCATGCAGTCATGTAAGTCAGGTGTTCTGGAACAAAGACACATCTAAAACATGCAGGGCAGTAGTCCCTGAGAAACACTGATATGCAGGCTACAAAGAGCATGTTCATTACATTTTATTGCACAAAATCTCAGCAAATGAGATTTTAAAGTGGTCAGTTTTTGAGCATCTTTCAGAATGTTCTGTTTTTGGGCCTCTTGTCACTTTAAATCTAAGTACCCTGCTGGCTCCGAACCCTAACTTCTTCAAGGAGGCATAACAGGTCTCCTTTATTAGAATTAATAACAGTAAAATCAGATGGAAAAAATGAAAGCTTAACTTAAGTTTTTAGGTTGGTGCTGTGTCAGATAGGATAGCTGAGTCCAGATTTTGCTTTAATTCACAACATTGCTGGTAAGAGTTCAATATGCAACTATCAAGACTCCTTTAAATTACCACATACTGAAAGATCTGCTACTATACAGCATAATTGGATCTAGTTTAATCATTGCTAATTACTAATGTAGATAATAATAAATCAATAAGTAATCAACCCAGAGGAAATAATTAAAATTATTGAATAGATTTTAAAATCAGCAGCCTCACAACTACAATGTAATTGTGCTGAAGATACTTTAACCAATCACAGTTGGGAGAGCATAGAATATCATTTTCCTCTGAGTAACTTTTTAGACTAAAGCCGACACTTCATTAAAATCAATGATGGTATTACTGTTGTTTTAAGTTGTTCATGCACACTGGAAGAGTTATTCTGTCTTGAATCATTAAGAGTCCATGGCATACTTGTTGTTATTAAGATTTTTCTGTCTCCATTGTTGATATTTAGCCAATTTCTCTTTTTCAAGAAGTAAAGATGTTTGTGCCTTTCTTAATTAGAGTAAAACTGGGTTATGACCATGACATGTTTTCTGTGATATTGATCCTTTCCTGCTGTAGACAGGTGTGTTTATCTTTGCCTCCTTTCTGCTGAAATCAATAATGAACTCCTTGGTTCTTTTGACATTGAACGGCGAGTTATTCTCTGTGCACTACACAGATATGACTGATGATAGTGGTTCGGCTCCAGAGACTTTAAAACTTTACAACAAACTTCTCATATCAGATATACAGTTTCAGCACTGGGACGATAGGGATTTGGGGATCGCCTGATAGCTCTGTATAAAAATTCCCTTCTCACCCACCGCGGGTGGTTCTTATCCTCTGAGCTCGGGTCCTCTACCAGAGGCCTGGGAGCTTGAGGGTTCTGCGCAGTATCTTGGCTGTGCCAAGGACTGCACATTTCTGGACTGAGATGTCTGATGTTGTTCCTGGGATCTGTTGTAGCCATTGGTCCAGTTTGGGGGTGACTGCCCCGAGGGCCCCGATGACCACAGGCACCACTGTGGTCTCCACCTTCCAGGCCCTCTCCAGTTCCTCCCTGAGGCCCTGGTATTTCTCTAGTTTCTCATGCTCCTTTTTCCTGATGTTGCAGTCACTTGGTATTGCTACATCTATCACAACGGCTTTCCTCTGTTGTTTATCCACTACGACAATGTCTGGTTGGTTCGCCATTACCATTTTGTCTGTCTGGATCTGGAAGTCCCACAGGATCTTAGCTCTGGCGTTCTCCGCCACCTTTGGGGGTGTTTCCCACTTTGATCCCGGGGTTTCCAGTCCATATTCTGCACAGATGTTTCTGTACACTATGCTATATATATATATATGCTATATATATGCTATGTATATATATATATATATATATATATATATATATAGGCAGATTGATAGAAAGACAGACAGGTATCCATAGTACTTTTCCAGCATTATAGTGGCATGTTTGTGGAAAATTATTTCAACATTTAAAAGAAATGAATAGCTGCGGTGCAACAGTAAACATAAACATATAATTCACAATATCGGAATACAGAAATGTCATTACCATAATGTGTGTTTGAGTTCATGACTCCCACACAGTAAATGAGTCATAAATTTGCTGAATAGATAATGATGATGCTGACACAATGTAATACTTTATTGACGTTTTTATTATTATTTTTTAAACAAACAAAAATCTTTGTCAAGCTTGCTTGGTTTAAAGCTATAAATATTTTCTCTTAATCTTTTCTCCTTTGACACCAAAGACTTTTGCTCTGCAGATCCGCCCCATCTTCTCACAGTCCACTAGGTTAATAGGATAATAAGGACCATTTGCTTCAGAAGATCTCTTTAGTTCTACCTAAATCTCTTCTAATTAGCCAATTTTCCTGACATCCATTGTTCATTGTATGCAGAGATAAAAATGCTATTACATAATCAATCAGCTATGTACGAGTGATTATTACAGTCAGGGAGAGAACTGTCTGCCTCTTACTCTTTGAACTTACATGGATCCTTATTCTTGCATGGAAAATAGCTTTTGATGGGTTTGTTTTGCATTATTGTCCTGGACAGAAACATCCGTACTTTATTCCTTTCCTATCATTGTAATATTGTGAGGATTTCAGATAAGGGTGTCAGCTAAATTATTGAAATAAAAAGGTTGCTGTAATATTCAGTGCTTGCTCTGTTTGTGGCACCATTTCTTCTCTAATAAAAAAATCTTGAAGGCTTTGCACAATACATTGATTTTAGGTAAAGCCTGGAATCTTACAGTTTCCAGAGTTTACTCTGTGCCACTGAGCCATATCAGTGATGTGTTTGTTGCTCACCTTGGCAGTAGTTGCAAAAGAAAGGTGTGATGCCACCTGCAGAACCAGGTAGTGTACAATCCTGGAATAATGTGACATAAGAGAACAACGGAGCCAGTTTTAACTGCAGGTTTACATGTTGACTTTATTCAACACCACTGCCGCCTCTCTGGAAAACTAACAATTGTTTCACATTCACTTCAAAAATTGGCACATCCTATGAAACATTGTCAGTGCTTTGTCAAAAGTGACTGTAGGGATTTGTTGGTGAAGCCAAGTATATTTGTTTGCTGCAATAAACTGAAGACCTGCACAGGATGCAACCTGTTTCTACCTCAGTGTTAAGTGGAACCCTATAATACATGATAGTGGTACCATAAAAGAAACAGCAATCAGGATTATAGTATTTTGTGCAGAGAAATAAGAAATGAATGCCAGCTGAGTGATGTCTCTATTGATCTACTGCTACCATTTGCAAGGTGTTTAAGCAATGTTAAATCATGCTAACAAATCTCACAAATTTAAGATGGTATGCAATTTCCACTCAATATCTCTCTCATTAGGTGAACTGAGCTGCTACATCTCAGTAGGGGAAAAATATCAGAAAACATGAATACAAGTAAGATGAGTAACAAATGGTATTGAACTTTTTCACCAAATTCCAATTTCTTGAGCTATTAGTCACTTCTTCTTCGGAAATGCTTGGTAAATGTAACTAAGTTAAGTAAAGACTTCTTTTGAGTTTGTGATTGGATATATTTGATAAAACATACTAGAAATTTGACCTAACAATTTGCATTTTAAGAAAATGAAAAATAAAAAATCTTGACATAATTCTTTTAGTGTTAAATTATTGGGTTAAATGTTCATGATTTATCTTTTTCTGCATTGGTTGGGTTTATATGTACAGAATATAATTCAGTTGCATGTGTTAATATGCACATTAATTATTCTAAATAATTAAAATAATAGACACACATTTTTAAAGTTTAAATTAAATACTTAAAGCATCTTAGAGGACCCATGTTGAGCCTTTTTTCCTTCTTATGTCTCCCACCAACAACTCAACTTTGCCTCTAATTTGCTTAAAATACACTTATTAGTGCTTCATACTATGATATATGAACATAGCTGCATTATGGACAGAATGATGTTGCCTTCAAGGCAACTCACTTATAGCTAATAAAACTCATTGATTAAATATGCATTTTGGCAAAGACATCAAGTTCAGGGCATTCCCAAGTAGCGATGGAAGCTCCTTCGATAATAAATAATATGTATAATAAATTATATAAAATAAAACATCCTTTCAAAATGCATATATTTTATGGCCAAGCATGTACCGAACCCAATATTTATTATATTTTAATGTCTTATTACTCCCTAAATAAATCTGGAGATTTACCGAACAGCTTGGCTGAGATAAATCTGCAATAACCTGCTCTTGAGTGAAAGTTGTTTAGTAGTCGCTAGATGGACAGATGCTTAAGGAGCTAAAGTTGGCTCAGAAAGCCATAGAGTAAGAGGAAATCTTTGAAATGAATGAAAAATGGGTTGTTTATTGAGAGAGATCTTCGAAACTGTGGAGAACCACTGGGGATGTTCAGGGAGGAAAAAAAACACCAGAACAACCAGAACAAAGCCAACATACACTCTTTATGACATAACAACATTTTGCTGCAGTAAATTCTAAAATGGAAATCAAAATTATTGTCTTTTCTTCCCCCCTCGGTGTTTGTTTTCAAGGTTCCTCAGTTGAAAGCCCCTTTTCTCTAACCTCAGATAAAACTGACCTTGTGATTTTGTGTGCATCACGACGTGTCCTGTGTCCTGATAGCTCAGGAAAGACTGTGATTATCTAGAGTCTGAGGTAAATAATTCACATGTTTTCAGTCCTACGGAGAACCTTGGTGGCTCTTGGGCATCTCCTGCTGGAAGGCAACACTGTTCTGAGAATTTAATTATGTCTGAAAAGCTTAGTAATAATATTTTTATCCTTTAACCACTGGAGGTAATTCTAGGTGAAAGTAAAATAAAGGAAAATACATAAATATTTAAAATAAATAAGTTACAGAAGAGAAAAACTGTTGAAGGTGTTGCATCAGGTATTTAGTGGGAAAACAAAACAGCCAAGACTGAGGAGCAGGACGAAAAAAAAAAACAGATGATAATCAAACAGACTCCTGAACTAGACAAGTAATAAATCCAAGTAGGTCAAATTCAAATAACAACTGAGTTTGGGAACTATACTGAAGCAGACAAATAGACACAGTGCTCAGCTGGAGTAGATCCTAACATAAATCCAGGTGAGAAGGCAGGTAAATCAGCAGAGAGCTCCAGGATCTGACAGGGTCAATGAACAGCAGCCAAGTGAAGATTCAGGGTGAAGTCAGGGTGAATGAACAGCCTCTCTAACTAAAGACTAAAGGAAAAACTGAACCGTATAGACAAGAGACAAGAGGAAACAATAAAACCATTAAATCACTGGAGCAAACAAGCAGAGTTAAAACCATGAAAAAGAACTCCTGGAGAGAAGAGGACATAAATTCACTTAGAGTACCAGGAAAAGCTCAGTTCTCAGGTTAAAATGGAACTTTAATAGTTTGGGTCAAGAAACAACTAACCGCAAGACAGTCTCCTTAAAAATTCAAAGGAAAAAGACAAGAAAAGTAACCTGAAATAAAACTCAACCAAAGCCTCGAGAAACATGATCAACATCAAAATTGACAGTTTACTTGTCGGATATTAACTAATTTCAGGCCTAAGCTAAAGTTATCAGGATCTTTGATTGGTATTTAATGTTTTTGAAAACACTCCCCCGCTAAAAACAGTGTTTACATAGTATTCAGTGACGTGCGGAGAGGTTCATGGCTGGTGAGGCACTGACTTAATCAAAATCATAAGACCCCCTGCGTGTTATTGTTTACATACGGAAATTTTGCTCATGCGGACAACATTGAAAGGCAAATAGACTATATTTTCACATCCATAGCCGTGCTGCCATGGTAGAATAATTCTGTTAACTCAATGATGCTTGGAAATATAGATATTATTAATTTAGTCCTATGCTGCACAGCAAAGGGAAACCCATTGAAGTACAACTCAAAATCACCTTTTTCTCGCTCTCTGTATCGGCCAAGCTACATGTAGACTCGTTGCATGTAGCTTCACTTATTTACTGTACGGCTAGCTCATTGTTACTGTCTCTTACTCTGCTGTTGTGGAGTCACAATATCTGGGATCATGAGCGCCCCCTGCCATGAGGCAAGAGAACTGCCTGCCTCACCTCAAGTCTGTTCTCTGCCATTTCTGATCGTTCCTCAGCACACGAAACACGTTACACACACAGTTGGTGACAACAAACACTGTACATTATATAGATAAACTAAATTATGGGAAATCAGTATATTAAATGGTTTTTAACCATTTTATTGGCAACGTGCAGACAGGAGGAGCATGCTCTCAGAATGGCAGACAGTGCAGTTAGCGAGTGGTTGATCAATCCCAGGTGAGGCTCAGCTCACTGCTGCCTCAATGGCTGCGCTTCCGAGCATTTGAATGGGAAAATGCGAAAATTCAGCGATTTTGAAGAGAAAATAATAAAAATTGGTAAAGCTAAATGAAAAATAAATACTTTATAGTATTTAAAACACAGGATAAAAATAGCAATATAAATGATCTTATTATATTATTCTTCCATGATGACAGGTGAGGCAGAACCTCACCGTCACTGATAGTATTAGATATTCCAACTAAAAACTTCCTGGACCATGCTAGTAGGAGATGATAAAGTCAACATTAACACCATTGAAATTAAAGGACACCTTAGCATGACTAAAGCAGTGGTCAGATTAAGATTTACTAAACCCATTGTAACTTGATACTGTTGACCATTTCCTCATGTTCATTAACTTTCTGATTATATTTGAACCTCAATGGCAACATGCGGGATGATATGAAAAGAGTAGCTCAGCTATAGCTATATAATAGTTTATCTAGGAAAAACAAGATTTTCCTTGCCTGATTTGAAAAACCCATCATTTAAAACCATAACAATTAGGAAAATCCATTGGTTTTCCAATTTGCAAATAATTCTTTCAATTAAATCTATTATCATAACTCTTGACAATAGACCAGAGGGAAGATCTATGAGTCATAGGCCATTGTTTCAATGATCTCCAAATGTTAAGTCCACATGGATACAAAGCAGACGGAGGTTTGAAAATCTGCACGTGTCCCTGGTTTTTCTCATCTTAGACCACTGAGTACAATATGATCTTAAAATCATGCACCGATCAGAAAGAAGTCCCATTGTTACATTATATCTCCCAGCTGGCCCTGGGATACAAAATGTGCCAGGTGGAATTGGATGTCTGAGAGTGTGACGTAAGCAGCACCCCATTCTAACCAACAGTGCTGTCACTCAACTACTTCAGTGGTGCTGGCCTTCTGCGTGGTAGCACGCAGTCAGGGGACTTGGCTAGCTTGATTGGTTCACGTGTGAAGTGCCAAAGACTACTTACAGAGGGGATTATCTTTGCATGCATATCACAGAACCACAGTGTGAAAAGGGACATCATTTTTAAACCATCTGCTTAATGTTCTTTAGCTCCACCTTGTGCCAACAAAAGGCTCTGAGCTACACAGGATGGATTTTGTTAGTCTTGTGGTGAGGTGTTCACAGGTGAATCCTGGGTGTTTAGGTTATGTCTGTTGGCCTGCAGGGTTTTCATTGCTAATATCAGCTCTGAAGGTCCCACAGATGCTTTACTCATTTAATTACTGTTTTGTTTGGAAACAATAATCCCCTGGTCACATTTTAATGTTTTCTAAGCAATTCCTGAAAATATACTGCTTGCTTTTGGAACCAGAACATTTTGCTTAAGAAAGCAGGTAGGCCATACTAAAGCCTGATTGAATGAAAATGTGAATCTGCGTGCACTAAAGGTCTCATTAAACTGTTATCATAGATAGTGGCACTTAAAGCTCTCAAACTGGCTGTTAAGATCCCTAATCCTTGCTGTCCACATGCAGGGTACTTTGTTGTGTGTTTCCGGATTCAACTTTTTTGGAGCTTCATACCTGTCCCACTACCTTCGTTTGCTCTGTACTTCTCTCTTCTGGCGGCATGCAACGCCACAACACCATGGCAGCAGCTGACAGCGTAGAGCAGATATTTGTCACATTTTGATGACCTCTTTGTGAATCTTTCAGTTTGCCTTCTCTTTATAAGTGTTCAAACCTGTACTTTTGCTTTGCTTGTGTTCTTCAGTTTGCCTGCTTGCTCTTTTTGCACACTCTTTCCCTGAACAAATAACCTCACTGGTTTGCATTGTTCTTGGCTTATATTTATGTTATGATATAGGCTACACACAGGTGAACTCCACTTACTAATAGGCTGATAGGTTGCACTACTTTTTACTGAGATGAATCAGTATGAAACTGTGTGATATAAATGTTTGAAAGACATGAATCTTTTTCTTTCCACTTCACAATTATGTTCTGTGAGTCAGTCACATAAAATCACAATAAAAGCATTGAAGTTTGTGGTCATGTACCTAATTTGGATTTAAACACTATGTGCCCTCTTTGGTTTGTTCACCTTTATGCAGCTTAGAGGAATATCTTGCTTTTGTGAATCATTCTTTGTTCTCTCCTTGCCAGGACTATACTTTCAATTTCCTGTATTTTCAGATTTTATTTGTAAACATTGTTGGAGGATCATAAACTATGACGAAATATCTTAACATCTTAAAGCATAAGGATAACACTCCACATAGACCTGCTCCTAAAACACTGCCATGGGGGGAATATGTCAATAATCTAAGCGATTCAAGTATTCTCCAGTTCTTTGAAATAAATGTAGCAGTTTTGTGAGTTGGTACACTGATGTTTTCAGTTTTATGTGTAACAGTGACCTAATTTTTAAAAAGCTTAAAAAAGTTCCAATCAGTTACTGATGAAGTGAATTTATTGTATGGCACACAAGCTCACTTCGTCACCACTGCATTACACTGACTTTTATTATATGCACTCGACAGGAAACTGGTGAACAGCCGTAGAAAATCAGTCATGCCGCAGCTGCAGCTAATTGGCACCAGTGAGTGTTAGGAGTGGGAATGCTGGTTGTAGGGTTAGTGATTTTGGAGAGAACCCCAAGTGAGTTGAAGTTTGAATTTCAAGCAGATGAAAGCAACCTATGTGAAATTTCTATGATCTCTTTGGCGTACTCTTGCACTGGAGCTGATTGACACCCCCCTCATCCTTTTCTCAAGCCCCCTTCTTTCTTTAGAAATGCTCTTCTGAATGTTGCTTCAGTATCTCTGTTTCACTGCAACTCTGCGTTTTTGGGGGATTTTTTCTTGTCAGTAGTATTTTGATCCCCATGACTTCTATTTGGATGAATATGCATTTATTTGTAAGGCTTTCCTTTTAAATTTAAGTTCAGTAATGAGATTTTTGTGAAGGAACCCACAATTACTGCAGAGAAATCATACTGTTCTGAATAATTGCTTGTTGCTGTAAAACTGATCATGAATATCTTTGGATAATGTTGTCCAATCAGAAACTCCCCTCTGTCTTTCTGTTGTAGTTCCGTGGCCTAAAGTAATTAAAATTTCTCCTGGGATGCTGCAGAGAAACTTTTTAATTGTTTGGCTTTTAAACAGACCAATAATTTACACTGTGACTAATGAGGGTTTTCTTCTCACTAAACAGTTTTTCTTGCTTAAAATTTTCTTTTGTTTTTCAAATATAAGCTATTTTAACCTTGTTTAGTCTTAATAAAAGTGAATATATCTCTGTGTCGTTGTCCATATCAACAGATGAAATGAAATTAGATGTGATATTTGCTGTGCCTTGCTAAAGTATTCACATTTCTTTAATTTTTGATTTTAACATAACACAAAGAAGTCCTTAATTTAGAAGTGGAAGGAAAATGATTGTAGGTTTTTAACGCTTTTAGCAAATAACAGGGAGTAAAGTTGCGGTTTACTGCCATTAAATAATTTTATTCATATATAATTTTTTATACCACAAAATAAAATATTAAATGTATGCAATAAAGAACCATACAAAATAGAACACAGAAGAGCTATTAAGTAAAGTAAGGAAGATTGGTAGAATCATCTTTCACTCCATGTTTAAGGCATTTACTGCTATACTCTAAATTTCATAGATGCAGTTCAAACAGACCCATTACTTTGAGTGTGATCTATACAAACCAAACACACCTTGTGCCAAAATTATTCATCAAAAACATCCCAGAAATCTTTGAAGGAGGAAGCTCCCACCGGACATTAAAGCTAATCTTCGAAATTTGCACACAAATGGAACTGAAACCTAAATGTCAAGAGACAAACTCTATGAAATCAACAACATATTTTTTTCAACACAGATTGCAAAAGTGAGAAAAGTCTTGAATAAGAAAGTAAGGACATTTTACTGATGCTGAGGTCAAAGCTGCACTGGCTACATTCTGAGCAAATCAGGTTGTATCACATTTATTTCCCTGAAGAAATTCACTGTTTCATTTCATTTTGATGGAGCCAACCTTGAACTACAGATGTAGTCTCTGCTACCAGGTCAAACATTTGGTTTGGAGTTTTTTTAATCACAAAAAAACCTGATTTGTTTTCTCATGAGAAGCGTAAACTAATCTTGAGTTTGATAAGCTGTTAGCGGGTCAACATTCAAAGGTCTATTTGCAGCATCACTGAATCACAATTTATCCTTGGAGTGGTCTTTTAGACTACTTTTGCTTATCTTTGTTGGAAGACTACTTTGATTGTTTTTTGCTTAGATATTGGAACCTTTAAAAAATATAACTATGTGCAAGATAGTTGTCTTCTATGTTGTAGGTTCAAGGAATTTGACACTTGCGTCATCAGATTTTAAAGGAATCCATTTTGTTTTACAATAAAACTATTTAACTGATTTTTAGTCATTAATGTGCAATGTACCTTTAGTAATGATAACTTAGATGTTGGTTTACTATCAGTATATTAGAACTTTCTTAAAAAAAGCTGATTTTCTCTCTCTCTGTGGAACAGATGCTTTTCTTCTTGAATGGTTTTGCTAAGAGTTTGAATTTACCAGCTGGTTCCACTCGGTTGATCTGAACTGATTGGCTGTGTTAGATCGACAACACCCCAGATGGATCTATATTGTAAACCATCTGATACATCCGGCTGGTGAATATCACACGATTCATGATTGCCATGTGATTATTTTAAAATGATTACTTTTTGATGCAAGTCATGCAGAGTAGGCTTACAGGGGGAAAAAAGCTCAGTAAACTTGATGTTAAGCTTTTCTTTAGGTGGTATATGTTTTTCTGTGGTTGCTTTAGTTGTGGGGTTGGTGCTCGTTTTTTATTCCATGAATCAATTTTTACACTTGTTTTTATTGTTTTTACACCTAATTTTGGGTTTTGCCTGCTGCTGTTTGTTAAGTTTCCTTCAGGAAACAGAGTCTCTGGTTCTCAGCCAGGGTTGTGGTTTTGGCTGGATTGTTTATTAAGGTTCACTTTAATTTTTGCCATATTTCCTCAGTTAATTATTTTTTGATAGCCCTGCCTTGCATTGACCTTGATTCTGTTTTCAATAGAATCAAGACCAACACAATCCTGTGTTGTGTTTTCATGTATCATTTGGGTATTCTGTTTAAATCAATGTGGTTTCTTTCTCCCAATTTCCAAACCCACTCATGTTAGGTTAAAGTTGCTCTGATTAGAAGGATAAATGTATTCATTTTTGTCATGAATCTGTTCACATAGGCTTTTGTTGATTTATTTAAACCATCATTTTCCTGAGTGCAATGATTCATCAACAACAACCTGTTTTTTTGTGTATATTTTCTAATCCACACACGACTGACATTTTACATAAATATTTTCATACAAACCCATTATAGCTAGATTTCACAAGCCTGACTCAATATTTAACCACTCCTCCTGTCAGAATGTATTGTATTCATTTAATTAGATTGGCTTCAGCTTTGCTTCTTACTCAGATGCAAAGCTGAAGCCTTTGCAAAATTGGTTTATGAAATGGTTCATCATGAAACATCATTGAACATTAAGCTTGTTCAATAGGAATAAGCTTAATGTTCAATATAATGTTTGACCACGATCTGTGTCCTCTTGTAAGACCCAGCAGTCACCAGGTTTCAACCATCTAATCTAAAGTGTCATCCTCAGATAAAAAGAAATGGGTCAAGATGTTAAATAAAAACCACCAGCTGGGGTATGAAGTAGAAGCTGCTGAAGCTTCAGTTTCTTCCCTTAGTGAAGCCAGTTTAGCATCAACATGGAGTAAGAGAGCACCAACAAAGTATAAACCCACTTTAAAAACATCACTTGACTGAAATTTGCAGCAGCCCACAAAGACAAGCCAAAAAATGCCTTTGCGGAGAATGTCTTTGTCAGAAGAGACAAAGATTTGAGCTATTTATTCACAGTGAGAATAAGTATGTTCAGAGGGATCAAGGTTAGGCTTTCAAACTTAAAAAGAGTGAAAAGCTGTAAGGCATGACGTTAAGATCATGTCAAGGGCCTGCTTCACTGCCAGCCTCATATTTATTTGCAAAAAGTGGGAGGTCTACAAAGTTTTTCAATTCTTTCTCTCCAACTTTACTTTAAATCAACAATTGAATTATTGAAGTGGGTTGAGTATTCCAGCAGTACAATATTCCCTAACAGACATCCAGCCTGATTCTGAAGTGGATAAAGCAGGTTGATATTAGGTCTCTGGCATGGTCTTTCTGAAAATGTATCCACTTTGCTTAAAACCCAGGTCAGCAGCAGGATGCCTACTAGCTTAAAGAACTAGCAGTTCTACAAAAAAGCCTTTTTCAGCTGCAGTTATGCCAGAAAAGGTGCACATTGCAAAGGGAAATTCAATCAAATATCAGAGAGAGTCCATCTACATATATGAATCTGTAAGTATAATTTTTACCCTGCATGCATTGAAAACAGTCCACAAAAAATATAATGTAATTCTTATGAAGAAAATCATTAAAGTTTCATGTTATCTAATAATTCCACCCAGGAAAAAGAACCATTAAAATAGGTCACAAAAAGAAATAAAAGGATGTTCCAAAGGCGTAATATAAATTTTTTGTGAAGGCCTTAGGAAGTTCTTGTGAAATCATCACAAAAATTAGGTAATTTGGATTTAATAATGGTAAGATAACTTATTAAAGTGGTACTAAAGATTTGATATAAGGGGGGGTACTTCCTGAAAAGTATTGCTTTAATCTTAAACCAATTTTGGCTTTATGAAATAGTTCATCATGAAACATCATCTTACAGCTTTAAACAATGATAAATAAGAAATATGAAGCACTTTTCAGGAAGTCTGCTCATCGCACTTTCACAGATAAAACTAAGGACAAGGAGTGCAGTAGTAAATCATCTTGATCCACCTTAAGCGTTGGTCTGAGGTTTGCAACCCCCGGCGGCAAGGTCACAGGAGAAAGACAACATAACTTGATTGCCAGCGACAGAGTAATTTTCCTGGCTCTTGTCTTTGTAACCTACTCAAACCTTGACCTTAACTTCCCAGAACTGAGGTAAACAATGACTTCTTCAGACTACCTGATGTCTGGAGACTTATAATTACATAAAAACAGTGTCGGTTTTGTATTTGAATGCGGCAGTCCAGACATTGATGGGGCTTTTGGTGTCTGTTTCAAAGTGGATTTCCAGCTACACAGGTTGTAGTGTTGATTTTGTTTTTCATTTAAATTTTAGAATAATGAAAACATTCATTATGAACTGAGCCTGTATTTGCTTTAGGGAAAGTGATCTCTAATTACATCACTGGACTGTTAATTTTATATTGCTGGCCTGCCTGGGGAATGCCCTTCATAAGCTTAACTTCGGCTTTCCAGAAATCCACCGGAGAGTTACTGTCCATGATAAATAAATTCTATTTGGAAACGGTCAAACTGTGTCTTAGTCAGCTAATGATCTGCTTCCTGGTGCATGCTTGACTCGAGGACACAAAATTCACATTTAATTGAAGCAGTAGGTGTTATGGTGTGGGCTTGTTAAAGCGGCCGACATGTGTTCTGGTTTTACCCACTGTATGAGCTGCAAATGAGCATTCAGTAAATTTTAATCAGCAGTATGTGTCAGCCTTAGGTCGCAGCAGAACAGCAATGAAATATGTTTAACGATAATTGTAGTCCGTTTGTTTAGGTGTTGAAAGCATTTTGCAGAGAACATGCTTGTATACAGCAACAAGGGGGCCTCCGGACCTCCTCTGCCGGGCACAGAGCTGCTCTCTGTGAGGGGTCCAGGGGTTCCCGCATTGCTCAACGGCACATCAGTGTAGCAGCAGCTTTCTGAAGAGAATGCGTCTCAAGCAGTTTTTCAGTTCAGGGATGAAAACCTGCTTTTTAAATTCCAGTCAAATCTAGTGGGATTCTCTGAGGTACTGGCTAGAAAAAATATCCTCAAAATCATTAACAGTCACCTTACAATCAATTACCTTTCAACTGATCGCTATGTAATTCTTTGGATGGGATAATAAGTTTATCCTTTCATGCATACTTATAATTTCACAGTGAATACCACAAAGTTTTTTTCTTTCTTCTTTTTTTTAATGTTTCAAAGAGTTTTTCACTTCCATCTGATATTTTGCTCTGTCAGGTGGGAAATCATCCCCCTTTTTAGTTATTTCAGCATCTTAAGCATCCTGACGTCCCTCGGGATCTTCAGTTCTGCTCTACAATCACTACATTTACCCAGTCCCAGCCCTTCCTTTTCTGCGAGGCTTTTACAGGCTCTGTCAGTGCCATTATCCTTATTTGATTCAGATATTAGCTCCATTACCTTCCCATACGTCTTTATGTCGTGCACTCACTTCGGCTCCACAAAGCTGTTAAATATTGTTTTGGATAAATATGATTTTACAGAAGAGGTTAAAACTGTTCCTGTATTTTCAACAATGTGTATGAATTTTAGTTAGTTAAGTTGTGATGCAGGAAGTCCACTTTATTAGACAAAGATGAATTTAATTTTTTTCCCAAAGTAAAATAAAAATGTTCAAAGATCAAGTTATTACTGTATCTGTAAAGGTCCTGTATTATAAAAAAATATTTTCCAGATGAATGGAGTCTCTGGCTGACAGTCAACTATGTTTGAATACATTTTTATCCACTTACCCTGGTTAGTCAGTAGGTGGCAGTGCATGGGGTAAAACTCTAAAATTTAAATGCTAATCCCTCAAAAATCATATACAGTACACACATACACATATTAGGTGTTTACTGTAATGTGCACAACGAATTAACAAGCTAAGAAATTAATGTGACCAGTGAAAATGTTTTTGATATATAAAAAAATGATAGTCAAAATGCTCAATTCTCTACTTGCTTTAAATATTTTGGAGAAATGATCAGACATCAAAAAATCCTCAACTATAAGGAGATTCATTTCTGGAGGAGAACGTTTGTTCCAAACAAAATAACTTATCAGTGTCAAAGGCAAAAAAAAAAAAAATACACCAAACATAATTATCGCAAAAAACAAAGGAAGATTGAAAAGGCTGAGCTCACCTAATAGCTAATCTGTTATTTCACAAGATCTAACAAATAAAAAACATTGAGGCAACAAGAATAAACCAGATTAAAATGTTTTCCCAGAATACAGTTTTTTAAGAGTGAAAATAAATTTTTTAGTTGATCTGAATAAATGGCAGACAGTGGCAGAGAAAATAAAATGTAAGCCTATTTAAAACCACATTAAATAAAGTGTTTGAGCAATAGAACGTCACAAAGACATTAAAAACATAATAATCTAGCATGCTTATTTATCACCATCCCATAGATTTATTACAACTCTTCAGAAAATGAAGAGAATAATCCCTCAAAGGGATAAAATTCGGTTTACATGGCTCCTAAATACATAGGATGCTTGGTGGTTTTCTCATTAGGAAAAATGGCGACTTTTTTACTTTTGAATTTTTTCTCAACAAACTCACCAAAATTACAACAAAGTCATATTCTCAGCAGCATTACAATTTTGTATCTTGAGTTGTAAACACTGGTGATGTTAAAGTAGCCTTTCAGCTGTTAACTCTGCTACATTATAAACCGTCATGTAATATGCATTCATGCACTTTTTAATCACACATGTTTGAAGGTTTTTATAATTACTTGTTAATTGCCTTGGCTCCCACTCAGCTTTTTGAGCATCAAGCATAAGTCATACTAGATTCAGTTTTCTGATTAATGGAGTTGAACTGTGACTGAATAAATGTCTTTAGATACAGAAAAACATTTTTTCTATAGGAGAATATCAGGAGAGAATTAAACAAGTGTTATTGAAAACAATTGAGTTTATGTCAAACAAAAGATAATTGACACTTTTGTTTTCCTGTTGGTTTTGCCACAGCATTAAGGGAGCTGCAATGTGAAAGTTAATGACATAGCAATAACTGATTGGAGTTTAGCATGTGGCTTTGCTGAGTTGCTTAGTTTTTTTTTTTTTTTCAATGTGCAATACTGTGGTGTAAAAACAGTCTTGCAGTAGAACAACAAAATATTCAAAATTATCTATAAATTTTTAGTTCAGTTTCCCCAGTATTTTTACTGTAATAAACCAATTTTCACATTCTTCGACATTAAATCAGACAATAGTTTTCCTGTGTGTGAGAATTAAAAAGATATATAAATTAGATCATTGCCAGAATAATTAAAATATGTTTTAGTTTTTCATGAAATTCAGAAGTCGACATTAACGATGCACTGATTGCAGTCTTCTGACCAATCGCCGAGTATCAATTTTTAAAAAGCCTGACCTGCTGATTCTGATTTTGGCCGATGCTATTTTCTTTTTTTGTGAAGTGTTGCTATATATAGCAGGAAATTTGCTGAGTGGGTGACTCTATCATGGGAGAGCAGAAGACTTTTGCAGAGCTAGATAATTGGAAAAGGTCAGCTTCAAATTCACATGTAAGTATCAGCCCATCACCAATCTCTCAAAATTAAGGAAACTGGCACAGATAAATCAACACATTCTCACTCCCAACTCGTCATATATTGACGAGATGGGACGATTTCTGACCATGCGTCACATATTGACGTGAAGGGTACCCCCTTTGCGTCAATATGTGACGACTTGGGCAGGGTCCTTCAGCGTCACATGTTGACGATTTGGGTAGGTCACATGTTTGTGTTGACATGCACAGTGATTACTCTGAGTGATAACATCACGGCTTTTCATTAGGAAAGAACATTATATGGAAGTATTGAAGACAAATCTCCAGACGTCAACAAGGAAGTTAATTTTTTAGAAGATCCATTGGTAATGGGTCTGACTGATCAATAACCTCGAGCATACCAAATAAGTTACAAATGGCCTTAAGGACAACAAAGTTAATGCTTTGTACTGCACAAAAATGTGTTGTCCAGCCTATAGAGAATTTGAGAGAAGAGCAGAAAAACTGTGAGAATGTAAGGCATCTTATGAACCAAATTCAGTTACACCAGTTCTATCAGGAATAATGATCTGTGTGTCTGATTGTAACTGCATCACAGTTCTGTCAAACTATTATTCTTTGACTATCTTCTGTTTAGTCTCTTTAGCTAATTTTTCATCACTCATGAAATGATGCTCAGTTCCATGAAAAAGAGTATTACACACTAGGCTAAAATATTATGTAAAATAAAAGTCTTGAACTTGTCTGCATACATAAACTGCTCAAGAATTGATGGAAAACAACAATGTAAGTGTTCCCTCAGAATGAATTCAATACTCTTCTACAAACTTTCACTAGATCTCAGCTTTTCCTCAAGGGAACTAGTAGCAACTTGTTTTCACACACAGTACCGAGTCGAGGTAAAAGTTTATTTCAAACAGTCCGACCGTTCACTGCACTGCACATTGTGGCTGCCCTGTAATATCAAAACAGCTGACAGCTTTTTGTCGTGAATGGACAGACCTTTAAATTTTAATGCTGCATTTGTCTTTTTTTTCCAAGCTGTTTTCTCTAACTCTCTGACATCTAATTAATTTTTCACACATACTATCACAATGACCTGGGCCAAGTTGTCCAAGAACAAGTTTGTCTGCCATTCTGTCAAAAACTCTCTTTACCTGAACACATAATCTAGCATCAGTTTAAGTGTAAAAACAGAGTTCAGAGCTTTAATTTTGTTCTTTTTCTTTTGTTTTTGGTCAAAGGTAATACTGATTTCATTCTCCTTAACACTCCTTCTTTTATAGTGTCAAAAAAATAGGGCAAGGGTCAGAATTTCTTCAGGTTTTGCTGCATCCCTGCTCCAACAGTCCTGTTTTAAAAGCTTTCTCAGCTGTCTGTCCCTCAATTTTGAGCTGCATTGATAGTGCCTTAGCATTGTGAGGGGATGTTAGACAGAACACAAGTGGTTCAGTGAATGCTTCTACTGCAAAAATTAGGTAAGAGGTTAGAATGGAATATTATCATTTTGGAATTCACGGAAGTCAGCCTTGAAAAGTGGCCTAAAAAACCTCCATCGTCCCGATTTTATGCTGGGATCTAATTGTTTCTGAATTCTCTTGATTGTCCCTAACCCTAACCCCCTAACTGAAGACAGGGGAAAATATATTTAACCAAAAAGTAGAGAAACGTAAGTTGAATGACTGGCATTTTTTGTAGTACATTTTTGTGTGCAAGAATTCAAGGATTTTTTAAAACTAATATTTTTCCAAACTTTTGTCATTTTGGATGGTCTCCATGCCTTTGCAAACCTTTAATGGCAGGGGAGTGGTTGCAACTCTAGTTTTAGAGAACATAGGAAGATGATTTTGTTTAGCAACTTTAAAGTTTTATTGATCAACTGCAAGTTGGTACTATATTAGATTATGTCAAATGTGGATTATTGGAAAGCGGAAAGCTGTTAAAGTTACTCTAGAGATTTAGTTCTAGTGTTTCTTCTGTCATTGATACTGTTGAGAATAAATCAATTCTGTGTTTTCCTTCTATCTCTTATAGCTAGTTGCTATGCTAAACCAACAGGAAATGACATGCAAAGGAGAGCTCTGCTTAGAGGAAATGACACAGTAGGGAACGCCCTCTTTGGGGCGTAGCTTAGACAGAGGCTAACAAAAGAAGTTACCAACTGTTGCTTGTTGCCATTTGACTGTTAGCTCTTAAAGGTAGCATGTCAGAATGGACCAGCTGTACTGACTGTTTTTCAACCTCATACATCACAACCTTAGTATGGAGAAGAGATGATTCTCTTCAATACTGTTTTGAAAAATTGTCACAACATAAAATCAAGTCATGTTAAAAACATTAGAAAGTAAATGTGTTAGGAAAAAAATAAGTACATTTATTTGATTTAAAATTTCTGACTTAATGTCTTTGTAACAAGATTCAGGAATCTTTGGGAATGTTGCATCTCAGCCTGCTTCTCTGTGCAATCAGCTGAGGGACGTCAGTTAATCTTCATTTACACTGAAAAGTGGTCTAAACATTATATCTGGAGATGCACTGCAAGTACCTCATTCAAATTTTCTTTTCGGTGTCGTCTTATCCTCTTTCTACATCCTTTGGCAGGCCTGTAAATAATACACCAGGACTCTGCAAAGTTGAGCACCCTAGAGGCAAAACACATACATACTGTACAACAGCATGCATTTTCTTTTTCTCCCTTTAATATTCCTCTCCATAACACTTTCTCAGGCTCCAGGAACATGGTGCATTCAGCTGTGCTTAAATTCATTCTGTGTAGCGTCTTTTTCTATTTTAGTTCCAATTTAAGGTGTTTTATTTATAGTTCACATTGCTCTCCATGTTTGCACAATAATCATAGATTGTGATGTTCCGAACCTAAACAATCTGTCATCTCCCTGCAGGATGTTTTATAACTGGCAGCCACCTAACCAAACATTGGGTCTAAAGTAAAAAAAAAAAAAAATTAAAAAAAATTGTGCTCTGAAAAAAGGAAACTATAAACAGTTGAAGAGTGAGGAATCTAAGAGTCAGAAACCATAACTCAATTAAATAAATTAAGCTAACTTAAAAGAAAATAGAAACAAGTCTGCATTAAGACCCATAATAAACAAAGCCTAACCAAATTAAACCAAAAGACTCAAACAGAAGATAACATCAGAAACCACAACACAACATAAAAGTCACAGAATGTAAATGTACAGTTCTATGTACCTGAACCCTGCACAGTAAATGTACAGGGTTCTTTTCCAAGGTCTGACTAGTTTCATAATGTTTGTTAAACAAAGACAAATAGGTTGGACATGATTTATTTAAAAAGGTTCCCAAATAACCAGGCAACATTTTATATGAACCATCTGCTTAGTTATAGCTTGGTGAACAGCCAGAACAAGTTGGAAAAATAAAGAATTGTTCAAAACTTTTTATGCGTTTCTGGCCATAAAAGCCCTGTTTACATTTAGGGTGCAGTAAGTTTTATGCTCAAAAAGCCCAGACAGAGGAAATAAGTGCGCAGACTATGGAAGAGATCTTATCTGGAGATGCATGGACAACACATATTGTAAATGTATCTAAAGGATATTACAGTGATTTGTCTCCCTTGGGTCAAACAAGTAAGAACACTGTTTCCATAAACAGTTAAGAATATAAAATATATATTTAGGAAAACCTGCGGGCAACAGTCTGTGCACCTGAGATCACATCTCTAAAAATATATTGTGATTTGAATTCATCTGCCAAGTTTTCACAAGTTTTCAAAGCAATGTAGACTGTGTCCAATCTTGTCTCTTCAATCTTGACTTCCAAATATTAATTATTTCTTGACATGGTAAGAGTGAGTGCTAAAATATTCAAGCCTTGTTAACTTTTTCATATTTTGACATATTACACCAGCAAACGTCAATGCATTTTATTGAGATTTTATGGGATGCATCAAAACAATTTGAAACATATATGTGAAGTAAAAGAAGAAGGGCAAAATACAATTCTGAAAAGTGGGCCACGGCTTCATTGTCACTCGCCTTGAATCAATACTTTGTAGAAATGCAATTTGCTGCAATTGAAGTTTTTAATAGTAAGACTCTACCTAGAGACTGGAATATTTGACCATTTGTCTTAACACAATAGCTCAAGCTCTGTCAAATTGGGTCGAGGGAGCCTGTGAACATCAGTGTTGCCACTGATAAAATATATTTAGGTCTGGGTTTTGAGTTAACCAGTCTTGTACATAAGTATGCTTGGACCAAAATCATTCCATTGAAACACTGGCTGTGTGCTTAGAGTTCTCCTGCTGGATGGTAAATTCAATCAGACACAGGTTTTTGCAGCATCAAAAATATTTTCCTTAAGGTATACCCAGTGTTTCTCCACTGATCTGAGAAGCTCCTCTGTATCGGTGGGATACTGTCATCACCATGTCTGGGAATGTTGAGTTCAGTGTGATCAACAGACATTTTTTATTCATTTTGAACTTAAACTTTTTGCCCTACATTGCGTTTTGGTCTTATCTGACAAAAACCCCCTTCTTTCACATGTTTGTTGTGTCTCATACATGGGACACACCAAACCAATGGTTTTCTTCATGCCACTCTTCCATAAAGGCCAGATTTGTTTAGTGCATGACTAATAGTTGTCATGTCAACAGATTCTCTCAGCTGAGTTGTGACTCTGCAATTCCTCCTGGGTTACCATGTGTCTTTGTGCTGCTTCTGCGGTTGATGTAGGTTTGTAGCTCTGCTATATATTTTTTCATTTTTCAGACAATAAAGTGAACTTTTCTATTAAATGTTAAAGGATTGAGAAATTTATATAATTTAATGCTGCTTTAAAAATTTCCACAACTGTTTCACTCAACACATTTCGGATTTGAAATAGGAACAGTTTAAAGCCATACATCCATACAACTACGCACAACTTATAACATACTTAGACATTTTTAGCTTTGTGGTGATAAATTCTGAGACATTTAAGATTATGGACATTTTTGTATGGCCCTGTCAATTTCTGTTTTATGGGAGAAATGAATACTAACTTGAAATTGTGACTTCATCTATTTGCCATTTCCAATGCAAACTAAAATATCTTCATGAGACTGAGATGTTTGCTATTTTGCCTCTTTATTGTTGAAACAGAGGAAGAAAAGATGGATAGTGATGTGATAAAGTGGCCAGTAGATCAGCTGCATTTACTGCAGAGCACAGCTGCAGAATATTAGCTTCCTGCCTCTTGTTAATTTCACATCCTTGCTGCTGAGGCTGTTTCTGGTTGCTTTGTGCCTGTGTTTCTCAAAGTACTTCACATTAGCAGCTTTGCGTAACCTGTGGTGAGGACTGTGTGACAAAATGGAATTACTCTCATCACAAATGGAGAAACGGATTACAAGGAGAATCAATATTTTTGTTGCTGCAAGAAAAGCATGTGGCTCTTACTGAAGAAAAAGATAACAGGGCTGAGGGGGAACGTATTGTAAAACTATGCCTTGATCACCATCCAGGACACAAACACACACTTTAGAAGAACAATCCACTTTGGCACGTGCTGTCACCTTTACCATCTGGCTCAGCTGTGATGGTGAGCCAGACATCTGCCAACGTGGAGCCTGGACCAACTTCAAGGATGTGCTCGGTGGTTTTTGCAGTTGCACCCCTCAGGGTGGAGTGAGGTTGAAATCCCCCAGCAGTAGATGCAGCCAGTACCACCACTGCCCACATGGGACCAGAAGAGCTGGCTTTCCCTTTTAGTACTGTTTGTTGCCACAGCGAGGCACCGTGTTTTGTTTTTTTTATTTTTAACACAAACAAGAACAAACCTCCTGCCATTTCACGCTCAGAATATTCAGCGTTTGATTCAACTTCAGCCTGCTGCTGAGTTCAAACTGGAATGTGATGGTTAAATGCTTCCTGCATGCCAGAGACCAGATAAGAGAAGTCTTTCACATCCTTCATTGCGCTATACTTACGTTTCTAATCTTGCGTAAGAGAGCCATAGTGGTTTTTTGTTCTATGGATTTATCTGGAGATTGAAAACTGCGGGAGTTTTATAATGGAAATCCACTCCTCTCATAGCAACCAACGGCTGCAGATAGTCACCAACTGCTCCCATTCAAATGTTCAGCCTTGAGTTGTTGATATGTGCCGGAGATTGGCTGCACATGGCCTCTAACGGGCTTGTTCTCTGACATGTGTGAGCATAAGAGGGCTGATGAGTGGTGAACAGATGGCTTCTCTCTTTCATTTGAACTGTGAGTTTTAAGTGAGGACTCTAAATTGTTTATCTGAGCATTGATCAAAGTTTTCAGCCAAAGGGAGCAACAGTGAAAGAGTCCTCCCATTATCTCCCACAGCACTGTCATCAAACCTTTACAGACCTTTCTCTGTGACATTTCGCTATTTAAACACTGAATGTTTATAGTCCTGAATGGGATCAGTTCAGGTTTCTTAGGGTTCTGTTGTATTTGCGGGTCCTTCTGCAAAGCAAAGTTTTAGCTGATCAACTGGTTATTTCCAAAGAGAAAAAGAATACTTGGTGGGTGCTTGTATTTTGAATACCAGAGTCTGATTCTAGGTGATAAATATTTTTCTTTTAGTTATTTTCTTCATCATTGTCTAATTAAGTGCCACCTTTTGATGCAGAAAACTGGACAAGTGACAAGTCTGTAAGTGACAAGTCCGTATGAACATACATTGTTTATACAGACTATAAACAATGTACGTAAATAAATGCATATATATTGTGTGTGTTTGTGCCTCCTCCATGCAGCACTCTTGACATGAACCTGCACAAACCTGCCCGACCCTGCACACATCATCTTACTTCACGTTCTCCAATTCGACATGAGGTGGGATTTGCAATTCAGATTTCTGGCCTGAAACACACAAACGTGGCTATTTTTGAATGAGAAGGGGAGCTGATGCTGGCACGATGTGGCGTCTTATTCACTGCTCACAGGGATGTTCTCATTGCAATTCAACAGGTGCATGATCTATCATTGTGGTATAATATTGTTGAAGGATTAGAAGAGGGACTGTTGTGAATATTTAAACCCTACCGCTCAAGAACCTAACTCTTTTTAGGATTTTGGAGGAAATAAACCAGGCAGTTTGTCCATACTGACTGGTTTACAGACTAGATTGCAATATATATTTTATTAGGATAGTATTATTGCTTATTACTCAGGTGATTTTATAAATACATATAAAATGCACTTAAACAGCAAAGACTGATGATTTTTTCTGATATTTTTGTGTTAAAGAGGGTCAGTGAAATTTCCACTTTTACGGTTTGGATCCGGCTTTAGAGTCTCTCTTCTTCGTAGCAATAGGTATAAATGTGGAGATATTCCATTTATGCCTAATGCTATCTCCCTCCATAATTTAGGCAAGGGATGTTGGTCTTATGTTTGATGGAAAAAAAAAAAATTTAAACACTTTTGATGGTGTGTTGGATCTAAATATTTAAATTTTTAAGTAATGTATATTTATTATCTTATTTATTGTACACCTTTTAGTCCTACCAGCACTTTATGTCTTTGATGGAAGTGTTTTGTATTTTTTAACCACTATTAGTTGAAGTAGTGGAATTTACTGCTGCACCCTCTAGTTAAGTATTAATTGTTGGTTTCTTTTCTGTTTTTATTGTGACTTGCTGTAAAATGAATTTGAAATTGAAATTTAGTGGGTTTTCATTTACTTTTATTGGTAAATGATTATTTGTCCACATTAACTGAACATAACCTTTTACTTGATTATTCAATCTTAAACCCAACATTTGTTTTAACAAAGCCATGTACATTTTTTCCTAAATCTTGATTTATTTTGTAGAAAAAAAATCATATTCATGTTCAAAAGGCTACAAAATGTGAATGTCAACTAGGTTTAGTGCTATTTTTTTAAAACATAATTTATCTTTGTGTGTTTAATTGTAAACAAATACATGTTTGTATTTGGCTTATTACTGCAGCCTGGTCACAGTAATAAAACATTCTAATAGTGAAATAATTAGCTCTTATAGCTGCAGCAACTGTTTAATGAATCCAGTAGACTTCATTAATGCTTTGCCCTCTGGAGATAGTGGACAGTCAAACTAATTTAAAAGTAGACCACAAACAAACACATTCACAAGGTTCAAACACACAGAGGGTTGGGAAGACCCTCCTCCCGCCCCTCAGGCATGTAATCTCAGATCTCTTGAGGTCAAAGTTTGGCATCATCAGCCACATAAACACAAAGTCATTAAGCAAACTTCTCTCTTGTTCTGTCTTCTTATGCCATTAGTAAAGTGAATTGTATTTACCAGCTGTGACTTTGCTTTCATCCCCCCCACCTTCCTTGTCTACCATCTGCAGCAATTCCTTTTAAAATACAATTATCGTAACGACCAATTCCATCAGCACCTGTTAGGTCACAAATGAACCTCTTGGTAATTACTTTGAAGACACTCAGGTCTTGTGCATGTTTTTCCAGTCTAGGCACTTTTGCAATTGTGTGCCTTCTTCCAGTCTTTTTAGCAATTTTCTGCAGCTTTCCTAATAAAATGATTGTCTGATTAGATAAAATAATAACATATGTGGACTTGTTCACAAAACTATCTAAAGCATATCTTACAGTTAAAAATAAACCACATTATCTGACTGCAAACAGTTAAATTTAACTGAAGGAAATTATTTGAACTTGGAAACACTCAATGAATTAAAACATTTTAAAATGCCTTGCATCTAGACCAGCGACCTCAGCATTGGTTTGATTGGCCTTTCACATTTAGTCAAATTCCACATTGAATGATGTATCAGTTCAGCTCATTAATATAGCAAAACAAAATTTAAAAAATGTCCACACACACCATTCACTCAATAATAATAACTTATTTTCTAAATGGTATGCCAAAGAGTCACCGAGTTAAAAAAAAAATCTCTATTTTATTCCTTCTGTCATTAATATTCTTTTTCATTGGCTTTAATCTATTTGTGTATGTTGTGATTTTTTTTCCCAATTTAGTAATTTTGCATTTTTTCCTAAAGGGACAGTTCCCAAACAAGATGCAGTTGATTAGAGTTAAATACCAACTAAGACCTGTAAAGCTGTTAAAAATAGCTTTTTCTTCTGCCATCCTTTGCACAACCTTTTACTGCAGTCTCCCAAAGCTTTAATCTGACCTTGGAGTGGATTTGCAGGGACATTGAATCAAGGAAGATTGACAAGTGTCCTTAACATTTTTCACTTCCTCTCTTCAAAAGGATGCACTCAAGATTGCTTTGAAATCACCTTGCAACCCCACCAAAATCATAGCTGGAACGATTACGGTTTAAGTTTATTGCTGATGTCACACAGCACTGAATTCCTAAATCCTTATTTAAGGAAACCTCAGCTTTCACAATGACAGGTTTCACCCAGATCATTTATAGCTTCCTATCTCTGTAAACATAACGCCTCTTGTGGAAAATGCTAAATTGATTATGTTACAATACTCAATGTGCCCAAAGGGATTTACAGTCCATAGTATAAACTGTTTAATGTCATCATGACAAATTAAGCTGGCATTTATGTTTGAATGTAAGACATTCAAATATAAATGCCACTCAAATCTATCTTGATGACTGTAGATTGCAAGCACCACTTCCCTTTTAATGACCTTATTAAGGAACATGAATAAAAACCACTGCCGAGTGTATACAAGGTTTATAAATTTCATCTTCTCAGTTTTGTCGGATTTTGTTGTACTTTCCTTTCATTAAAGTGTCCAGGATACAGTTTTTGAAGGAACATTTGGAGTGAGAATTTAAAGAAAAATATGACCGGCGACTTGGATGTAGCACAAAGGATTATTCACAGAACAACAACATTAAAAATAAAATTTGTATTCTAAAGTGGTGTATAAAACATCAGGATCATCATGTTAGCTTAAACAGAGCATTTAAGCATAAGTCATTCCTTTTGAGGTAATGCTATTGCTGCTGCAGATTCCTAACTTACCTGCGGCAAATCTTCAGTGTTAAATATTCACCAGTTATTTAATAATGTAAGGTATGGTCTGCAACAGTAAGCAAACTCATGTTTCATAATCAGTTTCTGTTGCTGCAGAAGGTTGTCCTGAGGTGCCCTGTTTTTCAAGAAATGTTTTATTTTTCTAAACCGTCAGCAGTTTGCCATAAAATCCACAAAATAATAATAATAATAATAATAATAATAATAATAATAATAATAATAATAATAATAATAATAATAATAATAATAATAATAGAATGATGTGAGATATTGTTTTGTTTTCCTAAAAAATGCCAAATATATTTTTATTTATTTTCTTTACCAAATAACATAACTTTGGGAACATGGTAAGAAAACGTATCTCACAGATTATAAATGCTCACACAAAACATTTCTGCAACCGGTCCAGCATTGTTTACAAGATTTTTCAGTTAGCATACTGATATAGCTTTTTATCTTTCTTATTTTATGTCATGAGTTTTAGCTGTGTATGGAACCAAATACAGATGAAGTACAAAAAGACAATTGAAAAAGACGCAGTGCAACCTTTTCTTTTTCATTTTGGGATTACTTCTGAGTTACTCTGAACATTATCCAGCATCTATTTCTGTCTCATATTTCCTAGATGATCTTCAGGCCTTAAATTCAAAGCTAGTTAGAGTCTTATTCATATCAGTTTATCTAGAATTTTATTTTGGTCCAAATTCAATAAAAAATAACCAAGTGCATTTCAGTTAAATTTTGTCATATAGTCAGATTCTGACTTGTAGAATGTATATTATATCCAACTTTTCTGAGCAACACAAAAAAAAGTATTTTTGTTTTATGTTTTTGTGATGCATGAAACAAGTCTCTCTTGTAAATCAGTCAATGAGTCTCAAGAGATTATAAATTCTGTTGAATACTTGCTGTCAATAAAGGAGTCGAGAGAACAATTATAAGCAACATAAAAGTTATTGGGGCAATATTTCAAAACATTGTAGTAAAATGGAATGTTAAATATTATAACATATTGTAAACTCCTATGAGAAATCAGATCAGCTTCCAGTTTCATAAACAGGTGCAACATTCTGCTGGACGTTAAATATACAATGTGCTTAAGTAGGTCTTTACAACATGGACAGCATAGCATAGCAAGTTATGTTCTTTAACATTAACATTTTTTCATTAAAGTACATAATACATAATGGTGAATGGCCTCTATGTGTATAGAACTTTATCTAGTCCAGAGGACTCCAAAGCGCTTTATACTATAGTTAGTCAGTCAACCATTCACGCATAACAATATTTAAAAATTAATGGAACGAGATATGAGTCAGCGCACAAACTATATTAGGATAAATGTAACTTTCGGATGAAAAAATGGCAGTGGACTGCTCTGACTTGATAAGATCATCTCTTAATGCATTATTGAAAAGCATCTGCTCCTTCAATGTCTGATTAACAACCACTGGCTTTGTTCTGCATGGCAAATTATAAATTGGATTTGCCTTCAGTTTGGGATTGAAAACGTCTGGCCTGGTCCTCTTTTCTTTTGGCTCTCAAACCTCCCTCTTCCTTCATATTTCTTGGTCTCCCCTGCGGACCACATTTGATGTGGATAAGTCCAAAGAGAAAAGCAGGCTTGGTAAGATGAAAGTAAACAGCAGGCAGAATTATAATAATGCTTTGTGGTAATTATTGAAATAATTTCTCTCACAAGCTATTAGAATTTTTGAAAGTGTCATTGAAAGAAGGTTTTTTT
This sequence comes from Xiphophorus maculatus, assembly GCF_002775205.1. Lineage (NCBI taxonomy): Eukaryota > Metazoa > Chordata > Actinopteri > Cyprinodontiformes > Poeciliidae > Xiphophorus > Xiphophorus maculatus. Next base: position 11,392,218 of record NC_036455.1, on the reverse strand, counting down.
TTTATTGTGGGGTAAACAATGAAAGATTTCCATTTGTGTTATGGCTACAATGTAGAATAACTGAAAAAAAAATAAATCTCTGTCTTTACTTTTTATGTTTTATGATTTTTTGGTTCTGTATTTATAGCATAGTTTTATTAAATAATATACACACATTTATTTTTTTAAACTGCATTTTGAATTTTTGATAGCTATACATTTATCACAGTAGTTTGTACTGAATCTGAATTTTTGGCTGATCAGATTAGAGCTAACATATCGTTAGCAGGCATTTGAGATCCAAAGCAGCTTTTTTATGAGGGAATCTGTGTTAAAGTTTCAACTGAGTTAACTGAGAGGTGTTCCTCAAACAAAGAAAAACCTAAAGCTTTTATGTTCAAGCTGATTTTTTTCTTAGACAAATGTTTCAGAGCAGCAAAAGTGAAATAGGCTGAATGCAAAAAGTACTTTCTCACAATCAGTGTAAGGAGAAACTGCATATCAGCAAGCAATTAGGGTTCTGAGTGGACAATAAATTGAAGGTGATAAGTTTTTGTATTGGTAAGAACCTTTTCTTGGCTTGAAGACACTAAGGTTTTAGACTTTGTCAGCAGCTTTTGCAAAGGCAGAAGAGAACTTAGCTGCAAGTGGTGCAGATGTAAGAGTGGCAGGGAAACATCTGTTCAATTTGTTTAAGACAGAGTAAATATTACCTTGTCAAGTTTTGCTTCACTTTCTGACATCTTTTTAAGCATTTAGCATCTGACATTATCTCTCCTGATGTAACTGTAAACATCAACATAATAATATCACATGCATTTAACAGAGTATGCCACCTTTGAGCAGAGTGATCCTCAGTGTAATACAAACAAATCATTTTAATAGCTTTGACTAAACTATGATGAAAGGCATCATAACACATTCAGCTTTCATTTCTAAACACAATCTACTAGAGTTGATGTCACAACAGTTTTTATGCCAATACATATGTTAGCAAACCTACGGTGATAGGATTTAGGGTAATATTGTGACACATCATGTTTGTGATGTCTGTGTCTCTTACAATATGATGCACCCCTGTTTGATACAATGCTTGTGTTTTGGGATAAATGGTGTAAAAGTTACATAATGTAACTGATAGGGAGCCAATATGTTGCTTTTGTAATAAATATATTTTTAAATGTACTTAATGATCACACAACCTGGGGGAAAATCTCAAATATCTATGTCTGGTCTAAAACTGCCTCCAAAGTCCACATAATGCCGACCTCCAGCATTCAGCAATGAACACACTGAGCTGTTTCTATTGAATTTTATAAGCTTGCAATCCTGAAACTCCAGGAATCCCTTATTTTCTGAATTTGTGCTTTCTTGAAGCCATGAATGGTAAAATATGGATTCAGGCTACACATTGTTGGATTTCTTCTACAACACTTCCACGGTGTTGCTTTCCGCTTCTCCAAAAATGTGACAAAAGCAGACAAGTTGAGCATGTAAAAAGAGACTCAGAGGAAGAAGTTCAAACAGTGGGATCCTTTAGGGTTGTCAGCTTTTTAACTTCTGTAACTTGCTGGAATAAAAAGAGATGTCATAACTTGTCCCTGCACTTGCAGTTCAGGCTGGCTGCTCATGCAATTTGCTGGTGAAACTGCTGCGAGGGAAAGTAGTAACAAGCAGACGATGTCTGTGTGCAACCTTCACAGGACAACAGAGCAGGTAACAGAGACAAGGGAAGATGTTGGCTGGTAATTGGGGATTTTAACTTGTCATGAATAAAAGAACAATGATAAACCATGTTTTGCCTCTTGAGAAACAATAATTCCATGTTATGCCTTACTCAACCTCTTAGTAATCATAGCATGACAAGTGAAACTAAATCAGTTTTGCTGTTTGCGTAAGGACTCAAGGGATGAACATACTGTATTTCTAAAGCTAGAGGTTATGTAGGCAGCAACAAGTAATACTTCCAAATGCTTTGTGTGAAATGATAAATATAAACTGTATTAATTTTACATGATTGGATATGTTTGAACTGGAGTTTGTGCTGCATCTTCTGTTTTGTTATAAAGTAAAAACATTAAAATGTTTAAAGCTGGACAGGGATAGCAATTATCATTTGTGAACTTCCATTTCACATTATCATCATGCAGGATACTGTACATTTTCACCAATTTTCTGGAAACACTTTCCTGCATGCATAATATAATATCAACCCACTGATTTCAACAAGTGCATGAACAATGTTTAGTTACTGGGCTGTGAGTGGGAGATGAACTGTCATCTTATGAAAAAGTTCAACTTTTAGAACAAACATCTAGTTTGCTTGTCATATATGGAGCATTACTGTCATATAGAACATGGGGCATACTTTTTTGTCCCTGTTTTTACATGTGCAAAATCAAGTAAATTGTAAGACCTCATTATCCCTGTGTAATAGCTTGATAAGTTATTACACTCATTCTACTCATGTTTTGACTCAAACTCTTCTTTGTTTGTTGTGTTTGTCAGATTTTACTGCAACAGGGTTTGCGTAAATTGTGCAGTCAAGCATCTTAGAATATATTTGGATTCTCAAAGTTGCAAAATGTGCCATGGAATGTTTCAGAAGCCTGGCTTGGCTGATGTTCAAACTGCATAGTATTAGATGGATAGAAAAACAGTCCTCAAGTGTTATGTACTTAAAGCTGCACATCTTCTTATGCTCTTGAAATGCTAGGCAGGCATGCAGCGTGGGAGATTTATTCTCACTGTCAACTCACACAGTTTTGTGGAGGAGAGGGAGAGGGGGCTCACAAAAACTGGAGTGCATATAGTTGCTTGAAGAAAATAAATCATTCATAAATGCATATCCACAAATCACATTTAGAGGGAAAAAAGACCACTTGGGCATGGCTTTCAGTGTTCAGTAAAAGTGACTATTTTTACCTTTCTCTCTTAAAAACATAAACTTGTGAAAATCATTTACCTCTTAGTAGTAATTTAATTTAAATGAAATTAACTTATGTTAATAAAATTAACTGGTTTATTTTAATAAATGTATTGTAAAGAATTTATAAATTATTTGTAGAAAGATTTGTTAAAAAAAATCTCACTGAAAGTGCTGACAGTGATTTTACTCTAAAATAATACATTATAAAGTTTCCATTGCAATAAAAAGAAGAATGTTAAAGTGAAGAATCATCAGGTTTCAGACATTAAGTCTGAATGTGATTAGTCTAAATATTGACACAAACTGGGCTATAATGTGTTGAGAGGCTTGAATAAATGATGTAACTGTGTAAGGAGCTCTAACAGGTTGCAGTTAAAAATGTGCGATCAAATTCTTCTTTTCAAATTCTTGTACACAATGTGAAAGTGAAGAGTTTTGCCTCATAATTGACATCTGTTTTTTTATGTTCACACACAGAAATGTCATTATATGAGCTGCTTGACACTTCGTTGTCTTTTTAATACCACTTAAGCTTCAGGCAACTGAGTCATTGAGTCACCAGATTGCACATCACCAATAATCTTTATGAGAAAATAATATTTTTATTGTTCTGCTCTTTTATGCTTTTTCTGCATGTATTAACTTAGAAAGACTTCCCAAACACACCAATGAATGTTCTACAGCTTATATGATTTAAAATTGAGTTAAAAACGTAACCTTTCTAAGAACTTTGTTTCTAAATAAACTTCACCCAGCAGATCTTTTCTTTTCCCAGCTCTAAAAACATAACCAACTCTGACAAAATCAGTAACAAATTATGACATATTAAGAAATAACAATGATTATCATATACTCAAACATTAGACATATGACAACCTAATTCCAGATTTTTTTTTATAAAATCAATCTCAGAGGGTTTTTTTTATTGAAGATACAATAATAAATTTGTTAACCAAAAAATGTTTTCAAGGGTTTAGTCCTTTCACCTTGGACTGATAACAATGTAATTATTCTCTACTTATTTGTGGTTAATGTGTAAAAGCTTTCCAGAACCTAAAGTTCACTTCCAAACTAAAAAATGTATTTATTCATTGTCATTACTGTCCATGAGTTATTCTCTTTAAGAAAAGAAATTGGCTGGAAGTGCATGAACAGAATGTACAGAATGGGGTTTTCTTAGGTTTAAAAAGAGGGCAATGAAAATACTTAAAACTGTTTTTATGTTGACAACATATAAACAGTTTTTCTATCCAGAAACATACGTCCCATGAGTTTGGGAAGGAAATTACTAACAATAATGGTTCAATCATGTTCTAAACGAAAATGTTAGATTCAGGATAAGTCTGCTTAAAAGAAATTGCTTAAAGTGGTCCTCCATTGAGTTTGGCCTGTAAAATCCTAAATTTCAGCTGACAGTGCTCGTTACGATCCAGACACTACAATAAAACAAGCGACAGCCGCAGGGATGGACATGAAGACTTGTCAACTAGCAAAGAGCCAGCTGCTGAGCATAAAATTGGGTGGTCGTCGTTAAAGAAAATAGCTTTTTCTCCGTTAGGTAGAATCTCCCGAGGTGTCCTTGAGCACAGCACAAAACCTTTTTTGTCTTTGTTCATTATACGTTTGTTGACGAGATGCCGCGTCTGTCCCCGGTCTGGGCTTTACAGTCTGAGGAATTCAGAAATAAAGTTATGCGTTTGTTATGTCTTGAGGAAAACCTGCTTTAGTGCATGAAATTTCCATTTGAGGCAGATACTCACTCCTGCGAGCATCCGTGAAAAGCAGTTAGCAGTTTCTAAATTGAATTGTGTGCTCCTCTGTGTTCGACATTAAAAATTCAGCCGGAAGATGGGTGTCTCATGTTGAGTGTTTAAATCACTGTGTGACCTCCTGTGTGTTATATTATGTGTGATTGTGTCTCTGAGGGTGGATGTGGATGGCTGTTGTCACAATAGAAAGGAATAGGGGCTGCAGGAGGTTGTTAAGTTTATTGGCCCAGAGGCAGTTTGATAGATTATGTCCTGCTCCTGTTTGAATTCGTAAAGAGTGATCCATGACAACTTCGTATATCTGCATGATTTTAACTGCATGTTCTTTTATGATAGATATAAAACTGAATGTGTACACATTTTATTCATCTTTGCTGGGATCTACTGGTTATGCCAGACAATGGGCTTGTATCTGTGTGTCAGAGTTTCAGTAGTAAGGCATGCAGGGATACAGGGCAGACAGCTATTGCTCTTTTGAATGCAAGCAGACTGTCTGCCAACGTGTCAACAAGCTCACTGGAAGAAATACTGGGTACGATCTCAGTGTCAGGGTATGCTGGTTCAGGCCTTGACATCATGTCTCTGAGTCTGTCTGTCTAAGTGCACTAGTCAGTGTCCATTAGACAGCAGTTTTAGGATGAACACAATTCACACTCCGCCTCAGGGATGTTTTCGTCCCAAAATAAATGTGACTGTGATAAATGTTTTATTCATTATGTGTTGTGTATATTATAGATTTCTATTTGGGTGATCTGTGTCTGATATGGACATATGAGCCAAATGTTTTAGCTGTACTGACTAGACTAGTGACTGTAAGGTAATGTTGCTGCTAGAAGAGACAGAGGAGGATGGTTGTGTACAGCTGAAAAGTGGGAATATCAACAACTTTTCCAATCAGTGGATAAAACATGGAGTCACTGTTAACCTGCTTTTCATACTTTATAAACAAAGTATTAACTTACCTCTTATCCAGTGGTTTTGTGTTTAACTCTCTCTCCTGGATGAAGCCATTGACAGAGGTACTGCTTCAATAAATGTTGTGCACTCTTATATAAATTTATCCTTTCTAATTTTAATTGTCTTTATGTTTGTCATAGAAAGGATTCCAGGTTCAGTCTTGCTGGGTTTTTCAGTGTCTTCTTCCTGTCCTCTCAATCCTCAGCCTGTTGGGGCCAGTGACTGTCCATACAAAGCTAGACTCTGCTGAATATATATATTTTTTTCTGGTTAATCCACTGTCGCCACATACTTGCTCAGGATGAGGGATTGCTGCAACATGAATGATCAAAGGCAATTGGCTGGGTTCCGTTGATTAGATATATTTTTAACAAACATCAACCAAACATGTAACATCAACCAAATGTTGCGGTAAGGCCTGTTCCCAGTTCCCACATCAAGCAATCTGTGGCAAAAGTTTTACATTAACCTCGTTCTTTCTGAGACTTAATGTGAATAATTCCTCCAGAAAGCACACACACTCACGGAAATCTACAGAGCTATATAATAGGAAGAAATGGGAATTTGAATCCAGTTAAAATTGGACAAACTACTTTCTGATTTATAACACTGCAACTGCCTTCAATCACAATGGATCAATAATTGTTCTTGACAAGAGTGGAAGAGGATGAGCTCAAGTTTGATTGTTCCACAGTGCGATGACAGTCTTCATGGCTTTTGGTCTCTATTGGAAGTTTACTTGAAGCACTGTTAACGTAAAATAAAAAAAACTACTTTAGATATCAAATAAAACATCTGCTTTCTAAAGACTTTAGCCACAGAGCTGTGTGAGTCAGAAGCGCTTTTAGACTGATATGAAAAAAATAACCTCTCTTCACTTCATTTAACTCCCGAAGTAAAGATATCTTTATCCTTATTTTCCACAAAGAACTCGATTTCTTTTTACTTCATCACTTTCAGAGTCACTAAAATTATGACAATAATTTGTCTTTCAGATGGTATAATTTTGGACTGTCATGCAAGATCAACTTCTCAAACAACAGCCGATCCTCCTCGCTCGCTAATAAACAAATATGGATAATGATAAATCTGTTCAGGCCTGGAAGCTAGTTTCTATCATTTTTGGCTGCAATTCAAGTGAAACAATGAAGGAAGGTGATGTGAATGAAAATTAGGGAGGCTTGTTCAGAGCATCAAGAGTCACAGAAGCCAAGTCCTGTTTCAGATGTATCAAGAATTAAAGAATCATAATTCAGATATCCTTCAGATACTTTGACTTAATGTTTTCAGCTGTCTTCATGCATCAGTTGCATTAGTATTCCTTTCCTTTCCTTTATTTTATTTAACCAGGTAAACCCCATTGAGATCTTGATCTCATTTTCAAGAGGGACGTGGACAGAAGTCTGCAATACACAGCAACCTGGTTACAAAGTAAAATTAATTAATACATATGCACAAGTATAAAACAAAAGAAAACAATTATTATTATGGTCATTACTTGTTTAAATCTACACGTCTCCTGCAGGGGTAATTTGAACTGACACCAGGTAATTGGGGTCAAGGGTGTTGAGAGCTATTGATTTCTTCTGGATTACTCCAAACAAGAGTATCACCCCTATGCTGGCCTTTAACATTTTCACTTACACACACACACACACACACACACACTCACAACCACATCTTATTGCTTTGTCAATAACATAAAACCACACATAGATTTTTAACTGTCATGCATAGATCCTCACACTTCCACATACACTTGTGCAAGCAGATCTAGAAACAGCTGGCTCAGCGTATGGTGCGGGCAGCACTGCTTGTTTAGCCGTAATCTATTCTGCTGCTGCAGCGGGTGTTCACTTTATGGCTGGGGAGTGGCCTTTCAGGGAGCCGCAGACTGTCAGATTTGCCCGTTTGGTTGCTTGCATGTGCATTTGGGAGCATTTTAACCACCAAAGTGATGAACTGAGGTGTGAACTTGCCGCATATTGTTAAAGTGAAAAGCAGCTGTGAGGTTTTAGCGCACATCGAGTGTGAATGCTTCATGTGAACTTTGCAGTTTGGATTGTTCCTGTGTTCTTGTAGAGTATCTTGCCCATGTTACAGATCAGATGATGACATGGCTGTTCTGTTTACTTAGTTTTTGTCCCTGCCAAGCTGCTGAAGCTCAAACGCAAACAGCAGGCTGATACTGAGCAGATTAACTCGGGTCACACAAAGTTCCCTTGAGCATAACCATGCAGCGGTCAATATTTGGGCAGTAGCATGGCCCAGTGGGCGCAGAAATGTTCCTCTAACCAGAGCAACATGGGCTGAGTTTCCAAAACAGGCAGAAAGTCAAAGCTATACTTCAGAAACCTTGGTGGACCTTTTTTATCTTATACATAAAGGTAATTTGCACATTGTGCAATATGATTGAGCTTTTGCATAAACCAGTGTTGTCATTGCTGACTAAACAGCTGCTTAGATATATCTCATGAATTGTCTATGTTGTATCCTTCCTCTAGCCAAATGACTACTGGACATATACGGTATTATATACATACATATATTATTGTCCAGTATAAGGGTAATGATCTTTTTCATTACCCTGAAAAAAATCTAATCTAAAGCAGAGTGACCAAATCTTGTCTGATGAGCATTTATAAACTTTCATTTATTTTTTTATCTCAAGTTCTCCGCACCTTGAATCAAGGCAACAACAAAAAACACTCTTGCTCACTCACTTTTTGCCACCTGCTTAATCTTGTTCTTGTAAACGGTTGAAAACTCAACAGTCGCCTAAAGGGACAACACAGAGACAAATTAGAATAACAGCCGTGCATGTATACACCTCTAAGGGTGATTTAGAGTTGCCAATTAAGCTGACATGTTTGTTTTTGGAGGATGAGGGGAAATAGGAGTGTTTGTGTGTAAAAATCCATGCACATTGCATGCAAATTTAGATTCTAATGCCTCATTTAAGTACTCAGAATTTTGCTTTTTTTTAATTTTTTGTGGCATTACAGTCAGAAACTTTAGTGCATTTTATGTAGGATTTGATGTTATGCACAACACAAAACAGGGGAAGTGATGCATGTTAAGTGCATAGCCTCCAATACTCTGAGTCAATACTGCAATTATCTTTGTAGATCTTTCTATATGTCTCCACCATCTTTGCATATTTAGGAAGTGGAAGCTTGCCTCATTCTCTGCAAAATAGGTCAAACTAAGTGCAATTAGATGTAAAGTGTGAACAGTAATTTTCAAGTCCTGCAGCAGATTCATGATTTGATTTAGGTCTGTCCATTCTAACAAATGAATATGCTTCACTTAAAACTATTACATTTTACCAATAAACCGCCTCCTTTAACAGGACCTGTACTTTGCTGCATCCACCTTTTTGTTTTGTTGCAATGTGTAGACTGGTGTTTGCCGTTTCCTAGATCCTCTCGATATAGTTTTTTTCTGTTTTTTTTTTTTAACACACATGTTGGTCCAAGTAAAGACGTTGCAAGTGAAAGCAACTAATGCAGTGGATTCCAAAATGTTGTTTCCAATACAAATCAGTTCATGTAAAAAAAGGAAAAATGTTAATTTCCTCAGAAAAAAATAATGACTGCAAAAAGGCTCAAAGCAAAACTCAGCAAATCCCTATATGATTCCAAGTGAAAAAATTCACAACTTAAACTCTTTATGAACCTGCCTTAAAATCTAATTAAACTTTGAATTTTAGTGGCCTTTATAAAAACTAATCTGCATATCTTGGGAAATAGCTACCAATGCATAGAGATGGAAACAGCTGATTGAGCAAAACCCCGAACAGGAAAACATTCGCGTTGTTCTGGCTGAAAGTGAAAAAACTGAAAAAAGTAAAATGTTCAGTTGGTTTGGAAATGCCAGCTGAATCCACACAGTGAGTGCAACAGTGGATGGTATACAGTGAGCCAGTGTAAAGCCTAAATGAATTGCTTGGGAAGACTTTTTGAAAGTTAAAATACATATATATATATATATATATATATATATATATATATATATATATATATATATATATATATAATTTCAGTGTTTTTATTAGTGTTGTGCCAGTTAAAGATCTCAATTGCTCTTGACAAGAAGAAAAAACACAGAGTCTGTAGAAATAGTTTATGAAGAAGCCAGAAGCCTTAATTCAGTTTTTTTTTTGTATTTATGAAACCATAGCTCCCTCTGCCTTTATTAAAACCCCTTCTAAAAATATGCAAGTATCTGGAAAAAAAAGAAAAAGATTTCAATCTGTAGTAGTCAATCTGTATAGAGATTCTCTATTTTGATAAATGAGAGAAATGAATCTTTGTCATACCACATTAATATGCAAGTGAGGCACAAAGTAACAGATTACCAGTTAAACTCTAAGTTTGAAAAAAAAGTAAAGGTTACATAAAAAATATAGGGAAAGTCAGGCTTACCAATAATACCAGCTTAGTTAATTTGTTAAAAAAAAGTATAGGATATTTATTACATGGTATATATTTTCTGACCCAATACATGCACATGATTCAAAATCTTTTTTTCCCCATTTTTGTGTATGAAATAATGATTCTGCAAGAAAATTTAAAAATTCCTAATTTTTATGGGAAAGGAGACGTGCAGGACACACACATGCCTGGTTCCATTAAATGAATGTTATTCATCCTGAAATTGTAGGCACATATGAATGCATCCATGATTTCCACTCCAGTTCTTGGCCATGAATGAGTGTAAACATTAGAGAGACGAAAGAAAAAAAAAAGTATTTCAAATGTATTCCAGGAATAGCAAAACTACAAAACAGACACGTTATACCCAAGCGTACTCCACCGGAGCTCAGCAGATAAGTACACCTTATCGGTAAAGCCCTCTAACATTAGTCATGACCGCTTTGCATTGCCTTAGCAATTTAAGACACCTTTTAGCAGCCTCCTCCTAAATGAGTTGATGTGAGTGACTGTGTGTTTTCACAATCCAATAATTCAGCCTCGTAGCGATAAAAGCATGGAGTGGTCTTTCAGTGGCCTCTGGAGGGCTGAATAGCCTGAACTTTCCAGTCTTTCCGAAGTAAAAGCGGGCTACTACACCTCTAATGTGCTGCTGAGATTTAAGGTCAGTGCAGATGGAGCCAGAGGAATGGTTAGAGGTGGAAAAGGCCATTGGCAAGCCTTGGTGTCCAATAATAAGGGTAAAGAGTGTAAAACAGGGATTGTATGCATCAGATGCTTTAAATGAAGTAAACAATGCTTTATCACTACTTTAAATGGCATTGATGTTTAGAAAACAACTAGTCTGACTGGGTATCAAAAATCCAATCACTCATCAATACAAGTGCTATCTGGAAATTAGCCCTTAAAAAGAGTTAAAAACTGCACTCAAAAAGAAAAGAAACTTTTAACAATGTTTCAGGATAGTTTTAAGAAATTACTAAAACTTACAAATAAAGAAAGTATTTCTTAAGCTAATACTTTCCATTGATTAATAATGGACTAAACTAAAGATACAAAGAGAACCTATAGTTAACTAAGACGCAAAGTGAACAATGAACAGAGCAAATAATTGCACCATAAGTTGCATGTTGATGGAGAAAAAGAAACGGGTGATATACTTCTATAAAATAAATCTGATTAAAACTCTAGATCAAGTATCGGTTTAATTCTCAGATATCAAGAGAGAGAATATTCTGTTGCCTGAATTTGAAACTCTGATAGCTAATAGCAGTGGTGCTGACTGAATGGCAACCTCACTTCTGTCTGTCTGTCTGCTCCAGGGCAGCTGTGGCTACAATCCTATCATCAGTGTGTGAATCTGTGTAAGAATGAGTGGATGACTGGTTGTAGTGTAAAGTGCTTTGGAGTCCATAGGCTTGATAAAACTCCATGCAAGTATGATCCATTTACTATTTATGTTATTGAAAGATAACATGAGGAACCATATTAATAAGTATAGTGATAGAAAATTAACATCAATTTACAATTGACATTATATTCTTAAAGAGATAGCAATAACAGATGGTGGTTTTTTTGTTTGTTTTTTTCAGTTGCACCAACTCAGGACTTAAAGCTGCTCAGGATAAATGAGAGTAAAATATTCAGAAGGTCCTTTTCTGATAAACTGACAAATCACCATCTGGTTTTCGTAGTGATCGCTTCAGGACAGAACACATGATTATTGGATAAACAGTCTCAAGCTGCACTTTTACAGAACTGCAAATGATGTTGATCACTGGTATTAAGTCTAATTACTTGTATGAATAAATTATCCTAGCTTACCTTAACATCTTCTCTCTTTTTATTTTACACTAGATGGGGAGTCCACAGTGATTATATTTGACGTTTCAGGCAGGCATAGTTTTCATTTAATTTAACTTAAAAAAAAACAACAAAAAAAAAAACAATCCCAGAGGTCTTTTTAGACTCAGTTGTTCAGCTCTGTGACAAATGGAATATTTAATGTTGGTGCTCATCAGTCCAGAATGTATTTGTAATCTTGGGATTAGGGCTGCCAAGGCTGAGAGCCAGACAGCTGGCAATATATTGGGAAGATGTCTCTGCTGACACTGGCTGCAGTGGACGGCTAAGGAGATAGTGAATGTCATAACCAAAGGGGTTACTGGAATATCTAAAACTGCAGGTGTTGTGGCCATGTACTCTTCCTAATGAGAACAGGTGTGGGTTTCAGGAACAATGCAGTCAGGCTATAACGAGGATGTTAATTCATTTTGGTTGGTTGTGAGAGCTGCAGCATTGTATTTTAACTAGTTTTATGATTTATACATGCACAGTGCTGACACTTCTATGGAGAAGTAGCATAATGAATAAACAGATTCACACTGCAAACAAGCTTTTCCATAAGCATCTTTAAATTAATTTTACTATTCACATTTTTTCTCCCATATACCAACATTCCAACTATCTATATGTTTTAGTTATTTGTGAAATCTGAGCAGGTGGTGTCACAGTTGCTGTCCAGTAATATGTATATGCACTGTTCCTGGATCAGCAGCATCACTCTGCTGCTCTTGGCTGCTATTATCCCCATCCCTACTTGCACCACAGGCACACAAAGAGTAGAATCACCTAATGAACTGCGTCTGTAACCTCCAACTCACACGAGAAGCCATTATGGCAAGCTACAAATCAAGAACTCTGCATGTAGCGTCACAGTCATTTTGCTGCAAATTACTTTACAGTTCAGCAGTAATTTAGGGTTGGCATGAAAGAAGAAGAAAATGTGTGCAAAATACTCAAAATCAGACCTGGAATAGACCCCAAAAGTCAAAACCATGGCATCCCAAAGGTCATTAGTTTTTTTCTTTATTATGTCTACCTGAGAATGTTAATTCTACCTTCCAGATTTACACATCTTCTCAAAAGTAACAACTTTTTGACCTCGAGAATTAGCCACGTTTATATGCAGAACATATATTCTCTTAGAGATTTAGATCAGAAATAATTCATAGACCTTGATGGGAAAGTAGCAATCAAATAGATATGGATGTTTGACTCTTACCATTACATATCACAAAGAAAACCTGAATGATAACATCAGTTGTTTGATGCAAGTATTATGTTGTATTTTTCCTGACATTTAATAAAATACAACAATTTATAAAATCAACAAAAATCTTCTTCAAAATACATTAATATTTTTTATTGCCATTAATGCTTCATCAAAGGTAACAACAAAATGCTCTTCCATACAGCATTAATAACATTGTTCTATCGTGAACTTATTACTAAGACTACCATAACTTATCCAAGGTCTTGTTTTTGTTAATGTTGTGAATATCTGCTCTCTAGATAAAATAAATAATGACAGGTTCCTCCAAAATATCTGGATGAAAGAGTCCAGCTAAGAGTGGATTGACTTTTCCCTAAAAATTAAATACAACATGCAGAAACTTTGTTTTTGACTTCATTAGTCCATTAATTATTTTAAATATTTGTTTAGATGCCAAATTGTTACAGTTTTAACACAGTTAAGGATGAAGCATACAGTTTACCTGAGCTTGGAGGTCTGCTATCTATCTGAATTTATAATATTCTAGTCAAATAAAAAGCTTTAATTTGCCTTTTAGTCAAAACATGTTCAGATCTGTGATGAAGCCTCTGTTGTGTGCAGGTTAACAAACATGTTGACTAAAGTGCATCAAATCTAACAAAGTTAAAAAATCAAATGAAAAATGACCAGACTGAAGTTAAAACGACCTATATTAGTGATTCTGTAACTTAAAAGTTGTAAGTAAAAATGAGACAGTAACTGGGTGATCTTCGACCTAATAAGATTACTGCAAAAAGTATAACTGTAATACTTAAATGAAGTGTAATTTTCATGAGTAGTGTTCTTTAAAGCAAATTGCTGCATCTCCTCCTTGAAGTCCCTTTTGTGACAAAGAAAGTATATTTATATTTTAGGTGAAACATGAGTTAGAGCAGCAGGTTAATTTATGTCAACCCAAGTTTCTGTTAAAAACATGCTATCAATTTTTGTCAAATGAAATCATGAATAAAAACAAATTAAAAAAAAGTTTTGCTGGAAAGGGATCTGACAGACATTTTCAGGATTTCCATGGAAGATTTCTGAGTCATGTGACATTACCTTGTTGGAAATGATATTTTACAGTAACTGAATGTTAAAATGGCAGAAACACAGTAAGGCTCCAAGTCCAGTGAAGCGTCTACAGTTCTGCTCAAAGAGGAACGGTGGTGATAATGACTGTGACTGGAGGAACATCAATCTTGGTCGATGTTCATCCCAGTAACTATCACCACAGTTCCACATTGAACAGCGCATGCTTCACTGAACTTGGACCCTTGGAGTAACATGAAACTGAAATCCAGATTACAGTAATACTTTAGGACTGAATATTGCTATGGTCTTGTTCTAAAACAATTAAATTACAAGCACCGCTAGTTAAATGCTATTAAGTTCTAAACCTTAATCCAGTTGCCTGATGGGAAATGATTGGTAACCGTGAAAACGCTGTGGTTTAGTTGGGCATTACTGTGGTGATGGATGCACTTAATTATGTTTTCAACAAGCATTTAAGAACAAATATGGAGTTTTGTGTGAATGTGTGCTTGCTGTGAAGTTGTTGACCTTTCGCCTTCCAGCAAAAACACAAGAAGCTTTCAAGTCATGAGCGCACATCATGCACACAGCAATTATAGCGAGCACAAAGCTCAACTCTTGCTGAGCTTCACAGCTCCCAACCCACAGCCTGTTGGGGAGAAACTTTTCACTTCCACGCTTGTACACAAAAACAAGCCTGGCAGCAGCAATGCGCTTTCTCACGAGCACACACACATTCGCTTACAGTTTCTCATAACGCCAGCAAGTCGTGGAGTAACCTCACAGTAAAAGTGCGATGGATAGCACTTGACAGCCAGCAGGAGAGCATAACTGTTGGCTGTTTTTGCTTTCTGGGGGGTTAGAGAAGGGAGTGTTATGGAGCACTGCACAGCGACAGGAAAGGGAGAATTGCAAAGTGAATCAGCATGTGTGGTCAGCTGGTAGATTGAAAAGGAAGGTCAAAGATTCACAGATGATTTCCACCGCTGACTTTGTTTTAAAGACGCATTAAACATTCCAGGAGCAATGAAGTGATAAAATGTCTCCCTACACAGCCATCCACCTCAGCCTTAGTTATAAGGGGTTTTTTGTGCTTTGTGTTTCCCATATCTGCACAGAATTCTTAAAAATTTGCTGAGGAGAGAGAATATCGGGTGCAAGTTATTTTAAAGTGTCTTTCTTTTTCCATCACTATAGGCAATTTAAGGCACAGAGACAATACTTACCAAACCCCTTTTACGATTAAAACAATAATTCAAAGCATTAACACTATTTAATACTATTAAGCGACACTCAGCAAAGTTGTTGTTTGTTTGCTAATATATAAACAAACACTGGTATGAAAAAGGAACAAAACTCTGAAGGAAAACTGAAGCACCTCCAGAACTTTAGCGTCAGTATCATTGCAGCAAAACTGCTGTCCTAACTCTAGGCTTTGATTTGTGTCAAGGCAGCACTTTGGTTTGTCTTGCTCTGCTCTTCTACAGATTCATTGTTTTTGTGCTGTTTGGCAGGTGTGACATCACTGTGGGAAGCAGCTTTGATTAGATTAAATTGTTATCTTTATTGTTCATCATCACAATAAGGTGCTGGGAATTCTTCATTTGGAAAGTGTTTGCATTTTTCAGAAATTGTGCTGCATTTAAACTAATTTCTACATGTCTTTTGATTGAAACGCATCATATTAAAGCAATAAGGAGTTCATTCTAAAATATATATATATATATATATATATATATATATATATATATATATATATATATATATATATATATATATATATATATATATATATATATATATATATATATGGTGATATCTGACCACTTTCTTGATACTTGTTTATATGGTTGACTATATCCACCAAGTTTGGTCAATAACAGTTGCTGAGTGAAATATTTACTCTACAGATTCTCTTCTCCTGGCCGCTCAGTGACTACAGCATGTTAGCAACATCAAAGTCTGGGTTGGTTAGTGCTTGTAGGCAGTTAAATTATGAATACAGAAGTGTGAATAATGATTCCCCCCCCCTTTTGAAATTCTAAGTTTGTTCAGTTACACAAAAATGATCAGGATTTTGTTTTTGATGGTTTAGCGTGTCAGAAATGTAACTTATTCAGAAAAAAACCCACATTACATCAACATAAAATTGATTTTTTTATGCTTCTCAATGAATTATGTATTTAAACCGCAAGCAAAACTTGATTTAGAACTTAGTGGAGAAACCTTTACTGACAAGCACAGTAGTAATCCGTTTCTTCTATTTGTCTTACAGGTTTGTCGATATCTTAGGAAGCATTTTGGTCCACTCTTCTGCAGACATTCTGTAACTCCATAATGACTATAACTAGTCCTCTTGGGACACTGTACTACATATTTTGGGCATTTTCTGGTTCAACACACCTGAATCTAATGATGGTTCATAACATAGTGGGTTGAGTCAATGTCAGAGAAATCTGTTTTGGCCTTATCTAAACTTTGCACTTTCTGCTAACTGTTTAAATGTTTTAGAAAGTCACTGGGAATGCAGGATGAATAGTAGCAGGAGGCTGCCAGACTGAAATCCAAAGTCATGGCCGGCTCCCTCGCCTGCCTCCTGATCATCCTCATTATATTAGGCCAGATTTTGCTTGGAGATCATGGTCATTTTAGGCTTCTTATAATTCTAAATATCACCATCAGCAGCTGCCACACTTAAAATAAAAACCAAGAAAATATTTCTGATCACAAAAACATGAACAATTGATATTTTGAAAATTCACCTGCCAGGCCTATTAAGTTTTAACTACTTTAATACTGACAATCTATAAACTAATTGATAAGCTATTTTAAATAGAACTAATTACCTCATGTAATCTTTGTACCAGTAGCATAATACTGTGAAACTTTAATAATTTTGCTTAAGTTTATAATGCTGTGGGAATCACATACCGACCTAAGTCTAATCTGTAATGGATTGATTGAGCCATGTGCCTCTCGGCTTGCAGGGAATAAGGTATTTATTTTCCTGAGTGTCATCCAAATCAATGTTTAATTTTCATGTGGGGTTTTTTCCCTATATTATTGGGTAGCATTTTGTCTCTTTCCATTCAAATAAACTTCAAGTAGCTGGAAGAATGAAAATTAGGTTAAGTTCATTTACTGGAATAGGTCGAACTGAGGATACTGTATATCAGCCATTATAGTGGTATCTAATGAAATTGCTTTTGTAACAAAGATCTACTCCACTTTCCGAGCAGTAATGATGTTGTCTCACTTTGGCAAGAGTCAAAGAAATCCTCTTTGGGAATTGATTCAGCTTAGAGACAACTTCATCGGTATCCTGTGTGGAATATCGTCTCCTTCCACGCATAGTTTGGTCACACGCACACACACTTCTCTATCACCTCCCATCATGGCCGGTGGCTGTATGAGGCCGTTATTATGTGCCTGAATAATGCAAAAGTCTTTTCACAAATCAGAGGTTGTTCGTTCCCTCATTGCACCCCCACTGCCCAGCACACCCTGAGCAGAAGATAGCCAGAATATTTCTTCTTTTCGCTTTTCCTTAATAATGATTTTCTCCCCATTTCCCCTCCATGCATCACATTTTCAGTATCTCACACTTCTCCCCTTGATGCTCTACTCATTATGTAGTGCACTTACTGTAATTTATTGCTCTGACAGCTTTCTCTTTGGTTCTTACAGCGCCATCTCTCCAGCAAAAATATAGACAGAATAAAATGTGATCATGTGCACTTACATCTCTGTCACCTTATTTTTCTTTTCTTTTTTTCTTTTTTCTCTGAAGTATGTTTTCCTCAGAGTTACCATGCACCTGTGCACATATCCTGCTTCACCCCTGAAATGAAAAGTTTTTATCATCTTAATCTTCATTTTCAATTTAGTTCCCCTATACTTTGAGAATCCTCACAGACTGAAAGCCCAGGAGAGTTTGGAAGGAAACGGGTGGTTGAGTCAGAAAAAAGACTGATGAGGTGGGAGGGAGAGCTTGTATTACGTCAGGCATCCTTCTGGTTTATTAGTAAGTGATGTTGGGAAAAAAGCCAATCTCAGAGGAGTGTGACAGTTATGGATTGTGTGTTTACAGGCATGGTAGTAGCGCAAAGGAGAGTGTTTGAGTGGATCCATTCTGACTGGTGGATTTCTTTGTAAATCCAGAGAGATTGGATTAGATTCACTATACAGAGGTTCATTATACATCTGGACGATTAACAAAAGTACATTATGGAAGATAATATTTTTTCTCTATTTAGGCAAATTTAGTAATGTGAAACTTAAATATGAGAGTGTGTAGGAAATAAATGGTGTATTGGCTGATGCCCGGGTACATGCATGTCTTGGAAGGCACAGAACTCTTTCTTGACAAAGGCCACAGCAGGGGAAGCATTGTTCAATCTCAGGTTATCAGATAACTGATTGCACACTAATCACATTAGCTGATTGCTACTCCTGTGAAAACAAGAAATATAGTGTAGTATTTAACACACTTTATTTCCATAGTTGGCTGATGACACATTATAAAATGCAATTATGCTTTTGTTCATTTGCAGGTGTTTACTTAAAGATCTGGAAAGATCTGAATACTTGTATCCGATTGTCTTTATTTTTTGCTTTTTACCATAACTCTCCATGGTCTTTTTAATGTACATTACCAACATAGTGAGGTAAAAAAAAGAAAAGAAAGTACACGCTTTTTTTTTTGTTAAATGTTGTACATATCATTGCATAATAGAAATATTCTCCTCTTTGTCAAGTGTGCAATCACAGTAGGTGACACATTAGTAGTATTTTTCAAACAGAATTTTAAGCAGTGTGAAAAGTAAGTACACCACTGAGGTTTCTTTTGGACTTAAGGAAGAAAACAGCAGCCAGTTGCTGTTAACAAATAGACCTCAATATTAAATGAACATCAGCAGGAGAGAGTAACTTTGTAACACCAACAACTATCAGTTTGCTGCTCTAGAGCATGAGGATGTGTGTAAACAAATTGCCAAGAAGGAAAGAACTAGGCAAATTAGTCCAGGAGTGGGTGGAAAATTATTTTCAGATTGTTGTAACACTTTTGAATTCTCTGAATTAGAGAAGCAGTTATTAAGAAAGGCTGGATAAGAACAATTTGTTTTAGTGTTTCCGTTAAATTATTCCATCTTTTTTATTAAGAAGAGTACTGCCACATTTCTAGCTATGTTCCTTGCACATAAACAGGAAGAGCTA
Source organism: Xiphophorus maculatus (assembly GCF_002775205.1). Classification (NCBI taxonomy): domain Eukaryota; kingdom Metazoa; phylum Chordata; class Actinopteri; order Cyprinodontiformes; family Poeciliidae; genus Xiphophorus; species Xiphophorus maculatus. Next base: position 11,372,805 of record NC_036455.1, on the reverse strand, counting down.
ATGAGAAAATATTTGATTTATTTTATTTAATGAGGTTTAAAAAATCTTGCAAAAGAATTTATTTTATTATTTTTCATACTTTGTTCCAAAGGCCTTTATATGTTGTAAGGATTTTATAGATCAACAAAATGTAGTGCATGATGGAGAAATATAATGCCTGAAAACAGTATATATACATATACTGCAGATTTTGATGTATTTAAAAAATATTTCCGCTTCCATTGGTTCATAAAAAATAGAATTTAATGTTGTGTTTAAAAAGTAGTAGTCTTTTTGTTTTGTCCATATTGATTATTGTTTGCTTTTTTTTACACTGTATCTCAAAAAATGTTTTATATTGTCAATCAGCTTTTCTCCTTTGTAATCAGGGTCCATGCATGATGGAATAACATGATAAACAACTCACCTGCTGCTTTCACAACCGTCCTCTCTCAGACCTCTGTCTGTCAGAGCTCAACAGGGGCTGCAGCCTACAAGCATCCATATGTATGACTTCAGGTCCTCTTCCTAGAATAGGACACCGTTTCTTGGAACTGCTCATTTTGTAGTGCAATGGTTCATTCTAAAAAAGAATCTAAACGTGTTCAAAGTAATATTGGAAAGCTAAAATTGTGTTGTGTGTGCTCACTAGAGAGGAAAATGTCTGTTTCCGTGCCTTGGCGTGGATTATTGTGAGCCTGAGGGGAGAAGTTGGAAGGAGGGAGATAATTATAGAAAGTGAATGGTATAAGGTGCTATGTACTGGGGCTAATGAAGGCAAGAAAGAGAAGAGACAAAGTATGTGTGTAGGAGTTGTTTAAGACGTGCGGTGAGCTCACTGACTTGAGGATGATGCATTGGTTCGTAAGTTCTAGTACTCCCAGTCGAACCATCACTTTGACTACGTACTGGCACATATTTTATTCAGGGAGACTAACGCAGAGACAAACATACACAAGCTTATTTTTAAGTAAACATATAAGTTACTAAAATTACTATAATTTCAGGCATGTGCCTGTGTACACTGTTGTAACTTTCAGGTCTTTCTTTTCCTCTGATGTTTTCCTTAAAGACATACTTTGGATTATATCCGAAATACAATTATATTTTTAGACATCTATTTATCTACACTTTGCGATGACATTACAGTATTTTAATAAGCTTAGTGTCAATTTGTAATTTATACTACAGTGTTCCGCAAAGCTCATATTTAGGTCTCACCTTGTTTAACCTTGATAGCCTGCCACTGGGTGAGGATACAAGGCAATACACTTTTGAAAAAAAATCCAACTCATTTTTCTTATGTTTGATCAATTATTATGTTTTACATTACATAAAAATGTAATATGATATTTCATTTATTTTTTGGAGAGATTTAAGCAATTCAAGGCCAGTGTGTTTACATGCCTGTTAAAATGCCTGTTTTACCCCAGGCAGATTTATGTTTAATCTAGTCTTTGAATTTTAGCAACATGTTTCTTTGCAGTGGAAGCAATGTTGCAATTTTGGAGAGGTCCAGCCTGAATCCGAGCCAGAGAGGTCCAAGTTTGTTGAAAATTCCAGTAGAAGCATACAAAAGTTAATTCATAATTCTAAGATGGTTTTAATTCGTTCGTGTAAAGGTCAAAAAATGTTCCCCAAAAACTGATACCCCTTGCATACTGTCTTATTTTCATTATAACAGCACCAAAGTGAAGCGGTGTACTTCGGGCAGCAAACAAAAATGAAAACTGATTGTTAGCCGTCCAGATAATTGTGGGATCATAATGGTATTTTTAATGTGTTTCTCTTGAACATTTTATCCTGAGGAGCAAATGTGTCAGGTTTTGTGTAGCTTGGTAATTTTAAGCTCATTTAAGGCAACGAGACAATTGTAAAGAGAAATAAAAATAAATATCTTCTTCAAATCAAATTTGCGCTTTGTCATTTAAAACCACCAAGAGGGCTTGAAAAAAAAAACAAAAAACATCTGGCACAAATTGTCTCTAGAATATATTAAGGGTTAAGTTTGTGATTTGTGAGATACATTTTCTTAAACTGCAAAAAAGAGAAATTGCTAAAAGTAAAAAATAAATAAAAAGTATTGCTACAATCTAATCCTTGTGAACCCATTATCGCCTTGTGTTATAAATTGGATGCATTATGCACCAGTTGTATGTCTAGAGGCTATCTGTGTTTTGTTGCTAATCCTTACGTAAATTCAAGTCTCTTTCTGAATGTCTGTGAAGGGAAACTTCCTCAGCTTTAATAAATAGTTTATGTCTGTGAATGGAACAATAATAAAAACAAATGTGAGGCACTGTTCCTTTCTGTATGCAAAGCGTTCTCTCGATACATTCTATCTCGAAGACCGCTACCGTCGCAACTTCCACAATCACAAACCTGTGGCTACTGTTCGCTGTGCTGCATTACCCTTCATCTTGTTTCCTCTCATCGTCTCATTCACACAAACATGACCACACACACAAACAGGAAAGTCATTATTTGCTGAGTGTCTGTTCAGTGTCATGACCCATGAGCCCCCTGCTTGTTATGAAACCAGGAGTCGCTGGCTGCAAACATATAAAACAGGACACACAGCAGGTTGCTGCCTCTAATGATGATCTGCTTGGTGACGGTTGTGCTCATGACTACTGGTGTTTTACATGCCCCAGTGTGGTGTGTGGATGTCACTGTGCTCTGCAAATTAGAATGGTAATACCTTCATGCTCTCTCATGTTCATCTAGCCATGTTTTTGATATGCTGATGTTTATTGATACAGTGTGTGCTTTATGGTATCGTATGTGTAGGCGTGTATGTGTGTGTGTGTGCAATACTATATAACTGCAAATTTATAGGCATGCCTCCATGCTCTTCAATGATGTGAGACGGAGCCATGAATCAGCTCAGCCTGTAATGAATTCCGATGGCCCATGGAAGACAGAGGGGAGGAAGATGGGAGCAGGGAAAGGAGGAGCAGAAGAAAGAGTAGGAGCAGTAGCAAAGCCGTGGCTGAGGAGATGAGGCAGGGGCCGAGAGGAGAATGGTTGGAAAAATGAAGGAAAATAATAAAAGAGAATAACGAGGTAGGGAACAAACGGGGTGAAGCTGCATGGGTTCATTGATTGATAACAAAAATAATAATAATAATAATAATAATAATAATAATAATAATAATAATAATAATAATAATTCAGTCCAGTCTCCCACTGCTCTCTTTTTAACTGAAAACAGCTGAATTCTTTGTCATTATTACTGTTTCCAGAGAAACCATTACGTGCAGTTTGTAACTTATTTGCCTAAAGTTAAATAAGGACTAATCTAATTCAGGAGGTTCTTTATTAAAAACTGAGCTTCTTTGTGTTTTATGAAAAGCAAACTTCTAAATGGAGTTTTACATTATCTGAATGCATTTTCAATGCCTTGTGGCTTTCATTCTTTAACAGGCTGATCTGCAAACACTGGTAGCTTCAGTGGGGAAAAATCATCACAGAGAACATTTAGACGTTTCCTCTCATATCCCAGTTTTTGACAAATTAACACAACCAGATACCTAAACTTAGTCTTATCATTATATCAGTTTTAGTAGTTTCTCTTAATTGTACCTTCAAGTACATTTTCTTTCCAACTAGATATAACATTCACTTTCTTAACAGTAATGGTAAATAGCTGGCAAATTCTGTCAGTATTAAAGCTGCAGTGGGTAGCTTTTAGAAAATTATGTTGGCAAAAATATGCTGTTCTCGATCAAAAAAAACTAAGAGTAAACTGTTTTTATTCAAGTAAAGTTATCTAATGTGAGGTTCATAAAATATGTAAGCAGTGTACTATAATACAGGTCAAATTTGATCTGTCTTTTAAATATCCCATTGTTTTCCTAATTGCATAGAAGTAATAAGACGCTCACACTGTATTTTTAAAAGAATCTTAAACATGTGTGATGTAGAATGGGTAGGTTTGGCTTAAACAGCATCTTTGATGTCTTGCTCTCTTTTGCTCCTTTACAGCCTGGATGAACAGCAGGCAGGTCTTGACATGATGTTCAGAATACATTTTGATTTAGAAGCTTTTAACATCAATGCTCTTTCTCTGATTCATTTAACCATCTTACTGACTTTGACATTTGCTAAATTTGAGTCCGTTACAGTACATTCTGTCAGGAACAGCGTGCACAATTTGGAGGACTGCCGTCAACACTACCTGGAAGTGCCTATTATGGTGCATTCACAGATTGGGAAAAGATTAGATCTTCCTGTTTTCTGGTGAAAAGTAAAATACAGGAATTCTCTTTACCTCACCCTTTAAGAAAGCAACCTCCATTTTAAACAGCTATGGTACTGTATATTGTCATATATACAAACCAGATGTATTGGAGGCTACTTTTGATTTCCTCAGACAAACTGGTATTGGACTTTGTGTAACTGATTACATATTGTCATACTTCACTGTCACCAGTTCTTGTATCTCCCTGACTTTAAATAGTACCCCAGTTTGAACTCTTCTTCACTCGCTTTGGGTGTTTGACCCCAGAGATCTTTTGTAACTTAGTGGAGTATATTGTATATTAGGGATGTTTTTGTGACATTCTGTGAAATGTGCTTATGTTGTGGATAAACTGTTAATTAGAAAATTTTGAAGATATGGTTCATGAAGATGTGGCATCTGAGAATTCTTTGCTGTCACAGCTGGTGTGACCCAATCTGAAGATGCTCTCCGGTTGTTTCTAACATGACCTGCTCTTTCAGATTCAATCAAAACCCTAATCACAAACTTTAATAGCTTCTATATACCACCTCGTTTTCTTTTTGTTGCACACATCGTCAGTCTTTAAATTTAATTCACAAGTAGAAAGCAAGCAAACAAGACATTATTGAATGGCTTTGTCAGCTTTTCTTGCTCTGTATCATTTTATATTGATCCAAGCTCGCAATCATTTGTTTATATGAAGTCAAATATGTCTGCAGGCAGAACAATGAAAAAACTCATATGACACTGCGGCTTAATAATAATATTTTCAATAACATGGCTCATGTGCTGAATATGAAACAGAAAAAAGATATGTTTGAGTGTTAAAAATCTTTTTGATAGAAAAATGTTAGAATTAGATAAGGATAAAAACAATAAGACATAGTGTACTGTACTCTAAGCACTTGTAAGTTTGATCGATCCATTTGCAATTTATTATTTCAAAAGGGATATATATATATATATATATATATATATATATATATATATATATATATATATATATATATTTATTTATTTATTTTTTCTAAGTTTGCAAAATGTAAACCACCGGGAGCTTAAGAGATCTTTGCCCCAAAGTAGCATCTTGATTATCAAAGATATGTTTCTTTTACTAAATAAATAAAATACACATTTCCAAAACAAGTTTTATGCTTTAAATGGTTGCTTACATAGATAAACAGAAAATAGCTGAATGAAGTCATATACTTGCAATGCTTAGTGGAAATAAATGAATAATAAAACAGAACAGAATATTAAAATACTGATCACCATAAATACAGTCTAACAGCTTTCTTGCATTCTTTGTTGCATTATTGTGATTTTTTTTCTTTTTCATTCTTTAAAAGTGCTGGAGAAAAAGTATGCATGGTGGCCATTTTGTCTTACCATTTAAAATCATGCTAGCACACAATACCAGAAACAATGTGTTCCCATTCCAGCTGTGTTAAACACAATGTGTTCTTTGGTCACACACCCCCAGACACATGCATACAAAGCACCAGAGCAGACATGAAAAAGAAAAAAAAATGTGCATGAACTGAGTTAGTATTTGAAAGCTGTGTTTTTGCACAACAGTTGTCCTGTGAGTTTAAAAAAAAATCAGTTTTATGCAGTTTGACTGGCTTTCAAGAGATTTGCTCTCAGTTGCAGATTTGCCTGCAGGTTAGGTGCATCCACCCGCTTCTCAGTCAAACGCAAACTGACTGACGATCAATGATACATTAACAGCTCGACAACAAGAGCAAACAAAATGAACACTGCTACATTAAATGCGTAATATGCTAGAGATCAACCTAACAAGCAGCAGCTTTGACAGAGTTTCTTATTCTCAATCCCCCTGAGGCTAGTTGTGTAGGAAGTGTTTGTTTTTCTAACGATGGTTTAATTCACATGTGGGTTTTAATAAATTCAAAACCAACAAGGCTGTTTGTTGTAGATTTTCCACGCTGAATTTTCTGAAGTCTTACAATAGTGATACTGACATAAATAGTGACAGATGCTTTTCTAATGCAGGTTATACAAAGTAATGTTTTGAAGTTGAACAGTTAGACCTTTCTGTGAAATCAAATATCTTCAATAGCATGACGTTGTGCTAATGAATGTCATGCTAAGTTTTACAATAGTGCAATAATTTTATGAAGATTAAATCTTACAATCTCAAAAAGAAGCCTGGATGCAAACACATCTCATACATCACATAAAACATCTCATTAGAGACCTTTTGACTGTTTGCAGTTGATTTTTTAATTCAAATTTCTCCATCCAATGTCTGTTTGTCTGCAGCAATATTTCTCAGCTCAATGAGAAACAACAATAAATTCAAGAAAATTTGGTAATAATAAAATAAACTCATCAAATCTATTTGTAAAGATGATCAGAACAGGCTGAAATAGCTAGATTTCTTCTGTAGTGATTTTGAGCCAAGTTCTTGTAAAAACCATGTGGCATTCCATTAAAATTATCTTTCGAGCGCCAACTGTGTTTTCTGCAGAACTGCTACGTCACCCACTATGTTTGCCAAAAAGGATCCCCAGGTCAACAGACTTGTAATGAGCTTGAGTCTACCAGAGTGATTCTATATCCTCTTTTAAAAGCTACGATCATTCATAAATGTGAGCTTTAATATGGCAAACCATTCTGTCTTGGCATTCTTCATTGGTGTCTAATCCAAATGGATGTTGATGGCAAGAAATTTTGTGCATCTCATATTCAGCAAAGATAGGTGTTTTCTGTATTTTTGTCCTGAGTCCTACAGCCAGTTGGCTGCACTGTCTGTGTTGTCACACCATACACTTGAGACAGTTTTACATTTTACATTTTACAAATGCATGGAGATGGCATAGCTTTAAAAAAAAGCAATACGTTGCTTGGTTTTTACTCAATTTATATTTTGTGAAATCCTGTAGTGAAGTCCATTGTACTGCATTACCCACTTGCATTAACATGACTCATTACTGAGGTAAACACCAACTAACCTCTTACATTCTGGCTCATTATAGTGTGACTAACCTGGTTGTTGCTTCATTAAACTGGCAGTTGAATCAAGAACAATGATTGGAATCTCAGCTAATCAATGTGATGAATGAGTTTCTGTGATTGTTTGTCTTATATGGAATTTTAATGAGGTGGGATCGGCTCCAGAAACCACAAATATATAAACCACAAAAATATGCAAATGAATGACAATCTACATATAATGTTGCTGTACATGTAGGCATTACAAAGATCTCACTGTGACATGCTGCTACTAACCAGATTTTTTTATTCAAAATATTGTCAAAATACTTCTAATTTCAGAATATTTACTTACAAGAAATTTTGCAATTTCAACTCTTTCTTTTATGAAATCATGTATTAAAGTGTATAAATGTAACAAGTAGAGTTGTCTTTTTCATTACCATTAAAAAAGATAATTGGCAAAGTCATATTTTTTTAAGAAATAAGAAACCTTTGAAAATAATTTAGCGGCAATGCTCTGCATGTCATACAGCTTTAAAAGTCTGTTAAATTCGCTGTGGTCATGTCTAAAAAATGCAAACAGCAACATTTTTATATAGAATACCTACACACAAGTGTAGTGGCTTCCACGAAAGAAAAAAATTAAATCAGCATCTGAATCTATGGACAGGATGGTGGCATTCGACAGCAGAGTTTGAAGAGTATGCTGGGTAGAACATTACTTGTTCTATGTCAATATCAGCAGAAGGACTTTAATTTGAACATTTAAAACTTATAAAACAACAGCATTACGTATCCTCAATTTATTAATGTAAGGTAATATATTTCAGTTCAAATGTTTTTGAACCACCCAAAATTGTACTCACTTTATTTTACTTGCAAGAAGCAAAACTTTCTTTAAAACATTTTTAAGAGGTTTTGATCAATAATTCCTCAGGCATTCTGAAAGTTTTTCAAAGTTCTTCTTTAAAGGGGAGAGCACATTGTGAGTACTGCATTGGATCTCATCGGTTTACACTCATCAGGTGGTACCTTTTTTTTTTTTAACTGAAGTGGGTCAAGACATAGGAGATTACTGGGCAACCTCGTTTTTACTCATTTTCTATCGAGGCTTACCATGGAAGCATGTTGGCATGTTTCAAAAAGAGCAAGATGGATAAGTAGAGACCAAAGGACGTGTCACTTAAAAAAAATAAGTTAAAAACAAAAGTAAGGCTTTAAAAAAACAGCAAGAAAAATACAGGAACATATGACATAGAAGCTGAAAGTTTAATAACCCTTCAGCTGATCATCAATAGTAAGAATTTAAATTATTCAAACCCCTGATAGATTTAGGTTTGAAGTAATCTTAGTTTTATCAGGATGACCTTCCTGACTGGATGCAGTTTGGACATGATGGAGTGAACCAAAAGTTTCATGTCATTTTTATAAAAATTAAAATACATACTTATTTAAAAAAAAAAAGCAATAATTAACATGCCCCTTACATTGCGCTATTTCCTTTTGATCTGTCAATACATGTCACTATAATAAATAATTTTTTATAATGAAAATAATTTGGCATCTAAATCTGACAGCAGTGTGAATAATTTTGAACTTAATGGTTTATATGCCATCTTTTCAATTTTAATCTCTTTGGGATTCACTTTGTTTTTCCTTAGTCGTTGCTATTGTCAGTTTGACAGGCTGCTACTAACAAAGGAGTCTAAAGAGTTTATTTAAAATTGGTTGTCTCTTATGTGTCATAACACTGGTTCACCTGGAGCTTAGGAGCCTTTTATGGCTGGATGATTAATTTTCCAGAGTTGGGTGGGATAACAATTCTTGCAAAAATACTAACATACTGTACTGAGCTGAGTCACAATCTGTAGAAAAAAACTGGAAGACTTTCAGAAACAGTCACAGTGATGACGCATCATTGGAAGCAAAGTATAAAGAAACATTAAATGTCTTAAAACTGTTACACAACACGGTGGCTCACTAACAAGCTACCACTAAAACAGTGGTAGCTTGTACTGCTACAAGCTACAGTTAGTAATTTAAAACATTTCAGAAAAACATTTCATAAGGTTTTGAAATTGTCATATTGTCCATACTAATGCCACATCTTAAACATGGTTTAACTAATGATGTGTGGGGGGAAAATGGAGAATATCTTAGACCCAGTAAAATGAACGCATTTTTAATAAAACTGTAAAACTTACCTAAGATTGTTTTGTTAATTTGGCTGAAATGGTTGTTCTGTCTCTTTTTTCAGGACGTTTCTCACATTTCCAAAGTCTAAATGTTTTTTTTCAAGAACTCTCTGCAAGTGTAATTCTAGCTTGTCTGGTAGATTAAATTTATTCTCTAACGTCTGTCTCCTTAATGAGCAAAAAAACAAAAAAACAAAAGAACTTCAGTTTCTCATAACTTTTCACTGAAAACTAATATGAAAGAAACATCTTCACAATTGTGTATTTGAATATATTTATTTTGTTTTATTTTATTTTATTTGTACACATTGTAAGACGAGGAAAACAATAATTCTGCAAGGATGTGTTCAGCTCTGTAAAGTGTAATTTATGTTTCAAGAAGAAGCAGCAGAGAGAAGTGCTGTGCTTCAAACTGTCAGCAGCACACTTGTTAACTTTAATCAATACACAGAAGATAATCTTGTCCTCTGAAAAGATAAGAAAACATAAAAGGAGCTGAGATTTTAAAAATGATTTTTGGAAAGTAGGTCAGTGCACATGGAGAGAAAGACAATATAGCAACTAGACTCAGATATATAAAAAAAGCAACATTTATTTTCTATTTTCACATTTGTATTATCCATAAAAACTCACATATTTCAAATAATACATTCTTGTCACATTGAGAACATCGATTGCATTTTTAATAAATTCATAAATCAGCTTTAGATGTATTCCCCCTGCAGGATTTAAACAAACAGGCATAAAAATGATTACTTGTGTTTTAGCTGCAACGTTTCCCAAATGAACATGCAAGCAGAAATGACTACAGTCATGCCAGTACCGTCCCAGCTGGCATGACTGTCCCACAAGGCATCACATCATTGTTATATCCAATATATGTGAGAGTCAGCAGCTTGAGCTTGCACAGACAGGGCGGCTTAGGCCAACAACATGACTAATCACTGGTAATAATACTAACAGGTATGACTCACATTACAGAGGCTTTCCTTGCAATCTTCAATACATTTTTCATTTTGTGACACTGATGCCAAAAATAAAGAAGCTGCTCATTTTTAATCTGAAGATTAGTCAAGCTTTGATTAATTTGCATTCTTTGCTCTAATCCATCAAGTTTGATGAACTTTCTTGCTCAACAAAGCCTTCCATAGAACAACAATTTTATCTAGTCTGTGATGGGAACAAATTTTAAACTGTTCAAAAACTGTTATAACATCACCTAAAAAAATCTTAACAGTTTTCAGTATTGTTCCAGTCATGGCTTTGATGTTTTTCACTGCATTATGCTCTGTTCTAGGTTTGCATGATATTAGAAAAAACTGAGATTGCGATTTTCTCTAGCCTTGTGATATATTTTGTGATATGAAAAGAACCCAGGAATTTTGAATCAATAACTTGAATAGCTCCCTAAGTTATGCTGCATCCCTGCCATCTTGTTGACAATTTCATCTTTTTTGTGAAAGTCACAAATATTTTAGAAATATTTTGCAATGGTGGTAATAGTAAATATTTTAATGACAATTTAATTTGCTACTGTATATATATCCATGTTTTTTTCCCTCTCTTTTTTTACTGTGCTTCCATTATTCTATGACCTTTAGCATTTTGAGCATCAGTGTCCGGTGTGAGCATCTGCTGGTATGAGACTCTGTGCACCTGCCTAATATTACTTTCACAAGGAAAAATACAGGTTCAGAACATTTGAAATATTTTAGTCGACAATTATTACACCCCTAACGGTCTTTTGTGATACGAGTATTACATGAAGTCCTTCTCTGTTCTATAAGCAAATGTCTGATAAATTAGCAGCATTACATACAATCTATATAAGCCTCTGATATGCCACGTTTATTACTAAAGTTGCACACTTTGGGTTTATGTTTTCAACAGGTCTTTACCTAATTCTGAGATATTGAAATGTTTTCCAAGGTTAGCATGCTCCATGTCAGACAGGACTCAAACGTCCCTTCTGTTATCAGCTGAAAGTATTTTTCTGTCTTGCAGTCTGAAGAAACTGCTGACATGCGTTGACATGTTGAAAATGGTATTCTTTTAAATTGCTTCTTACATCTCATGTCTTTTTCTGACTTCATATTAAAAAATACAACCGACTGTTAAAATTGCCAACTTTCTGACTTCTTAACTCACTGAAGTCTTTTTTTGCCTTTACTTCCACACCAGTGCTTGCTGGTAAACCTGACATACTTTCACAGAGATCAAATTTTTGACTTTCTCACTGTCGGATAAGCAGTCAAGACTGATGACAATAAAAATTCAGTTTTGGCTGATTTTTCTGTATATCTTTAAATAGCACACCTTTCTAAACACTGAATGACAAAGATCTATAGATTTGGCTGTTCTATCACCTCACTGGGAAAATTATTGGTACACATGAGTAAAGGTGCTTAGAGCTGTGATTAGATTATATATAATCTATCTAAATTAGATGCTACAGTACTTATAGTCTTCATATTTTACAATCAGCCCTTTCTTCAGTTTGGAAAAAATGCAAAAACAATACTGGAGCAGTTATTCACATTGTGTGTCTGTGTTGGAGGAAATTTACTTAAGCAGTTCTCTGTTTGTAGTTGTAATTTTGTTTAGTGTTTGAGCCCAGTAGGAAGATTTGAACTTTGTGCATTTTTAAGCGTAATGACCAAAAATTATGCCAAGCATGGCCTCTCATGGCCAGGAATCCTTATACTGAAGAGAAGGTCTCATTGTAAATGTAGTGCTTGTTTTTTATTGTTGTTTTTTGTGTCTCTGTTGCATTTATAAGACATACTGTAAGTGCACCTTCATACATTTTGCAGTTCTTGATATTTTCACTGCTTTTTTTGTGTTTTATTTTTCCTTATACAAAAGCAGGTCTTTGCTGGTTAAGTGCGACTGCACCTACTCTCTGTTCTTCTAATCTCTCTTTCCTGAACTTGCTGTTTATCTGCTCTACCTTTCTTGCCTGTAGGTCTTCCTCTGTGTCTCTGCTCTGTGTGTCTTCAGTGTTTATTGTCATTGTTCCTCTGAAACCATGCCTGTGCTGACATAAAGCAGCACAGATCCAGTCTCTGCTGGATTGAGAGGACAAACAAAATATTGTTTTTTGGAAGATTTTCACTGTGAGTAAAAAAGCTGATAGGTACACTCATAGAGATTACAATTCATAGGTCTTAGTTTCCAGATTGTGAAAACAAGACATTTCATAACTCTTGTCCAAAATTAAATTTATATTGAATAAGAATTACCAATAGTCTTTGTATGTAATCAGGCTAATGGTTTAAACTTCAGTGTATAGAAATGACCCAAAGTATCTTCATTTTGATTTAGATAGCATCCTAAGGAATAAAGTAAAAAGTTTTTGTTTTTTTTTCCTAATTATGTTTCCAGTTATAATATTTGCTGGCAGATATTTGCTTGAATAAAATTCAAAAATGTTCCTGAAAAGTATGTTTTCTTGCTGATTGAAACAATTTTTGTTTATAAAGTAAGTGGTGTCAAAATACAAACACATACTGTAGATGAATGGGTTTTAGTCTGTGTCACCTATTACACTGTTTACTAAAAAAATAACTGCTTTATTACACCCACATAAATCATTTGTCTGTCTAGGAATAACACAAGAGTTCCTGCATTTTTAGAAGTGGCAATTAGAAACTGTTTTTGTGGTGCATGAAGATAAATAGCCTTCAGAGAGTAGTTGTGTTTCCATCAAAGTTTTTTTATGTGCATTTTGAAGTATCACATTAGAACAGGTTGACGGAATGGTAAAGTTCAAAAATAACTTCCCCAATTTCACAAAAAAGTTTCTTTTTTACACTCATTTGAGGTAGAAACACATTTGCCAAAAAAATATCATGTCTGAACTTCCCACATGGAGGAGATTATTCTTTTTTTTTTTTTTTTAAATGAGTGGTGCATGCTAGTTTGCAAACTCTGCATCATGTTTATCACAGCCATGCACCTCAACATCTGATGAAATTATGCTTTGTTTAGCCTGTTTACCTCTGTTTTGGAGGTTGAATTGCTCCAAAACAGATGGAAACACCCCCAATTTGTAATTTCTTTTTTGTGACATTGTAAAAGTTTGCTCAAAATTCACATGACAATTAGATTGAAACATAGCTAGTCACAGTTTTAATCATTCTGCTTCATTCTTCCTCTGCAGGGTCTCCGCTCCATATCAGGTGAAGCACTGTAGGCTGCCAGGCCCCTGCCACCATTACCTTCCCTCCTCCTCAAGAGGCGTCATCCTTTACACAGAATCCCTCCACCCCACCTGGCCTCACCTGGCAAAACCCCATCAGACAACCACCACTGGCCCTCCCTTTACCCCATGGTGGCCCCAAGGCCCACCCTCTCATTGCTACTGGCTATCCTGGCCTGCACGGGGCCCGCACGCCCCTCGCCCCCCCTGCTGCTCCGGCCCCGGGAGAGAGAGAGGGACTCGGGTGGTATCAACATAGCCGTAGTCCACTCTGGCTCCTCCCTGCTCCCGGAGACGGCGGTGGTGGGAGGCGCGGGGGTTGGCGAGCCGGGTCTCGGGTCCGGTCTGGGAAACGGTCCAGGAGGAGGAGGCGGCGGAGGAGGAAGGGGGGTGACAGATACAGCCTCACTTGCAGGAGTTGTGGCCATGGCCTCTTTGTCCTCCTCAACATACCTGTCGCTGGCAGCACTTTCCACGGAGACTGTGATGACACCATCAGGTCAAGCAAACGTCATCTACCTGGCAGTGAATGAGAGCAGTCCAGGCACATTGCTGCTGCAGCTGTGTGAGCTGCTGGCCACTACACCTCTACAGGTAGGCACAGGACACAAAACACAATTTTTACACCTTACATTATGTTTGATTCTAAATAGATATGCATTTTGAGTTACTGAAAGATGTTTCACCTGATATTTCACCTTTTGCAACCTTTGTTTAACTCAGGGTTTGGTGTTTGAGGAGGAGAGACCACCCCCGCCAAACCGTGCTCCTCTAGCCCCAATGCTGGAGTTTGTCTCCGCTCAGACTGGAGTTCCTGTTGTTGCTGTCGGGGGAGGAGCCAGTCTAGGCCGAGAGCCACAGGTAAAAATGAGTTACTTGTTATTGCATCATCATCGTCCCCGTTTCTTTCATCTCAACCAAAGAAAGAAGTGTCTGTGAAACACAAGATAGAATGTAACAATTAAAAGATATGAACGCGTATTCTGCCTTCTTGAGCAGATTTCAGTTACATAACACTTTGAAGTTGTGGTCTACATGTAAATGGGAAATTTAATGAAGAGAAAATGTACAGTAATTTCAATAAAACAATGTCAGTCTTTGAGGGTGGAATAATATTACCTTTCAAACCAGTAGAAATCTGATTTTCTATCAATCTACTCTGTGTACAGCAGCATTAAATCTAGATACATGCAGTCTAAAAATCTATACATTATTTTGTTTCAGGAGCACAAAATAAATGTAAAAGAAGACATGGTGTATTATGTAGATAATGTAATCTAAGAAGTATTAATCAGCCTCTAACTTTTAACTTTGTTGTAAAAGTGGGAAGAAGAGAAATTGTTGCTTCCCTTCTATTCTTATTAAAATCTGCATCAGGCAGAAATGTCAAACTAAAGGGACATGCTTTTAGAGCCAGCATGGCATCTACACCTGGTGTAATTGTTTAAAAAAAGTAAAAATTGTAATCATGCTTCAACAAGTATAAATGTTTTACCACATACTGAATGAAAAAAATATTAGTGGTTTGAACAGTCAAAATATTCAGATTTTTTTTTTTTTTTGCAGTCAACTCAGGCTAGAAAATCTATAACTACAATCCAATAATTACAATAATAGTTAACATAGCCAGCTTTTTTGTTAACTTTATTTATTATGATTTTTAGTCTCACTTCTGATCATAGATCTTTTGACCAAAAATAGTTTTAAAAAATGTATCTTTGGAGGAATATGTACCTCATGTTATGCCTAACTTACAAGTTTGTTTGTTTGCGGTTTGACAGGAGCAGGTAGAGCATCATGTTTCATTTAGGAATTAACCAAGGGAAAATCCAATCGGAATGGGAAATGGAAAAGGAAAATCCAAAGAAGCACAAATTTGTATTGAATTAATTACAAAGAGTGACTCAGTGAGACCTTTAATGCTGAGGTATCTTGTTACAAAGCTTTTCATTACACAATCACAGTTTCTGCTTATTGCAAAAATGCACATTTCAGCTTGAGGGATGACAAATTCCTTAGGCCTGCAGTGTTATGGATATTAAATCCTCTCTATATCTTCTGACAGCAGAAATTGAAGCTCAGTGAGCAATCTCTAATTTATCTCAGATTAAAATCTACAATGTCAACTTCTTTTAGGAAGACATACGGCTTTGATCTTATCAGGAATGTGCGATGGAGAAGAGGGGCATTGCAATATCTTTCTCAGTATGGCTTTAGTTTCAGTTGTTGCTAACAGGTCAGCATAAAAATCACCAAGTAGGAAGAGACAGTGGCATGAATATTAATAATATTCAACCTGTTTGAGAATTTAAAAAACAAATCAAAACAATTGTTTATAAATTGATTGCTTAAGTGTTGAGGACAGGCCACAATCAGAGATCCAGATAAAGCAGTACAGCAATGGCAGGTGTGATATTCAGTGAGTGTGCCAGACTGTTTTAAACAGATCACCTTCACAGCATGATGGGTTATAATTCTTTCATGACTTGTTTGCTGTTATTGTTAATACAATAAACCTGGCACCAAGCTAACAGCATCTTAAAATATTCATTCATTAAGCAGATTTGTTTACAGCAGGAGGTGAAGATACTTTAAAGTGGCACGAGACATTATGTCATGCAGGTATCATTAACCTTTTAACATATTGCGCTTTAATCTAAAAAAAAAATAGGTGGAAATTGTTTTGCTAACTCTTTTACTGAATATGTATTTGTACACTGAAATGAACACAAACAAGGCTGATGATTTGAAATGGGTGCTATTCATTTCACCCACTTCATATTTGAATTTTTTGCTGCTTTGTTCCTGACATGTTCAGGTGTGAAATGAGCACAACATATTTTGTGCTTGTGAAGCATCAACTGGTTCCCACCTTCAAGAAGTTGTGTACCTGTTTTTACAATCAGTGATGTAAAGTAATACCCTGCACTCGACTTATTGTCTACTGAAAACTACAGAGATTATGTGTTGTTAGATGAGCATCCTCTTTGCACACACCACCTGACATTTTAGAGTCCTTCTCTGACCTCTCACATGTGCCTTCACGTCTCAGTCACTCAGATCAGCCGACTATCTGTAGCTAGAAATGCTGAGGACACACAGGAAGCTCAGAGAGGATTGGGCTTTTGCTGAGGTGGCTCCAGATCATGGGATAGTTGCTGTTGGAGATTACAAAGGCCTCTTATCTAGCCAGTGCTCAATCCTCTCTCAAGACCTACCGCTTTGGTTTGGCTTTCAACCCAATATTTTTGATAATGTGTTTAGCTTTTTGGTCAGTGCTTGCTTGTTTTGAAGTACTTTTTGAAATAAACTTGACTTGGAGATTATTGATATTTTGAAGTCATTCATAGGTATTTTAATGTGGGGTCATATTTCTAAATGGTTACTGGCCTCACCGAGCATCAGAGCAACCATCATTTGGGATGTGGTGTAATGAACTATCTTAGAAAAATAGCTGAGAAACCTGCTGTATGCAGCATGGAGACATTTAGCTCGTATCCTCTGGCTTTTAGATTATCGTTCCTTTTGCTTCTACTTTCAGAATCTCATGACCTGGATTTTTTTTAAAGGCTTAAACTCTCAAGAGTCATATCTTCCGAAGTAAATAAAAGTTTAAAAATGAGTCAAACGAGGAATCAAAAATCAGGCAATACTTGAGGTTGGTGTGCAGTGGAATAATATCTTGCATTTTGTTTTCTGGTTTAACTATAAGTGATCAAATCTGAACTGAATCAGCATGATTACACAACAAGCTCTCCTGGGCAAATGACACAGACTCTAAAAAGGAATGACAAAAACTGAGAAGAAGCAAAATATGAAAGAAAAGATGCATCTATGAACCATGCTTTTCTACATAATCTGTTGAACACACCATTGGAAACTATTTTTAAAACAACAAAATATGAATACGCTATTAGAATTCATGAATAAAAGTCATTTCATTTTCAGTCCCTCTTGCTCCAGGCTGCCAGTTTCCTATTTTTCACTAAGACCTAACTTTTTCTTTAAAAAATAACAATGCACATACAAACGTCCTTTCACTTTGACATTAGGAAAGCATCTAAATCATTTTTCAGTGCCTTGCAAATGTATTCACCCCCTTTACTTTGTCCCAGTTCAACTACAAATTTAAAGTTTTTTCATTGGGATTTTCTGAAACAGACCACTAAAGCAGTGCAAAATTGCAAAGTGGAACATTTTTCTTCAAATACATAGCCACACTGTTAACTAGTTGGTCCTTTTCATGCCAGTTAGTTGCACTGGATTTTATTCAGGTATTTCAAAATAAGGGGCATTGCACACAGCATAGAATTCAATTTGAAAAATCTTACATGAAATTCTTTTCTCTTATAACACTATGATTCCTTTTGTTGGTCGGTCACATAAAATTCAATTAAAGTACGCTAAGGATAGTAATGTGACAAAATGTGGAAAGGCTTAAGGAATAGGCATATTGTTGCTATAATGCAACAAAAGTACATCAGTGATAACAATGTTGGGATGATGAATCACCATTTTGTTTTCTATTTTGAAGCATATCAAGAATAAGTAGACCTTGTAGCAATACGTTTTCTAAAACGATGACTTGGGACGCAATATTAGTCATTCATTGTTTCTGGTGAGTACTCAAGGGTGCCAGTGATTTTATTTTAGCTTCATCTTACAAAAGAACTCTAAAACAGTCTTTATTCTTCAGCTGCAGAATTCACTCCTAGCAAGTTTCCTATAAAACCTTTTCTATGGTAGGTTAAGAAAAGCAAACACACTTACACTGGGAGTCAGTCTGCTGGTTTGATATCTGATATACTTCAGTGCATCATAACTGGAGGTGAGCCCTGACAGCATGAGACGATGGAATGTTATTCCCTGGCGTCATTCCCTTTGATCATCCACATGTACGCACAGATGCAGAGCCCTGATTACTAATTTACAGATATTCTCTCAACTCCCAACAAAAAAACTATAATTCATACAGTATTTGAAAGTGCAATGCCTGCAAAAAAAGAAACTTATTTTATTTTCCTCCATAAACTTACATTCACTCCGACCATCTGCGAATATGCATTTTGACATCTTAAAACTTTGCTTTTGTTTCGACAAGAATACACTGGCAGAAAAGCCAATAAAAATGAATTTCTTTTTCACACAGTGAACAGCTCATCTACTAACATTAAATATGACTGCAGTGGCAGAGAGGAAGGCCATCACTGTTTCTTTCATGCATGCTTGAAAGCTTTCTTTTAAAAGCCAAAGCTTGTTTTGACAGACTGCGTCATTCCTCTGAGCCTGCCCCTCATAGATTTAAACCAGTCAGACACAACGCAGAAAGAGCTGGAATGAATGGGAACAGTGTGATGTTGCCTGCAGATCCACTGAATAAATATGCTCAATCTTATAAGACACATATTCAGTACAGCTGAATGACACACCACTCTAATTAGCAGTTTATAGAGAGTTTAATGGAAAGCAATAACTTTTCTGGTATTTAATAAACTGAAGTTATATGTGAAATGCACACATTTTATTTGTGCGTCATGAATTCATTCTCTCTGCTTGCAGGAGAGCGGCTCAATCTACCTTCAGTTCACTTGCTCTACAATGCTCCAACTTGAGGTGATCTTCGAAGTCCTTGAAGAATATGACTGGACTTCGTTCTCTGTTGTCACCACCCGTCACCATGGCTACGAGGACTTCCTGGCCATGGTGGAAGGTATGACAGATGGCTCCTTCATTGGCTGGGAAAGGAAGAGCGTGGTGGTTCTTAATGTGACAGACGACCCCGGCGGGTCTCGCACCAAACGACTCCTCAAAGACAATGAAGCCCAGGTGAGTGATGGGAAACACAAATGCCACTTTTGATTGAGATGTAAGTCAGGGGCAAAATGGTTCATCTTAGCTCAAATCAATTGAACAAAATGGGGTTCCAACAACACCAGCCACTTACCTGAGTTTGCCTAAAAGCCCTTGAAAAGAAAGTGGATTAAAAAGAATCTAATTTCTGTGAAGCAACAGTAGAAGTAAGTATTTAAGAATTAAATGTCCCCGTCTTTCTCATATATACCAGCATCTCCTAACCTTTTTTTTCTTTTGAGCCCCCTCTTCTCTCCAAATAAAACTCACTTGTTTCCCTGTTGTTGAACTCATATGCACACATGCGCATGCACACTTGTACATAAAAATCATAAAATGCATGTGCAAACTCCAAAAGGTAAACCTGACAAATATATAATTTCTTTACTGGTGAAATAGTAAAGATAAGTTATTTTCTAACTAAAAGTTACCTTGATATTTCATACAACTGTCCATTGTTGTGATATATGTACCAGCTGTTACAGACTTGTTATATTTTGACAGTATTGTAGATGTAACATTCAAAGAGAATTAACCTGAAGTTGATCAATTTGACCTCATCTGACAAATCAGAAGAGTGCGGTTACCACGCCTGATTGTTTATGTCCTTAATGGCCCGACTGAGAATTGGTCTAAATGTCAGTAAAACGAGACCTAATTTTCTAACTAACCCATTAATTTCTCAAATCATTATGCAAATGTAAGTGGGGATCTGTTAAGACTGTTCACGTCTCTCATTCATTTAACCCTAATGGATACACATCACAAACTTGTGTACTAAGTGTAATGCAGTTCAGCTTTGTACATCACTTATTTCCCAAAAGAAGCTTGAAATCCAATTTATATTTTTTGACTTGGAGTATAGTTGTGTTAATTTTAGATCATTCTAATTTCAGTCACAACTGGAACAAGTCACAACTCCAAAGTTTGGCTGGGATTTTGCGAAGCTATAGATTTATATCTCTTTTAAACAAAACATATTGCAGATTGTCACCATGCACCCCTGCTGACACAACTGCTTCTATGGACATATGTCTAATTGGAAGATTTTTCAGGGCTTCCATGAATGTGTAGTATTGTAAATATTTAAACTTAGATTTAGAATCATTCTTGTTTTGCAGTTTTGTGGTTCATTCCAAAAATGGAATATAACATACATTTGCCGTCAGACTGTTTCTCTATTCCTACCCAAAGACTTTTTCTTACCTTTAAAAGATTATGGGAGGTTACATAAAAAGACTAATGTTTAAAGTAAATGCACAGAATGCGCCTACTTGTGAGAAGTAATGGTTGAATAAACATCAAGCAACATTTTGCCTGACCTTACCGTTGTCTTATTCATGGAAGGAGGGAAGAAAGGAATTTCCTTGCAGTTTTTTCCCCCACCCTTCTCTTTTCTAATTCTCATCTCTGCATGAGTCAAAGTTACCTGAGATGACCTCTCTTTAATGTTTTACCAGTTTAATTTATATTCAATCCTTACTCTCACTTTTTTTTTGGCTCATATTACAGTAAATGACCTTCGTAAAGATAAGTCTGAAAAAAAATGAAAGAAAGACAGCAAGGGCAGCTGGAGCAAAGGGAGAACATTATGTAATTATACTGAAAGTAATGTGACATGTTAAATGGGGGACATAAAAGTGGTTTTGATGTGTCAGATTATTTTTGACTCTACAGCTCTTTGACTCTTCAGACATGTTATTCCTTTTAAAATATGTTTCCTTATTTTTTGTTACTGTCACAATATTCAGAATATTGAATCCAAGAGTCAAAATTAGACATTATTTAGAAAAACGTCACCAGCTGACATTCTACTGGCATTCTTCTAAATACCTGCTTAAGCAAGTTCTCTGGCAGTTGAATTATTCGTTGCTACTTCCCCCTCAGAGACTCACCTCCTCAATAACAAGACTAAATAAAAATCTGACAGGGATGGATGGGTCATGTTTTTGGAAGTTCTCCAAAAACATGCCTGTTTTTGTCTTTCTGACCTCCTTTGCTCTCAGGCTTTTGTCTTCCTGTTTCCTGTGTCAGCATCATCAATTTGAATTTGGTATTTTCAACAACCGTATGAATGTGTATGTCCTTGGAAAAAATATCAATTTCCTGTGTTTACCTTGAAGTTTTGGAGGCAGCTTTTGTTGATGAATGCTATATGAAGTACAACATGTTTGGCCATGACAGAAAAAGTTAACAACTGTAAGCTATTCTCAGGGAAAGTCACCAATCTATTTTTACCAACTGCTGATGTTAAATTTGTGAAAACAAAAGTTTCTTTATCTGTCTAAGAAAAGTAAATACAGTTCTTGAAGAGCTTGCACATTGCCAGCATCCCTCAATTGGAAGTAAAGACACATGGTTCCACTGAAGTATAAAAGAAGAGTATCTAAATGCTTTACTTGTATGTGCAAGTCAATATCAGTCAATACTAGGGCTAGTACATACAGTTTTTCGCCCATGAAATGCAATGGCTCTCAGACCACTTACTGTGCAAGACTCCACTGCTAAAGAAAAAGAAAAAACATGATGAGGCTTGTTTATATTTTGATGCCAAAGATATGGACAAACCAGCAAGACACTTAGAGAATATAACATCTTAAGATGAGACTAAAGCTGAAATCTTTTGATGACATTTCTTATACCAGGTTAGGAGGAAGAATAGTTCTGGACTTTACACCAGAAACAAAAATTCCTACAGTTACATTTGTAGGTGGCAAGATCATGGATTTTATAGTTATAAAATCTGTTGATTTTATAACTGTATTAAAGATCGATAGAAAAATGTACTCAGAGTTTCTTGATAAGAATATGGAGATGAAATGAGTGTGGAATGCCAGGCAAGACAATAGTCCTGAACACACAGCTAAGGAACGTTGCAAACTGCAGTTTTATTTTTGAGTGAAATACTTTAAGGGATGAGTCAATCCACTTGCTTTCATAATAGTGCTGCATTAACACGACCCAGATCATCTATTGATTTAGAAACACATTCAGAATGTTTTTGATCCTGATTTTCTCCTACTGTCTTAAGTACCTTGATTTATTTAACTCTTAGTGAAAAAAATACTTTTTCTCCTGTGAAGGTTTTATGTTTCTTGGTGTATTGGTGGCAACTGCAATCTGTTTGCCTCTGCATATATGTTATGCAATCTGCATTGTGATAACAGTACATAAAATAAGCAGATTAAGGAATTTGTTCATAAATGCGTGAAAAATAAAGTGGTTAAAGTGATTGTAGCTTGTGAGTTCCTTTGACTGAGCTATGCACAAATGATAAGAATTTATCTTTAAGAAAACATTGCTCTGTCAAAAGTTGTTTGTTTTTCTTGCCCTGCCTTTGTGTTGCCTTCATCTGACAGACTAGCTAAGATGTCAAATTAGGTTTTACCACCAAATGCTGTTTTTTTATGTTTAGAAAAATTCACTGTCCACTCTACTATTTTTAAATATTTCTTTTCATTTGAAATGCAGCTCATAAGAGTTTTGCAAAAACATATATTGGTTTTCTATCTTTCAATTGTGAAATGGGTAGCTTGTTCTCATGAAATTTAATCTGTGAATTTTTCAGGTGTCTTCTAAAAGCTCTGCAATAAGAAAGTATTAAATTCTCTTCACATACTCTCTGTAACCCAGTCAGTACTAGAATTACTGATTTCATTTGGTTCCTCTGCTCTGAAGTGACAATAAAAAGATTTGTCTTGCAGAAACTTTGTGACTTTTCTCCTTAGAACAAATGTTTCTTGTCACTTTTGTACTACTTTATTACTGTACTTGATTCTTTCTTTACACATTAGTGTATTTAAATTGATATTTGAAGACTGCATTTCTTATATACACCTCAAATTAAAAATATCTTGCCTTGATTCACCCAAAACATTTCCTTCTCCTGAAAAACATAGACAGACCTATAACCTCTGAAAACCCTCTTAATATGAATGTATTGATGGGACGTGTTATGCGCATAATCTAAAGCACTCAGGAGGGTGCAGCACTGCATGGGCCATTTATTTTACTTCAGAACTTGCTGTTGCTAATTACCATACGGCAGGCATTGCTTGATGATTTGTATCTCAGTACTGTGACTGGTAAGCAAGGCAGCAGGCATGCTGGTTTTCCTCTGCATGCCTCACTTAAGGTTATCATTACAGAACCAGAACACGAAATGAATGACAAAACACTATTGTAAAAAGGAACCAGCTGCAGAAAGCTTATTTGTTCCTTTGTTTTGCACTTTAATTTGATTGCTTAGAAGTTTACTTCTAACCATAGTCTAATGTTATTCAGGTACACACCCTGAAAGATTCTTAAATCATCATAAGTTCATACAAACCCAAATTCTCTGAGCCAAGGAATGGAATTAGATATATTTCAAAAGAGATTTGAGATTATTCCAGGCTTTTGGACTATTTCTTTTCTCATTTTGTCTTTGTGTAACGGAATCAGACAGGATCCAGAGCAGAAAAAGGAGAAAATGTACTGACTGCATGATGAATAAACGATGAAAGATGAACTGATTAAAGAAGAACAACACCTCTGTATAATAACTTATAATAAAACAATATGTAAATTATGTCGATAACTGAAGAAGGAAAGAAAAACAGCCTCATATATATTGATTATATAACCTACGACCAACTTTTACAAGACAGTAGCACACACGATGTTGTTTACCAAGTTATTATGACTTGTTATAGACATGATGAAAATACTAAAGAGAAGCACTTACTTGGTCCCAAAAACATAACATTTTTATTAAGATAAGTTAAGCAACACAAATAAACTAGCTAAAGTATGGAATGTGGGTGCTAATGCTAAGCAAGCCAGGAGATAACCAATGCAAAATCAAGCTATTAACTAGACTGTCTCCATTGGAGAAAACCACACAATGGATGTATAGACTTAAAAAAAGGTTTGGAGCTTTGTCACTATCTCATCAATAACTTTTAAATAACAAAATCCAAATTTCAACAGCACATATTTAAATCAAAGCTGTAGTGAAATCAGCACAATGTCTTCTCTATGTGTGGATGCAGATTTATTTTGCCTGGAACAAGATTTCTAATGTGACTAAGACAGTTAAGCTTTGTCAAAGTACAATATGAAGACTCACAATTGTCTACAGAAATCCATAATGTGATACCCAGGCTTTAAAAAAATGGACGCCTGTTCTGACAAAGTGATTAACATGATATGTAATTTTAAAGAAAAAAAAAGTCTTTGTGGGTTGTTTGTAAAGGTAGCAGCGTACATCTTTCTTCAAATATTAGAGCAAAACTACAATTTACAAGAGGAAAAAACAGATAATTTTTACCTCATGAGATAAAGATTTTCTATGTAAAGACTTTGAATGTATGTTGACTGCTGGAGGTTTGTGATAGCTATTGAATGTCTATGTAGACCTCATGCCAACCTTGATCCCATCCGCTGTCAGCTGAGTAGGAGGATCGGCGTCATCCGGCCATCTTCTCTGACGTGAGTCACAGCAGTAAACATGCAGCATGTGATTCAAACGCCGCACGCCTGCTGCTATTACTGCTGGTATTCCATATTCCAGTGTTGACTGACTTGAGTTTTTATACCCTCACTCATTGTCTTCCGAAATGGTGGCACACATTTTCCTCAAGTGCTTCCTCTGAGCAATCATCTGAAGGGCTCTCATGAAACCCCCACCCCTAAACACACACACACACACACACACACACACACACACACGCCCACGCCCCCCGTCAGATTCGCACAGATTCATTTAGCCTCCTTTTTTTTTTAATAACGTATGAATGGAAAATAAAAATGCAATCAGAACAAGATTCCTAATTTTTCAAGTACAGCTAATTTAGCTAAAAATAAACTTAACAAAGGGCAGAAATCTGTTAGATGCCATGTAACACTGATGTATAAATGAAGAAAATGTATAACTGTGAGAGAAATATATAAAAGGTCATGGAACCAAGTAAAAAAAAAAAAAGAAAGAAACACTGATCATTAAAATGGGATCCAGTCGCTCAACCTGCATCTATCACCATGCTTCATTTTAACTGATGCTATGCTCTATTACCCTACTGGTTATGGCCACCACCTGAACCCCTCTGTCTTATCATTCACCTCCAGGTCCGTCTGCTGTACTCCTCCCTGGAAGAGGCTGAGCTGATTTTTCGGGCAGCCTGGGCAGCAGGTCAGGCTGGGCCCAGTCACATGTGGTTTGTCGTTGGACCCGCCCTGTCTGGACTGGGATTGGAGGGACTGCCAAAAGCCTTGTTTGCCATCAGGCCTCAGGGCTGGAGGGACGAGCCACGAAGGTACGCGCCAAGCTGATGGTTCCCTACTGGTCTATTTGGGTTTTATGTTGCAATAGATTTTTAGTTTTTCCAATAAAATTAATGACAAATTCATTCTGGCAAATCAGCTCTTCCTTCCACTCTATCACAAAGCCTATTCCACTCTTAGCAAAAGTCTAAAATAATTTTTCAGAATAAGATTGCATTAAAAGCACAACATATACATTAAATATATGATATTACACACAATGTTCCTATTAATTTCCCTTTAATTTCCTCATGTTAGTACCCATGCAACACATATATTTAGTAGGAAAGACAGGGCACTGTGAAAGCAGCTTAAGCAAATATCTAATTACTCTAGACATAGTCGGTGAACCACTGGATTCTCTTCAGTTAAACCTTAAACACAACAAAATGTCACTTAACACTCGCCATTGTATGCGTCTGCACAGTTAATTGATTACAATTTACCAAAATGGATTTGTTGTAATGCCTGACTTCTCCTATTTCAGAAAGTTTTTTTTATTCCTAGTTTACTAGTTAGTTTTTTTTTAGCTGAATGAAGAATTTAAAAGGATTAAGAGAGTTCTGCACTTCGGAGCCTTTAGGCAGCAAAAACCCAACCAGGTGATCTGAAAAATGCATGAGGATCAGTGGGAAAATAAACATTCTCTTCTTTATCCCTGATAAACACTTTTTGCAAATCCACGTTCTTTTGGCTTTGCAGCACACAGAGGTACTCAAAACCGTTTTAAGACAACACCGCTCCATGCATGTTCCATCCTCCATGACCTCATTTTACAGCCCAGCTTTTCTCCTTGCTTTTTCTAAATGGATTGACTGGGTGGATCAAGGTGAGAAGTGCCATAATTTATTCTCTTTTTATTTTCAAAGAAAGAAAAAACAAAAAATAAAAATGATTTTAAATAAGCTTCATAATGCAGAAAAAATATGAAATTCAAAATTAATTTTGTTCTGTATTCCTACATTACAAGTAGCTAATTTATGAAATTGAAAAGATATAAAAAAATAAACATTTGTAAATAATGAATTACTATTGAATCTTTTATGTTTAGTTTTCCATCAATGACATGTCAAAATACAAGCTTTTTAAACCTTACCATCCATCTTGAATCCACTGAGATGCAGATGTTTTCAACAAGCAGCATTTTGCCTACATCAGACTTCCAGAAAAAATGTTTTGCACATAGAAAGCCCAAGAGAGCAGCAGAGTTGTCACTAACATGCATATTGTTGTAGTTCATTCGAAAACACAGATGTAACAAGACAGGGGCAGCATACTTAAAGGGATGTGATAAACAGACACATGTTCCTTTAAATATTTAATGAAGCCCAGCACCTCTTTTCCAGGTGAAAAGGTTTATTCAGTGTTTAACCTTTCTGAAAAGGAAACACAATTCTCCTTGAATTAAAATCCACCCTTTTACCACAAGTTGGTGTATAAATCATTATGAAGATTTTTAAAATAAATTTGCCTTTTATTTTTTTCAGTTCATTATTTTAGTCCATTATACATCTCAAAGACATTTCACATTTTGCTTGTTAAAAACTTGACATTGGCTGATATGAAATTCTTTAAATATGAAGATCAAAAGTACCATAATAATCATGTATAACCTGATGTTTTTGATTTATGTGTAAAGAAAATAATAGACCATTGTTACTGCAGCTGGAATAACGTGCTATATTAATGAATCATGAATAACTAGCTAATAAATTATTAATACAATGTTTATTGGTATCTTAAAAGTCACTTTACTGGATTTGAAATTCATGTTGGTAATTTTAGGAGCTAGTGATACTGGACTTGATAAAGTGCTATTCAAGTAGAGGCCATTTACCATTTGTTCTTGAGGATTAGTTATTTTCAACTTTATATCTGTTTCAAACAAAAACCATAGTTATATATTCAGGGATTGAATATGAAGACAATGTAAAGTACAACATCAAATCAAATTATATTTGACAGATTATGATTCCTTTCCAGACCAGAAAAAAAAACAAAAACCCTGCAACAACTACAACCTCCGGCTGGTAGTTTGTTGTTTACTGGAGTCACATTTCCTTCATGTAAACTATGCGTCAACTAAAATGATGGTTGGTATGAAATATCTAGAGGTGGATAATATATTCACTGTCAAAGTAAATTTCTTTAATGTTAAAGGGGTTTTCATCATGACTAAAGATGGGTAAATATGGTTAAAATTGCCATTTTTTGTAGGTTCATAAATCTGTAATAAATACAGAAACTGCCGAGTTACAAGATGAGGAACAATGGCACTAACACCTTATCTTAGTTTTATATGCACAGTGTATTTTAATGGTATGGTCTGATTTATGTTTCCTGGAACACTGCTTTGACTTTTCTGTCAGTTTCAGAATATACAATAGAATAGGAAGACATAATAACAAAAGACAAAACAGCCGTGTTTTATTAGGTTTGTACTTTATTCATTTATTTGACATTAAAAAAAAAATAAATAAAAAATACATTTTCACAGTTTAAGGGTTCACATTAATCAGAGTCAGTTTTGGCCTTAAAGTAAAGTGCCTATTTCAGCTGGATTAGTATTTCTGCCACAGCATTTTGTGGTTGCTGGAGAATCTTCGGAGAACTTTTCTTCACTGAAAAGAAGTGATAATTGTGACATGGATCAGTAGTTTTGTGAACATAATAAAAAAAACGTGTCCCCTTTTGCAGAGTTTGGAATTTCACCCGCAGCCAAATCGTTCTTTCAAGTCATATGTAAAATTAAATTGTCATTGCTTCATAAGCTGATTCAAAACATCAAACCCTGCAAGATAAGATTTTCATTTATCACAACTTCATCACTTTTCCTTCCAGTATAATCAGGAAGCATTCTAGAAGAACATGTAAGAAATAAATTATCTCTCCCCGTTTGAAATGAAAGTAAGAAGAAAAAGCTGAGTGGTTGTTTCCACTCCTCAAGCTACTTTTTGCTCATTATTGTGGATGTTTATGTATGTGTCCTTTTTAATGCTGGTAAAATTGTTTTACTCTCATCTGGATAGGTTTTGTGTTCGCAGAATTTTTATACTTAATTATGTTCTCAGTGTATTGTTGGCTTAGCTTCTCTTTGATTCTTAGTGGGATTTGCATCTATTCCTTGCCCTCTTAGTTTAAGTGGTTTTACTTCTCTTAGTGCATTTCTTTTTCAATTTGTTTTGGTTGTTTAATTTTGGTTGACTTTCCTCCAAGAAATGGCTCTGAATCAGGGTCTGAGGACTCTTTGGCATATAGTTGTATTCTTGGCTGTAATCAATCTACTGACACATTACAGCATTCAAAGTTACATTGAAACACCCAGAAAACAAGATGGCATGTGACACTTCAAATTTATATCCTTTTGAACTTTTGAACTCTTGCTTTTTCAGCTGCTCTGTGAGCATTTTCAATGTCTGAGTTAAAAATGTGACTCAGAAAATAAATTTAATGTTGTTGTCTTTGGTTGCTTTGTTTTGCTTTTTTTATCATCATGTCAAATGGAATCCAAGAAATAACTGATAGGTTTTGTTAAAAAAAAGCAGAGTCGAGTCAACGGTTAAATAAAAAAGTAGTGCCTTCACAAAGAGTCCTGCATTTCTTTCAAGCTTTCCACAGATCAATGACTGATCTATTAATATTTCCCTAAGACAGACAACAAGATATTTTTATTTACTGAGCACCTGAATAAATTTAGAACTTTGACTTTGATGCATGTTTGTGACACGTATTGTTAGATTTAGATCTATCAACATAATTTGCTTTATTTTTCTTCTTTTAAGCAGTCATCAGCAGTACAATTATTCAGGTAAACCGATAATTCCAACTAACAGAACAACATTTATATAGGCTTATATTCTCCATAGCCTTAACACCTCCCCTTTCCTTCTTAATGAATTATTTTCCTCTATTCGATTCATTCATTATGTTTTAGCATTTTTTTAATCAAGCAAATTTTTTTAGATATACTGAGCTTTCATCTATGGTGTGGCGCATATGTATTTATGTCCCGTGCTCCGTTTTGCTTTGACAGATTGCAACTATAAGCTTAGCATTATGTAGTTCTCTATATGTCTTAGCTAATAAAAATCAAGACCAAGAAACACAGCAGACAGGTCAGGGATAAAGGTAGTGCAGTTTACTCAGGGTTATTCTATAAACAATGTCCTAAGCTGAGAAGATTTCATAGAGCTCTGTTCAACCCATCATGGCTAAAAACACAATGAGGAAAAAGTCTTACTTAGGGTATAACTATGGAGGTGCTGCTGAGGTCTATTGCCCAAGCTACTCTCAACAGCTCCCATGAGGTGGTAGAATCTTTTAGCAGGACACCTATTAATGGTGCACTTAACAAATCTGTTTTATATGGAAGGGTATAAAGGAAAAGACCATGAAAAAGCTGTTTAAAAATCACCACCACTGCAAAGGGAATAGGGACAACATTTTGAAGACTGTGGCTATGACACAACAACCGTGGTGATTTTCAAGGGTACAAACAATTTTTCAAATGCACTATTAAAGTCTAAATATTTCAGTCAAAGGGCCAAAGGAAACTGCTACTTTAACCACGACCTGATCTATCACAGAAATGTTATGATGCCAAATGAGTGTAACAAAGATTGGATGCCAGGTAGTGCATTAAGAGACTGGTTCTTTTTTTCTTTTTTGGCATCTTCACCCTTTAAAAGATTAAATACCACATAAAGCTTGTTTTCTTTGCCTCTTCCACTTGTTTTAAGTTGATCACCCCTTCAGTGTCCATCACTCTTCTTAAGATATTTGATCCTGTGTGACATCTATTATCACTTCCACCAAGTGTATCTGCTTGCAGTCATAAAAGCAGCACAATGGCTGTTTGTAAATCTATATTTCATTTAAAATTCATCCCATCTTTTTCTACAGTTGCAGTTAAGATGTTGAAAACCCAACTACGTACGCAGATAAAAGTAGAAGCAAGAAAACAGAACTGCTGTGAATTTTTAAAATGGTTTTAAATACAGTTACACACAGCATTTTCACACACCTCCACTGCGCCCATGAGAAGGTGCTGCATCCTTAGATTTTATGTTCTTTCCATAGAAAAGGAATGTGAATGTGTTCCTGAAAATGGCTTCATGGAGAAGAGAATAAAGTGAAGAGAAAGAACAGAAAATAACTTATTAAACTTATTGTTCTTCTTTGTTATTCTCTCACCTATATGTTTTATATGTATTATATAACATTTTGACATGTTTTAAATCAAAGCTATTTTACTTATGAGACTTGTTTGATAGTTGATCTTTATATTTAAATACTTAAAAGGAAAAACAAACATATACAGTTTTGCTGATATGCAATGTGACACATTACTTGTCAAAACATACACAGCTTCTAAGACATGAACATTCCTAAGAAGAATCCTGGGTTTAAAGCATCAACTTCCTTTACTAAATCCTCCAAAATCACTGCACCTTCTTTGACCTGATCAAATAAAGATTTGGCCTGTTTAATGCAGATACAATCAGCAGGCTTGGTAGATTATTAGCAACAGAAATCAAATTTTGAATGAAGTAAGTAATTAGTTGATTCCAAGTACCTTTTAATCTGATTTGCCAATCAAATTAAAAGATAAATGTAAATGTAGAAAATGTAGATAAAATCATTATTGGCCTTTGATTACATGCCAGATCAGATCTGGATTTAAAGATTGGAAGTTATCTGGCTCAAGTCTGCAAGTCACCATAAAGGATTGAAACATCAAAAATGGAATTCCTTAAAATTTTCCATTTTAAAGTGGTAAAAATGCCATCTTGCATGTGAATTACAGATACAAGAAAGCATAACACTAGACAGAGCCACCATGTAAAGCAAATTTATTATTCTCCTCTTAAGAAGTCTTGTAAAAACTTATATATCGGAACCCATAATTTATGGGATTCAAGTACATCCTCTGGGATTTATTTTTTTTGCTACAAAAATAAATCAAGCAATAAATGTTAATATTCCATCATAATCAGCATACATGATTTCAGAAACGCTAAAAATAACCTAAAAAATTTTTTAGCAATTATTGCGGCAGTAATTCTGTGTGAAGCGATTATTTAATGAGGCTCCTTTCACCCTCCAGGCTTAATTTGTTGTTACCAACGTGTTTTCTTTAACCCATCCTTATCTTAAAAATGGTCTTATCTAGGATAAGTTACATAACAAAAAGATAAGCTCATAAATGTTGGATTGTATTTTGTATTCAGATTCAAAAGTCCTTGATATTTTGTTAAATTAGAAAAGGATTAAAGGATTTTTACCATTTAATTTATAGAGCTGAGAGGTATATTTGATTTCTTTCTGCAGTTTGAAGATTTCCACATCTTCAGGTGTACAAGCAAGCTTTTGGGCTTCCATGACTCTTGCCCAGTCAGTCTATGTCCTTTCATAAATTTCCCTTGGACCTCAGCAGTGTCAGCGAAAGCCCTTTAAAATGTCCTATTATCCCTGGCTCACATTCTTCTCTTGGCTATCTTGCAGACGTATTGCCAAGGGAGTTTCAGTGCTCACTCATGGGGCGATGGCTCTACGGAGGGACCAGGGGGCCAACAGTCGAGCCCAGTATGCAGGGAACTGCCAGAGTGATGGAAACCAGACCCACCGAGTGCCAGACAGGATCAGGTGAGAGGAGGCAAACGGAGCTGAGGGGATGCCTTTGATTATTATTGCAATATAAAGCTTCAGCTTGAAGGAGTGAATGTTGTTCCATACATTTGATGGGGCATCCAATCTTGTGAGATCTTGTGAGATCAAGATTGCTTAGATCTCACAAATCTCAGTGAAAGTTTCAAGGTGAAGGTAGCTTAACATTGTTCTATGTTTTGAATTTTGTACATGTTTTGTGCTGACCTGTAGACTAACACTCTATGCCGATTGAGTGTCTCTGAGTGTGATGCTTTTGGAGCTGGATTATTTTTTTCCACTGTTTATTTTCCAGTCATATTGAATGATTTTTGTCAGTATCATTTTAAGGAATATAAAAAAGGAGAACAAAGAAAAACAAGACATTAAAAGTTCTTTGCTGCAACCAGAAAAAAAAACAACTATAAATCTATTATTTAGAAATAAGCTGTTGGCAGTAATCATCCTGGGAAGTCGTTTCTAGCCTTTTTTTAAACACCTAATTCATTCAGAATCAACAATAGATGTGTTGTTGGTTTTCTGTTTAAACTACAAACAAATTATATCAAACAGGGTACACAGTTAAGGCAAGTTTTATTATTACAAATAACCACATTAACTAAAAAAAGCAATTTTGACATTTTAATTTCCAAAGGGAAAAAAAATAATACATAAAACAAAGATGCAATACAAGCTTTTCATTTTTTATTTATTTAGGTGATGCAAACTTCTGCACAATCTTCAAACATCCATATTTTAGACAATTCAATTTTCCTGTCCAGAAGGAAGGCAGATATGAGGAAGGGACATGTTCCAGGTTTTAACTGCATGCTTGATTGGCTGCTGCTCTCTGGCCCGATGCCCTCAGGGAACTGTTTGGAGGAGTCCGATTTTCATGTTTTCAGCTGACTGCGTTACAGGAACTGTCTGTTAACCTGCTGCCACTCTGACTCTGGAGATTTGAATTCAAATTTACAAATGCCACTGTTAGACAATTGAGTGGTGGAATATTCCAAAATGTACTAAAATGTATATATTTATGAGGAACTTTTTTATTTCTTTTAATCAAGTGCAATTCCTGAGGCGGAGGCCTAACTCGTTTTCTGAAATGTAATTATTGATTGAGAGTGTTAAATGGACTTACTTCTGACCCACAACACAAAACCAACAACACTTACAAAAATGAATTTTTCAGAGACAGTAGATTGATGATGGTATAACATCTTTCTAACACAAACAAGATTTCAGAAGCCAGATGAATAGACACCACAGGTTGCATTCCTGTTCTTTTTGATAAAGTTAGCAGTTTCACTTCAAAAATCGGTGAAACGTTCTGTGCCCATCACAGTCTTGCTTTTATATTCTCTCAATCAGTGACAGGGTTGTCTGTCATGTTGACAGGTATTGTGGCTCAAGGCAGTCTTGTTGAAAAGCAGAGATAGTCCCCCGTACTGCTGCATGAATGACACTTGTAATACATGGAGGATTTTATTCTCAGGTGATACACCCTTTCTCTAAAATGTTTCTGTTTTGACAAAAGTCAAGTCAAAGCTGGTACAATTGTGAAGCTACATTCATATGTAAATATGTAAGAATTTAGGACACAAAGAATTTCTCACTTTGTTTGAATAAAAAAAAATAAAATAAAATACTGTGTTCGCAAAACAGCTTTGCAATATGGCTGCATATGAGCCCCTCCTGCCTCCGGTCATTCATAAATCATTGGCTACATCACTCTCATGGCTAATGAACTCTAAACTGCCTTACTCTTTAGATTTGACACATCTGCAGTTTGATCATTACCTAAACCTGGTGGCCTGGAAACGTAACAATAGCATGCTCTCTTAAACACTCTTATGTCATCTTAGCCCTTTCAGAAATCACAACCCGATTGCCACAAGCTATCTCAATCCCAGTTTGAAGTGTCTGTGAATGAACCAACAGTCTCACTGCAGTTTACTGTTTCTCTTTACTTGTAACCGCAGCTGTAAGCATGCAAGAAGATGAGAAATAGTAGAGTTTACAGGAAAAGGAGGAAATTTTCTTAAGATTTTTAGAGAAACTATGAATGGCCATGTTTTGTTTTTTCAAATGAAGTAAAGATTTTATAATCTGCAAATTGTGCCTTAAAAAACCTGCAATCACAGTACGGTAATCCATTCCAGGTTTGTGCATTTATTGTAGCATGTGTGTAGCACAATATGACAACACAGCTCAAAAGCTACTTCCTTTCTTGCTTTGAAATAAGAGTCTCAAACACATGTAATAATGGTTAAGCTAACAGCACACAACTCCATACCTAAGTCCCCTAAAAGCTCATGGCACCTGGACATATGAGAAATATCAGAAGATTGCAAGATCTTATGGCAGTATCCACTTGGAACTGTATCTATCTCCATAATCTGTGCACTTGATATAAAAGGTTGGCTCGCCTATATGATCTCATATTCGTCAATCCACTGATCAGAGATAATAAAAATGTGACAAACGCTTTGCTCCCTTCAAGTGTGAAATTGCAGTCGAGGCTTTCTGTAGGCTTGTTTCATGAGCCTGAACTGTCGAATCAAGTAGCATTTCAATGGTTTTTATCATAATCACCAGACTCAGTAAAAATCTAAATCTGTCATTGGAAAGTTTGAGATTTTCATCTTGAAAGAATTGCTGCATTGACTGTTTTTTTTCCAACAATTTGTTGGAAGCATGAATTCTAGGAAATTACTGTACTTTGAATAATCTCATGTTTTTGAATGTTTTGCACACAGCAAGTTTCCATACTCACATCTGTATCAGCCACACACATAAAAAAATATATTTGTTTCACAGATCAACCTACTACTGCATGCATATCATAAAACATAAAAACAACACAACTGATCACCATAAATACAGGTATAGCATTCATGCTCAAACAAATCTTAAAGGGCCACAAATAAATTTTTCCAGTCTAAGGTCTTTAAATAACTCAAGCATCACAGGAATTAGAAAAAAAAAAAACATGCTAATTTAAAGTTCCTTTCAGTTTAGCAAAACAACCAACCCCTTCACTGTGTTTGATAGTCAGATCTATCAAAAATATAGATAGGAAGCTGTTTATGTTGGTATCAGCTGTCTATGACTGACACCATTTTTTATTTAGTATGAAATAATAAATAAAAAGAAAATTAGCTGTATTTAAAACTAAAACCACTTTTGGAAAAAAGGGTATTCTTGAATCTGAGAACTCATACTTGGACAACTGGCACTTGTAGACAGTAAATCTCTAAATGCTTTTTCTAATTTGTAATTTTTCTTTAAACCAGACTGTCTTTTATAGAGTGTACAATAAACCTTAATATTGTCATCTTTGGTTCATACAAATTCAAAGTATAGTATGAATTTCCAGCTAGAAAACATGCAACAGTTTTTTTCACAGGTCCGAAATGTAGGCACTGCTCTGTCTTCTTCACCGCATCAATTTTGTTGTGCGTCCATCTGAGTCTGGCCAACATTTAAAGCTGTTTGCCCTCTACACAATCACTATTGGTGGAAAGATGGGTCAGCACCACTTCCCCTTAGTTTCAAAATTAGTTATTTGCTTTTCCCAGTGTTGAGAGCCCAGTTATTATCTGTCCACCATATGCCCAGTCCGTGTGTCTCAGCTTTATGGGCTTTCTTATTGTCTCCTGAAATGAGTCAGTGAGTGTGAGGGTGATGGTTATGGTTATGATGGTGTTACTGGGATGGCAATCAGTGCATTTATGAGTGTCCTGTGATTATAGTTGTGGAGTCAAAACACAGCCATGCGAGGAACTGGTGCTGAAAGTAAAAGTAGACGACATATGATTACCAATCTTTTCTGGCTGGGGTTGATTGGTAAGAATACCATCATTGGTTGATGTATTTACTTGATAAGCAAACCAGTTCCGGTTCAGGGCTGGTAGAAGACTAGTTTTAATATGCTTTAGTATAAGACATAAAGGTGACTAATAGCTATGTCTTAACCTGATTATGACTCATATTTATAATTCTTCAACATTTTATATTTTTTTAATCTTAAGACATTTGGCTAAGAGAGCTCAGCCTTTTTATTGCCCAAATCTAGACAAGTGATACAGTATATCTACATTACTAAATAAACAGGTTCATTCCGTTTCATAATGAGTGTAAAACCTGTGTTTGGAAGGCAGATATGAATTTTACAGCATTCTGTACTGCTTGGCTCCAAATGTACAATTACCTCTGTGGTTTGGTCTATGTTGAGTGACAAGAACTTTCACCTGCTGTGTGGGTGCCCATAACTACCATGCTAAATCCTATATGGGTAATAGTTTCATGGCACAAAAACCTGTCCCCTTGCAAATCCACATGACCTCCATTAATCTCAAAGACTGGAGTTACTTTCTTTCGTTGGCATCCTTTGAATTTTGTGACATTCACTTACTGTATTGATTCACTAAAGGATCCTCTGGGATTTGCCTGATAAAACCTCCTTATACCATTTGGTGGCTATTCTAACAACTCTTTAGTAACAGTTCCTCTTCCTTCATAGTGTTTTGTTGTCTGTATGTGCTGCAGTCTGTGAAAAAGTAGAATATGTGTATTAACTTTAGGGGGGCAGACAGATAAAACATATTTAACTTTCAAACTCTAAATCTTTACTTGTGCTTCCCTTTTTAAAAGATCAAAGTCTACTGTCTGAGTTCACAGACATACTGAGCAGTGATATCTGTTGTGAAGCTTTTCTATTTAAAAAAAATAGTTTCTGTATTTTGTTTTTAAGAAACCAACATTAAACGAAAACAACCATTCCTCTTGCTGACTACTGAACAATAGTGTTTTTATTCACAACAACCCCCTCCCTGACAGTTGGCTCAGGTGGTTTGGAAGCAAAGCACAATAAAATAAAATTAAGTATAATAAACGACTCTGGAAATATGAAACCACTTAAAACTTAAGTTCATTTGAAGCTGATGTTGTTTTAGAGATTTATTAACTTAGTTTCAAAAGTAATGAGATCAGAGTTTAAATTGTTGCTTCTCCAGACATAGTTTCACACCATACCTCATAAATCATTTACACGAGGATGCAAAGTGTGGTTAAATAGCCTCATCAGCGTTGTGCTTTATCTTTTAATGAGAGGCGTTTGAAAACAACCTCCACACATTTTGCTATTGTCCTTCCTAAAAGTCTCTATCGACAAGTCTGTTGGCTTTTTGTGTGTGCTAACAGCTAAAACCAATGTGTATTTAAGAAAAAAGGCATCACTGTCACAGCCTCGTGACCCTAATCATTCACCAAAAAGCCAGAAATTCTCCGCAGTACAATCTGCACAGAAGGCTGCACAAATATCAGGACATGCACACACAGAGGGAAAAAAAGAGATGTGTGAGAAGACTTGAAAGGCAGGAAATGTGTGTCATGCAAGTTTGGCAGGCAGAGCTTGAGACGTGTCGAGGGGAAGGATGGATGAGGGAGGAGA
Source organism: Xiphophorus maculatus (assembly GCF_002775205.1). Classification (NCBI taxonomy): domain Eukaryota; kingdom Metazoa; phylum Chordata; class Actinopteri; order Cyprinodontiformes; family Poeciliidae; genus Xiphophorus; species Xiphophorus maculatus. The sequence continues at coordinate 11,334,988 of NC_036455.1, read as the reverse complement.
GGGAGTAAATGGAAGACAGAGATGACAGGAGACAGAGGCAGTGATAACGGTGGTGGTGATGTGACTGTCTACTCGGAAATCATTTTGCAACTTCAAGCTATACAATTACAACTAACGGCAGTGAGCCAGAATGCAAACTTGTGCAATTAGATAAATGAATGCATGACAAACCACAGAGAACAGTCAGAATATGACATTTAAAATATGTGCAAAAGAACAATTTGCAGCTCACTGGAATTCACTGAAACACAATGGGGAAATCTAATAGCCTAGTGCCTATAGCTAATCTGGCAGAACAACTAAAGTTATAAATCTATTGGAAATAGTGACTGGAAACTTGACGTTTATATTATCTTTATTGTAAATGCTTTTTTTTTTCCCAGCTGCGAGATGGTTATTAACATTATCTAAATACCATCTATGCTGATTGAAGACTGTGAATACATAAAAATCAAGTGCCAAACAATTTTTATGTTGCTATTAACAAAAGAAAAACAAAATGTCACTTGATTCTAAATTAACAACAAAATCTGCATTCTGACCTCTGCCCGATTGCACAATGTTTCTGTAACACAGGACAGAAGTATTAAAGGCTGAGAAGTGGATTATCCTGCTACAGAGGTTTTTTGAAGATCGAAGTAACACTGAAGGGGCAAGTCTTTCTGTTTTTTTGAGACCAAGCTGTTCCATATGAAGAAATGCTAAAGCATTATTTATTTTTGACAAATATTTTTTTTTTAATCATTTCTGTGGGTAGCATCAGAAAATTGATTAAACCTTGAGGTAATAAGCTTTTCTTACAGGACAGAACACAACTGTTCACAACTTCGGGCGATGGTGCAGATGGTGGTAGGAGTTTGTACTGTAAATGCTGGGTTGCTGGTTCAAATCCTGGCTCCATCTGTTATCCGTGTGTGAATGGGTGAATGACTGAATATAGTGGGAAGCGGTTTGGGATCCACTGGCTTGATAAAGCACAATACAAGTACAAGACATTTACCCATTTGATATGTAAATGTCAGGCACAGCCTGACTAAATCACCAGTCCTTTAGAAGGTAGCAATACATCTCATTAGGACAATATGCATGTTTACCTGTACAGCACATATAAAGACAGGATCGATAATCAAATCTTTATTGTACTGTTGTGTAAATATTTAGGAGTCACGATTGACCAACTTCTCTATTGAAAAAACAAAACAAACAATATATTTCCTTCGACACCTGAGGTCCTTTTGAGCAAGTAAAGAAATTCATGTGTTTTGTTCCTCAGTGATCATGAGTGTTCTGCAAATTTCTGCAAAACCGATATGAAAGATTTTCTTGTGTTAAAAATTATGAGCTTTTTCATCAAGTGAAAAATAGCTCTAAGATTGAGGACCACCCAGCTGAAAAACTGTATGACTCATCTTGTCATAGTAATATTTTGAGATTAGCTAAACACATTGTCTTTGACCCTGACCACACTGCTGTCATCTGGTCAAATATACATGGGTCCACAGTTTAAACAAGTTAAACAGAGAATGCTTTTTCAATCCCCAGTGTGGGATAATTTATTTGGATAATGAAATAAAAGAAATGTTATTCAGAATGATATGTGAGACTGTTTCTTCGGAGTCATGCAACATACCTTGCATTGAATCCTCTTTGGGAAATATTATCAGTCTAAAAGTTTATAGTATGTCTTTGCTAGGATCTGAAGTAGAATAAAAAAAAAATTGTTACAGAAATGTTATTGTTCAATATAAATAGAATACTTACACCTCCATACCTGGTGAGGAGGAATTTGTGGTATTTATCTTTAAATCTAAAAATATATGCTTCATAGGTGGGAAATGGGTTCCGTCCTTGTGGGTCCTTTCTATATTTTCTCACCTTGATTTTATCGTTTGTTTATGAGAAAGAAAATGAACAAGGATGAATTTGTAAAGCAGCACCCACAAACATTCATTGTCAGCTAGAAATAATGGTAATTTTTTGTTCAGAACACAAGCTTTGTGCTTTGAAATCCCTTCAACATTGTTTTCTGTTGTTACTTATCTATTTAACATTATTTTTGGTCATTTTTGAGCTTTTAAAAAATGAAATTAATAATTTACAGGCTAGAGTTAGATTTAGGGAAAGAGTCCTTTCATAAATTGAAAGTTTGTTTTACCTATTCAGCAAATGTGAAAAAAAGTAATGCTTGGCATAAATATTACGGTAAGCCGTGACATACTGCCTCAGTTATTCTTAGTAGGATTCTTTGTATCTGATGAGCCTTGAAACTCCACACAGCTGGGTCTGTCACACTTTTTAAATTTGTAGATGTCATTTTACCTCAGCACCTGCGCGTTAGTTCCCTTTTACAACATGATAGTCTCTTGACAGATTGAGACACTCGTCAGATTAAACCAGATAAAAACCCCAGTCATTCTTAAATGGAACCAATAGAGGGATTTTATTCAACCACCCCAAAGTCAAGAAGGTTTAAAAATGAGTTTGGAAAGGACTTAATCCTTTCCGACAGATAATCATGCAGTGTATTGTATGAGAATATGCAAAATGGGGATATGTTAGCTGAAGAAGAGAATGTCAGATAAAGAATCAAAACAATAAGATGCAGCAACATGAAGTAGAATGGTCTGTGCATTCCTTTATGGCAACAGAAAAAGTATGTTTTAATGTTCTATTTAATGTTTTTAAATTACATTTTGTCATGCTTGGGCAAAAGTTCAAATATTCAAACAAAAAAGAAGAATGTAAGACATGCAGGGAAAAGTACAAAATGTGTGATGTAAGGAAGCTTAATCCAGATGTAAAAAAAAAAACACCCCAAAAACAGTACAGTAAAAATTAATTTTAAAGAAATGTGACTTGGAAACAGAAAAAAGAAGTGCAGACCAAGAAAATAAATGGTCACTTATGAGATAGAAAATGAAGCAAAATAAAAGAGAGATAACTGGAGTGAACTGGTGAAACATATTTTAGCTAATTAAGTTGAACTCAGATCAGAAAAATTCAGAAAACTCAGATCAGCAACTAAATGAGCTCATACTGTTTTTATCTTGCTTTTAAACTTTTATCTTACTTTTATCTGCACAAACATTGCATGAAATTTTGTTGATGAGAATCTTTGAGTAAAATTACACTCAAACATACTTAGGGCTTCTTCCTCTAACTCAGATATGTTTTTTTATTTTTGCTGTTTTTTTGCCTGTTTGTTTTACAGCTACATTATGTTGCTGTGTTACACCTACAGTAAATGCTCTCTTATCATTGGAGTCAGAAATTTTCATAATAAATCAAGGATGTTAGACTCAGCAGAGATTCTGGCAACTCATCAGAGAATGTTTGGACTATGGAGTTTAACATTCAGGCAGTTTCTATCTGTTAAGGATGGAACAAAAACCAACAACAACTCACATGCCACTGATATTATTTTTTTTTTTTGCATTGTAAAAGGGAAAAGTTTGACAGATTTATGTGCACCTTGCACTCTATCAATTCCACTAATTTCCACTCTGTCTCCTTAATTTGCGCTTTTTAAAAAAATAAATATGCCAGATGGTGACGAATAACTATGAAAAGCTTATGTTAAACTTTCACCAGAGCTGCATGAGCAGAATTTGTCCATAACACAGAGAAATTATATTTTCAATGTTTTTGCTGCAAGAACAGTATAACTCAACAAAATGTTTTCAACTTCACCCAAATTTAGACCAAGTAGAAACATTGTGTTCTTTTAAATTAAAATTTCTGCTTCTGGACTCTAGTCACCTTGATGAATTGCAACTCATCTATTTGGTTTCTTTTGTTCAGTTGGAAAATGATATTCATGAACTTTTGTTAATCTCGTTTATGCAGCTTGTTTTTAAGCCACTCATACAGTCTATGCTCATTATCAGTGGTCCTTTTCCCACTCTGTTAGGCACTCTATGACCACATTCGTATTATACTTTGTGTGCAGAAATACTGGCTTGCAGTTTATCACTGCACAGTGCAACATAAAACCTCCAGCATGTAAATACGAGGCAGAATTACGGTTATTGAGATTCAGCTTTGCACACTGTGCTAAAAACAATGATGGCACTCTTCTGAACATGGAAGCACAGGAAAATGGACACCTAAAACACTGAAGGGTGTATCAAGAGGTTTGTGTTTTTAAAAATCACTTGAATGTTTCATGAATTCCTTCTACAGATACAACATCAAGCTTTTTTTTGCCTTGAAATATCATTCTGTATACCCATTTGTTAAAATACTTTATGAAGAAATCAGTCAGCTTAAATAAAAACACATATGGGAAAGAGTTTAGATCTTTTCTGTTCCTCAGCTTCAAATCTTCTATCAAGCTGGCAAATTTTATTTGAAGGTTTTGTAACCATTCAGTCTTTTCTGTAGTGTCTGCTCCAAATCTTGACAAATGCACATGATCTTTTCCAGTCTTAATATGACAGACAGCTTTTTATAAATTATGTACTTCCATTTTCAGATGAATCACTCAACTGCCTCCTCTTTCTTGTCTGTCAACTCTGAGTTTAAAGAGGCGTTTATATGAAAATGCTTTTCCTCTACCGTTTATTTTAGTGTTTTGTTTACTTTGTTGGCTTCAAGCTCAACATTCTTTTGAGGTTTTCAAGCAGACTTGAACCATAGGCTTTCTATAGATGTCTCAAACTTTGGTTTGGATTATTGGAATTGATTTTTCTCATTTTGTGACCAATCATAAACATGGCAGCTTATTGTACAATTTGTGTGCTTTAAAATTTAATAATGTATGTGAGAGGATTGTGTAAGAAAAATTCCCATCCCACAGTTCCTGTTGCTTATCATTTTAGCACCTTCCACTGAATGATAGGTGCTGAATCTTATGCACCTAACATTCAGGTGCATAAGATTCAGCTATGTTCTCTGACAATGGTCAGTGAAATTTAGTAAAACAACCATCCAACTCCAAAGAAAAACTTGTTGAAACTTCTATAATTATGTCCTTAGTAGTCCCCATCATTTATCAAGACAGAAAAGGTCAAGCTTCAGGTCTTAAATGGGAAATCACAAAGAAAATCTCCACTCATGCCAGACTAAAGCGGGCCACTCATCATACCCTTATACATTTTTCTGAAACCCAGTTGAGACCTTTTCAAATAAAATTGCCAGGAATTATTAATAACTGGACAAATGAGCCTCAATTTACATAAAAAGGATTCATTGCCGTTACTTTCAAGAGCATTTTTATGAGTTGAAAAAAGTCTTTCATTACTTTTCCTTATTCATTGCCAGGATAGTCACTAATCAGGAGGCTCACCTAAATAGCATTCCTTTTAGTCTACATACTTTTTTTAAACAAATGTACATTCAAGGTTTTGCATTTTTGATTTTTTTCCTGTACAGAATTTTTACATCTCCATTCGTTTTTTAACATGTTTAGATTAAATTAAAGTCCATTCCACCTATGGTTAAAAAACATGAACTGTGCACAGTTATGCCCACAGCAGAATATCTAGACAAATTCAAAGCTTAATTACAAAAAATAAGTTTTATTATGTTATGCTATTAAGAATTAGAGTCATTTTTTTCATCGATAAATTCCCAGCAGATGAGATGAAATCGGAAAAAGATTTGATGATATCAGCCTTTTTGGAGCATACATTAGCCATGATAGTCATCTTCCTCTCTATTGTAGGAATTTATTCTGCAAAGAGGAATGTTTTTACATAATATAAAACATCATTGTAATTGAGGAAAATAAAAAAAAACATTGGGATAACTCATCTTTGTTTTTTTAAAAAGTGTAAAAGTGATATCTGTGTAAATCTTCCACCGTCTTTGAAGTTTCTCTCTCACTCATTTTTTACTCTTTTTTCTGCCTCACTCCTTGTAATACTGCCCAATCACATTCCATCAGTCATCATGTCTGCTCTTTTTCCTTGCCCATCTTTCTCTCCCATCCTATCCCCTCTTGGAAAAGTGGCCCCAAAGACTTCTGATGCATCATCTTGGATTCAAAAAGGATAATTGGATTTGGAAGCACTGGGTCTGCTGGCAAACAAGAAGAGAGGAAAGGGGACGGGAACACAATGTTGGAAAAAGAGAAGGTGATAAGGTGCAGCATAGATGGTAGTAAAGAGAAGATAAACAGGAAAGTTGGAAAATGTGTTTGCATCAAACATGCAATGGTGCAAAATACCTACAGAGTAGATCAATTTAACAGCTGCACATTATAATTATGAATATTTTGTCTTTGTAGGTTTACAGCGGTTTTGTAAAGACAGACATAACCTTAGATGATGTATGGGAGCTATCACATCATTTCCTATAAGTGGTATGGACACCAGCTGATTGGGGCAGGTGACTGAGTGAGAGAGCATGGTATGGAGTTTACAGCTTGAGACAGCCCATGTACTCGTTGCAATCTTTAATATCTTTTTTCTTCATTTTTTATTTAGCTCGCTTCCTTTTGTTTACAATATTCTATCTACTTTATGATTTCCTAATATTTCTGTTTCTTAGTTTCTTTATCACCTTTTTGATTTGTATTTCAAATAATTTCTCTATTAAGATATGTTCTGCTGATTGCTTTGTAGCATAAATTCTGTATTTGTTTTCATTCAGCTTCTGTTTTCTGTTCCTTGGCTTAGTATTCCCTAAATTATGTCCATCTTCTGGTCTCTCACTAAGCTGTTTTCAGTTCATTTATTTCTTGTTCCAGTTCTCTGGTTCATCTTTCTGAGAAGGTTCTGTGTTCCCTCATTGAGTCTTTTTGTTGTCTTATCAACTCTGCTTTCTGTCTGGATTTGTTTGTGTAAGCAACTCTGAAATTATCTTTCTAATTCCCATCCTTTGGATAACAAGATTGATTATTTGCAGCTTCATGTACACATATAGCACATTCACTCACAAATTAGAGTGAATCCAACTGATTGTACTTGTGGCGTTGCAACCTCCATTCTCCTAATGCAGTGATGGGACTGCTGTGAAACTGTTATCCTGATGATGTAGTTCACATGCGACTTAAAATCCAATGCAGTATTGGAAGTAGTGGACGCTGCCACCAGCCTTTAAGCAACTCAGAAGTTCTCTACCAATGTCACCCTGGGCACAGGATGGGAGAAAGACACTGTGAACTATCTCTGTTAAGCAGCTTCACCTGTTTCTTTCCAATCCTCTAAGCATAAAGGTACTTTTGATGATAGCTAAACAAATGATTTCCAAAATGTTTTTATTCACACTTAATTCAACAACAAATTTTACACCATCACATCTTCTGTACTTGTTTTTGCTCTTTTGTCACACTTAAAATTTCAAGTCAATAAATAATGGTTTCACATACTAAGGGGACAAAACTTTCCAAACCAACCTAAATCTAAAAGACTGCATTTCAGACAGTTCACGGCATAACACTTTTTTTTTTCTTTTTCTCACTTGACATGTTTTACTTTTATGAAGTATGAGCATATCATAAAATGCAGATGACCAACTCAGCTTGCAGCTAGCACTCACCTCCCTGTGGTGAAAGGCCAACAAGAAGTCATGTTCTCCACAAGAAGCCGGAAAACAATCGCATTACGTGAGACCTTATTTAATCAGTGTGGGAGCTAGCAAATGTTCACCTGATCCCCGCAGGTGAAGAACACAGAATAGGTGCTGCTGATATGCAGTTGACTTGTCACATTTGCTTCATGGTAAATTACTCGTTGTCAGTAGGTATGAGCGGATCTCCTCTGGCTCTGTGACTTCCTCTGCCACCACTGTGGGAGCCGTCGGCTTTGTGGAGCTCACGCAGATGTACTCCGGCACATGAAGACACTCCCCTGATATCCTCGCTGCGACTTGTCCCATCAGTGGTAATAAAGGCAGCCACATCAGTATGATGATGGAAGGGAAGTACTGGGGTGAATGTGTGGTTGCTGGCTTGTGCAGGAGTCTAACATAAGAACTGCCATTCCTGCTTATAATCATGAAAATGAGAATGTAAAAGGCACCTTAAATTCTTCCCGACACTATTTGATGTTTAAATAGCTGCTCCTCTCCCTCAGCTATTACACCAGTTCCTCCCACTCACTTCTTTTCCTCCTTTGTCTGCCTTATTATTTGTCTGTTTGCGCGCTCTGTCTCCATTACTTTTTGTATTCTGAAATGTTTTATTATTAAATTTCCTTCTTCATCATGGATAGTTCCTAACAAACTCCATGTTAAAGCACAAAGGTGTCCATATGGACTTTAACCACCAGCATCCCTTAGGGGTTTATTGACTTTGTTGTCATTTCATCTGATCTGTGTTTACGTCTTGAACACCTCGATGAAGAAAGGAGGAACGTTATCAATTCACCACAACCTGGTAGTGAGTTGGCCTTCTAAATAAACATTTTTAAGTGACATTTGTTCAAATGCATTTAAAATAGAAAGGACATTATCAGATTCTGACACATCTTTCTTTCTTTCATTGCAATTTTGCTGATACTTAAAATTGGCACATATTTCTTCTTATTCTGTCTCTTAACCATCTTATTTGTGTATCTTCCTGCTGGTACTCTTCTCTAGTCAAACAAGCTCAGGCTCTGCAGCTTTGTTTCAGTTGAGCCTTAGCCATGGCAGGCATTAGCAAACACATGTAATGTCGAGCTTTGCACATCGTCTTGACAACCCCCCAAAACACAGAGTTAGAAAATGGAGAGGAATTAAAATTTGTAAGAGAACATGTCACAACACATAGTTTTTTTTAATGTAGTTTATTTTCCTTAGTTGCACAGAAATAATGAGTCTGAATACCTTTATTTGCAATTACATGTTTTTATAACAGAATTCTACAAACTGATTAACATAATTCAATGAAAATCAATTTAGTTTATTCACAATTAAATGCTTCTAGTTGAGTCTTGATAATTGGGTTTTGTGTTTAAATGGAATACATTTTCAACAAAGTAAAAATGAAAGCCTCTCAGTTGACATAGAAAGAACAAAAGAACAATTATTTATTTTTATCAGTAAGGCAAAAAAACAGGTTGACAAAAGTAAGACCTAAGGACAAGGCCAAATGTAAAAACAATGATTTAAGCACATCAACAAGGATAAAAATGTTTTTTTAAAAAAGTAAAATAAGTGGAAAAGAGATAAACAATGTCTTCAAAAATGAATGTTTTGTTTCATGGTACTCTCCTTTTTTCTTAAAACCTTTGCCTTTGAGAAATCAAAACTCCAGCCACATAAATAATGTCATATGTGTCAGCAAGTTGTTTTTTTTAAACCCAGTCCATCTAGATTCCAAAGCATGAAGCAATTATTCTTCTTTAGACCAGAGAGGAAAGGCATATTTCTTTCACACATCTCATTTTTAATATTTTTGTCTCCTGGCTTGCTCTGTGTCCTCCCCATTAAATTTGTTGAGTGCCATTTCCTTTCCACAACTCCTCTTTCCCATGTGACAACTCCAGTCCTGAGCTGTGCACCTTAGACATTATCGATTTTATTTCATTGTCTCACACCATCAGTGCTTGGCTCTCATGAGCTCTTGAGTCATCCATTCATCATTATTTCAGAAATCACATGTTATCGACACAAACTCGTGTTTCACACACCAGTTGTGCTGGATCCCATGTGACTGCATAGCCTTGAAATCTTAGGTTTGCCCTCCATCAGTCATCCTTCTGTCTCTCATTTATACATGGCTTCCTCTCCCACTTCTGTCCACAAGTGACAGTTGTTAAATGATTGAAGATCCATACTTATGAACTGGAAGTGGATACTGGACCTTGACACCAACAACCATTTTTGCTGAACCTCCCAATATGACTGTTGGAAGCTGTGAAACTTGTATATACATGCTCAAAAACATATTTTTCTCAAATAGACTACATTTGGAAAAAAGATCATTTTATAGATGTATATTGTACATAAAAACATGGGAACAGCTATTTACCAAATGTACAGGGACAATAATCTAATATTCAATAATGTACAGTGTTTTCAAACCCCTTCTCTATCATAACAACACCACTGTCCTCATGGACCCATTGACTATTATATAAACACTTTGGTGGTGACAGTTAAGGGGTTAAAGTTCACTGCATTCATGACAGTTACTGATGTAGACTGGTGTAATTTAAGAGTTTATGTTCTGCAAGTGATAGATGAAAAGATTATGCTTTAAAAATTCTGAAGTTTCTTTTAACTGCCATGCACAAAACCATCTGTCTTTGTCTCAACATGTATTTTACACTATATTATTAATTTGTCTCATTGATGACATCTACGGTGCATGTGTACCCTTACGTGGTATGTCTTTTAAAGAAGCAGACTGGTACAGTCTTCTATTGGAAGAGGGACAAAATAAAAGTGGTTCAAGGATGTTGGTGAAAGACAACATCCTTGAATCACATAATAGGACAAACTTTTCCCAAACTAAACCCTTGTCAGAATTTATTTGGAATTACATATTAAAAATGGTTATGTTTTTGCTGTTAAAAAGATCCTAAATTAAGCAAGATTTGCAAACAGAAAAATTGTAGCTATTTAGCATGAAGATTAGCTAACATAGGTGCAGTCTGCCATAGTTCTAACCTCCCGATGGTGGCCAGATATTTATAATAGTATCAGTAATACTATTAGAATTTGCATCAACAGACACTTTTTGTGCATGTTTGATGAGTTCACTTGGTTAAGACTTTGAATGGAGAAGCAATGCACCCCTTTAATGAGGACACAGCATTTGTAGGGAGAGATGAGGCAATGTGAGACAGGTGACTGACAAGTTGTGTAAACATTACTCTTTATTTTATTTATTTTGAGTGAAGTAACTGACGCTTCTGATGACTTGTGAGTTTTAAGGAATGCAGTTGAACCCAGTTAAATGACACGTAGCAGACTGTGTGGCCTGCTTGTGTACATCTGCAGAATCTGAGTCACACAGGATGCATTTTTATCTTTACCTCTGTAAAACTGTCCCTTGCTGTGGTTTTCATGGCCACAAGCCTTTCATTTGTATGGTGTGATTCATGCATAGGCCTTGTTCTTCCCTTTATATGCTGAGCCTATGTGTGCAATTGCATATAATACAAGCATTAGTCTCCACAATATTAGAGCGTTCCACAGGACGGGACTTGGCCCCACAGCAGTTCTATCATGAAATATGATGAACTATGAATCATATTTTTTACTGGGAGAACATTGGGGAGAGAAATAGCAGTGGTATAAGAGGAGAGGTGTAGCAAGGGAAAGAGAAGGTAAAAATGGCTGTTTTAAAAGCTTAAGCAAGTACATGTGATGCATAAAGAGATGTTAGAGGGGGTGTAACACTAATGTAATAATTTGCTGCAAATGCTGGATAGCATCACATAAGCAGAAATGTATTATGCATATTAGTATTTGCACCAGTTTTGTTTACCATTGAAGCAATTAACAGTGTGGAGTTGGGCATTTGCACAGAAAAGCTATTATCAACAGTTCTGTACTGTATAATCTGTTTCTATTATGTTTCTGTACTGTAGATTTACATCGCGTTCTGGGGACATTATGATCAGCTGCAATCTAAATTATATTATTAAATAAACAGACTAGTACTCCTTTAAATAAATTAAGTTAGTGGACTTGACTTGGTCTAGAACTTTTCTCTTTAGCTCTCAGGCTTTATCTGTTATGTACTCTGCTTTTATTTGCAATTTCTCAGTTTTCAGGTCATTAGGGCCCTAGGAACCCTCCATGGACCCAAATATATATATATATATATATATATATATATATATATATATATATATATATATATATATATATATATATATATATAGATATATATATATTGTTTTTTATTATTATTTTTTTACAGTGAAATTACTTTACTATTGCTAATTTTACTGTACTGATGCTCTACTGTGCATCAGATTAACACATTTTACTAGAAATGAAACTACAAAAGCTGCTGGATCATCATTATGAGTATGTTACTGTTATTTTAACATTAAACCATTTACAGCGGAAACAAACAAAGAATTGGACCCTTTGTATTAGCAAAAAATATTCCTGCAGCAAAACTAATGTTTTTTATAATCCTGCATGGTGGACAAAGCCTGACCATCAAACAAAGCAGATATGCAAGCCGTCTCACTAGGAGGATATACTTTGTCATTTCACTTTACACTAAAAGCTGTTGACAAAGCCAATATCCGTCTGAATATTACATTTGAGTAATCCTCTTTCTCTCAAAACACAAGTCACAGCTAAACATTACCACAAGCTCTGGAATCCCCGGTATAATTCATCTGCCTATAGCTTTCAAAGGCACTTTGAAGATGTTGTTCACCATTCAGTTTTAATACCAAAAGTAATGACAGTTCTTACAGTGATGAATACACTGCCGTTTTAAAACAACGAAGTCCCTCAGGATACCCGTACCAAGGATACTTACAGGAAAACCCTGTGCATATTTGTTGATTATTTTCATTGCTAACTTCTTGTGACCACGCCTTTGTCCTTTTACCAATTGATTCTTTCACAGTTTTGGTTGTTTCAGAAAACATTTTTAAGGTACCAAGGGCCATCTACTGAACACTTTATACTGACCATCTGTGAGTTGTTACCTGATTTAAGAGAGTTTTTTTTTTCTTCTTTAGTTTACGGTTTTTTAGTACTTCCAGGGGTTATCTTCAATTCAGTAATGTTAAAGTCCAGTTTGATTAAAAAACAAAAAACAACAATTGTTGTGCAAAAACACTGCACAATTAAACATTCAATAAAATGCAAACAATTAAGGCATGAGAAAATTTAAGAAAAGAATGAAATGAGACACAGGAGCAATAAACAACACAATTCCAATAGTCAGAACTCGTTCTGATTAAAGACCAAATAAGGAAAAGTAGTTTTATAAGCACCTGATGTGAACGGACAGTTTGTTTCACAAGTTAGGAGTAGTCACAGCGATGGTCTGCTTTGTGCTAATGTGAGAAAAAAAATATATATATAAAGATATATATATATTTCAAAGCTGTTAAATGTTACCCAAGATCTGCATCAATTTTCAGTCGAATTGAATTTTTTTGGTGCTAACTATTTCCAGGTATTGTTGCTCTTGTTAAATGTATTTGAATTGTATATATTTAAATTTTTAACCTTTTAGCTTGAGTTTCTTATGTTAGGTCTGAATTTACAGTAAAAATTATTTGAAAAATTATTTTCAAATTACATTTTCATGCAAGGATTGTATTCAGTGATTTTATTACTTCTTAAAATATTGAGAACTGCAGACCAGAGTCTAGCAAACCATCAATAATAAATGCTGAACAATCCTGTATTTTAATTAAGTGAAGCAAGAAATGGCTCTTGATCATTTTGCCTTACACAACAGTCTTTCCCGCTTCTTGTTTTTATCTTCTCTCTGTTTTAAAGCTTCATCTCGCTCTTTGTTTGCTTTCTTTTCTTCTTACTTCTGAAGAGGTTGCCATGGTTACAAAGAAAGCTTTCGTGTAACAGGCAGCAAAGAGGCAGAATGTTTCCACTGATGGAAAATCGCTCAACTTCATACATGACTGCCATTATTGGTTTATGTTCAGGCAGAAGTCTAAACCATTATTCCACACTGTAAATCACACAGGCAGGCATATAACTTTGGCACTGTTTTGATCATCCTTCTGCCTGGATAAATCATATTATGTCTGTTGTGACATTTTATGTGTGACATCCTGTGATGAAGCCACAGAATCTTTCTTTACTGCAAAAGTTACCATTTATCCATTATATTTTTGTAATGTTTCTATTAATATATGATTTACATTTGTAAGATTGTCAGTAGTATCATTGAATATTTGTTCATATAAAGATTTCAGAAGATGATTGCTGCCTTCTGCTTTTAATTGGTCACCAGGAATAGTTACACCACAAATAATCAGTGCAGATTGTTCAAGATACTTTATTTTCACCAAAATTACTCTGATAACTGAATGCTTGCATAACAGGCTTTTAACTTTTTTTTTTGCAATCCAAAGCTTCTGCAGTGATAGCGGCTCAACAGGAGATGGCCTTCGGCATGATTGGTTAAAGCAAACAAAGCAGAGCTCACAGTAGGCCAATAGAAGAGCAGCAAGCTGAAGGTAACTCTTTTGTCACCAAGTGACGGATTATGAACCACACTGAGGCTAGAAACAGGGACTCGGCATACCTTTAATGCCACAAAATATCTAATATGAGCAATGGGGCTCTTTAGTCAAGGTTTTGGTAGATCACTCATTCAATAGATAGTTTTAGGTTGTTCTCTTACCAATTTCAACATTTTGTAGCCCTAAGTGAGCTTGATTCATTCCAAAGGTCTCTTTTTATGGCTTAACTGGCTGAATAAATGGAGAAATAAAGAAATAAGAAATAAAGAACCACAGTTGTACCCCTGAGTCACTGCCTTTCAATCACTGACTTGTTTTCTCTGTCTTGTACTTCTCCTTTTATACTTAGGTTTTCATCTGTTCAAAATCTCCTGACGTACATTTCTAGCCTCATGTTCTGTATCATTATATTAGGGAGAAAGTCATATTAATTCCACAGGGAATTGTTCTTTTGTTGCTTGAAGCACAGCTGTCATGTGTCTTTGTCATGAATCTGTTGATCTGTTGATTAAATTATGCTTCATCTCAAGTCTGCTGCTCTGTGAGTATCATTCTGACTGTGAATCACGTTTACCTGTGAGGCAGTCTTCATTCTTTTGCATCCTCTTTCCTTCATAGTCACTTCTCCTCTTCAGATTCATGTGTAGGAAGTTACATTTACTGATGCCTGAGGATACAGGAGTTGTATAATTATGCACTGCTTTGTGGTAGTATCTTAATAATTTTGAAATTTTGTTGGATATTTGTCTTGGGAAGCTTGACAGCTTGTTTTTTTTTTTTCTATTCTGTACTGTGTTTGATGCTACTTGTCATCCAGAACACTGAAAATCTTTAACTTTCTTGATTGTATTTTTTCTCTTTGTGTCCCTCTCTTTTTTAGCCTTTCTGTCTTTTTGTTTCTTATTCAACAGATCCTCCTGCTTGTCATTTTCTTTTGTTTTTGGCCCTCCTGCTGCTTCATGACATTTCGTCATGGTTTTCACCTTTAATTCTCTGCTTCTCAGCGTTGTACTCCCCTGTCAGCATCAAGGGAAAAAAAAAAAAAGAAAATTTCATATAGTAAGGGTGAAGTTAGATAGACATAAAGACCGCACAAGCAGATGACAGAAAAGGTGAAAAGGAAAGAAGGGAGCTTAAAATCATCCTCAGACTAACAGTACCTGGCTAAAGTGAGGAGAACAATTTTGACTTGTGCCACTCTGAGCCTGAAGGCAGTCATTTTTTTCTCAGGTAGAAGCTGTTAAAAGAGGAACTCCACAGAGGCTTTGAGATGTCAGTCTACAGCAGATGCTCATGGGCACGGCGGCAGGTCTTAGGCCTCCTCTTTTTAAACTCCAGAAATGAAGTACAAACTGTCACACATTAGTGGAAGATTAATTCAGCATCACATTCGTCAGTGTCTTTTTTTGAATTGCACTTTCCTGGTGGGCGTAGTTGTGTCTGCAGCAGCTGTGCTGAATGTGTTCTGGCTGAAGATTTACATCAGCTACTGCAGGCTGACATGATTACTTACACAGTCATATTCTAATATTCTGTTGATATAATGGTTGCAGTGTTTATCATTCCTTTGCTTACCCAAATGTGTGATGGATGTTGTGATTATGGGATGTGGTAAAATTTTATTTTACAGCAACCTGAGAGTAATTTAGCCAGCAGCCACCCCTATCCTTTCAGATTAAAGTGAATGCATCCTTTTGCTTTTTTTCACGAGAGTGGAAGTTCAATTTCACAATCATTTTCAGCTGCATGGCACTGATACTTGCATTGGCAAAAACATATATCAAACTCAAAACTCATGCATTTTTACTGAATCTCCTCACAGTGGGATGTTATTTTTATTATTATTATTATTATTTTGGATACAACACACCCCAGATTCAACCATGTACCCTAAGTCCATCAGCACAGAACCCCTTCACCACACAAGCAAGAATCCCCCAGGTTAATTTTTTTAGGAGATGCTTTGAACCTTCTGCTCCATTAAGTTAAGCAAATGTTTCACCGAAACAGGTCTTAAAAAAAGTCATGATGAGTGTAAAAAAATAATAAAATGTCAAGTAAAATATGTTTTTGTCACTAATAGAGCTAATATGAATAGCTGTTCATCATATTTATCTAATGGGGTGACATTCCCACAATAGTCAATCATGGCTTCAACTTCTTTGGCCTTATGGAAGTCTGCAATGACATTATCTTGTTTCGTGCCATAAAGAATGGCCCATTGTATCCAGGGCTTTTACAGATAATAAAGGTAGCACAGAAATAAGCTCTTATCATGGCTGACAGATATTTCTGGGACATTTCTATCAGTAAGAAACCCTCCTGGGGTAGAAAAAGAAAAAAAAAACTGCTGAACACTTTGTCTTCCTGTGATTCTTCCTACGTCAGGCTTGCCACAAAGCAGATGGGACGGAAACTGTGCAAATGGCAGACACAACAATGTTTTTCTTGTTATGGTTTTATAATGTGTGTGGGCATTTATTTTACAGATAAGCCAGTGATGGTTTTCAAAAGAAAAGAAAGAGACCCTCCTGTGATGATAATAAGTCAGCTGAAATGTCCATGAGACTTTGGGGGTTTTAGTTGGGGTTGATCATCACACTCAATAGAAGATTTATCTGTAACAAATCTTAGATTCCAGTGATCAGTCTCAGAAACTGTAACATGAAAAGAACATGGACATGTGCTCACAGTTAAATTCCCACACATTTGCAGTAGTACGTTCAGGAAGGAGAGACTTAAAGGAAATCTACACAAAATGTTGTTTCTTATTGACACTTGTGTTTACTCGTGTGCACACAATTTCTACATACCAGCTTTGCATATTTAATTACTTGTTATAAATGTATTATGAACACTGAATTTTAATGGACTTTCGGAAATGAGGAAGAGCCAAAAGTCTCAGGACCAATGAAACTACAGAAGAGACAGTTTTACAGAAAGGAATACTTGACTGTCTAATTATTATGCCATGCAGTGTCTTTAATCAACCATTTCTTGATGTGTGAGGTTTTTCAATTTCCCCTGCAGTTTAGGAAGGTTCATGTTTTTGGGTTGCTTAAGGTTGTTTTTTTTTTGTATTTTAGTACAAAATGTATTAATTTGGCCTGTGTTTGTGAGCTTTTAGGATGATTTAATTAGATTGTTTTGATTAGCTTCTTTCAGGTCTGTTTTATGTTAGATTTTATTACTGAAAAGATCAAAGATAAACTCTTTGCTTTCTCTCCCCTGCTATCTGTTCATGGTTAATATTCTCTTTGGATTTGCCCTTTTGGTAATATAAGTTTAAGTCCTAATTTTTCCTGCAATGTTTGCATCCTTTGATTTCATCTGACTTGTTATTTTCTGCTCTGTAAGCCTGCACAGATACACAGCTGAAGGTGGAGCAATGTTTTGGAAGTTCTCAGTATCTTGCCTCTTGCTTTCTGTCTTGCCTTTGCTTGTGTTTTTTTCTTTCACCTTATGATCTCCACTTCACAGCAGTGAAATTTCCTATTATATACACCAGAGTGTGTCTCCTTGAAGTGCAGGGAAGGTTTTATCTCTGCACCTAAACCTTTGATATCTTTGGCTCTTTTCTTGTTTTTTTCCCCTATAACATTTTCATCATAGTATAAACCAACTGATGCATCTCTATGAGATGCCTGTCGAAACTGGTATTTATTTATTTGTTTATTTATTTTAGAAACGTGAGTAAATATAGAAAGTATCCCTGTTCTGCGTGGGAAATCCTGCAAGTAAACTAAGTAAAGGTTATGGTTAATCTTTGTAGCAGAATGGCATCGTCAGCAAGTTTTCCTCACTACCATTACATGCTATTTTTATACCAGCAATTTGTTTTGAATGATTGCAATAAGAAAAAGCCTTTTCTGTCCGACTATCACAAATATAGACAGTTGTACCTTTGACAACAAACACACCAGATTGATTTGGTGTCAAATAAAGGACGAAAACATGGACAATTACAGATTATCAGGTGATGGCATGATGAACCACATTGCAGTCCATTACATCTGAAATGCTGGAATGTTTAGAGGAAAACCTTATGGACTCTACCAGTGAAGTGAAAATTGCTCATTTTTTGAGCATTTTTTGCTCATTTTTTGAAACCAAATCTTATCAAAAATAATTGACCAAATTAATACAGAAATGGTTCACCAGACACAAAATGATCTTTCCTTCATGGCTATCTTAGATCTAAATCTAGATGTAAATACTATTGGAAACCTCTGCATGTACTGGAAGAGAGAAAAGCCTAGGAGAGGACTCAGAACAAAGATACTGTTCAAAAAGGAATGAGCAAAGATCTATTTCTGTATTCTCTGAAATGGTATATTAAAAAGCAATTAGCTATTTTATTGACTAAAGTTATCTGCACAAAGTATAGTCAGCAGAGGATCAATAAGTATGTCACGAATGATTTTAGTGAGAAAAACTACATCTGAATTTTTCAGAATAAATAATGTGCTCAAATTAAAAGTCGGATCTTTTTAAATTTTGTGTGGTGACTTTTCTATATGCCATTATACCAAATAAATTCCATATTGTAGCTAATAAAACCGCATGTTTCCCTTTCTGCTCTCCCAATTCCATTACAGGTATTTCACCAACATTTCCCTCAGTGGACGAGATTATTCCTTCAACAGCGATGGCTACCTGTCCAATCCCCTGATCGATGTCATTTCCTACACCAACGGCAGAGGCTGGGAGGAGGTCAGTACACCACAATGCACACTCCTGCTAAATATCACAATGCAGCAACAAGATAAGCTAACTGCAGTTTCACACTCCATCAGACATGCTAACTCATCACTGTATATTTTCACCTCTCTGCTGTCGCACAGCTTCTTTTACTCCCATATCTCATTAGATCTTCCCCTCCTTTCCTTTCCTGCTCTTGTCTAGCTTTGTCAGCCTTGTTACCCACTGCTAACTCACAGTCCAATATCCTGTCCATCAGAAGCCTGTTTAACATTTGCACACCAATACCACCAAATTCAAGGTCTGCCCTCCATGGAAACTTTTCAACTCCCCAGTCCTCCTTCGACCAGAAAGAAACAAGAAAACCTCTTTGCTTTTGTTTCCCTCTGCTCCATTTGCTGCTGACCTTTAAGACTCTATATGTTTATCAGTGAGGGCGGACTCAAGTGTGAAGTGTAGCATTGTGAGTTTTAGATTTCCAAATAGGTACTTTTCACCTTTCTATTAATTCAGAACATGAGTGAGAGAGATGTATCATGAGAGAGAAGTTTATCGTGTTAGGTGACCTTAGCTCTGCGCAAAATACATAAAACCCTAAACTATGAAGGTGGTGTATTTCTATCTCTCACTAACGGTTTCTTTGCATTGAGTCTTTCCAAAGCCCCCATAACATTACCCACAAACTGCTTTTTCCTTATCAGGTTTACACTGCTGTTTTATCATTTTTGGCCTACACACTACTAAAATAAACATTAGCAACTTTCCAATTTTTTGTGACAGTGAGTGGTTGGCCCTGTCCCATTGTGACATTTCATTCTATTTAGCAGAAGGAACTTGGCTGACCTACACAGATCCTAGACATCCACATCATCATTATCATGCTGTGCAGCCTTAATAAAGCTCGGTAATAAGGATGAATTGAAGGACATGCCTGCAATCAGATTCCTCTAGTCTGGGAGCAGATTTAGGGCAAAATATTAAAAATTACAGTAACAGGCCATGTTCATCAGGCCCCGGTGATCTAAATGCACAGTTAAATGTCTCTTCACTTGGCTTATGTGGAAGCTGTGGGTCAGGTGTTAGGGTTATACTCCACAAATGTTTGAAGAAAATTTTGGGCTTACTTAACTGTAATGTTTCTGACCCACATTTCTGTAAAATAGAATATCCCCACTCCTCCAAACACAGACACAAACAAATTAACCCTCCTATTATGTTAGTTTCTGAGGTACAGCAATAATGTTTGTGGGTCAATTTGACCCGGGGAGTGTTTAATCATGCTGGTTTTTTATCGTTTTTTGCACTTTAACTTGACAGCCAGGTCAAATTGCCCCAAACAGTATCTATGTAAAAAAATAGATACAGGGGGAGTTGTAAATGAGTAAAATGAATAAATGTTCAATTTATATGTAGAGTGCACCTATTAAGAGAAATAGAAAAAGTTTCATGCAAAAAAATTAAATAACAGGAGGGTTAAGCAATAAATTATTTGAATGAAGTTGCATGAAAACCAAGCTGCATATATTTTGGATTCAATATTATGCATTTAAAGTTTTCTTATACCTTGCCATAGGCAAAATACAATGGACCCTTGGTATTCTCAAGGGTTAATGACCACAGCTGCCCCCTTTCTAAAATCAGTTAACATTTGAGACCCCCTCTAAGACTGCTTAATACTGTATATTTTAATAATTCAGACACCAAATACACCTCAATATACATGGAAACCATCCTAGTATTACACCAGAAGCTAATGTCTTTTTTGCCCCTAATGTCTTCGGGGCATAAAAATATCAGCACCAGGGAACATAACACACCACTTATAGATGGACTGATTTGCAGTCAATAGTGTTCTGCATAGCGTTGCACCTTGGTATTTCCACAGAAAAATCACAGAAAAAAAAATAGGTGAATAATTTAATAATGAACTGGAGGGGGTCCACTGTAAAATGAGGTCTGCAATGTTTGTTTTGTCACAAAACTGGCACTTTATGTAATCTTTTCCTCGCAATTTCTCACTGCCTGAGTGTTTTAAAGATATATATATGTATACCCTTTTTTATTTGCCAAACAGTTTTTAACTAAGTGGAGATTATTATTTGAAAATAGCATACTGCATTTAAATCTAGGTATTTAGTATCCAATTTAGGTAATGAGGGCATTGGGTATAAAATCAACCAGGAGAAAGCAGCAAAGTGCTTCACCAGTTCATTGTATGCATTCAATTTGCCTTAACAGACATTAGTGGTAAATGTATGGCACTTTGCCTGAATGGGAAATTAGTTGGAAACAGCTAAAACCTGATGCAGTGCATCGTTCTCTCTGAGTTTAATGAGTTCAGCACATGGTTTCAGGTTAATAAACTATTATAGAGAAAACAATATATAGGAAGGTACATTCTTATAAAACAGTAATAAGATGGCATGGCATTTTGTTGTTTTCATTCTAAGATGGTTTTTACATCTTAGAATGCCAAAGTTGACAAACAACAAGTACAAACACATAAAAAAGGCAAAAAATTGCAGTTGTTTTAGCGACTGCAACTTCATAAAACCAACCGGACCAGGGGTTAAAAGTTGGAAACAGAAAGCTGAAAACAAAAAGAACTCAATGAGGGAGACCATTTTTTAAAGGGAAATTTTAACTGTTTTCATTCTGTAAGGCTTTACTTCACGGTAGAGCAAAAGCATTCAGTACAGACAGAAGTAAATCACCTGCATTCTTTTCTGATGCATCACAGATTTCTTTATTGGAATTTATGTGAAATAATTATTTGCAATTAAAATATAATTCATAATTTACATTCAGTGGAAACTGAGAAAGACGGATGCAAAGAAACTATGCAAAGCTAAAGGTAAAATTGGAAGAATTTTACAAGGTTTTCAACAGCATTTAAAAAATATATGTTTTCATGATTTACCTTAGATACATAGCATGGTAATCCTAAAATAAAACAAAATATACAGAAATCCACAGTTATAATGTGCTCCCTGGCATTGAAAATCTATAACAGATCTTCCAAATCACCACAAAGTCTTCTTTCAAAGACAAGGTAAAATCAAACTCCATCAGTTGCTTTAATTGGTTGGTCTTTTTTTTTTGTTTCAACACTGGGTTACACCTTTGACTCACCTTTCTAGAGCTTTCCATTATATTTGAGAATTATATGTAAATTTTTAAAGAAATTTAAACTTGATGCTTTTATTCTTAAAGGGTAATTTAAGGACCTTTTTCCTCATATATATTTTCTTTATCTAACTATTCTGTATCCAGTCAAATATAAACTGCATCATAAAATGCATTTTCATTTGCATTTGTCTGCCTTTAACAACACAGGTTCAGAGACGCTTTTGCAGCTCAGTCCAGAGGCTGCTGTAAAAAAAAAATCATAGTTCAAACCAAACAGAATGTGAAACGTTTTAGCACAAATCTCCAAGCTTCCTTAAAAGCCAGACCTGAGTAACGTACAAGAGCTGCTAGAGCTTTTGATTTGTTCACTGTGCCACCTCTGACCTTACTCTTCAATCCAAACATGCGGTCTGCCAGCAGCACAGTGTAAGAAACTTAACAGCCAGACAGAAAAAGAAAAGAAAAAGGAAAACTCAAAAAATATGGCAATACCCACGGAAAAAGAATTTTTCTTCATGCACCGACAGTACATTGTGGATCTTTTGATTTATTTAACATGCAATTAGAGTGTAGACACTGTAGTTACTTTACATTCACTGCAAAATAAAAAAAATCATATTTTCATGTGGTCATTGTACAAATGTTACAAAATTTGTATAATAACATATGCAGCTAGGTCAAAATTATTCAAACCCCTTTCAAATTTACATTTTTTAATTACTTTCATTTACCAGGAAATGTGTTTGTGTTGGGAACTAAGACATGTGTCTTTCAAAATAAAGACAATAAAAAAAAACAAGAACAAAAATCCTTACTGACATTTTAGCAAAGAAAAAAAAATATATTTCTGCTGTACTTCCATTACTATTTTAGAACTTTTGTTTGGTGATTACCTCCAAATATTTGAGGTTGGTAGGTCAGCTCACCATCTCTGTAATACTTAGCCCCACAGATTCTCCATAAGATTTATAATGGACCCCGTATTTCTTTTAGTCATAGACAACATGTTAGCAAAATTAATAGAATATGTTAAGCCCTAATCTCCCAAAGGGATAAAGAATTTTGGGCATAATCGTAATGTCTAGAAACCTAGCTTATAGAAAAAGTCCAAGTATTTATGTATTTTTTACAAGATGTTTTCTCTTTTTTCATAGGTCATGAATTGAAAGATGTCTTTAGGATCCAATGCAGCAGAAAATATGTTTTTTTTTTCCCCAATGGGCTAGATTTGAAGATAACTAGTGACTATTTACAAATGTACTCTGGTTAGCCCCCCTAGGTAATGTCAATATTTTATGTCTTTTTTTTTCCATAAATGTATTTTACAAAAGATAAACTAAATAAAGTTACTTTGTAACATGTGCACCAATGCACATCTCTCAGAACTCAAAGTGACTTATAATAGTGGACATTTTGTTGTTTGTCACAGTCTTTTTTTTCTCAGACCATCTATGCAATGCCCATAGTGGGTTACTTAGGGTCTATATCATTCAGTAGTGTATCAAATTAAAATAGATATTCTTGTAGCTGTGACAAAAACAAAGGGATGTAAAAAGAGTCACTACATGTCAAAAGACCTGAAATAGAAAATAATGTTTTGTTTTATATATTTTTTAGTATTTAAATATATTCAGTAAAGTTAGAATCCTAAATGATACAGACCAAAGTGTAATTTTGGTAAAGCTACAATCAAACCTCACAGGCTAAGTCATCATGGTCAGTCTATACTTCAAGGTTAGCTTTCAATTACTAAAAGCAATTCAGAATGACGAATGAGAACCTCCTGATTTGTAGAATCTTTTTTTTCCAATAACACATTTTAAACTGATAAAATATCACACATGATGCAGAATGTGCAATAAAATTTGCTTTCCATGTGCTTTTACTCTGACCTTGGATATGCACTGCATTGCTGCTTGTTAACCGCAATAAAACATTTACATAGGCCGGGTCAAGAAGAGAGCTGGATCCATAGCTATGGATTCCAGCCACCCGGGCCACAGACTGTTTGTGCCGCTGTCATCAGGCAAGCGGTACAGGAATATACGGACTACAACAAATAGACTGAGAAACAGTTTCTTCCCCACAGCCGTCAGAGCCATTACTCCCCCCCCCCCCCCCCCCCCCCCACATATCATAACCTCGCAGTCACACATACATATCCCCCACCCCCACACAGCCATGTTGTCCTGCATTTTGCACTGTCACATCATCTGTACTTTGCCATAATTGGACCTGCTGCTACTTCTTTGGTGTGGTTGAGTGCCTTTAGTTAATTTTAGTTGTATATATTGTTATTATTATTATTGTGTGTTTGTTTATTTTATTTATTGTATATATTTCACTTTTTGCACGGGAGTTGCAATAGAAATTTTGTTGAATCCTGTTCAATGACAATAAATGCTATCTATCTATCTATCTATCTATCTATCTATCTATCTATCTATCTATCTATCTATCTATCTATCTATCTATCTATCTATCTATCTATCTATCTATCTATCTATCTATCTATCTATCTATCTATCTATCTATCTATCTATCTATCTATCTATCTATCTATCTATCTATCTATCTATCTATCTATCTATCTATCTATCTATCTATCTATCTATCTAAAACTCAGCATCAGGGATTTACTATTTACTCTTTGATTTAATTAATTCAGTTAAACAGAATTACAAGCTCCAGTTTCACACACAAGCCAGACACACTCTGGTATTCTCAACCCTTCTTGGCCAAAATTAGTAATGAGCCAACACCAGTGTTTTTGTAAAGTGATGATGTAAAACATTGTAATGTCCTGGTCTCTTTCCCAGTCTTGTAGCTTATAATAAGGCTTTTATTTTCTATGCAATGACCAAGTTGAACAATTTTCTTTCTAAGTCTTTCCTTTGAGCGCATCTGATTTTTTATAAAAGAGACAAGTTGTCCTAGAATATAAAGCTTTATAGATTTTCATTTTAACATTTTATGTCCTGACATACAAATTATGTTGTCAAGGTAGCTCTAAGTCTTTCTAAAGGTCTCTCTCAGCAGTAAGCGCCACTCTATGTGCTGTTACAGTGAGTGTATTAGTTTGAAATAGATTTGACTTGAAGCTGTGTTGTATTAAAATGTAACTGTGTGCAATGAAATGAATTGAAATATGTTTTTAATGTTTTTTGGAGTTTTTTAATAGAAATTCTGCTGCAAATATAAACATGCTCAATACAAAATAACACTAGTGTGGGTTGTGCCATCATCCACGACATAATGTGACATCCTAAGTTCTTAAGTAGAGGGCAACTAGACCTCTTTTCCTGTTCCTTGAAAACATTTTAACTTTCATCCAAGCAGCTGTTTGACTGAGAGGATAAACAAGAAAGTAAAATAAGAGTTAACTTGCTGGGTCACAGAGTCTTGGGGTACTGAAAGACTGAATATTTAGCTATGATGAAAGCTAATTTTTCGAACATGATACAAGTGTGCTTGTTTGAGAATGAGCTGATAAGTTCACAGTACCTTTGTTTCTTGAAATTGGGTTATTAAACAATCATACTGTGAATTGTGTTTTAACAAAGGCACTCCCAGTTAAGGATAATTAATTAATCAAGATTTCAGTGCTTACTTACTCTTTGGATTTCTATTGAAATAGTAAGAATGGACTTAGATTTGCATTAGGCTAGAAGTCCCTTGGAGTTTTATGGAATTCCTTAGAATTCCTCATCATTATTTGGGATTATAAGAAAAGAAGGATAAGCATTCTGTAGAATCTGTAAATCTTCTGTTTTTTATTGTAATGATTTGCTTTTTTTACTTTTTGTAAATTTTACTTATTTCCCCATGCACAGACATTTGGCCAGCAGAGCCTAGTCAGAAAAGGAAAACAATAAATCCACTGCAAGCAGGAGTCTCATGGATGATTGCATACTCACTGACTATGAAAAATGAGTGGCAGGAGTATATATTTTTTTCCTTTGGTGCACCACCGATAATTTATCTCCCCTTTGAACTAGAGTTAACTTTTGTAACATACATGGAATGGGTACATGGTAAAATTAAAATACAAGATAAAGTTATTTTGACATTGCTGTGAAATGTTTTCTTTTTAGATTAACAAATTTCTCCAAAATATAATAAAGCAACAAACCCATATGGGTAAATTTAGGAGTTTATATTATTTTCTCTCTGGCAGTAAGGACTCCATCAGTAATCACTCTAAATTGTAATTTCTGATTCAGGGAGTATTGTCATCAAAAAGGTGACTGATGTGTAAATTAGAGAAAGGAAAGAAAAAAGTAGATAAGGCAGAACTAAAACTCTCTTTGCCTTAGGCCAGTTCCTTCATTGATTAGCGACGTGTTGATTATGAACATGTGAGTCATGACCAATTTTTCTTCATTTTGCTTTAACGTAACCAGAAACCACCAACAACCAAATATCTCCCCCTTCAGAGACTGGCAGTGCCCTGTTTTTGCAGTTCATCCCAATTTCATAGCTTTCATGTACAGTGATCTGCAAAAGTATTCAGAATTTGTTCACTTTGTTCACGCTTTGTGACATCAAAACCTCAAAATTCAATGTATTTTAAGACCAAGAGTGTGTAACTATTAGGTGGAAAAATAACAATGGTTTTCTTATATTTTTCAGAGCGCGATATGAATCTGAAAATTGTGCTTTGCATTTTATTCAGTTACCTGTACTCAGGTGTCTAAAACTTATTACAACAAACTACATTTGAAATTGCTTAATTGTTAAATGGAGTTTACTTGTAATAAAGATAATCTTATATGGATATACTAAGAGTATATGTATAAAGCTCACTGAAAATTTTTCAGAGAGCATCACTGAATAAACAGCATGATAAAGTCCAAAGAACACAGCAGACATGTCAGAGGGAAAATTACAGGAAAATCTAAAGAATTCTCATTTGCAGTTTACTATAAGGCATGTAGGGCATAACGCAAAAAATATTGGTCCTCTAGACAGGAGAAACTACAGCTGAACCTTTTGCTTTGTGGTGGAAAACTAACTGCACTTTACCATGAACACACTACATGCTGGAGGCACCATTATGCTATTGGAATGCTTTTCTCCACCAGAGTTGATGGGATTATGGATTTATCTACTTACAGGGCAATCTTGGAAGAAAACCTGTTACACACTGAAAAACTGCAGAATCTAAATGCAAGGAACAATTTTAAGTTTTATTTGAAACCAAGGGATTCACTAGAACTTGAGATTAGAAATTGTCTAGATCGGGTTGCATCATATTCATATTTCAGCTGCTGTGCATTTAAAAGAAAGTAAGAAAGAAGGTGTTAAAATACTAGAAACAATTATTTTATTTCTGTTTGTGCTCTGTGAAGTTTGTTTTATGGTATAGCTATATTCAGACCAGATTTGTTTTGTCTTTTAAAATTACTGTGGTAATCGCTACACTGACACTGACTGACCTAAAAATAATAAAAAAACTAAGCTTAGGTACATAGAATAGTTGATCACTATACAAACTAAATGTTACTGATCAGTGATTTTGTCCAACTTAATATGTATTTTTACTCAAATATTGGACAACAGAATTTATGAGGAAGGCAGCAATATTTTTTTCTGAGTAATGGATAAGAATTTTGAAATTAGAAGGTGAATAACTAAAAGAATCTCAAGATGAAATGCTGGCTAAAAATTAGAAAAATCCTTTTAAAAGAATCCCATAAAATGTTAATGTTACAAATAGTTTTGAAAAAATAACAATTAATACAAGAAAAAGGTTCATAGGAGGTTTTGAATTTACTAAAGATGTCACAATGAAGGATCTATTTTTGTTTTTTACGTTTCAGGTTGGCTGGTGGGAGAACGGACACCTGCGCCTGCGTTACCATCCTTGGTCTCGCTATGGCTCCTTCCTGAAGCCTCTGGACGATGCTCAGCACCTCAGAGTGGTCACCCTGGAGGAGAGGCCCTTTGTCATCGTGGAGCCTGCTGACCCTGGAACCAGCTCGTGCATCCGGGACTCTGTTCCCTGTCGATTGCCTATTAATTCCAGGTAGTAAAACAAAATGCATAAAATAATTTCAAATTTGACTTTTAAGGGGCGCTTGAAAATAATATGTTCTTGTGACTATAAGCAGAGGTAATAAGAAAGTATGGTAAAGTTTCTGGCATTATGAATTGACTATAGTTGGTTAATTGCCAACCGTGACATAATGTTTTTTTCTAACAACCAGCTTCATAAAAAGAAAAAGGTTCAACATCTCATTAAGCATCTTCCTCCAATTCTCAAGCTGACGTTCCTAAAGCAGTTATTAAACTTTATGGCCACCGTCTACATCATTATAAATTGAACTGAATAAACAGAGAATATTTAATGAAGTATATAAACAGATTTTTAATTGTCCTCGGGGATTAGATCATTTTCTTCCCAGCATTTACGTAAACAATAAAAGGACGTCAACAGATCAAGGCAAACATTTATGGGAACAATAGTCTGTTAAAATGATTTCTTAAAACTATAAAGGAAGCCTGAAACTATAACGCCAACCAAGGATAACTGCTGTTTTTGATCAATGCAAACAATAAACAAGAAGGAAGACTTTTCCAGAGTATTACAGTCAGTGAACAACACTGCATCTCTAAAAGGGTAAATATGGGATTATGTGCTGTTACTTATTTGTACATGTTCATATAGTTAATTTTATATGAATGTTGTCAAATAAAAACATATTCCACACTTGTGTTTGTGGGGGTGTGTATGTGTGTGTGTTCTGACCTCCTGGGCTTTCATTAGTAAACTCTTTTTCCCACCTGCATTTATTTTAGGTGTTAAAGAGATAATGAGTTTATTCTTCATCAATTAATGGCTTAAAAGGTGAAATGACTAGCTAACACAAAATCCATAGTAATCACCAACATTGGGTATCAAGAGATGAGTTTAGTCAGAGACTTCATTTCCAGGCATTCAAAACTGCCTTAATTGGGATCACAGGTGTTACTGTCCCATATCTGATCCCTGTTACTGACAGTTAAAGTCTCAAATTTCTTAACTGTTGGCACATAATTATATTTCTCTGCATTTGTAGTAATGAGAAATAATTTTGCGAAGCCATGCAGTTAATTGCTAAACACCCAAGCTGCATTGGTTCTGCACACATTGTAGCTTGCAGTATATATGAAATTCTTTTTTTTTTTTTTTACCCCTCCAGGGGGTCTTTTTGTGGGCTCTAGTGTCCCTTATATGACAGTAGACTGACAGGAAACGGGGAAAGATAGGGGGGAAGACATGCGGCAAATGTCGTCGGGTCCGGGAGTTGAACCCGCGATGGCCGCGTCGAGGACTCAAGGCCTCCAAATACGGGTCGCGCTAACCGCTACGCCACCACGGCACGCCCCTATATGAAATTCTTTAATACGCAAATGGTTAAAATTGAATTAATGTTAATTGAGATGATGCAATTTCTGATTGAAACTTCTGCAGCTCAGTCGTCTGTATTTCATTAAGTTTCTACAAAGATCAGACACATTTCAAAGATTCTTGCAACTTTGAGAAGGTGATTTGTCCCATTCTTCTTCCCCAATGTGATTGCAGCTTCTAATTGAAACAATTTCCCCCAGAGTTCAGATTGTGTTGCTTGGTAAC
Organism: Xiphophorus maculatus; assembly: GCF_002775205.1. Classification (NCBI taxonomy): domain Eukaryota; kingdom Metazoa; phylum Chordata; class Actinopteri; order Cyprinodontiformes; family Poeciliidae; genus Xiphophorus; species Xiphophorus maculatus. The sequence goes on along the minus strand of NC_036455.1, from coordinate 11,305,477 downwards.
ACAGTCAAGAGGTTACAATAGCTAAATGTCTGAGAGGCCATGAAACTCACTCTTGCTATGGAGAGCTGATGGAGGCCACTGCAGCCACTTGACTGATAGTCATCAAAAAGTACTTGAATTCTTCTATGTGTAGCTTGAACATCATGCTGAAGTGTTTGCTGCCTAAAGTCTGAAAAGCAGTCTCACTGCAGAAATCTAGTGTGTTTTCAATAAAACCTAGAAGCAAAACACACATTTTATTTTAATTATACTGAACATTTTAAAAAATATATAGCTGCTGGAGTTATCAAAACATCCAAATGCACTGGCAAATTGCCAGTACTGATCCACTCAAAGTCACCCACTAATAATTTACAAGTCTGCCTTCTTTTTCTTCCATCTTCCTTAATATGGTTAAAAATGCCTTTATTTACTCAGGTTTTTGGACATTCTCCTTAGGTTTTACCATCTTATTACTGTTAAAGTATGATGTTTTTACTAATATGTGCCCTTTCTCCCATTATGTTTCTTAGTTTGGTGTTGGACGGAGCTGCACCCATGAAGCACTGCTGTAAAGGGTTTTGCATTGATGTTCTAAAGCGCTTGGCTAAGATTGTAGGCTTCACCTATGATCTTTACCTAGTGACAAATGGCAGACATGGGAAGAACATTGATGGGGAGTGGAATGGCATGGTTGGAGAGGTGAGATCCATGATATTACCAAAATGTGATCTTGACTTTACAATACTTTACATATTCAGGCATTTAAGTTGAAAAGTCTTGTTTTAAAAGTAGAGTTCTTCATGAATTTAAATGCTCTGGAAATGCTGGAAATCTCTTTGTCAGTGAATCCTGTATGTTGATTTTTATCTAACAAAAAGTGACATTTATCGAGACAGCAGTATTTTACACAGGTTGCATTTCTGCTTAAAAAAGAAAACAACATTTTAGGAAACTAAGAATCATTTCAAAATGTAAAATGGCATTTTAAAAACAAAATGTAATATTTTGAACTATTAATTTATCTGGATGGTAACTATTTCTTATTCACTGTTTTACGGACCATTAATTACCAAATAATTATCTAGTTAGTAATTACCAAATGACAGTGTCTTACTTGGGTAACTTAATGACTGTTAAAATGTGATCTGATTTTGATTACCCACTAAATTACATAGAATTAAATTACATAGAAACACACCGTAGCTTGGTAGTTGCATGGCTTCATGTTTCAAAGTTAAAACCTAATGAATGAGAACCAGTGAGTTGGTTGTATGATTCCTGTTCATTGAATGAAACATTTTCTGTCAGTGTCTTTTAGATATAAATTGTGACTTAAACTAAATGTCTGCAGCATGCTCAAAATGACATGTTCATCACCTTTGATAACAATGTACATTTTCTTCAGGAAGATTGTAGGATTAAAGTCTCGCTGATCAATGACTGTTCCATTCAGGGGAATGCCAAAATCCTTGGAAACACATTTGAAAGAGGAAAAAAAAAGTTTTTAAATAAGTTTTGACACAGATGAGCAAATCTTTAAGAGAAGAAGTCGCTTTTGACCTCTGGTTTTGTACAAGTGTCTAACTCAAGAACAACACTCTTTGAAATTTGAAGATTGGTTGCTTACATACTCCTTTTTTTTCCTGTAGCCACATGTGTCTTACAGTAAACTCACTACCATAGAAACTGATATTGAGCTGCCTCCATGGGTAATTTGTAACAGCCACTCAAAAACCTTTATGGCTGATTGAAGTGGTATTGGTCTTTCTTTAGAACAAGCCAGATTTGTCTTTAAAGAATATTGTTTTGCATTTTGTGGTCTGCTATGACTGAGTTAATAGCTCGGTGAATTGACCTTTTAGAAGCATTTAGCCAAGTTTGTATTTTCTGCTGCCAAAAGCCATAAATGGCAATCTGATACCTACCACTTGATGCTATACAAACACTAGGACTTTTCCAGCGTCACAATGGCCACATAGACATTTTAAGGTGGACACGCATTTATGTAAAAATCTTGACATCTTTATCATTTGGAATTTGTTAGCAAGCTACAACAAAGTTTGCTCTCTATGTCCTACATTTAAAATATCCGCCTGGATGTTCTTGCTTATTTTAATTGTACTCAGTTCTTTAAATGTCCTCTGAGTAAATATATTTGCCCATTTATCCGTAACAACTGGAACTTTCAATATCAATAATATAAATTATTTTTACAATTTGATGTCTAATAAAAGAGTGCCCCTTAGATTAATTTCACTCCCTGCTACGGCAGGGGTGCAATTACCATAATTACCCGATATTGGTTTCAGAAACCATTGAAATTTTTCAGATAGCGCAAAGTGTGGCAGAATTACAATACTGCAAATATGGCTGAGTCGCCCGCTTGTCGTTTAGGAGTTAAAGGTTTACAAAAAGATATGTTGATAGGCAACAGGTTCTGTGAAACTGCAGTACTGCCCACATTCTCAGTCCACTGATCCTAAGAATGGTTGTAAACAGCATAATAAAGAAGCAAGTTGTAACGATGTGGTGAAGGTGCAGTGTCAGAATGAATGGGAAATTCTTAAAGAGACAGGCCACTTTCAACACGTCAATTGTGAAGTCAAATTCCTCTAAGTTATTTTTGATATATGCACCATTTTCATAACCATTAGAGGTTATGAAAATAACTACACTGTGCTATAAAATATTGCCATGTATCTGGGAAATACATAATACACGCCTTTAAACGCTTGCCTTTGGTTTTGGTAAAAATTTTCACAAATTTGTTGTTCAGCTTCAAGAAATTCAAATATAGATTATCTTTTTATTTTGTGGTATGTTTTCTTTTGTCAGTTTGTTGACATCTGAAGCACAAACCAAAAAAGCATTCAAATATTTAAAGGCAAAATAATGGTTTTATGTATAATTTCTAGGCACTTTTCCAGCCTGTCAAAAATACATTATGTCTTCCAATCTCTTTTGATGACTCCATGAAAAATCCTAATGATAAACCAGTCTGACATGCAGAAAATACTATTTAAGCATCAGCAAAGTGATTAGTTGACAACTTGGGATATATTACATGATCAACTGAAGGATGATGCATCGCTCACATCACATTCCAGGTCCTGTTTGGTTTGGGATCTGCTTCTTAAAGACATGATTTTCATACACTAGATGGTATTTTTAGACAATACTTTTACTGTAGACTGTATTTCCCAGTTTCCAGTCTTCCGTTTCATTATTTCAATCACACCTTATGTGAGTGCTTTCATGATGAAGTAAACAAACTATACAAGAAATTACCATCAAAGCAGACCTTGAGAAATTCTGAAGAACTTTTAATTAAGCTTCACTTTAAAAGATAGTCAGAATCTTTTAAATCTTTTTTAAATGGAGTGAATGGAGGCTGGCACATATTTTGAAGAAATGGGACTTTACTTTACTTTTGGTCAAGACGTATTAGCTGAGGGTATTGTCCATATGTTTTTGTTTGGGATTTTTTGTCACTGTTTCAGAAATGTCAGAAATGCAGGTGGTTTCTTTTCCTCTGTCAGTGTTTCCGTTTCTCTCTCCATGTCTCCAGCTGTCTCCAGTCTAGCAACTCTCATTAACTCTCTGTAACTCATTAAGTTGCTTAATTACGGTATCACACAAACACATGTGAGCAGGGGCAGAAAGTGTGTTAAAAAAACTCATCCCATCCTTTCCTTCGCCACTTCCTGCTGCATGAGCAACACCTTTTTAAAAGAATACACTCAAAGCTGTCCTTTCGTATTTTATTTCTATTTTCATCCAGACCTCAGCGTCCTTTTACAGATAGTTAACGCTTCCTTTTAAACCAACAGTTCTGCTATTTCTCATTGTGTCCCTGAGCCCTGCACTTATTCTACCTGTGTAAGTGCTTTCCAATCAGGCAGTAATTTCCAACATTCTTAACATTTTCTCACCTTACATGCTGAGTCATCCTGAGAGAATCATTTTTGTGCCCAGTATGAAGTCTTTGCTGGAATGAAGCATTTCCTGAAGAAAAAGTGTCACAGGTGATGCTTTCAGCCATGGCTGTATTCAGATATCTAAAATGCCTTACCTGGGAAAAACAGGATGAATAACAAAGTTAAAATGATTCTGACAAGAAAAGATGAAACTATTGAAATGTTATCAAAAGTAGAGTACCTACTGTATATGTCCAGGGATTCCTGTAGCAGTTTCCTCTTTGCTGTCTCCTGATGATTCAGCCACAAGCAATTGATTTTTTTAATTAACTTCATAGGTTTAATCCCTTGCACTTTTTTTTCTGAAGTTGATTGAGTGCCTATTGTTTCTTCTGCACATTGCGTCTCTGCAGTCCCTTTGTCACTGAAATGACTGGCATGCAATTAAAACTGAAAGAAAGGATCAAATTGTTGAATGTCACTGGAGAAATGTAGATCAAAGTTGGATTTATCATAGAGGTCATTGGACCAAACAGACCTTGTTAAAAGATACCGCAGATCTGTTCCCAAATGTACAAATCTGTACGATCTGTACAAATTAATTCATAATACTAAATTCAGAATTCAATGGACATTGGGCTATTAGGGGTCAGTTTATAAGTTTGAAAAATAATGCTTTGACATTTCAAAAATATTTTTATGATATTAGAAAAAATGCTTATGTTCCTTTAGCTATATATAGGTTGTATAGTACTGGATCTCTATTTACACCTATTGCTGCTCAATTACTCAGCTGTATGTGACGGCAACATAAGGGATTTCCTTTAATCCACTTTAGATTTAATTAGGATTTAATTTTGATATTTTGAATTCAACATATCTCTAATTACTGAATCTAATATCAGGAATAAAGGAACATGATCATCAGGCAAACAACAGTTTCCAACATCTGTGACTACATGCATATATAGCCACAAGTGCACATTAAAAATGTCCCAACATGCAGAAATAGGATGGTGCATGAACACCTCACTCAATATTTTGACATTTATTCACTGGAAAGATGTGAGATGGTGATAAATATTTTATACAACTTAGTTCAGCAACCCAACAGATATAACCTGCACTGATTATTCTAACGGATATTAGATGCAACAAAGAAGAAGTTAACATGAGTCTCATTGTGAAGAAAGAGTTGAGCTAAAAAGCAAAGTTCTCAACAAAATGACATTCTGTTCTTACAATTTTTGATATTTCTTGCAGTTTATTATTTACTCTTATCCTGGACAGAACTTTTTTTTTAATTGTGTCGGACTGGTATGATGTAATCACTACACTGTCAAATTCTGCAGTAGGAAGGATCCATGCCGACTTCCTAGGAGTTCTTCACTCAAGTTCTTATGAAGTAGGAAATGTCCGGGCCCAAAAAATGTTGCCATTTTTTTTCTTTTTTAAGGGAATAGTAAAGAGCTCAGTCATGCAGTGGGAGCTTGGAGTAAATGGTCCTCCACATCAAAAGGAGAGTGAGTTGAGGTAGTTCTGGCATTAGATCATGATGTCAGATTCCTCCTGTGTGCCTCACCTTTGAGGTTTTCAAGGCTCGTTCTACTGAGAGAAGACCTCAGGGCTGACCCAGAATACACAGGGAGGACTAAATATCCCTTCTGGTCTGTGAACGTATTTCAGTCCCTTAAAAAATGAAGTTTGAGTGTTTCAGTGGGGAGAAATGGAAGAATATATGTATATAGATGGATGTTCATAAGGAACATGCAGTATAGGTAGAAACAAACAAACAAACAAACAAACAGACTATATATATATATATATATATATATATATATATATATATATATATATATATATATATATATATATATATATATATATATATATATATATATATATATATAGTGGATAAACAACAGAGGAAAGCCGTTGTGATAGATGTAGCAATACCAAGCGACTGCAACATCAGGAAAAAGGAGCACGAGAAACTAGAGAAATACCAGGGCCTCAGGGAGGAACTGGAGAGGGCCTGGAAGGTGAAGACCACAGTGGTGCCTGTGGTCATCGGGGCCCTCGGGGCAGTCACCCCCAAACTGGACCAATGGCTGCAACAGATCCCAGGAACAACATCAGACATCTCAGTCCAGAAATGTGCAGTCCTTGGCACAGCCAAGATACTGCGCAGAACCCTCAAGCTCCCAGGCCTCTGATAGAGGACCTGAGCTCAGAGGATAAGAACCACCCGCGGTGGGTGAGAAGGGAATTATTATATATATATATACATATATACATATATATGTATATATATATACAATATATATACTATATATGTATATATATATATATATATATATATATATATATATATATATATATATATATATATATATATATATATATATATATATATATATATATATATATATATATATACATATATATATATATATACATATATATGTATATATATACAATATATATATATGTATATATATATATACATGCTTACAACAATAAGACTGTTAAATAAACTTGTAAGTATTCAAGAAAGTACAGAAACAAGAGAAGTCTCAGTGTCAGTAGACAGCTAAGAAAAGTTTCAGGACCTAAGAGCATGGTTAAAGGCATCGCAGTGGTGTTGGCTCAGACACTGCAAAGCCTCTATTGTTTCACAGATTCTTTGTGTCAAGCCACAGCAGAATAATGAACTCCTGGTCAGCATCCAGCTTCTCTAACCTTCACAATCCCTCAGTTGCCGTCATGCAACCCCTGTTCCCTGCCAGGTGAAACATGACAGAGCTGCGAATTCCCTCATTTCTTCACCTGCTGACCACCTGAGCCACAATTATTGCTGCCAGAGGAGCTTCGAAGAGGAACACAGCTCTGATTTATGTTGAAAGAAAAAAGAGAAATTCAAATCCAGGACTTAGTTCTTTAACAAATCAAATTGTTTTATCAAAGATTGATGAGTTTACTGATGTCAAATGTTTCTGCATTCAGATCTGATAACGAAAATTATGTAGAAAACATTATTTAGTCAAATAATATTTCAACTTCATAACAACAACTTTACTAAAATATTGGGAGTATTATTCTATAAGCTGTATGTTCATTTTAGCACCATTTATAGTTTTACGGCTTCATCTGTGAGTGAAAATGTTTTGATTCATCAGTTTCACATGAACTATTTCCTCAAAAGTCTTGTAAATTTAATTTCAGGTGTTGTGTGTTCTAGGTTGTATCCAACAGGGCTGACATGGCCATAGGTTCCCTCACCATTAATGAGGAGAGGTCAGAGGTCGTGGAGTTCTCTGTTCCTTTCGTGGAAACCGGCATCAGTGTCATGGTTTCTCGCAGTAACGGCACCGTGTCCCCTTCTGCTTTTCTTGGTAAGCTGTTGTTTAGATTTACCTTGAAGTATCTGGATAAGTCGAATTTAATTATTTTAAATTTTATTTAATTAAAAGTGTAATAGTAATGCTTTTGAAAATATATAAAATTTGCAAAAATCAGATATCTGAATTCTTAAGACCTGAGTGATGACAGAAACATTTGATTAAACAGCAAAAATTATACAACTGGTGTACTATTTTTCTTGAAAAAATAGAAATTCTGCAGTTAAACTTAACTTTGTGATACTTGTAGAAAACTGACACTCATATCACCTCTTTGCTTCACAGTTCTCCCCTCATACTGTTCCAGCACTCTTATATGCTGGGAGCCCACATCACACTTTGTACTGCCCTTGTCTCATCAATTCAAGAACAGTCAAGTCTGATGATAAGCTAGTCAAAAAAAAAAAAAATAATCTAATATAATCACCTCACTTGTAAATGTGTCAAGGGTATCCATCTATACTTTTCAATCTTTTTTTGTGTATTTTACAATGTTCATACTTATTTCAAGTACAAACTTAGAAAATTGACAATACTACCAAAAGTTACCGAAGACTGACGTTACCACAGAACACTGAACTCAGGCGCAAGGCATAAAACAAAGAGAGCCTCGAAAGATAGCACAGTGTCCGTCTCAAACATAAGCTGACAATGCTAAGGTATATGTGGGTATTTCTTCAACCAGGAAGAGAAAGTCAGAAGATATTTGGCCTGTGAGGCAATGGGTTTGGAGACCTAAAACAATGGCACCTTAGCCAGGAATTTAAAACAACTCTGGGGAAATCAAGTTTTACTGTAATTTGCCTTAGTAGGAAAAGAGCAAGTCTCAGTTAACTTGACCATATCAAGTTAAAAAATCTACATGTAAAATTAAGACTCCATTGGTCAACTTTATTTAAAGTTACATATAGGAAAATATTTTTTTTTTCTGGTCTTCATTGGGTCAAAGGTGAGAGTCTCGCTTTTCTTCACATGATCAGTTAACCTTTTTTTTCCAAGCTTTTGTTTTCCCCAAAATATAACTTTTATACTACATATATGGTTGGAAGGGAAGTCATATATTTAAAAAAAATATTCACCTGCTCATCCACAAAAAATAGTGGAAGAAACATTTTTAAAGCGCATAGAAATTAGCCGGGGCTGAATTGCTAATGGTACAAATAAACTGGTTTCATAGACAGTACATAACATTTACAACATAAACTTTGCTCACAAAACCTACATTTGACTCAAATCATAAGGAATAGAAAGAATGTATTCCAGTATTACAGTTTAAGATGTTTATTTTTCAGACTCACAAGATGTGTCTTGAATATATTCCTGGCAGCTCTGGTTCTTTTTGTGTATTTCTCCTGATTGTGTGAATGCCAGTTTAACTGCCTGTCTGGGATTCACTGCCTTTCCTGGCTTCTTTTTTTAGGACCTCACTGGAGTCCAGTTTGAAACCAAGCTGTAATTTCACAAAAAAATTATACATATTTTGCTCACCTAATTGTAATAAAATAAATAAAATATGATTAGATGTTGTAAGGTATTTTTTTTACTAGTATTGTATAAAATTTGTATTTTGCTATGTTATTTTTGTAAGTTTGTTGTAGTGGTGCCAGTTTGGAATGTAAAACCTTTCAGATGGCTTTTATACTATTTCAATTTTCAATATTTCCAACTTACTTTGTGCTCATTTACCTTTCATTTAGCTTTAGATTTCAGCTTTGTCATTTTAAGATACACTTGTTTTATGTGTAGCTCACCTTCAAAACCAGATTTTCTATTCCTCTACTTCTTTCATTTGCCTCTTTTTCTTGAAGTATTTTACTGACATAGATAAAGACTGGCAGTAAATTACATTTTCATTGAAATATGTCCAATGAATGTTTCTTTTACTTACACTGAAACAGTTGTCACATTTGGGTTCTTAGTCATGCATTAGACTTTGCTCTAGAAAAAAAAAAAAAAAAACTCTTTTAAACCTTCATAAAAACAGCAATGCTGGAATCAAATCAGAAGAGGCAGTTTGCAGCTCAACGGGAATCTGATGTTGTGATGCAGTTGTAGCTGTTGGAAAGGGCTTATTTAGAGAATCTTTGGGAGTATTGACCCGCTATTATAATTGCTCCCTGATAAAACAGACTCTTTTTTTTCCTCTTCCACTTTAAAGCCCGCCTACACTGGAGGGATTTTTTTAAACAGACAAAAATAAAAACAAAATGGTAAAAGAGAAGATATTAATACACGACTCAGTGCCATATTAGGGGTGTTAGCTGTGTAGAACTTAAATGGATATAAAAGGGAAGAAGGAGCAGAGCACAAATTAAGATGTTTAAAGAAATAAAAGTTACAAAAGCAATCAATTTAAAAATCCAAAAACCTGAACTGAAGATCATGAATCTAATATAAAACCACACTAGTAACATAGAGAAACGATAATGGAGGCCAGAGTTATACTGGACAGACAGAACAAGGTTTAAGCAGTACCCGTCACATGAACCAGCTGTGACTAAGGAACAAAAGTGAAATAAATACTGAAGAGAATTGATGAGTGAAAAAAAAAACATATGCAAGGGAACAGAAACCATAAAATAATGAGCACATACAATGAGTGCACAAGAAAAACAGAATCAAAGACTCAAAACCAACAGAAGACTGGGAAACTCAGAAACAGTAAGAAATCAGGAAGTAAAGAGAAGACAAAACAGAAAAGGCCAAACTATCCAAAATAAAACAGGAACAGAAATAGGAATCAAAGAACCATCAGTCCACAAAAAGTCGACAGAACCTCTGTAGCATTATAGTACTCAAAAATGTACTAGGAAAAAATCTACTGAACTTTGCAGTAACATATCTGAACTCTCCCAAAGAGACAAAAACTCTTTAATCTTAATGTAGAAGACTATTTCAAGACCAAAGTTCTAAGTTGGATAACTGTTCCACAAAATTCAGAGAAAACAAATCCTAGAGCACTTTAAATATGATCCAACTCGGATCACAAATCATTACTGAATTTGTTCAAATATCACACTATCTCTTTGTTTTATCCAATATCAGGAATATACTTCACATGTGGCGATATTAAAACAGACTACATTCAGAAAATAAGTTGCTATGCACTAACAATGTTTTATTTATTTATTTATTTTTTTTGCTTTTCTTTAATAGATGATGTACATTTATGAAGGAGATAAACCAATGAAGACATTTTGCATAATACTGCACAGTGCTCTCTGTAAATCCTCAGATATGTAATATGCCTTCACTTCTGACGTGCCTTTTGTCTCCCACTTGAGGAGTCTAATTTGTGCTTTTGTTTCTCAAGCCAAAGCTGACGGATGCAGACTTAAAATGTGATTTTTGCAGCACTCAAAATAAGCTGACCACTTCTGAGATAACACCTGCTAGGTAACAAATCTTCTTAGATTAATTCCATACATATCCAGGCATAAAGAGATGGTAAGATGATGGAAGGAGAGAAATGTGGGCAGAGAGAAAGATGAAGAAAGTGTTAAATAGAAAGAAATGAGCCTTCACACACAGAAAGAGGGAGTCTTGGTACAATATAGATGTAGCACAAAAGAGTAAGCGAGCATGGTTTAATGCCTTTGTTAGAGCACTTGAGCCGTTCTAAATGCTCTCAGATGCTTTAATGTACACAGTGACTGGTTTCTGCTCATATATGTGTGTGAGCTCTGGATGGGCTAGATGAGACTGTGCCCTGTAGCAAAAACGACTTGTTAACACAGTTCGGTGTCTCAGGCGATCACTTTCTAAGCCTTCCATTTGTGCTTGTGTGAATTCGGTGCACATTTTGCTGCAGTAAGCAGTGCGCATGTCTTTGAGTTGTAAAACAATGCTAGAGAGATCTGTACAGCACTGAGTATTTAACATAATTAGGGTAAAACGGCATATCCTAATCTCATTATGTCATAGCCTATTGTATGGTAATATGATGATGTGATTTTTTTTTGCAAGTAAGCTAATATGGAGGCTGCTGTTGTATTTGCTTTGTGTTGGAAAGAACTCCTTCAAAATGCATAAATTTGCTGCAAAACTCAATAAAATTTTCAGCTTTTTTGTATTTGTAATAACATTTACTTCTCAAAGGTCATGGATCTGCCCAAAAATTAGGTTCTCTCCTCATAAACCTGATCTTTTCCTTTATGCCGTAAGTCACCTTAATTCATACGTTCACAGCTGCTGTAGTACATCAATCCGTCTGTCAGTGGAGATTTAAAAGACAATCTGAAACATGTCACGGTTGGACAGAGGTGCAGCGCTCCCAAGGCTTTTTTATCTCATTTTCTCCAGGCTGCCGGACAGGCAGTGATGCCACACCAAGCTCTGGCCTCATTGTTGCGGTGGTACTTTTGAATGCAATTTGTGACTGCATGCAGTGCTGACAGAAAATAACAGGTATGCAAGGCCAGAGAGAATCGAGAGCAAAAGGAAACGCAAGAGGTCAGGAGCAAAAGAATCAATCCAGGGAGAAAAAACAAAGCACAGTAAGAACAAGCCGACTTTAGCAAATTGAGTGGGAGATAGAAAATGACTCATAAAACGCAGGAAGGCATTTAGACGTTTAGTTTACTGTTAAATACAGCTTAATCATCTCCTTGTTAGTATTTAAAGTGATAAAAAATGTAAGCAAGAGCAATTTCCTTGAACTTTATGTAAACAGAAAATATTATTTTTTTTAAATCTTTTTTTCATCCCACTGTTATTTAGAAACTGTGTGTTAGTTTTGCTGGATTTTTGCTCATTCTGACATCAAATATATCAGATATTTTAAAGTGCCAGTAACATCAGACCTACATCTGTTTTATGACAAATGTACATAATGTTGTGCCAGTTAATCCTTAAAAAAATATCTAAATTTAGTTCAGTTGAAACTGATCTCATTCTTGTTCGAAACCCTATTTTGTTTAAATAGAAAAGATTAAAAAATCGATACAAGTCTTCATCAGTTAGCATTTTAACTGTTATCACATAGCGCCTGTAAATGTCCTTCTTTCTTTTTTGTCCTTGCCTTTGCTCCCATGAATTGCATTTTATAATGGCTCAATTCTTAAAACATTCACATATTTTAATGCCTTTGTCATCAGAAACCAGGATGAGTCAGAAATGTTGACTAAAATCCGACCATTTAGACTCTATCTGTGGCTGAAGTCACTTTTAATCCTCTTATCTCTCAACTGTCAACTCAAATGTTTGTTTTGCTCTTTAAACTGTCAATGCACAGTCCAATACACACAGTAATATGGAAAAACTGCCAGATACTGAAAGTTGAAATAATCATGGAAAAAAAAAATTCTGATGACTTGAAATATGTTTCGAAGCATAAAGAAGAAATGTGTTTTTGGCATGTCCTTTTTCTTCACAATGTTCCAGTTTATAACAGTTATATTAGCTCCTGAGTTTAAATTATTGTCACCCTTCTTTTTAAACAATAGCTAATTCTAGTTGCTATTGCTACTCCCCGGGCTCAGAGAATGACAGTAATCTGTCTGAATCCCTCAATACCCGCTGTGAACATGCTGGCACGCAAAACAAATACATGATGCCTTTGCTTTTTTTAGCACCTGCTGCCAACCTGTCCTTGAGGTAGGACAAATAAACCTCATTAACCCCAATCTTAACCACATGTGTTTCAGTGGCACTGAAACCAGACTGGCTGGTACCTGACCTCAACCACGTGTATATTACAAAGAGCAGCTTTGAAACATGGAATTTATCTTCTGTTGATGAGCTTTGCTTCAGTATGGATACAAAATTAGATCACCGTTGTCCCAAAAGCATACATATCTGCTGGAGACCAAACTGTGGGGCTTCCTAACAGACAGCTGGCCCTGAATGGGAGCAAAAACAATAAAGCCACTCGCATATTAACTCAAGGCTGACATCGCTTTCAAAACAACGCTGTTTCTTTTTACTCTCCTCACCCACCAGACTATAAGAAAATAAATATCATGAAACCTTCAAGATTTTCAGGGCACAAAGGAATTATTTACAACCTTCCTCTGTCGAAGCAATTTTGATTTATCCACAGGTGTACAGCACACGTGACTGGATTGAAAACTACACATTGTGAAACAAAACTATGAACAGGTTCCTCATGTCGCGAGCTAATAAAATAGGGCTCATGTGCATACACTAACAAGTCAGTAACTTTAAGTGCTTAGGATTTCACTTTATTAGTACAACCTCCAGAAACATTAAAATTAAATATTTGTATGTGTTAAGGAACACTAATTCAAAGCAAATAGGCTCTTTCAGTTTTTTTTGTTTTTTTTTCTGACAATGCATTTTCCTACAATTCAATAAAATAATTTCTTATTTATTGTATAATTAAATTATGTGCAGCAAAGTAATGACGGTTTCTACTCTTGCGGTATGAAAAATCTTGGTAGAACTATAAAGCTGTGCCTCAGTCCTCATGGCACGCATTTTGGCAGCTCATGCAGCCTTAAAAGCATATTAGCCCTGCCAGGCAGCGAGTTTAATGGATAAATCCTGAGAGTCTCCACCTGCTCCCTCACTGTACATCTCTGCAGGGAAGCCTCGGCTAAAAGCCCGGTATGTAAACAGAGCTTGTAGCTCTTTGGTATGCCTGCACAATGTCGACTTTGATTTAGCATCTTCACCTGGAAGGTGGAGATGAATCAACCCAGCAGCTCTGCTTTTCTTTCCAGTGTAGTTTGATTAGCAGTACACCTGCTAGCACTGTTGATCTCAGTCTTTGTTGCACAGTGGAAAATCTCAGGTGGATCTTTTTGTTTCCTCTACCAACAGTTTCGCTGTTCCTCGCTTTGTGAAAAGAAAGAGATTTTTTGTGTTATAGTTTTCAGGTTTTGCATTTCTTTCTATAGAGATAAATATAACACTAAACATATTCTTGACATAAACACAACTTTATGTATTTGATATTCCTTACATAAATATGTTTGTCAAAAAAAAAGTAGCATTGATGTAATGTGACAAGGATACAATTTACTGTTTACTCACCAAGAAAGTCTTCCTATGTTTATATGAGCCAACGCTCCCTGTACTGTCTCATACTGTAAACTGTATGGCTTCCTAACTTTGTGCTGGTCTTTGTAAAATTATCAACACCTACAGTTATGCATTTAATAAAAAGTAAGTAAGAATTTCTCTGCTAATACTGCCAAAGTTAAAGCCAGTAGAAGGCTCAGAACTCTTTTTTTCCTTCCTTTTCTTGTCCACCATCCATTCAAGTTCATGTTTGATATTGTCGGGCTTTGTGGATGACGGACACCTTTCTATAACTTTATCTGATGTTTGCATGGGCGTCTGTGTGTTTCTCTGTGCGTTGCAGAGCCCTACAGCCCGGCGGTGTGGGTGATGATGTTTGTGATGTGCCTGTCAGTGGTGGCTGTCACCGTCTTCATCTTTGAGTTCTTCAGCCCCGTGGGATACAACCGTAGCCTGCAGAGCGCCAAGAGTAAGAGATGGAGTCCCTCTAGCTTTAGCATGCCAATCAAGGCACCGCCACTGCTCATGTCACACCATTATTACCAACTTGTCAATTTGTCAGTTAAGTAAGCGAGGGGGGGCTGATTTGAGGAGGACGTTTTGCAAATTATGCAAAGCGTCCTATTTTTCTTAATTTTTTTTATTTATTTATTTGACTGCACAAGTAGAAGCAATCACTCCACAGTATGCCTCATTTATATGTTATGAAGCAAACACTGACAATGCAGTGATGGATGATTTTGACATTTTTCTACCACTTATCAGTTTATGATTTAGTCCAACATTTTGCTGGCTGCCAATCTGTCCAGCCATATTCATTTTACTTGTTTATCCAGAGATTTTTCTCGTTATATTTTATTTGATTGACACACGTTGTAAAAAACAATTTCAGCATGACAGGCCAAAGGCAGTTTAGATTCTCCTTCTGTATTAAGCCTTCTTGAGTTTAACCTTCAGTAGCAAACATTTTATTTTACATCTAAGATTTGTTTTTGATCTTAATTAGCCCTTCCAGAACTATATTACTATAAATGTAGAATAGCAAAGGACAAAAATTTCAACTTACCATCTCTGTACAACCACATATCCTTTAGATATCACTGTTGAACATTTGAATTAGTTAAGTCCAATACACTTTCTGTTCAAATTCTTACATTTTTATTGATTAGAGTAACATCCTGGCCAGAACCAATATTGAAAAACCACATATTAAAATTTTCAAGTCCAACAGCAAGTCTAAAAATGTCTTTTTCTGTTGTTTGGTGAAAGTTCCTCGACTACTTTATTACAACTGGCCCAAAGAAATGCATGTTTTAACAGGACAAAACCTTCAAATAAGTGTTTGGAGAATCCTTATTGTAAAAGGTTTGGGTGTGTTTCCAGTGGACATTTTTTTAGAACGTTGATTCTCTGTGGTAAATGCAAACCAAACACACCAGCACCACCAGAGGATACAGAGTGTTTATGTATGCTGTTTTTCTTTTTCCTTGAACACTACATGTTCTTTAACATAACCTTTGACCTATTTGTTTTTGTTAGCAAAACTGATAAAGATATAATAATATTTTCATATGGTGTATTGTCAGGAAATCAATCTGTATTAAAGACTCAGGGCTTGTATCCAGTCTGCAAATGTATAGAATTGATTTCAGTAGCTTCCAGGTCTGAAAAAGCAGAGTAAAATACAAAAAGAGTATTATAAATTATTTATCCTTCTTAACATTATTCCCTGTCCCATTATCTAAAAGTTGTATCCTTCTATATTTTTATGTATTTTCCTTTATTCATTTCTTTATTCCTTCCTTTTTCCTGCTAGCTTCTGTTTTTGTAGATTTTGGGGGGAAGGTCAGTTTCTCATCTGTAAAAACATCACCATTAAAGTCATACTGAAGATTAGGATTTAAGATTCAGAAAGTGAAGGTTTGAGGCCCATGGCAAGTTGTGTTTCAAGAAGAATGAAACTGAAAAATATGCACAAACCCTTTACTGTTGGTAACCACACCTAAAGATCTATATCCTTCTCTTAAGTTGTCGCATTCTTTTATTAAGTAATCTAAATAGAGAATATACAGTATGTCAGGAAATGGTGATACATTTTGGATTGACATGTTACTATTTTCCACTTTGTAGCACAAGATATTTACTGCATCCCTAAAACGTTGCTTCATGAAAACTGCTTTATTTCTAATTTCCTTACTCATTTCCAGAATCGGGGGGATCCAAGTTCACCATTGGTAAATCTGTTTGGCTGCTCTGGGCGCTGGTTTTTAACAACTCTGTTCCTGTAGAAAATCCCAGAGGAACAACCAGCAAGATCATGGTGAATATTCTGCTCACTAAATTCACGTTTAATTTCACTTATTTGCTTTTTGCTTGTTTACTTTTTCTTCTTTTTGCATAGCTGTCTTACTGACTGTTTTTCTTTATTTTATTTGTGAAACTTACATTTAATGTGTGTCCTTATAACAGAATAAATGCGCTAAAAGCTAGCGAGCTCAGCCTACAGTGACAGACTCAAAATGTATTTTTCTTTTACTTGTAATGTCAGCCCACGTGCTTTTGACAACAAACCTGATCATCTCAAGAGCTCATTAGCTGCTCAATTAGCTGTACAAAGGGGGTCAATGAGGTAAAGTGAAGATGGTTATTTTAGTTCGGTCTTTGCAAATGTATTTTCTGCTTCTAAACAAAATGTGTCTTTATAGTGAGATGACAAAATGGGAGCATTTTATTTTTCACCAAATCCTATATGTCCCTTTATTATTTATTTTCCTGCATTGACATCTCTTTATTTTCCCCCTAAAGGTCTTGTTTTTGTAGAAATAATTCTTTCTACCAAAAGCATGTTCTTGCAGATTGATATAATCAGAGGCCTCACCAGCTAACATGAAATATTTTGAAAGGACTAAAAATAATTAATTACGTCTTCATTTTCAGACCTTAATATTGCTGGCGACAACAGGCATGTCTCATAAACATTACAAACATTGTTCCCTTTTTATTTCTTAACAGCTATATCTGTCAATCCAAACATACCAAATATCTGAGAATATATCCTAAAGATCACCAATATTTAGACAAATGTAGTTTAAACAGAAACATAAAACCCCATTCATTATTAACTGCAAGAATGTATTTATTGCATAGACTAGTCCATATATTTCCTTTCCTTTCTAGCTAAAAGTCAGACTTGAACAATGAGGGGCAGTTAAAGTGTCACATCTAAATTGCTACATTTATTCCAAGTGCTTTGTAACATCATTCTGTTATTGGCAAGACTCTTATTTAGGGCAGCTTCTGTTATGGAGTGTTGGAAATAGCATTAATCATCTTAGTAAGAGGTTGTTCCACAGTGATTAGACCAAATTTAATTAAATGATCAGAACTATTACTATATATTTCTGTTAAAAAAAGCTGAAGATTTTCATATAGCTACAGAAATGTTTACAACTAATTGGTAAATTTCCACTGCAGATTCTCTGATTTTTTTTTCAAAAATAAGTAAATAAAGAAACTTGCTTTGTTAACATGATTAATTCTGCCCATTATTATTGAAAAGTAGTAAGTGTTATCATTCTAGAATCATAGCCAATGCCCTGTTAAATAGCAGTTGGATATTAACACATTTTGTGCTGTTTGATTTCACTTTTTTTCTATATACACTCTGAGAGATCTAATCAAATGGTCCATAAATATCAATATACTTTGTCTTCTACTTTCTCAGCATTTCTTCTTATTTTCTTAAAATTTAGAAGTGGTGGAGTTTTGACCACAATTCAGGAATTACTTTTTTTCTTACTTAAAAGTCAGTTTCTCAAATATAGAGACAGACTTTTATGCCTAAAGCATTCATGTTTATAAATTTAGTGATCGCTTAGAGACTGATTCTGAAACTAAACCATTGCTTAAAAACTGTTCTGGTTGAATATCATTAGTGCTTGTTTTTCTTGATAAGAGTTTCAAGGTTTGCTTGAGGATATTAATGCTGTGAAAAAGAAAGTTACAATGTCTTTTGACTAATCTTGTTGCTATATAGTTTTATACAACAAGTTGAAAGAACACATATCAAGGTTTCAGTGACATTTCAGAAAGTTAAATGTGACTAACTGACAAATGATACTCTGTTCAAAAGAGACCTTCAGCTGCAGGTTCAGAAATTGATATCGTCACCAGAACCTTAAAATACTTTCTATTCCTGTCATGCTCATGGCTGGTTGATCATCTCCATGTCCAGGTGCTGGTTTGGGCCTTCTTTGCTGTCATTTTCTTGGCCTCCTACACTGCCAACCTGGCTGCCTTCATGATCCAGGAGGAGTACATTGACACGGTGTCAGGGCTGTCTGATAAGAAGGTGAGGTCTTGAGTAGATGGAGCAAATACGAATTTCAAACTACAAGTTTTATGTGGATTTGCATAAGTTGAAAATAAATAAAAAAACATTCAAGATAAACATAAAGCATTTAAAACTGTCAACACAAAATTGGTTGCTATTTTTGTTTTCTTTAGGAGAACAAAGTGAAGGCTTTCCTCAGTCTGATTCCTGTCAATAGAACAGCAAACCATATCCTGCTGCTACGACACTTTAAAACCTCACGTGTTTTATTAAAGTCTGCCCCACCTCTTTAGAAAACTCCACCTTCCAGGCCTCACTTTGAAAGCGCAGACTTTGAATTTCCTCATCACTTCATGCTGCAGTGGAGATCAACTCATCTCCCTCATTTTTTCCTGTGACTCGCGTTTACTTCCCACTTTCCGTCTGTCACGTTAATCTCTGCCCACCTGTTCCTCTCGTGCAGTTTCAGCACCCGACAGAGCAGTACCCACCACTGCGCTTTGGTACAGTGCCGAATGGGAGCACCGAGGAGAACATCCGCTCCAACTATCCCAACATGCACCAGTATATGATCCGCAACAACCAGAAAGGTGTGGAGGAGGCCATTGACAACCTAAAGTCGGGGTAAGAAAGAGAGAAGATAATGAAGGTGCTGGAGGGACAAATTGCTGCAGGGCTGCTTAAATATGCATACAGTCATCTTTGATCAATTAGAGTGTTATTGACTTAATTTAATTCAGTAACTTAATACACTAAGTGAAACACATTATATAGATTAGTTACTCACATAAAAGTGTTTTAAAGCTTCTACTTCTGTTTTTTATGATGATTCCAACATAATGAAAACAACATATTTAGGAATTGAATATTACATTAGGCCACTAAAAATATTTCTCTGACAGAAATGTGAGCTTAATAAAAATATGTCACTCGCTATGACAACATTAGAAATAAGTCTCCCTGGGGGCATTTCAAGTAATTTACTATGTGGATTCCAAGCTTTCTAAAGATGTCAACACAAAAATAAAAAAAGAGAAAAAGATATGGACATTTGATTGTTGGCACTCTGGAAACAAGATCAATGAAAAAACAACCTTCAGAGTTTCAGAATAAAAAAAAATGCCTCCAATCCTTATCAGCTACCAGAGGGCGTTAACAAAGGCTGTTCATTTACATAGCTTTAGAGTTACCGCACCCTGCAGCACTGACTGCCTACTGGTATGACTGGGAAGGTGTGCAGACAATAGCGAGCTTTTGTCTTTCCTACCTATTTGATCATATATATTTTTGTAAAAGTTGCATTTGTTCCATTTTTCAATTAGTCTGCGCTTCAGTGTTGTTGACCTTTATCTGTCATGGAGTTATCTGTGAACTCTGTACAGTTAGTGGTAAGGTTGCACTGTACAAATTGAGTTACCAGTAAGGTAAGGATGCTGCTGTGATGCCAAACAGTTTTGTATTTAATTCTGAAAAGATCTCACAGGTTGTGCTTTTTAGCATATGGTATTGCACATTTACCAGCAACTCAAATAAAGGACAAATAAAATGGGAATCCACATCTTTTATGCGTAAATGTCCATCACACATTTAGTGTAAAAGAAAGTCAATGTTGCTCGATAATGTAAAACTGAATTACATACGTTCTGAAACAACTTTCAGTTTTAGTCAAGCTCTCACTGACTGATAGGTTTATCTCATTAATTTGTGAACATACAGTCGGTGGTGCCCATTCTTTACTCTGAGGTGATGGCTAATGTAGTTGGAAGATAATTAATGACCAAACAAAATGGCTTAATTTCTCTAGGGGTTTAATCCAACACCATGTCAAACACAAAGCACACTTTTTCAGTGTAACACGCTCCAACACTACAGAGGAGCCCACGGCTGGATCTAAAAATGCATTTTGTAAAAGATTGTTTGGTTTATTTTAGCCTGTAAGTTTTCAGTACCAAACAGTTGAAGTTTTAACACTTCCACTTGCAACATTAACAATGTTGTACTTTATAATTGCTATTCTATTCTACAGGATATATGATGCTATTATTAAGTTCTGATTAGATGTAGTTTACAATGTATTAATTGTACATTTTGTGACTCTATAGACAGACAGCTTTGCTCTTTATTGAACTCGTGTCTCATTTGCTTTTTTTTTCAAATTTATAGCATCCACACGACAATTTTTTTGAGCAGATTTTTACTTTTAAATTGTTTTGGTGTTAAATATCAAGTGTTGTAGCTGCAGATATAATTTTTTACAATATTACTTACACCTGATTTACAGTTTGTAAAATTATTTAAATCCTGTAAATGTTTCTATTATCTATTTGATAATATATAGAATATTTGGAGTTCAAATATTCTATTTGAACTCCAAACTTTAATGGATTTTACTTTAGTCTGTATGAGAGAACAGCACAAAGTAGAGCACATAACAGGATCCTTGCATTTCTTTTGCAGACCCATTAAATTAACACTTTATGAAACCACCTTTTACTGCAGTGTGAAGCTGCAGCTTTTCACATGTGCAGAGGGATGTTTTCCCCATTGTTCAACTCAAAATAACTCAAGCTCTGTAAAATTGGATAGAGATCTTCTGTGAAAATCAATTTTGAAGTTTTGCAACAGATTTTCCCTCGAAACTTGGCCTGGACTTTACCCAGGCCTTTCTAACACATGGATATACTTTAGACTAAAGCAGTCCATTGTATTTTATGTTTTTAGGTTAATGTTGTCATCCTGCTGCAATTTGAAACTCTGCCCTTGCCTGGAGTCTTTTGTAACATTTAAAAATTTCCCTTTAACACAGGGTGACCCCGTCACCTCAATCTTTTAACGGCAGAAAAGGAGTATTCAGGGTGATGTGCACGTTTAGTACCATTTTTTCTTTCGTAGGCCAAACAGTTTAGTTTTCATTGGATCTGACCAGAGCACATTATTTCACATATTTAGTTCACCCTGCTTGGTTTGTAGCAAACTGAAGAAATGACATCTTTCAATAATGCCTTCATTTTTCTCACTTTCCTGTAAAGGCTAGATCTGTCAAGTGGATGGCTAATAGTTGTCCTGTTCATAAATTCTATCACCTGAATTGTGGAATTGTGGATACAAACCCCCAGAGTTATGGCCTCTTTGATTATTTACCAAGTTACCAGGGAGGACAGATTATTTAAAGGGTCATTCTTTTGAAGGTTTACAGTTGTTCCATAATCTTTTAATTCTCAAAAAAATGGCTTGAACAGTCCTTCAAAAAAACAGTGTTTTATAACCCATTCAAAAATGAATCCCTGAAATGTCTGGCATGTTCAGCAGTTTAAATAAACTACAAAAAGCCATGGATGCTTTCACAGAACAGCTGGATTTGTCCTGATAAGACATTAACCACAGATAAACTACATTTACTAATTAGGTGACTTCCTAAGAAATGTATTCCCTTGGATTTTATTTTGGGGTGTCAAAGTAAAGGTAGCTAAATAAAAGTATAAATGATTTTTAAACAATGTATATGGTCCTTTGTGTTGGCCACTTACATAAACTCATTAAATCAATAAAGTTTGTGATTTGATGAGACAAGATGTGAAACGTTTGAGATGTACAAACTCTCCACCAAACCTGTAAACTCTTTATTTTTTGACAAATTTTATCCTTTACTTAAGGCAGTTGTTTCATCCACACTCGGCTCATTAGCACAATCCTCTTGGGTGACTGTGAGCGCATTGATCTGTGCTACCTCAGAAGCTTCAGCTAACTGTTGTAACCTCTGAGGTCCCATCAGAATCATTGTTGCTGCATGAAGGAAGAGGAGAGAGAGGCAAACAAACAGCCAAAGAAAATGAACAGCTTGTTAATAATACATACCAACCACAACCGCAGTGCGGTGGGAAAATCATGACCACCAAGCTCCTTACAGTAAAATATACATTGCTCAGTTAATTCTGTTCAAGGAGTGTGGGGGTTAAGATTGAGGGGGAGCAATGCAGATGAGACACGACTGAACAAGTTTTGATGTGCTCCATGATGATGCATTCCTTTTATCATATCTGCTCATCTTCCTTGTGCCTCCGAAATCAGCAACTACCTCTCTTTATCTATCTTTTCATCTCACTCCCTCTCTCGTTATCCACTGTTTATCTCACTCTGCTTATCTCCCTGGATTCATCCCAACTTGATATTATTTACAAACGAAACATAAGTTCATGCTTTCAAAGCCAGATGTCATGAATATTCTTGGAATTTCTGACAAACATTGAATTTCCTTATTTTCCCCTCTCACTTTTTCCTTACAATCATCTATTCTGCTTTGTGTATCCCTCCTCCCTTATGAACTCCTTGCTAACAGCTAATGGATGTCTTTGCTGTTCCTCCGCAGTTACTTCTCCCATCCCTCAAATAATCTCATCTATCATCTCCTCATCATCCCTCTTTCCTCCGCTTCCTCTCTGCTTTGTAGACATAACCTCCTCACCTCTTCCCAGTTTTGCATCCTGAAGTGCAGTCTGCTTCTATGATGGGCCTGGTTGCAGCATGCTGCTTCCTCAGTGTGAATATAAATGAATGGGAAGTGGAAGAGCAGGTGTACTGACAAATTTATCATCATATGCTCAGATATGCATCATCAGTCTGAGCTGAGCTGTTAAATTCAGTCTATTATTCCATTATGAATGGTTTTAATTCACTTTTTATCTCCATTCATTTTTCACAGCCTGCCTAATTTGAAACTCCTGTGAAGCATTTCTATGTTATGTTTCTTATTAGAGCTGTGCGTCTTGCTTGACCTCACTTTTAAAGTTGATTAAAAGTGTTTGGTAAACATTTTAGCACATTGTGTGTATGGCAAGGAGAGGGAATCATTATTTGGTTTATTTGTTTTTATTTTATGATATTCAGATGTAATATACTCAATTATTGTTTTTCTTCTTCACCAGCACTGCATACTTTCAGGTCTTTTGTGGTGATGCATCAACTTTGAGATTCGGCTGAAAAATGTGTTTATTTATTGTTTTGTAAAAAATATATGTGATTTTCATCTTCACTTGTTGCAATACTTTCAAATAGCTAACAAACACTACTTATCAGTTTGCAAAACTGCTACATTATGTTCAATTTGGAGCTAAAAGTTCAAATAAATTAGATTTTCCTGGATGAAAGGAGTGAAAATGTGCAGAAAACATTTTGGTTAAGCCAGTTTATCGGGCTGAACCAATTCCCTAATCATATAAGCTCAAGTAATTTTTGTTTCTTTCTCAAAGCTGTTTCAGCAAAGCAACATTCTGGCAGTTTAAGAACAGGTACAGAAAGGTAATGTGGTGCAGTGGTATTTGTAATGCATCGAGATGCAGGGAGTCCTGAAGAGGAGGTTTCCTGTCCTTCAAGGGAGCTTCCTGAGTAATCGGAGTCAACAATAGAACTGAGAGCTAGTTCTGGACTAATGAGATATCACACATATTTTTTCAAATTAACATTTAACCTTATTTGTGACTGCTTGGGGAGCCTAAATTGAGAGCTGCTGAAAATCCTAATCTGTGATGACTCAGTTGCCTGTTTTACTTTTAGACACTTCAATAGACGTACAGTCAGATAAAGAGTAGATCTCTTAGGATATTATGGAATCATTGGAACTAACATGAGCTTGATGAGAAATTTTCCAAGTTTCAAAGTAAACTAAAAGAGCTAATTTACACCTGAAATGATTGTAGCTGTGGTGTTTGGGTCATCCGGATACTTTTTAACTTTGACCATGAAATTATCTGCATATATGTTAAGAAATGGGAAATGGATAACATTTCGAATGTGACTTCAACAGAACTGTAGCTGGAGAATGCTGGCAAGATCAACATGTCTGCACATTTATGTAACAATATGTGTTTCTGCGGGCAGCTGCAGATGGAGATTACAGCAACTGTGAGCCTTTCTCCTGCTGAGCTAAAGCGGCATTCACTCCCTTTTACTTGAATCTCAGCCTCCCCTGATGCTGCATTGTATTCTGTTCTTTTGTGGCTATTGTAGGAGAAGAAATGACATCTTTGCCTCCACCATGATAAATATCTCCTTGTAAGATTTTTGAAAGTTGGTACAGAATTGTGTGTAGAAAGTGGCCTCCTTTAAAATCAGTTTTCTTTTGTGCAGGGTTGTTTTTATAGTGCTGGTTTTTTCTCCAATTCCGTCATTTTGTGTGCTTGTTCTATAGTCATTTAGCTCCAGGGCAGTGATTTCCAATTCTGTGATGTAATTTTCCACCTTCATTCTTCCCTTGCAGAAAACTAGATGCCTTTATTTATGATGCTGCTGTGCTGAACTATATGGCCAGGAAGGATGAGGGCTGCAAGGTAAGGAATAGGTCTGCCATTTCACAGCTCTGCACACTGACACACTCATACATATGGGCTGGAAATCCCTGTAAGCTTTCTAAATGAACATTTCTACAATGGCCAAATCTGCCTTCAATAAATCAAACAAACACATCAGACGCCATTTTATTGATCCCTTGGGCCTCTAGCTAAATTAATAATGCCATTTTTAGATAGCACTGATGTTGATTTATTTATAAGGTTGCATCTGATGCGGCTCTTGCAGGACGGATAAAAATCTCTCAGTCATAATTTGTAATGATGTCTGTGTGAGGCCCACGCTCCCAGCTGGTTCATACAACAGCCACTGCTGCAGTAATTACTACAACTGCTGCACCCCCTCCCCAAAACCATTTCTCATTCTCCAGTGATGGGATTTTAAGGGACGTAAATATTTAAACAGAGATAACTGCACTGAGGCAGCAGTGACAGAAGGGATGTAATAATGTTTATTTATCTATATGTGCTTGATCCCATAAGGTGATGACCATTGGGTCTGGGAAAGTGTTTGCCACCACAGGCTATGGCATCGCCCTGCACAAGAATTCTCGCTGGAAACGACCATTAGACCTGGCTCTGCTGCAATTAGTTGGAGATGGTAAGAGAAAAAAGACAGTTCTCATTACATGCAGTTGAAGAAAAAGAAAATTGACTTGATCTTTTTTTTTTATTCCATGTAATTATCATATGACTGAGTAATAAGACTGAAGCATACCAACAAGAACTCATTTTATATTTAATTTCTCTGAGGAAAATTTAAACACAACCAGGTGCTGATATTAGTCAAGCAGCAGTATAAAACACTTACATTTGAGATGTCTCCAGGGCTCAAGAACAGCTAATAGAGGCATAAAAATGATAAATCTCTTCTAAATTTTTGAACCAGGTTGCCTGATATGTGAAGCATATCCTAAGAAAGAAAACATACTTCTGAGGCGCTACAACTCAAAGATACTACAGAGGATTAAACAATTCCTGAAGCATCATAAATTTCATCCAGGCAAAAAATAGTGCATGTTTTTTGAATCGTTATCGCAGCAAAATCTAAAATATGTGAAACAGAAGTTTCACAATCTGATTTCATGACTTAAACACATCTGATCTGTCAATTCCATTTGCAGCTGTTTACAGATTACTTTATGTAAAATCTTTGACATGAGGAGTAGCTTAGAGATAAGCGCATGAGTAACTCTCTCAAACTATTGCTTACCAGTCTCTTACTAACATAGAAAACACAATGCCATAGCAAAATAAAACTTCCGTTAACACGGCACGGTACACGACTTCATCATCACATTACCCTACCTGCCATTTCTTTTATGTAAAAAAATTCACAATATAATTTTTCATCTCTCATAATAATAATAATAATAATAATAATAATAATAATAATAATAATAACAACAAATAAATTCACTATAAAGTAACATACCTATTCATAATGTGGGAGAACATTGCGAATTCAACCCCACTGTTCTATACACCTACCACCATGAACATGAGAACATCAAAAGCAGAGTACAAACTTCAAAGACATTCCAGGAGTTAATGTGCAGAAAGAAAGAAAACAAATACCCTTATATTCCCACTTTTAGACCCACATGACGTGGGTTTCAAAGCGCTAGTAACATGGCTGTAAGGGAAAACGGTGAAAGGAACACAACCTCATCTAGATCAAGTTTTTCAGTTTAGGCCATCAAATCCAGGTGTCCTCTAAAATGTTTGTTTCTATTCCCTCCAGCATTGACTCTGGCAACAAAATGCTGGTTCACAGGAAAGAACCATTTTTAATCTTCTGTATTACTTAATAGAAGGCAGAAATATGGCCCACGCCATGTTTCAAATCTTACATGAAAAACTTTGTATAGCTTTCAAAGTTAGCACTGCTGCTGTCAGTCAGAGATAAGCTGGTTCTCAAACATAATTTTTGTTAGTACTGTAATGAGGAAAAATGTGATGTGTGCAATAAAACTGTCTCTATGCATTTTGATGCTTTAAAACTTAATAAAACAGGGACCATCAAACCATTACTGGAAACTTGCCGGAAAACCAATATGAGTAATTAAGCCAATTAAGAATCGACTCAAGCATGGACATCGGTCTAACAGTGGAAATACTGTGGTGGAAAACCCTACAGTATTGTTACAGTGATTTTTTTATATAAATCAGACATGATGCCACAAGCAACAGACTGATTAATGATGGTCATCAGGAATTGGTCCTGTGATACTTCTGGCCTCTTGAAAACACTCTTGGAGGCACAATTCAGTCCTCTCTATGGGGATAAGGATGGGCAGTTATTAAATAAAATGCAAGAAAAATGATAGAATCTTGGCAGGTGCATGTGCGATGGTTCAGAGCAAAGGTTTGAAGACGAGAATTAATACATCTCTTATCTTAAATAAACTAATTAGTACAAAATGAAAATACTTTATCAGTGCTGTAAGGATTCACTGATTCTAATGGTGGAATTTTATTCTGATACAGAAAGAAACTTAGAACTTTGAAAACTTTGATAAAGTAGCCTATTTGTTATGTTTTTTTTGTTTGTTTTTTCTTTTGGCCAAGCAGTTTCACAATTGGTTTTGAATTTTAATTTAAACTGACATGAGAATGTTTCCTTTCCAAGACTTTATGATTGGGTGAAGAATGAATGAGATAATTAATGAAAAAGACAGGTGAAATCAGACAGAGAACTCATTAGAGTTTAAAATGTATGAAAAAGTTATTCAAGCCACTAGTTAAAGGAAAGAGAGCAAAACTTGTAAGAAATGACAGCTGTTCACATTAGTGTTCGAGGTCAAGAGCCAAACCAGTCACACATGACTAAGATTTTTACATTTTTCTCTCATTTAAATAATTTCCATTCAACCAAGAAGTTTGTTTCTGGTATGAGATGAGAACTTCAGATGCCATTTCTCACTAAAGGTGAAATCAGCATATCTGTTTTATACAAAATTGGGTTTTATTTGACATCCTACATCTATTGAAGCTATAAAAAAGACAGAACAAAAATCTGAATAGTATAAAAAAGCCTGAAAAAGCTGAGAAATAGGACAGCTCAGTGTAATTTATTTACCAGTTTAACAATTCTCCCAGACAAAAAGGATCTTTAAAGACTATTAACATTGCAAACTGTAGGACAAATAGATAAACAAATCAATAAGTATGTGTTTGGAAATACTGGAAAATGCTTGTTCATCCAGGAGTGTGAATAAATTTCCATGCTTATTTGTGGGACCAGCATGTTTTTTTTGCTTCTACTGTTTTGCTTAATTGTGCTCTTCGGGTTATTCATTTGGAACCTAAAGTCTGAGCTGCAGCAATCATGTAATCAACCTCAAATATATATTAATTTATCAGGCGCTGTAAAATGCACTGTGGCTCTAAACGGGTTCTGTAATTGGTCCTCGTAATCCACCTCTTTGTTAGAGGGATGTCATTTCCTTTTTTTTCACATGGTCAGTCATCAAATTGGCTTCCCTGAGGAGTAATTTAGCCTCTTTGCAATTAGTGAACAAGAGATGGTGGCAAATGCCTCAGTGCAAGCAGTGACAGCAGCTCCTGGGGGTAGATGGCCCTACTGGCTGATGGCACATGGATATTAAAAGTAAAATATGCCTGTTCCTTCTTAAAATGAGATGTCTGGCTGTTTCATTTGATGCCCTTCTATATTTCTTTCTAATTCTGTAACAAGATGGAAGAACAGAACTGCTTCTAAAAAAAGCTTCAACTTTGCTCTGTGCTAATGCAATTAAATGGGGAATTTTACATTGGGATGTCTATCCATATTTATGTATATTAACTTAAATTGCAGCCACAGCTTCACATTCTCAAAGACCAGAGCTATTTGCATTACCTTTGTGTGCAGAAACAATGTTGCATATTGAAAGCTTGTATTGATTAGCTGGGTTGTTTTTAACTAACGCTGAGAATCCAATCCTCTACTTTATTGAGCATCTTTTTAAAAAGCTGGCTTTTAAGTCTAAATGTAATTACATGTTCTAGGACTTCATTTTCAGTGTAGGCTTTGACAGAATTGGAAATTCTGTGTACATTTGTGAGAAAATCTGAGGCGTAACAGTGCTTGTAGCATAATCTCTTTAAGATGAGATAGCTTACTGCCGAGTTACACTCGGCTCCAACGGAGTTTAGAGAAATAAACTACCTTTAAAGAAATGCTATAAGAACACCCAGATGCAGAAGTATATGCACTTATAACTGCTGACATTGTATTTCAGTGAAAATCCCACAGCAGCATACATCCAAAGTTTGCCTCCACCACACTGTTTCTTTGTGCCTCTCACACAGCTTCATGCTGACTGAGCAAAAGCAATAAAACTCACACACACACACGCACAAAAAAAAACATAAAAGAAAATGTGAATATGAACATTTTTTGGCACTGAAGGTAGGGAAAACTGTCACAGTACAATACACCTGGGGGAAATTGATTTCTTTTGCTGTTTACATCCTTTTTTAAATTGCTCTGAGTTTCCATTGACCCAGATGTTGATCTTCATTTTATAGACCGAAAGAAGAGTCAGATGTTTGTGTGGATTGTTGTTGCGCAACACCCCCCCCCCTCCTTTCTGTCTCTGCTCTCTCACTCTCGTACTTCCTCTTCTGAGAGGGGAGATGTGCTACCAGCTCTCCATCTAACGGGTTAATTGAGTTTCCTAAATCTGCCGGGATTTACCCTGTCCAGAACTGAAGTAAACTCTGTTTAAGCTGGTTTCGAGAAACGATTCACCTGATTTTTAACGGCCTACATCCAGGTGTCTCACCCTTCTTCCCCCTGTGAATTAGCCAGACTGAGCAGCCTACAGCCAACTAGTTTCACAGAGCACACCTGTTAACGGTCGCTCGTTCTCTTATTTTACAACTTGCATTTGTTATTGAACCAGGTAGGTTTTAGTGACTCGGGCGAGTCCCAAGGATGACGTTTTAAATTTGGGCTACCAGCAACTTAAAAACATTTTAAACTTTTTCCTCTCCAGAATCAAACATCACAGCTATTTTACAACCATCAAAGAACTTTAAGGTGACTCATTAACTGAATGTCCACAACATCTTTTAGATTTTCTTTATGCTAAATATTTTATTAGTAAGGCATTTTTGCAAGGGTCAGTACAGCTTAATTCAGTAGCAGAAATAATCAAATAAGTAAAATCAATCATCTAGTCTGTCTTTCCCTACTGCTGATACTAAGAACTAAAAAAAAGGAACCTTTGAGAGAGACGGACGGAGCCTGGTGTTTCGAACCCCAGACCTGGCCTGATGATGAAGAAGGTGTTGCAGCAGGAGGAAGACGCCGATCGATGAAGGCAGGGATCTCTGTAGGTCTGATGAGCCTCCTCTCCGCATGGATGGTGAGGTCACACAGGACTTGGTGCTGGCAGGAAGGAAGGCACCAGTTCTTCTTCTTTGTCTTTGCCTTTGTCTTCATCTTTGTCTTTGGGGTCTGAACCCAGCCGATGAGAGAAGTGCGATTCGAAGCCACAGGTTGTGGGCCAGACGGGTTGGTCCCCATGCATGAGCAGGACAGTCTTCGGCTCCGTGGCCCCGGCTCTTCTTCAGCTGCAGAGTTCTTTGTCCATCTCGATCTTGGCTCGAAGCTGCCCGGAGGATCCAACGAACGGTTCCTCTTTTGCACTCACCTTTTATAGGGTTTCTGACTGCTTAGACAGATGATCTCATATCCATCACTGTCTTACAGACATTTCCTGATGTCTGTGCTAATGTCTCAGGGTTGCTCAACCTCCTATGTCCATTGCCTGCACAACCTTTCACCTACTCTCTAAATAAGGCGTTGATCATCTCTGCTCTCCTGTTAGTTCCTTGCCTTTCACCTTTCACCTACTCTCTACCTCCAACATATCAGTGATGTTTAATTGCAGTTACACCTTTTACACCATTTCAAGTTCAATGTCAAAATCACATTTATATCACATTTATTTTCTTTAGCTTCTCTGATTTAGCATTCATTTATAATTTTATAACCATAACTTATTAATTATCCTTATTATAATCCTAATGTGAGTTATTACAGATGTTTTTCTGAAAAGAAACCAAAAGAATAATACATGATTCTAATTATTTAATACTAAAGTTACGGTTACTGGTTTTTCTTATAAATGTTCTCACAAATATAAGTGTAAGTATTATTACAAGTAAACCAATATTAATATAAGTATTTTACTTTGAATCTTATGAAATTACTCAAAATGTTTTAGATTTCATTCTTTAAAACTTTCATGATTTAAAATAAGAAATAGTCTCAGCTATTTTTTATAAATCTGCAGGCTGGAACTTACTTCCTCTTTTTCCAGGAAACCTGCTTTTCCTGTTTAATGACTCTTTCTGACTGACTATGATTTCTTATGATTAGATAGAAAAAAGTAAAATTAAAGCAAAGTTTGCATGAGACAAAAACAACACACACAACCAGATTTATTTTATTGACACTTAAGTCTACTGTTGGGCCTAGATGTCACTTGAGTGATTCATTTTAAAGATAACTTTATTTATTATTACTGTTAAACTAACTTTATTGACACTTAAGTCTACTGTTGGGCCTAGATATCACTTGAGTGATTCATTTTAAAGATAACTTTATTTATTATTACTGCTAAACTAAAATCTCCAGCATGGGGAAGTGGGATGAGCTCGGATTTTCTTGACACCCCCTCCACGAGGTCAGACCTTTCACATGCTGGGAGTCCATCACCCTCCTGCAGTTCGCCGTCCTCATCCCCTGGAAAGAGAAGAGGTTCGTCTGGGATGTGAAGATGCAGATTCTTCATCCTCAGTTGTCACAGAGGGCTCAGTGTAGTCATCAAAACTCCACTTCTCTTGACACCCCCTCCTTGGAGTTTTGATTTCCCCCATGAGGTGATGAATGTCGAAGAAAACTTGGATCGCTCTGATTCTTCTACAAGAACCTTCGCTGGATGAACTGTCAGTTCTTCAGGATGTGGGATGGTTCTTTAGGGAAGATGGGCTGAGACAGAAGGCCTCAAACAAAAAAAAAAATTCTGGCTGTTCAGCAGAGCAAAGCAAAAAGCATAAGCATCATGACGCTTTATCCGTAATCATGATCCTTTTCCATTTTAATCCATCAGGTTGTGACAGGAGTTCTTCTTTAGCATAGTCCAATTTCTTCACGGCCCTCCCAGTCCAAAGCCTTGAAGTTGTTCTTTGAACGGTAACCTTCCTGTAATAGTGGCCAGTCTACTGTAGGATGGCATGGTGCTTGATTCTCTGGCCATCTTCTCGTAATGTTCTGGTTCGCTGTAGCTAAGAACTGGCTTGAGCACTGCTTCCTCATGGACCCCTTTCTTCCTCAGTAGTACTGTGTTGAAGTTCAGTACTTGCTTTACAAAAACTCGGGCGTTGAATCTCAGCTTGATCCCCGTAGCTGCAGGCCGATCTTGAGCTTTAATCCAAACTCTCTGCCCTGTTTTCAGTGACACTTTGAGCTGCAACTTCCCTTTTTCTTCTCTGAGCAAAAAGGAGAAGTGTCTTCGCCTCCCTGCTTTCTGTGACGTGAACGGAGTTCCTCTGCAGGGGAAGACCTGCTCTTCTAGCAGTTGTCACTGTGTTCATCAGCACCAAGAGGTACTTCTCACCTCTCTTTCCTGTTGTCCCCATTGGTTCTGCTACATCCATGCAGACTGAACCCCATGGGACTGTGCTCTTGATGAACAAACCTTCCATCCGCTGTCCTGGGTGCCCTGGGTAGCTGTGCAGAAAGTTGATGCAGTTCTGTTGAGGTCTCCTCCTTTTCCAAACGATCTGGACGGCCGGCTTCCTCCGGTTTCTTCCCCAGATTTTCCTCCTCGAAGTGATCATCCATCACTCCGTCTCTCTGTCGGTTCGAGTTGTCTATCCCCCAAAGCCTCTCTTTGCGCTCTTGAGCAGGGATGGGTCTAGACTATGTTGGCTACTAGCTTCACTGTCTGGATCCGGTCATTCTATCCTCAGTAGAAGCTTTCCCTCACCTGTATGCCATACAGTTACTGCAAGGGTTGTGACTGACGGCCATATCAGTCACCATTAACTCTATTCCCTAAGAGTTAACAAACCAAGTGAGCTATTCAGATCCTCACATCTGTTTTCACTGACTTGGCATAGGGCCCTCCTACTCCGTTAGTCTGGGCCCCACGTTGGGCGCCACTTGTTGTTGCGCAACACCCCCCCCCCTCCTTTCTGTCTCTGCTCTCTCACTCTCGTACTTCCTCTTCTGAGAGGGGAGATGTGCTACCAGCTCTCCATCTAACGGGTTAATTGAGTTTCCTAAATCTGCCGGGATTTACCCTGTCCAGAACTGAAGTAAACTCTGTTTAAGCTGGTTTCGAGAAACGATTCACCTGATTTTTAACGGCCTACATCCAGGTGTCTCACCCTTCTTCCCCCTGTGAATTAGCCAGACTGAGCAGCCTACAGCCAACTAGTTTCACAGAGCACACCTGTTAACGGTCGCTCGTTCTCTTATTTTACAACTTGCATTTGTTATTGAACCAGGTAGGTTTTAGTGACTCGGGCGAGTCCCAAGGATGACGTTTTAAATTTGGGCTACCAGCAACTTAAAAACATTTTAAACTTTTTCCTCTCCAGAATCAAACATCACAGCTATTTTACAACCATCAAAGAACTTTAAGGTGACTCATTAACTGAATGTCCACAACATCTTTTAGATTTTCTTTATGCTAAATATTTTATTAGTAAGGCATTTTTGCAAGGGTCAGTACAGCTTAATTCAGTAGCAGAAATAATCAAATAAGTAAAATCAATCATCTAGTCTGTCTTTCCCTACTGCTGATACTAAGAACTAAAAAAAAGGAACCTTTGAGAGAGACGGACGGAGCCTGGTGTTTCGAACCCCAGACCTGGCCTGATGATGAAGAAGGTGTTGCAGCAGGAGGAAGACGCCGATCGATGAAGGCAGGGATCTCTGTAGGTCTGATGAGCCTCCTCTCCGCATGGATGGTGAGGTCACACAGGACTTGGTGCTGGCAGGAAGGAAGGCACCAGTTCTTCTTCTTTGTCTTTGCCTTTGTCTTCATCTTTGTCTTTGGGGTCTGAACCCAGCCGATGAGAGAAGTGCGATTCGAAGCCACAGGTTGTGGGCCAGACGGGTTGGTCCCCATGCATGAGCAGGACAGTCTTCGGCTCCGTGGCCCCGGCTCTTCTTCAGCTGCAGAGTTCTTTGTCCATCTCGATCTTGGCTCGAAGCTGCCCGGAGGATCCAACGAACGGTTCCTCTTTTGCACTCACCTTTTATAGGGTTTCTGACTGCTTAGACAGATGATCTCATATCCATCACTGTCTTACAGACATTTCCTGATGTCTGTGCTAATGTCTCAGGGTTGCTCAACCTCCTATGTCCATTGCCTGCACAACCTTTCACCTACTCTCTAAATAAGGCGTTGATCATCTCTGCTCTCCTGTTAGTTCCTTGCCTTTCACCTTTCACCTACTCTCTACCTCCAACATATCAGTGATGTTTAATTGCAGTTACACCTTTTACACCATTTCAAGTTCAATGTCAAAATCACATTTATATCACATTTATTTTCTTTAGCTTCTCTGATTTAGCATTCATTTATAATTTTATAACCATAACTTATTAATTATCCTTATTATAATCCTAATGTGAGTTATTACAGATGTTTTTCTGAAAAGAAACCAAAAGAATAATACATGATTCTAATTATTTAATACTAAAGTTACGGTTACTGGTTTTTCTTATAAATGTTCTCACAAATATAAGTGTAAGTATTATTACAAGTAAACCAATATTAATATAAGTATTTTACTTTGAATCTTATGAAATTACTCAAAATGTTTTAGATTTCATTCTTTAAAACTTTCATGATTTAAAATAAGAAATAGTCTCAGCTATTTTTTATAAATCTGCAGGCTGGAACTTACTTCCTCTTTTTCCAGGAAACCTGCTTTTCCTGTTTAATGACTCT
This sequence comes from Xiphophorus maculatus, assembly GCF_002775205.1. NCBI lineage: Eukaryota > Metazoa > Chordata > Actinopteri > Cyprinodontiformes > Poeciliidae > Xiphophorus > Xiphophorus maculatus. The sequence continues at coordinate 11,270,536 of NC_036455.1, read as the reverse complement.
TTCTGACTGACTATGATTTCTTATGATTAGATAGAAAAAAGTAAAATTAAAGCAAAGTTTGCATGAGACAAAAACAACACACACAACCAGATTTATTTTATTGACACTTAAGTCTACTGTTGGGCCTAGATGTCACTTGAGTGATTCATTTTAAAGATAACTTTATTTATTATTACTGTTAAACTAACTTTATTGACACTTAAGTCTACTGTTGGGCCTAGATATCACTTGAGTGATTCATTTTAAAGATAACTTTATTTATTATTACTGCTAAACTAAAATCTCCAGCATGGGGAAGTGGGATGAGCTCGGATTTTCTTGACAGGATCTGCAGTGTTCTTGCTTTGTGTCTTTCCACAGTTGGAGTTTTGTTGTTTAAAAAACAGATGTGCATTGGTAACTACTCTGCTTTTTCCATCAAACTTTCGTTTAGACATTTTAAAAAAAGCTTTGGTGTGAACAGCGTAGGACAGGATAATTAATACGTTAGTCCCTGAATTACTTCACAAAATAGAGCTTTGAGAACACCCAAACATGTGTGCCTCTAAACATTTCAGTATCATTATTGTCCTACATGTTGTTATGGTTAAATATGTAGTGAAAATTATTCAGTAGAGATTGTTTGAATGATGTCTATGAGCACACAGAAAAATCATGTGTTGCGTAACATTTTTATCCAGCATCCCTGCTTTCTTTCTAACAGTGCAAGCTTCTGCTCATTTAGTCACATATAAACATGAACTTACTCTACCTGCAGTCAAAAACAGCACATTTATAATGCATATGCATATCAGCTTTATGTCTGCAGGTATTTGAAATGTAAATTTTACAGAGAGGGGACAAAATAAATAGAGCTTTGAATGCTGTGCTGTAATTACACCTCTCTGTGTGTGATTTATTTTCTCCTAAATTCAACCCTAAAAATCTGTTTCTGGTGGAGGGTTGCCGCTTTCACATCCAACGTTTTATGTATGTTTTTGATAAGACCGTTTATGGTTTCTGTTCATTTAATATGTTTTATTTTTTATTTGCACAAAACGTGAAACTGATTATTTTCATTCAACCAGCCATTTACCACTTCCTAATTCTTACTTTTCCCTTACACACACACATGCACCCCCTCAGACCCACACACAGTGCACACAGTTGCAGCGGTCTAATAGTTTCAACAGACAATAAAATAATGTAATTTTAAAAAATACTTTGTTTTTGCTCCATAAAGAAAAAAATGTTTTTGTTGTTTTCTGTGTTTTCTGCCTCGGCATTCCAGGCACAGCTTATGAAGATGCTGGCTGCCTTCATGTTCCAGGGCATTTTTTTTATCCACAAAAAGAATATCTAGGAATGATAGCGTGTGTGATAGATCGTATTTAACCAGCGTTGCAACTAGGATCAACCAGACACTGATTATTGATTTCAGACATTTCGATTATAGCCCAATACATAGACTAAATAGTGATTCTTTATACTTTTCTAACAGAGTCCATTGTTTTTTGTAAGACTCCTGGTGTTTAAATTGTCTTGATGACAAGAACCCTGAAACAACTAGAGAAATGCTACAAGAAATAGTTCTCTTCATGCTGTATGTATATCCAGGGAAACATATTTGGGAAGTTATGAATAAATAACAACAATGTAACAGAGCAGCAATGACAAATATTCCCTCAAATGTATATTTTTGTAAATCTTTGTGAGTGGCGATAACTGTGACAGGTTAAAAACAAATGTCTTAACAGTGATTTTTTTTTTTCCTTGACTAAAGTTTGATTTTATATTGTGAGAAAAGTGTTATGACTTTTTTTTTTTGCTTTTTTTTCTTATTCAGTATCCTTGTTTTGGTTGCCAGTGAGTGCAGTCTGTAGAGCATTTGTTACATAAACAAACAAAGAATAAAATATTTTGCATCCACCATCCTTTGGAGTATAAAAACATATTTCTTCTAAAACTGGTTTTTCAATCATTATCTCATCTTTTAAAGACTTGTTGATATCTTCACAAAGCAATTTTTCTCTGAGATAGATGACATGACAGTGCCAAATGTAATTTACTTCTGTCACTCACAATGTAGCCTTTGCACTACCTTCCAATTACTATCCTGTGTTTTCTGTCCAATCCAATACATCTTCCAACCAAGAAGACACTTTTTGCTTATTCATATGCTGAATATAACTTCTCTCCAGAATGTTACAGAGCATAGACAGTAATCCAATCCAAATAAGACAGCTATTATGTTAACTAAATAAAAAAGTGAAAAGAGCATACTAAATGTGCTCTTTTTTTCTGCCATTTTAAAACAAGATTGTATAACCATCCAATTCCACTCAACTGGGGAACAAAATATAGGTATGCAGCCTTGTCCTAAAAGTACAAAAAACAATGGAATAATAAAAACAGATGACCAGTTGCCATGACACTAAAATAAACATTTATCTAGAAATTGAAATGATGCCAGGGTCTATTGCAATCATCCTGTGTGGTTTTCTAACATTTACTTTTAGATAATTAGGTTTCCTTGGCCTTATTTTATTTATTTAGAATATTCCAGTTGTCTCCAATGAAGAAAATGGTTTAGCAAAGAACGGAAGACTTTGGCTAAGTCTTCAACATACTTTTTGAGTCTATTGTGCATTGAATATTGTTCTCTTTACATTAGTGCAGGAGATGTCAAACACATGACATAACCTCAGACACAATACACAATTTGCTTATTTGATCTGAGAAAATCATGTTGATGTGATAAGCACTTGGTAGGAATTCCTCTTGTTTGCCTGCTTTTGAGGTCACAGCAGGTGATGCTGTATCCTTAGAACTGCCTCAGGTGATAATAGCCTTAACTTACTGCTTTTTTGCACAGATTGGATAAGGGAGATATTTTCTACAATGCCACTGAGAGGATTACAATTCTGGGGGCTTAATTCTCTACTGTAAACCAGTGAGTAGAAGTTGGAGGAATACAGGAATGGTGGATTTAAATAGGAGTGAATTTACAATGATTGTTTGCAAGTCACAAAAAAACTGTTCACAGATGGAACCATGAGTTTAATTTTATGGTCTGCATGCTAAGTCCTTTCTTCTATTATGAGGAAGGGATGACAGATGGAATTATGTGCTTCTGCTGCCTTTTTTGTGGAAAATATTCTCTAAATAAAAGCTTTATTGCTCATTGACTGCAATAATTTAGTATAAAATACAGAAAGCGAAAAAGTATGGGCAAAGAAAATAAACCAACTGAGCTGTGATTAAAATGTGAAGAATTAGATCCCGTGAGTAAGCCGCCATTGAATGAACATTCATCTCAGTGGCTGTTGTGACATTTGAATTCGAGCAAGCCTTTTAACGGATGTCTAATTTTGCACAGCAGTTATTACTGGAGTGAGATTTTTTTCTTTTTTATTTGAGCAAATTTGAAGTTTCAGTCATTCTGGCTGAGTGGTAGAAGTCTAATTGACGTGGCACAGTGTTAGGAGGCATTTCCAAGCCACAGTAATTAACTCAAAGGTCGACTTATAATTGAGGATGGGATCCTCTTTAACTGGGGCATCATGAGACTCTGTACAGTTACACATCCTGAGCCCATGTTTAAGACACCGTGTTTATGTGCTTGATTCAGAAGTTGTCTGCAACCCAGTCATGCACACCTAAAGCCCTGTACATGGGAAGAAGAGTCACCATTCTCCTTTGCACAACCTCATTCTTTTTGATTAATGCAGTAATGGGCAGGGCAGAGAGCCCTATCACACTGGAGTTCAGAGTGTGTGCCTTGTGTGTGTGTGTTTTGTATAGTTTGAGCAGGAAATGTAATGCTTGTGTGTATTTCTCCTTTCATCTCCCATGTGCTGTCGCATCACTCTGCCCTCAGTGTACTCGCCTCAGACACAGAGCCATTTCAGAATCGGCTTCAAAGGGTTTCTCTCTGCCACTAATTCCCAATTTTTACTTTCGATCTCATAACTTCTGAAGGGAAAATATTTTACATTTCTGCTCTTTGTGAACTTTCTGTCTGTTCTTAGCACTTGTTGGTTTGTTTTACAAGTTCTTGTTGTAGTTTTTACTATTATTATTTTTATATTGTCTCTATCCAGCTGTTGTATTTAACATTTTTGCAAGAATATTAAAACAAGAATTATTTTCCTCTGCTTATTTCTCTTCACCATGCTCAATTTCATCATCCATTCCTTTTATTTTTGTTGAAACTACATTTTCTTCCTCTCTCTTAAGCTTTACTTCTCATGCTTCAGTGTTCTCTCTTAGGGGATCAAACACCTTGATCTCATGACAAAGAGGTGGTAATCCCCTTCTTTGCATTTTTTACTTAATTTCCCCTTTCCTGCTGTACTGTCTGAACTTATTTTACCAATTGTCTTTTCCATGTGTCCCTTCAACCTTAATTAATTTCAGTTTTACCCTTTAAGCACACTGACCCATCACCTCAGCCCCATCTTCTCACCAATTTGATCTTCTTTCCACTCCTCCTTTCCTTTTTCTTTCAGATGAGATCGATATGCTGGAGCGCCTCTGGCTGTCTGGAATTTGCCACAATGATAAGATTGAGGTACGATGTCTTATTCAAAGCTTAACTTAGTCTTCTGAGCCATGTTCTGTGTGTATTTATTGATTAGTTAAGCAGTTTAGGGGAATTCTCTTTGTAATTTCCTTCTCTCATTGTTACATTATTCTGTGCCTTTAGGTGATGAGTAGTAAGCTGGACATTGACAACATGGCAGGGGTATTCTACATGCTGCTGGTGGCCATGGGCCTCAGTCTCCTGGTGTTTGCCTGGGAGCATTTGGTGTACTGGAAACTAAGGCATTGTGTCAAAAGGTCTGGAGGGATGGACTTTCTCCTGGCTCTTAGCAGGGTAAGAAAGAAGAGATTCTTTAATAAGTTTTTTTTTTTCCTAATATTAAGAATTACATTTAAAGCCAATAAACTGTTGAAATAGAGTCATTCAATCATGGATTATTGCCAATCAGTGAATAAGCTTTATGAATGTCTGGAGAATGTGCTATGTTTCATTCTTCTCACTGCAGAAAGATACCATTTTAATCAAGGCTAGGGTGAAGTAGAACTGCTGTAAAATGATCTGTGACTTGGACAATTTTAGTTTATTTCCTAGTATTTTTCATCTATTTTACAATAAGAAGTAAAAAGTCTTACAACTTCCCATCTTTCCCACTTGCAAAAATCATATATAATATACATTAGGATAGTGTAAGGAGTTAAATACATGCACTTATGCAAAGAAAATTTCTGGACTGTTTCTGAGTTCCCAACCATTTAGTGCCGACTGTTATTGTTACAACCTAGTGGACTTGTAAAGATTTAAAAGACAGACTTTTTTTTTCTCAATGAGAGCAGGGGTGTTACGGCCCAGCTCGAACGGCCGCAACAAAACATAGGGAGGACACGGCAACCAGCAACATTTTTAAACTCTTCAGAGGCATTTATTAAAAACAACCAATTGTCTAGGGGTGCAATGGGCGGAAGCCCAAGACGAGACAGTTCAGCGCTCCCTCAGCCTGGTCCTTCCCCAGTCATGGATCCGGTTTGACCCCACAGGTCTCAGCTCTGCTGGCGCCGCCGCCGAGTCTGGATCGCGTCTGCGCCTGGTTCTTGCGTCGGCCAGCCACACTCATGAATGGAATGGCGCTCCTTATATACTGTCCAGGTGGCCATGTAATTAGAAGCACCTCCCATAATCAAGGACCTAATTGACAAACAGTTAACCCGCCACACAGCTCACTCACAGGACCGCACAGCAGGGCCGTCACAAGGGGTTTTGCCAAAACCCAGAGCATTTCATTTTTCCCTGCATTTGATCATGTTCCATGTTCTCAATGCATCCCTAATCAAATATTGTTAAATTAAATAAATGAATAAATAAAACAAAAATAAAATTTTTGCATGGCTCTAAGGTTTGGTTTCTTGACCAAACAAAAAGTCAGTGATTCACAGTGAGAAGTCCAAATACAGCAACCTTTTGGCTTATCAATGATAAACAAGTTTTTTTCTGTCTGCATAAATGTTCTTCTAGGGTAGTACTTTCTGCTTTAATAGTTCTTACCAGGGAAAATGTTTAAAAGCATCCACATTAGTACTGACTTTACAGTGTACAATAATATGTTTTCCCATAGTGTGTTGTCTTTCTAAGATTCATTGATTTAATGTTCTTGACTGAAATCCAGTTCACAGATTCCTAAATTAAACCATGATTTTAAATATAAAGTGCATATATTTCACTGTGTGCAACAGTAGGAAATGCAGTTAAAGATGTTTACTGAATTTCAAATATTTTCATTTTAGATAAAAGCAGTCATGTGTAGAAAGTAGTCTGCTCCAGCCAGTTTTAAAATATTAAAAGAGGAACAAAAAACTTTGTTTGGGAATCAAAATAGAATATAATCAAAGGCATCAGAGATTTTAATAGCTGTGACTCTGAAGTAGCTGATTTTACAAATTTGAAAACTTAAAAAAGGAGCTAATCAGTGAAACAACCATTAACTTCTTTCCAGATTACTTCAACATTGCTGATGAATGATTTATGCAGGAACAGATGTTTTGATAAACCTCAAGGTTAAAAATGTTTTGGGTTCTTTCTTGTTTTTGGAATGATTGGAATCAACCATGCTTATTTGTAATGCTAATGTTTTCAGTAGACAGAGCTGTTTAATGATAGAGTCAGAAAATACAAAAAATGTATTTGATACAATCAAGATTTAGATTCCATGCAGGCACATGTAGGCGCCAATCTTATTGGCACTTGTCTCTGGCACTCAGCAAGGACAAGGAAACAAAGCCAAAATAAGTAGCAGCATTTATCTTTGGCATCATTTTAAGAAGAGCTTTAAGAGCCCAATACAGATTGATTACTCTGCTGTTGCACAACTGTCTCCTTTTTATGTCCGCAGGGTTTCTGTAAGTTAAGCCCAGGCAGTTTTTGTGGGGCTAACTGTGAAAAATTGAAGGTAGTTCGCAAACAAGTTAAATAATTAACTCAGAAAATTGTATGAAATAAAAAAACAACACAGAAAAGAGAAATTATTTCAAAGTGGACAGATATAGGGTGTCAATGAAGAGGAAAACTGAGTTATAGCTGCTCTGTTAGATAGGGGAGCTTTGAGATAAGAAGAGAGCAGAACCAGCAGTCAGTGAGACAGTTGCGAGTTTTGAGTGGCGAGATAGTGGATCATAAGAAATGTTGTGCTGGCAAAAAGGTTGTGCAGGCCAGAAGCAGAAAAGTGAATTAAACAAATTACAAAAATAGTACAGAGTGAGGTCAGAGATGAACTGGAAAGCAGCAGACAGGTCAGAAATATGAAGTTCAAATAGATACAGCAATGGTGCTTTCAAACAATGTTTGTACTGTTTCTTTGAACGGCTACTATAAAAAATCTAAATTGAAGTAAGAGTGAAAGACAGAAGTGAACATTGTCCTAAGAATAGTGTTGACACAAACTACATTGAGATTTTTGAAAGCTGAGTTTTTAACACTAGAACAAAAGAGGGGTCATTTTGACATTTTGAACATTTTCAGATCTGCGTAAAACTTTTAAATTGAACTGCTCCATGGCATTTCCAAAATTGCTATATTTAACAACTCCTAAATAATGGGATATTTGGAACTTGAACTTTGACCTTGACCCCAAGAACTTTATCAAGAATTTAATGTCAGAAATTATTGTTACTCAGCTCATTGTTCTATATAGCCTTATTCCAAATCGTATTACATTAGTTATTCCTCTAAATTATACATATAAATTCCCTGTGTGAAGTTTTTGAGTGCTTTGCAAATTTATTAAAAAAATAAAAACAATCAAGAAATCACATTTACACAAGTATTCATATTCTTTTGCCAATAAAGCTCAACATTGAGCTGTTTCCACTGATCATCTGTGAGATGTTTCTATGGCTTAAATGGAATCCACTTGTGATAAATTCAGTTAATTGGACATGATTTGGAAAGGCATACACCTGTCTATAAAAAGTCCCACAGCTGACAGTGCAGGTCAGAGGTTAAACACCAACTACGAAATGGAAGGAATTATGTGTGAGACCTCAGAGACAGAATTCTCTTGAGGCACAAATCTGAGAAAGACAACAGAGAAATACACACCTTAGACCACTCTCAATAAACCATTCGATCAGCTTCTGTACGACAAAAGGTAGTACTTCTGTCACTGGGAGTGCCAATTCATTTGTGTTCAATCCTCAGCAGTCTTTTTGATTGTCTAGTTAAAGTTTGTTATTTTTGTTTTGATTTTTTGCTGTACCTGTTATCTAGAAATATTGCAAGTAGATCTTCATTCTGGACAATTTGGAGTTCAATTTCACATTTCTTCATTAATACCCATCGTGTCAGCGTACTTGGCTAAACTCTTATCTATAATATTTTCAATTTTGATGGAAAATATTGATTATACCTTATCTTCTTCACCTAAAGGTTGGCTGGTAAATGCTTATTAGGGTATATATAATGTAGACCTCTGCTTGTGTGTATGTGACTTCCTTGAGCACAGTCAGCGACTTACCCTGATGTCCATTTTCACAGTGTGCAGCATCCTCTGCTCCAAGGACTGAGGTAGTACTTCTGTCACTGGGAGTGCCAATTCATTTGTCCAGAAGGACCATTATTATAGCCCCTCCATTAGATCTATATCCGGGTGGAGAGCAGAGATTTACAAGAGGCCTCATGTGTTTTATCATTGTTATGGTGTGGATATCAATTGAGTCATCTTCCCCTATCATGTGAGGCATAATAGAGATTTTGTGATTTACATGACCACTCTCAGAGCTGCTAATTGAGTTCCATTCCTCTTCTCTAATGTGTAAATAAAGGGAAGAGGAACACAGTGTCACAGAAGGGCATAGTTATGTGACATAAATTTCAGTTGACTTATGTTTTTTTAGGGGGGAGGAGGGATCGAAATTTAGGATATTTAACGCAGTTTTATGTTTCGGTTCAATTACTTGAAGAGTCTTTTTCAGACTTTTCAGAACCAGATAGAGCAAAAAAGAAAACTAAGAGAACAAGACTGCAGGAACAGAAAACCAAACAACTAAACCAATTTGCGCCATAAGACAGTTAAAAACTTAAAACAAATTATTACATAAAATAGACACAGTAGTAATTATTTTTTACAAATAAGATGCTTTAAATTTATGGGGAAAATGTTTTGAAGCAGTTGTAAAAAGTATCTTCTTTCAACAGCAACAACATTGTATACTTTGGTAAAAGGTGATTTTTTTCACAATCATCACAATAAATATAGTTCTTGATTACATCTAAACTTAGAAAGTAGGGGTTTAAAACAACATTATTTTTACCTAGTTATTGGGGATTGGTTTAAATAGTCATATAAAGTATATCTCAAAACTGTCTTTTAAAAATTATTTTCACATTATTTATTTCTCAGGTCAGAATAATTTGACTTTTTTTTTTTTTCAAACCAACGGTGTTGGCATCCATGTTTTTCTGCATTTGATATGTACATGCAGTCTCCTTCTTTTCATATACGACTGCCTGCTGATCTAATTATGGTCCTTCTGTTATCTCTCCACCCAGGGGATGTACAGTTGCTGCCAGTTTGAGGATGAAATAGCACCGGGAGGGAGCAAAAGCTCTTTGCCTCAATACCACTCTGTTACTACTATCCCCAGTGTCCCCCAACAACACCTTGTTACAGCCACAGTGAACAACACAACCGCTATCGCCATGGTGCAACAGCAACAACAGCAGAAGCACCACCAACAGCAGCAAGGGCAGACCTATACAACTATGTTACCTGGATCACCAGCAGCTACAGGACATTCAGCAATGGCTCTGGGTCCTTCCAATAGCCCTTTATTGGAAGGCCCCATGCCTTGCTCCACCTTCCTGCCTCGTCATGACCGCAGATTGGCTGTGGTTGATCGCTGGAACAGGCCAAAGCCAGAAAAAATAATGAGCGGAAGCAGCAGTGGAGGAGTGGGTGTTGGTGGAATTGCAGGTGGCATCACTGAACTGCAAGCACAGCAGCAGTATCAACAGAATCTTGGAACACATTGGAGCCTCCAGGTAGGGGTTCCTGGTGGAGGTGACACAGGGCTAGATGAATATAAGCGCTACTATGGTCCAATAGACCCAGAGGGGCTAGGGGCTAACTTGGACCAACAAGTAGGAGGTCCTCAACAGACTACCAAAGCCAATTCTCGAGGTTTTAAAGCCCCGGGGATGCCACGGCTGCCTCCAAAAGGCTCTCAACAAGGACACCCAATCCCCAAGCCTCCTCCTCCACTCCCATCTTCTCCACGAAGGCCTCCCTTTTGGCGACGAGGAAGCCTTGCTCAGGCAAGGAGAAAAGGCTCAGGAGGTCCACTTTATGAGAATATACTCCCTCTAGGGAGACGAGGAGGTGGAAGGTATGGGGCAGGTGATGGAGTTGGCAGGCGAGGACGCCGACCTCCTCCACCTCCTCCACTTCCTGTGCCGATTTCTTCCCCTACACACACCCCTACTACTCCTTCGTCTCCATGCCGTTTCTACTCATCTTGCACCAGTGCCTCGTCTTCTTCCTCTTCTTCGTCTTCATCCTCATCATCTTCTTCATCCTCTGGATCACTTTCTCGATCAAATTCCCCCTCATCATGCTCCAGTGACAGCTCCTACAACTCCTCACTCAGTTTCCGGTACCGAGCAGGAGATCGTGATTTTATGGTGGATGATGATTATGACTCAGATCTTCTTACTGAGGAATCAAGCCTTCTTCTTGGGTCACGGAAGAAAATTCGTTCCCGGAGGATGTCATCGCGCTCATTACCATGTAGTCCACCACCTCCTCCAGTCCCTCCCCGAAAACCACATCCACAGAGAAATTTTGGAAGAGAGAGAACCAGCAGTCAACTGGCGCAATTGCAGGAGTGGTGGGCATCATGGGGTGACAGAGAACGAGCGAGAGGAGGGATATCAAACAAAGATGGAGCAGTGAGTAGAGATGAGAAAAGACAACACAAAGAGAGAGAGCGGGAGAGAAAAAGGAGAAAGAAAGGACGAAAAAAGAAGAAGCGAGAGGAAAGAGAGAGAGAAAGGGAGCGTAAGCACCGCAAAGCAAAGAAGAAGAGAAAGAAAGAGGATAAGACAAGAAAAAGAGAGCGAAAGAGAGCAGATCAAGAGGTTGGAGATCCAGAAAAACGGGAGGAAGTCAAATCAGCAACACCAGATTTCCCATCTTACCCACCATTGAGGCGGGAATCATTTCGGAAAAAGAGTGAAAGCTCTATCAAAAGCTATGGATGGAACATCCCTGGTGAAGATGAAAGGAAGGATAGAAATGAGAAAGAGAGAGATGGTGGAGAAGAGAGTAGAGGAAAAGACAGACATCAAAGGAGAAGAAACAGCAAGAACCAGCATAGCTCTAGTAAGGCTTCTACATCTGTCAAGTTCTGGCGAGGAGGTAATCCATCTTCTGATGCCATACCATCTGCCTTTCTGCCCTTGTTACCAGTATCTTCTAAAAGAAGGAAAAGCAAAAGCTCAGACAGAGATGCTGTGGGCATGGAGGGAGAGAGGAGGCCACTGCTGGGAAGGAACGAAAGAGGTGAAATGCATTCCAAGGAAGGATTGTCTTTTCATGAGTGGGAATCTGAAGTAGAGGATGAGGAGGAAAATTCTGAGTCAGACAGGAGGAAAGTAGAACGTGGAAAAAGGCATAGAGGGGGTAGGACAATATCTGAAGAGGAGCGTGAACGTGATAAGGTAGTTGGGATATACTCTGATGACGATGGGTCTTCAGGAGAATTCGGGAAGTTTGAGAGGTACTGGGAGGATCATGAAGGTAGGGCAGTGGGTGGAATTGGAGGAGGGGGTTGGTTTTTTAGCACATATCCCTCTAGGGATAAAGCAGGCAGTGTCAACAGCAGAGATGACCTCTTCCAAGAGCGAGGAGAAAGATGGGGAACAGCAGAGAGTGGGTGGGGATCTAGTGCAGGTGGGGGTGGTAGAGGAGAGAGAGACTGGGGATCAGGTTCACAATGGCCTCCGCCTCCTCTCACCCCACCACCACCCCGTCGATACTGGTCAGTAGACAAGCTTCACATACAAGATGAGAAGAAAAGTAAGCGCAAGTCTAAGGACAAAAGTAGGGGCCACACTGCTTGCTCCTCCTGTCATTCACCTCGACACCATCCACATTCCTCTAAATGGGCTCGTGTGACTTCACGAAGCCAGGAAGAGCTGTACCACCACTGCCAGAGTTTTGGTGGTCCCTTGAAACCAAAACACGACTCCTTGTCATCATCCAAACCTGATCGATCACACAATCTTTCTAAATTTGGTAGCCAGTCAAACCTAAGCATCCAGCAAAGGACACAGAGAACAGAAAAGGACCGAGATCGAGGAAGACAACCATCCCCACCTTCATCTCTTGTATCAAACTTGCCATCACAGCTCCCAGCCCTTCCAGCTCCTCCGTCCTCATCTCACTCAATTCATGCTCCTCTCCCTACCTCCTCCTCATCTGTATCCTCTCCCTCAGTGGTTTCATCTGCACCGGGAGCAATCCAGGCCTCTTCAATGGCTTCGGCAAGTGCCAAACTGCAGTACCAGAGACTGCGCTCTGTACCCCAACCCCAGAGATTTCCTCAGTCTCCTCACTTACCCCTAAAAGCCAAGAGCCTTTGCTCACGAAGGGGCTCAGCTCATTTCTCTAGTGTGGAGAGTGAAGTGTGAATCTAAGCAAGACAACAAAAGCTCTACGAATGTCCTGCAAAGTTGACATAAAAAAAGAAAGTGCAAATATGGCTGTGTAGCTTAGTCAGTTCAGCTCTGAGCCCATTCCTTAATGTTCTGCACAAATGAACAAACAAACCAGAAAGCCAAACAGAGCCACTGGAGTAGGTCAAGAGAACACAGGACCATTTTTTTCTTACCGTTGCCTCTTTAAAATTCTCTCATCCTGTGAAAGACAACAACAGCATTGACTCTCTGAATAATGCTAAACATTGGAGTAATCTGACATGAAAAGCATCACTAATACAGAAGGCATATTTGCTGTTATAAGTAAAGGATTTTGAAAAGGTAAAGCAGTGAAGTACGTAGTCAGTGCATTCAGAGAAATCTCAATACTTTCTGAGGGCTCAGAAACTTTATAGTACTGTATGCCCACTGCTCTCAGAAGCCTTTAACACTGAACACTGTTCTTATTTTTTCCTTTTAAACAAATTGCTTACCTTGATTTTCTTTTTTCCCAAACAAACTGTTTACACTCCCGCAGAACTGTGACAGCCACCTAAAGTATCTTGGTTGCGTGATCAATGCCTTCTGGTTAAGAGGGACAGGAGGGTGGTTACCACCTGTTTTTTCTTTCTTTATCTTTGCTTTCTTTTTCCTCCAACTTTATTACCTCGTCCTCCTGCTCCTGTTTTTCATTTTCTGTTTCTATATTTTTTTTTACTTTCTGTTCTTCACATACCAGTCTTTTTTCAGCTCTCTCGCCAGCTCCTCTCCTGTTCTCTCCTCTTGCCTCTTCTCTTTGATGTGATTATTCTGTGTGTCTGTGCTTTTCTGTGTTTGTATTCTTGACAACAGGGTAAGTCAGCTGTGACTGATATTCTTCTGGCTTAATGAAAAGCTGAGTGCCAAACTTAAGTAGAGCTCAACATCAACATGTATAATGTTTCCAGCTGTGTTTCCTTTTATCTCGCAGAATATTACATCACCTCCAATACTGTATGTGCTCACATCCCTGCAAACAAACACACATGCATACACACGCGCATACACACCCACACACAACCCCACAAATGCTCAAACACATGTAAGAACACATGCACATAATCAAGTCAAGTTATCTACTCTCCTTCTTGAGCAATACATTATACCATATTTGTTATTGTTAAAGCTTTATACTTAAATGCCATTTCTTTACTTCTGTGTCATAGTTGTTGTTGCTATTGATGGTGTTTTAAATGTCAAGACATGTATTAAATCTAATACAATGTAATCACTGTGCCATGCTACTCTAGCTTGGGTACACATAAAATGTTCTCACAACTACCTAACTACAAAACTGGAGGCAGTTTCTGTTCCCTGCCTGTTTTTCGACTGAATGTAAAGTCAGCCGCCGACATGTGTGCTGCACCATTTACTGTAAGACACTTGAAGATGGAACTTGTAGCACTTCAGAGGGTCTACATACATGGTAAAGAAACAGATATAAAGTTGATGTGGGTTATTGTTGACAAAGCGGGGTGAGCAACATTATGTGAATCTTGTGGAGTTCTAAAGAATTAGAGTTGCCATTGATTGGAATGGAATTGTCTTTTTTTCTTGTTAGTTGGTTTTCTATTTTTTGTTGGCTTTATTTTATTCTTCAAGTTAGTGCCAAGGCTAGAGAACAAAAAAATAATTTTAAAAAGCTTATTAAACCACTTTTGCTTGCCATCAACCAAAAGACATGTAGTTAATCAGCTTGTTGGTGATTTACAGGTTGTTTGACTTTCTAGCCTTATGCTAATTGCTCCTGTCAAGTATGAGTAAGATGGTATGTATTATCAGAAAGTTATTTATTTACCTAGGAATATATTTAGTGCCAGAGCCGTTTTGATGTCACAGGGAAGATGCTTGTGATGTGATAAGTGTTGGATCTAAATAAGAGTATATGGAAGACACAATGGAATCTATTGTGATATTTTGTTAAAAATATTAAAAAGCATTTCTCATCTTGTAAATGTGTGATTATAAGACATAGCTTTTTATCCATGGCATGGCTGACACAGTTATGACAAATTTTAGATTCTGTTTTTTCAAAATTAGGTTAAGAGTTTTTTTTTAAACTGGAGGCTGGGCATCAGTGAAGCGGTAGGAAAAAGACAAAGGTTTTATTAGTTGCCGAAACATCCTGAACCATCTTTCCCTGAAACTCTGGTCAGCTCATGTTGATCGCCTGGAACTGCATCTGAGCCATAATTTAATTTAACTGAAGAAAACAAAACAGAGGCTAGCTTTTTAATATAGATTTTGCATTATAGAGTTTGTCTTATTTTCACTGAGATAAAATTATTTATATTTCATATATGTAAATATAACTACCATCATAAAAAATGTAAGATATTTAAAAAATGTCATCTGTTTAAATAACAATAAAATGTCTCAAATGAAACCATACTAAACAGATACAGTAGAATGAAATTCACACACGTAAAAACAGTGAGCCATCTTTGCTTTGCATATTACAATCAACAGCCTTTTGATAAACTAAGCAAACATGGGGGGGCATGCCTCTATGCAACCAAGCAACCTAAATTTGAGTCCAAATTATTTGACTTGATGTGAGTGAAGGCTGTCGCAAAGAACTTTAATGTCAGTCATTAAAGATATGTAATTACACAGGAGGTCAGTTGCACAACAGTAGTGGTCTGAACATAAAGCTTGAGTGTTTACTTAAAAAAAAAGACCATCAATCTTTCCCTTTTTCCTCTTCTCGCCTCTTTTTCCCTTATGTCTATTCATTGTGCTGGTATCTGTCTGCAATTGTAAAGCTGGTATGTTTTTTTAAAAAAAAGTATCTACTGATATATTTATTTAATCTCGAAAAAGCCCATTTCTCTCTATGTATATAATAGTATATTTCAAAACTCTATTATCTGTTATATAGGTTTGTCTACTAAATTCATGGTATTATCTCAAAAATGTCTTTTTTGTCTGTGTCTCTCCTTGTCTCAGACCTACTGCCCAGCTCCCTCACCCCCAGTGAAAACAGAGACCAGTATGTAACTGTGTTTTTGCTCACCTAAGACCAACCATCCGCCTACGTTAGCTATTTACTATAGCTAGTGCAAAGAGCTGAACGTATAGTGACAACAAGGAGGGGAGCACGAGTGTCTTAAGACCACGTCACTGTAGCAGTGATGGTGTGTGTTTGTCTACCCAGAGGGGCCTTCATTTTTTTTGGTTTGGGCAACAGATAGAGAACTAACTAAATATTTTAATGATGCAGCAGCTTTTACCACAACTTTCATATGTGAAAGGGTTCTATTCTTGACCCTTGGTTTTAGTTCATTGCATTTGTGAGTTAATACCACATGATCTCTCTTAAATACAATGTAGTGAGCAGCACAAATCTTACTTTGTTACTTCTTACTAAACATGCGTTGCTTATTTGTCAAGCTGCTGTGCTGAACAACAAAAAATACAAACAAAAATTGTATATTTCTTAAGTAAACTGTATTTTCTGAATACAGAACTGATATATCTGATTTTGACACCTGTGAGAAGAGCTAAATCTCCTGTTTATTACCACTTTGGCTAAAAGGGGCTGACCAAAGGCTTTCATGAACACAGGTGCATCAAAAAATATTTATATTATGAAAAAGGTGAATATTTTCTGCCACTCATTTCAGAAAGTGAAACTCGTACAGCTTCATTACACATAGAGTAGAAGATTTATTTCTTGTAATTTAGATGAGTATGACTTACAGATGATGAAAATCCCAAATTCAGTGTCAGGAAATGTCAGGTTTCTGAAAGCATATATTAATTTCTACGGATTCAATAGTTTCCTGCGGCTTGTTTTGCATGAATAACCGCATGGAGACTATTGGCCTGTTACACTGTTGAGGTGTAATGGAAGCCCAGGTTTCTTTGACAGTGCCCTTCAGATCATCTGTCTTTTTTTTTGGGGTGGGGGGTCTTTTGTCTCTCATCTTCCTCTGGCCAGTACTTCCTGGAGTCCCTGTGGGGTTCAAGTCAGGTCAGATTGTTGGCCAATCCAGCCCCATAACACTGTGGTCACTGAATCAGCTTTTGGTACCTTCGACAGTATGGGCATGTGCCAAGTCCTGGTGGAAATTGAAATCAGACTCCATAAATCTTGAGATTATGGAGATAAAATCTTCCATTAGATGACTGCAGGCTTCAGATAATACAGTGGATCAACATCAACAGGTGAGATGAAATGTGGATTCTGTACCTCTCCACTCGTCCTCCACACTCTAATTTCCAAAGAAACAAAAACTGAATTTCATCTGAAAAGAGGACAGTGGAGCAGCAGTCCAGTTCTTGGTCTTTTTAGTCAAGGTGAGATACTTCTGAGACCTGTGTTTCAGGAGGTGCATGACACAAGAAATACATTATTTTCATAACTTTCAAGAGACTGTGCATAGTACCTCGTTTGTGCTGACTATAGCCTCGGTCTGCTCTTTGTACAGCTCACCTAAATTCTTGAAAAAAAATTTGCTTGATTTTCCTCTCAAGAATGTGGTGCATCGTTTTGCACCACACTTTGTCCTTCCATGCAACCTTGCTTGGAAATAGGACTCTGAAAAAACAGCTTCCTTAGCAATGACCTTTTGTGATTTACCCTCCTTGTTTTCTGCACATTTGCTGAGTCCAACATTCTTCCTCTTTTTTTGTGTAGCCTACTGACCCAGAGTGAAAAACCATTTAGAGGTTTTGAGTAAATTAGCTGATGTAAAAATGAATTTTTTAACGTTTAACTTTTTTGCAATACTCTAATCATCTTAGACACTGAACTTTGGGTTTTCTTTAGATGCAAGCCATAATCATCAAAATGATCATGAATAAAGACCTGATATATTTTACTCTGTGTTTTTAATCAATGTAACACGTTTCACTTTCTGAAAAGTGATTTTTTTTTACTTACCTGTAGACTGGTTTGGTAATGTTTTGCTTTATATCTAATGATATAAACAGTTTAATATCCCATGCTGTCAAGAACAACTTGGCAGCAATTACTGTCTTTTACATGTTATAATATTTGATCCCATCATTATCAGCATTGTTGGCCTGCTTCTGACTTTTTACTCCGTTGATTACTGCTTTTGTGCCATGATGTCATTTACAATTATTCCTTCTTCCCGTTTTAAAGTACTGAAGGCAGTATTTAGTTTATTAAAATCCATACACATCCCCAAAACTTCAACAAATTTAACATGCAGGAGCAGTAAAAATTTATGTCTATAATCAGTTGCACAAAAATAAAAAATTATATTTCTGACACAACACCTCTTAAATCATAGCAATTTTAGAGCAGATACATTTGTAGAAATCTGCAGGGTGGGCTAAAAAATTTCTTCAAAGTATGCCTTAACCCAACAGTAAATAGGCCATTTTGGATCTAAACTGCCATTTTCAAGGTTTTACACATGTGGCACTTTGACAAATGCCTCCTGGGGACTTTCGCATATCAGCTTTAAATTTGCTTTAGTACATTCCTAAGACATCTTTTTCTTGGACTGAATAAAATCTAACACACCCTAATTGAGAAGTTAGGGAAAAATCCAAGGAAAGTCCAAGGAAAAAATATTTCCTATACATTGTCAACGACAAGCCCTACTTTCACAATTCTACATATTGGTGACAGTACATGTAATTCTGAATTACAGAGATTGATTTGGAATGGCTGACAATACATTTGTGGATGCAGACTTAAATTTTTACTTTTAATGAAGTTGGAATTTTTTTAGTTCCCCATTTCTCTTTTCCCATTACAGTTGCCATTTTATAGAATACATGTTTGAGAAGAGTAACTGAAGATATGATAAATGTCAAGTTGAAAATTTTGTTTAGGATTATGTGAAACTAAGTTTCAGCCTGCACTGGAAGCACATCTGCAATTTTTGCTCAGATGCCTCTGAACATTGTCTTAAGGTCTTGTATTACTACTGCTGTAATGACTGACTGTGTGGGGGAACTGGCTGTTCTGTGTTCTGTGCCAGCACATCACACAGGCAGGCAAACAAACATGATAAATTCACTTGAGAATCACAGATTCATTCACAGGTGTGGTAAAATGCTGCCACCACTGCTTTAGCCACATATTCCAAACAATGGGGACAATGGCAACATTGTGCTGTAATGCAAGTGGGACAAAAATAAAAAAGATGATTTTAATAAAAACATGTGTGTGAAGGTTTTCTTCTTCTATGCTGAATGAATGGGTTAATATTATTTTTTTAATTATTTATTTGGTCAGGACATTGGTTTGGATTTACTTTGCTGTTTCGTAAATTAGAAGGCCTCTATTGTGCCCATGCATTGACAAACCACTCTTTGCTACTTGCTTTTTGTAACAAACCAACCATTTTGTATCCATATACTTAGAGAATGCATAGCATTATATTTTTTTTAGGAATTATGGAGATAATATTTCACAAAGTTGTTTGAATCTCACTTGCAATTCATGCAATTACGTATCATTTTCAAATTATTTTGTCTTATGCACTATTTCTGCTGGCATTGTTTCCCGCTTGGCCCAATTAAATAGGAGCACTTAAAAAAAAAAGAGTTTTGACTAACCATATTCAATGTTTCTAAATGTACATCTGACACAATTCATGCAGCTACAGATATCAATAAGCTCACATTTTTCTTCTGATGATAATCAGAAGAAAAATTGTCTTCTGATGATGATAAGAAAAATGTAGCATGTACTTTTTGTAGTATGGTGTTTATATTCAGAGAACTTTGCTGAGTTATCAGGCTGACATTAACATGTTTACTGCATTTTGATATTTAAATTCAGTTCTAGTTTATCATGCAGTCTTACAGGAAGAAAAATACCCAAACATACGACTGTGAATCTAACTTTGAAAGTGGATCATATTTTATGATTTATGAGAATGATGGAACATCTCAGACATTTTTCTTATATTTTTTAAATCATTTTGCATCGTGATTTTTACAATTTTACATGACTATGCTGAAACAGTCCCTCGGTTTCATAGCTGTCTGAAAAGGTAGACATTTGAGCCAAACAACCCAAGAAAGTCACATTTCATTTGCAGTAGTCAGCTTGTGCTCCTGTCTTTTAATCTCCGCCATTTCAACATCTATATTCAGACAGGCAGAAAAGATTAACTGAAAAAGGAGAAAGAGAATGACAGTGAAAAGAAGTGCCAGATCAAGACAGCAACAATAACAGAATAAGGTCTAAACTAAGACAGCGAAGTGGGTGAAAAAAATGAAATGAAAGGAAAATGATGCAGCGTTCCACTGATGCAGTCTGGAGAGCAAGACAGAGACGCTTGTCATTGCTGCTGTCCATTGGCAACCTCTGAGTGCTGCATTCATTAGGAACACAAGATACAGAGAAATCACACACAGGTAGGTTCAGATTAGGTTCTCTGTTCCATACCAGCTTTCTTCAGTGCAACATATTATGGTCATATAGCCATCTCCACATACAGAGGGATCCTCTATACAACAGAAGGCATAATCTGATCCCTCCACCTGTCATTTTCAAATTCTATTCTTAGAAGCCTAGTCCACAAATTCACATATGGCTATTCTAGGTAAAAAAAAAAAAAGTACTATAAAAAAACAACACATGAACTGAATTTCTGGTATGTGCTGTTTTTATTTTGAAATAATTATGTTCCTGGGGAGCAGACCTTCATGTGTGACTGCATAAAAGCTCCAGCTCAACCCCTTGTAGTATGAAAGCTGTTAAATGTCAGAGTTACAGTTCATTAGTATATTGCCTTCCAGACCTTGCTCTCAGCACTCAATACTACTTTTAGTAGATGGTTTCAGTCAGTTATAAATTGATGAATAACTGTGGTATGACCGGCACCCTAAGCTGCACCTGTAGTAAATGCCAATATGTGATAATTCACTTGCTTTTGACCTTAACAGATACGCTTGTTAGAAAAGCATCTAAAATAACATTCAATCTGTTCTTTCTCTGGACATATTCTAATGGTGACATGCCGATGAAGCAGTTAGGGTTGACACAAAAAAATATATCGATGGCAAAGTATATTACCGTAACTGAAGATAAAGTACCACCCCATTTGACATTCATGTTTTAATTTAAAATCAAGAAGTTTATTTCTGGAAAAAAAGAGTGTGGTTAGCAGGATAGCCTCACTATAGTAGTGAAGAGGGATAGTAATGAAGCAGGATAATAATGAAGCAGGATAAAGGTAGGATAAAGCAAGCTTTATCCTAACTTTAAGACTTAATCTTGCGTGACACCAAATGGTTTCTGTACTGCTGACCGATACCCATGTCGACTTTGCTCTCAGGTATGTTGCATCATATTCGCTTACAGACAGCAGGAGAACATTTTTCCCATCAGCCTGTCTGCAAAACAATGACCATCACATTTAATTACGGTTAAGAGGGATCAAATAAATGCTGAACAGCTTGAAGAAAAGGCTTCACACACATACACAGTGGTATGACCTTGACCTGTGAGAAATCACTTGAGGCAGCATACTTTACCATGCATTTATTTAACCTGATTTGCGGACAGACACTGCAGGTCGTTCAGATTTACAGCTGGGGGGGGGTGAGTAAAGTTGGCCGAGTAGTGAATTTCAAACAGCAGACAGTTTTCTCAATAACTGAAATAGTAACAAAAAGGCTTCTGAAACATAAAATTAATGGTTTGCAAAAAAGTCAGTGAATAAACATGAATTTAGTTAATACATTAATCATATTAATGTATTCATTTAATTTAGAGAAACTTTGAGCTTTTCTCTAAAAATAAAAATGTGTACATTTCCACCAATTCTTCAGACAATTGCCCTAAATTTGGAACACCAAATATTGTTTAAAAATGAATAGAAAAAAAAAAATCATTTATTTCAGTTCACCAAATGAAACAATTGTAAGTTAATTACACATAGGCTGATGTTTTCAAGCCTTTATATCTGTCAGTTTTAATATTTTTCTATTTACAAAAACTTAAAAACATGTTAAGATTATAGTCCTACATGAGAGTAATAAATAAGAACATTTTTAATACACATGTAGTCTTCATAAAAAGCATGTGTAATACCTGCATAGAAGTTACTGTCAAGAGGCACTTTGACTTCTAATATGACAAAAGAGCCCTATCAGAACATTATTTGAATTTGACAAAATAAACATGCAACTATAGCCTATTTTTTATACTTATACCTTATTTTACATTGAAACATTATTATACATTTCAGGAAGTACATGAAGAGATTTAAATAACAATTGGATTGGGCTAGACTGTAGTCCAATACCAGAATATTTTGCAGTAGAGCTAGAGGTACATATAGCAACATATGTCCAAAATCACTGTACTTGTTATATTGTTTAACAATTCAGTTCTTGTTTAATGTGATTTTACTAATTTGGAGTCACGTGATGAATTCCAGGTCTGATGTTTGCCATATTTAATTTTCCTAAATCTGTCTGTGTATGCATGAACTCACTCTGCAGTGATGAGATAAACTAGAGCAGGGATTGGATCAGTAGTTATAAAAACACCACATATTTTATTTATCCAAAAATTCTGTTTTTTATGGATGCCTATTGCTTGCTTATTAGCATAAGATGTGGTTAAAACCTGAGAAGTGCTAAGTGATGGATTTTCTCATTAAAATTGAAATTGAAGATACACTTTAACCTAAGAGTTCTTCTACATAATCCACTGCAGATAATTGAGAATCTTGTGATGTGTGTGTGTGCTTGCATGTGTGTTACAACACTGTGCTACTTATAAGTTAGGAATTTTACGTTCAAGGGTTGATTCCATATACATTTGCTGAACAGAATTGGGGCACCACCATAGCAACCAATGAGTCAGATTCTGATTTCCCAGTCTTGTGCACTATCACAGTCCTTTACTAAAGGCATTGCTAAAGTGCCTCAGGTTCAGCTTACTGCCACCTTTACAAAGCAACGGCATGTTCAAAAAATAACCCCATACCAAGACCGCTGAAAGCTTTGGTCTTGCAAGTTTCTGAATTTTTAAAACTTTGGCTGTGCTATAGGAAGAGTTTTTCATTGAATATATTCAATGGGAAGCAACATTTGTCAAAATATTTGGTTTCCAAATGCTTCTGTATTAATGGTCTAACCTCAAGAAGGTACAGGTACTATTACAAATATTTACGAAACTTTTTAAAAGACTTCACAGCCAAAACTAAGTTAGATATTTTTTGTAGTTGCATTTATTGCTGTACAATTTCTTCTGTATTATTTTTGTTGGTCGTGACACCTAGCATTGAGGAGAAAGATTACAGAAAGGTTTTTTTTTTTTTTTGGCAAACTTAAGTTTGTTTTGCACATCAGTGACTCTTGTAAATATAATGTTTAGGCTTAAACTTGCACCGAGTATCCAGTAGCAGCATTGATATAGGCAATACGGGCCTTCCCTCAGGGAGCCATAGCATGGAGGAGCACTGCAGAAACTTGTGGAAAGTCTCTTAATTTGTACCCCAACACATTTTTTATTGTTCAATACTTGAAATCATTCATTGCAAATTTTAGTAATCAAAATTTAGAACTAAAGTATTCATACTGATGTTGGATCTGACATGCTGTTGCTAAAAGAAAGTGATGATAAATCAGGGAAAAATGCAGACAAATTTGAGTTTATCACAGTAGTGTGGGAGTAAATTAATGATGTAGCCTCTGAGTGTAAACGCATATGACCCTTTTGTGTTTATGTCCTTGGATAGGATGCATGCATATATATTTATTTTCTGTATACATGTGACCTTCTCTCTATGTTTATGTGTGCGCCCTTGACCATCGCACATCGAGCACAAACACACACACACAAGACGACGTGTCTAGAATACGAGCCACAGCATAATGGTAGAAGAAAAGAGATTGCTCCAGTATCCAGGGGCAACACAGGTAACAGGAGGATAAGCTGCGATGACTGAAGGAAGCCCTGTTCTGCTGCGTTTCAAGAGCCCCGAGACATGCTTGAAGACATTTGCAGCTCTAACAGATTTTTGGAAACCGACTGCGTCATGTTCGTAATGAAGAGGTTTATTTTCATGACAGATTCATGTAAGGATGGAAGACAGCAGCTACAATGTTTATCAGAGGATATAATTCCAGTCACATGTACAAGCTGTTGATTCCACTGATTAGCTCTGCCGCCTGGTTGGTAGTGCATTAATCAGTGTAATCGCCTGATGTGGTGATAATGCTGGAGCTTAAACCACAGTTTTTTGGCTCACCTTGATACATCAATAACTCATTAAAACGGTCTTTTGATGACAGCTTCACAGATTTACTTTCACAGATGAAATCTTAATAAACTCTTTCTTCCCTGAAGGATTAAATTATGTTCAGCAAAGGTTTGGGAACCAGCAGGCCAAAAGTCAATGTTGTCTTGAGAAATATTTTCTCATAAACTTCATACCACTCAAGTTTTATGATTGGAAAATATTTGAAATGAGAAGTGGAAAACCCATTAGCATAAAAACTATAAAGAAAATGTAAGCCTTGACAATGAGATTCCCCTTAGTTTACTTTTTTGTGTACTACTAAAAATGCATAAATGTTCCACATATTGTTAGGACGTACCAGTTTTAAATCCAATAGAAAATGAAGGAATTGCAAGTCAAATCATGCTGCAAGTTGGTTCATTTGAATGTAGTCAGTAAATGGTGAGAATTTGTAATTTTGATGCAATTAATGAATATGAAACAATATTTTGATTTTTTAGGATATGACTTGCTGTTAATCAATCAGGGTTGATCAAAAGAAGATTGGTCAATTCTACCCTCTGAATTATTCTACCCTTTGAAGCAGTGTATAATGCCTATGATGAAAAATGTATTAAATTTTTTTCTTTTTCTCACTTTTATCTTCTTGTCAGATGTATGAATTTATTCACTTTATCTTTTCTGTAAGTTTGTGGTGTGTTCTTCCCGTGCATTAACAGTGGAACCCCAATATGGAGGAGGAACTCTGCCAGCTGCAGATATATCAGCAAATACTTAAGATCCCCACTAAAAATGCTCCCAATTGCTTATTTTAATTGTTAAAACTCTAAATACATTGATATGAATGAATACAGTGGAAAAGTGGAAAGTGAATCTAATATCTACAGTATCCCTAATTTTCACTCTTGGAGGTACAGTACATAACTGCCAAGGAAAATATATGTCGTTACTTGATTGGCTGCTTTACAAATGCCGGCCATTAAACTAACAAACTGCATCACACCTAGGTATTTTTCATCACTGGATCCTGTTGGTATGTTAATTACTTGCCTGTTTCCTCCTCCTAGCTTCATGTTCTGTTCACCTTGTTCCTGTTTTCGGTAGCTTTTCATTTAATCGTTCATCATATTCATTCCAAGTTCTAGTCTGCATTTTCATTCAGCCTGAAACTGACATTAGAACTACAAATAATGCAAATATAGTTAATTTGATGTAAAATAAATTAATAAACAGTCTTTATAATTAAGGAAAACATTTATTTCTCCAGCTTGTTCTAATTTTTTATTCCACCAAATATGCAAACTTCCGCATGTTTTGTTTTCAATTGTTTTAATGCTGAGGAAATGCAATGGTTTCACTTTATACCCAGAGGATACGTGCAGGATCAGGTTGAAAAATGAGACACATTCGGTGAGATAAAAACTCAAGTGATTTCTATTTTTTTCCCCCCACTGTGTCCTACTTTCTGGGGAAGTGATATCAGAGCACATCCTGCTGTTTGCAGTTCTGACAGGTGAAGAGAATAGAGGGATCATCTTTTTTTCTAACCAGTATCTTCTTACATTTGAATTCTTTGACCTAAATATGATTATAGTAAACTTTTTGACAACATCCGTCGCAGGTTAATTTATTCTAATTATTGTTAAACTGGTCTTGCTAGTATCAATTTATCTGTATTCTTTGGAAAAATAAATCCTTTTAAAACATGCAACAAGTACTGAGCATAATCAACATTTTTTTAGACTTGTAGAAAGTTAAAAAAATATTTTACAGAATTTAAAAAGTAAAATGCAAGATTAGATTCATTAGATCTTGTAAATTTGTTTTTTTTTTTTTAATGGATGTAGGTTAATCTGAGTTATTTACTATAGGGATTCACTTCTCTTTGGTAGCTTGAGTATTAAGACTATGTGACAGACACCTGTCCAAGATGTTCTCCTCTCACTTGTTAACTCCTCAGTACAGGAAACAGTGAACTGGATTTTTACAAATGGATAGATGGACCAAAGAAACAACTTGTAAGACCTTTTCTGAATCTTATCATTTTAATAAAAGACATAAAACGTCCTTTTAGATGTGATTTCTTACTTTTTGGAGAAGTGACATGATTTATCAGTTTTACCTTGCCATATTAATTATTTTTTCTGTTTTTATTTAAAATGTCTGTTCTTTGTGGTTGTTGGACTTTGTTCCCTTCGATCACTCTTCTTATTTTTCTGTTTCTCTTATTCCCATTTCAGATCTGTTTATTTTTTTACTTTCCCTCAATGATACTTTAAGAAGAGTGGACGATTGCTTAAATGTTACTTTTTTGGTAAATAATTTATGACAGGTGTTAGAGATTTTTTGGTATTATCATTTCATTCTTACTCTGGTTCACCTTAAGTCTATAGATCTTAGTGATTTTCTGTTTAAAGTGATCTTCTGTTTAAAGTGATTTTCTGTTTAAAAAGTTCTCTTCTTTAAATGACCTGGAGGTCACTACTGTCTGTTCAACTTTACGTGAGATAGACAACACTGAGTTTCTCAGACTTTAAACCCTTTTGCAAGAACACCTCCTAATTTAATCAGTCGTATATTGTTTTCTTGACAGTATTGACCGAGATTTGAACCGGGCTCAGACCTTTGATCAGATATCACATCTGGACCTGGGTTGTTAGATGTTTGGGTTAGAAGCTTTACGACCTCTGTTGTTTTTCCTGACTGCCCCCTTGCCTGTCCTTCTTTGACAATAAAAACAGGAGTTTTTGTGAGAACAGGTCAGAACGCTCTGTAGAACTGATCGGAGGAGAGGTTTTGATGGAGCGTTCTCCTTTTGCAAAAGCTCTACATAAAATTCATATACGTTGTCTGTGGTTCTTTCTTTTATTTAGGTTCGAAAGGAAAATACCTATCAACAGGGACCTCCTGAGTAAATTTTCCAGTAATCACCATTTTAGACCATAGTTAAGCAGGAGTGGAGCTTTTCTATGAGGGGCCGTTTAGGACAAAATTTACGTTTTGTCTCTCACACACTACCAAAAAGTCTCGCATACTCCAAAAAAGTAGCCACGCACACTCCAAAAAATTACGTTTTGTATCTCACACACTACCAAAAAGTCTCGCATACTCCAAAAAAGTAGCCACGCACACTCCAAAAAATTACGTTTTGTCTCTCACACACTACCAAAAACTCTCGCATACTCCAAAAAAGTAGCCACGCACACTCCAAAAAATTACGTTTTGTCTCTCACACACTACCAAAAACTCTCGCATACTCCAAAAAAGTAGCCACGCACACTCCAAAAAATTACGTTTTGTCCCTCACACACTACCAAAAACTCACGCATACTCAAAAAATAGCCTCGCATACTCAAAAAATTACGTTTTGTCTCTCACACACTACCAAAAACTCACGCATACTCAAAAAAATAGCCACGCACACTCAAAAATTACTCACGCACATTCAAAAAATACTCAAATTGCGTATACACACACTACTAAAATGTCACACACACACACACAAACGTTAACTTTCTCGCTCACATACACTACTACCAGCTCGCTCACATACACACAAACGTTAATTTTCTCGCTCACATACACTGCTAACAGCTCGCTCACACACAGACGTTTTTGGAGTATGCGAGACTTTTTGGTAGTGTGTGAGAGACAAAACGTAAATTTTGTCCTAAACGGCCCCTCATACTTTTCAGTTTAATTTGTTATGTCATAAAAATCAAACAAAAATTATTTGTGTTTAAATATTCCAAACAATTTACTGAGAAGCGGAAATGTTTATGTTTAAAGTTGGAATAAATTAATAGAAGGCGCATATAAGTCAAAATCACAAGTAGAAAAATGTGAGAATTTTCACCATTGCAGAACATAAAATTCAAATGAACTGCCTTTCACCTAAATCACTTTAATAATAATTTATTCACTCTATAATGATTGACATAACATGTTCTTTTGTTAACATGTTATTCAGTATTCCAAGATGCAGAAAAATAATTCATCGCCTTGTTTTGCTAACAGTAGCCAGTCAGAGCAGTGGCCAAATAAATAAACTAGTCTCACTTGTTTTTTTGTCTTTGGAACTAGAATGTTGTTAGACATGTTGGCATGATAGGAGGAGATCCGCATGAAAGGAAAAAAGCTGGACATGCAGAAAAAAATATGTGCATTCCAGTTGGATAAAAGTCTTCATAAGGATAAAAACAGGCACCATTTTTTCAATAAATCAGTCCATTCCCCTTTTTTTCCCATTAAGATTCAACCAGAATATAAGTCACAAGCAACTCCTCTAAACCTTTTTGTGGTCGCCTTGCAATAAAAGCAATTTATTTAAACTGAAGTATGTACACTTATAAAGTTCATAACATCAACCCACTCCTAAATTCAGAGTTATCCTGTAAACCACATAAGTAACCAGTAGCATTTGTTCCTGGTTTGTTACCTTTTTCTCTGAGTACTATTAGAAGCAGTGAAATTATCCATAGTGGCATTTGTACCACAGTTTGAGAATCATTGAGTTAAACTATTTTCTTTTTCCTGCATAATGAGTTTAATCTAAAACGTTCTGTTTTATATCTTTAATCCTTAGACAAGTGATGTCATTTTACTCCAAATTGAAAAATTAACTCTGACCTCTGTAATTATGCTGTTTAATTGTTTTCCAGTGACGCTGCAGAATAATTAACATGACAACTAATAGAACAGTGCAGCTTGTAGTTCCTTGGTTTGGCCAGATGTTAAATTACCCATTAAACTGGGATTTTCACATTGGTGTCCCAATTAGATGTTAGTGTATTTTAATTCTTGCTTGATTATGTTGAATTGTTGAAGCATGACTAGCATACTGAATGCTTGGCTGTGTTAGTAAAGATCAGGAATCACTTTCAGGCTGTTGCTTACACTTAGATAGAGGTAACAAAATAATACTTTCAAATACATGTATTTGAGTTTCATATTATTTTATTTGTGTTACAAAAAGTCAAACTCTTAGCTGCGTGCTTTTCCAGTTACCAGTATATTGAAAATTTGATTCAAAACTGTTTTAATTATATTTACACCATTCTGTGCTTTTATTTTAACCTGAAAGGTATAGATAAAAAGAAAATAGTCAAGCAAAACAGAAAAAGCAAAAGAAGAAAATATACTGTACAACTGTCAGTGAGACATATGCCTCATTTCATTTTCTTGTAAGATTATATTTAAGTGATAAAAATCAGGGATGAGGATTGCTTATTAGAAATCTGCACATTAAGTCGCTAAGGGGAAAAATATCAATGATGCTACTATTAACATCTCACACAAGATTCCTGAGCATAAAAAATAAAACAAGAATTTTGTTTCATTAGTAAAAAAAAAGTGTTGTTACTATGTAGGTAACGGTTACTGGATGGGCTACACATTAGTGCAGATGGTGACACATTTGCTTTGCAACAATAAGTGTTCTGGGTTTAAATCCCTATTTGAGGCCTTTGCATCGGGTTTGCATGTTCTCCCCATGCATGCGTGGATTATCTCAGAGTACTCTGGCTTCCTGCCACAGAGTCCATTAGGTACGAGTATGTGTGTGCATGATTGTTTGTCCTGTGTGTCTTTGTGTTGCCACGTATGATTGTTTGTCCTGTGTGTCTTTGCGTTGCCCCGTGATGGGCCAGAGACAGGTCAGGGTTTCCTCCGCCTTCCCATCTCCCACATGAACCAGAAAGGACGACTGGATATAGAAAATAATGGATGAGTAGGTGACACATTTCTTTAACCTGTACAATCTGAAGTGTCCCATTTAGCAATAGACTTGATTTGAACATAAAGACCACAAAACATAAAATCACAAAAGTTTTAGTGCATGAAACAAAGTGAAAAACACTTTCACTTTTACATTGATGTGTATTTTAGAGCCAAAACCTGAAAGAATATTGTTATATACAACAACATAATTGTACTGTTCTAGCAGATTTAGACAAAATACATTTTAATGTCACTAAACATTTGACATGAATGCAGAAAATTGGCAAGAGGACACTTTCTGGGTATCACCAAAGACTGCTGTTTTCATAGCAAATGCTTTGCAGCAAGGAAATAGTTCCTGAACCAACCCATTCTCTGCTGATGTGACACAACCCCTTCGATTAGGTTTCTTGTGTCACACAGATGACGCAGTGCTGTTGAACTATCTTTGAAAAACAAAGTTTATTTGGTATTTTTTTAAAAAAGTTTATTTATTCCGAAGAAACTGCAATGGTACACTTTAAAAATTACATGTTAATAGATTATTTGGGCATGACATGGTGTTGTATGCTTTAAACTGTAAGGGTAATATTTGTTAATAATCAAAATTTTCTAAGTTTGAGGCCAGCTCATGAACCTTGTTTTCCTATGTTTGCCAAAGTACGACTACATTACAACTTCTAAGAAAAGTCTAGACATGTCAAAAATGATTTGGTCCAGGTAGACCAAATACATTCCAATTTTAGAAATTCCAATAAATCATTTTATTTTTTGATACAAAGAGAAATCACAAAAATATCTATATTTTGACAATATGACAGTTATAAAATCCTATTTTTATAGTAGAAAATATCAGTTCTTTTGCTCAGGAAACTGCTTACAACAAGCAACAATGTTTACTCAAAATGTCTGTGTGGTAGATGTGACAGTCGCTATATTCACATTAAAAAACACTGTAAAATCTGATTGTCAGTTTTGTCACATTTATTCAGAGGAGTGACTACGTTAGCAGAATTGCCTGTCAAAACATTTATCAAATTTTTCGTCTTTCTTTTAGCATGTGCCTTTTGGAGACTGTGTTAGTGGTTGGGATCCCTTTTTTGTGAACATGTTCCAGTGTCATAACGTGAAATGAAACCCAATGATAACATGATGTTCTCAGTTTGTGTTTAGTAAATAATTTTCAGTAAAAGAATCGGGCCAAAACAGGGACTGGTTGGGACTCAGTGAGGGAATAATGAGAAAAAAAGCAATGCCCGAAATAAAAAGACTGAGACAGACCCCGTTAGTTTGTAGGAGCACAAAAAGCAGAGATATCTTTGATCATAAGGAATGACTCCTAGAAAGCTTGAGAGAGGTAAATGGAGATGAAAGGCAGGGGAAAGGAGACAGAGTGATGGATTAAAAAAGAAGGGCTGGCACAAAAAAGGAAAGATCTCAACATATTATTTTATTGGTTTATTTTTCTTGCTGGATTGTATTGCAGCACAGCTTAGTATCAATGAGTTGGATAGTTATGGTTTGACTTTGAAGAAACTTCTTGTCTCTTCTCTTTAGATGATGAAATACCTCGAAATAACCAATACTATTTACAGCCTGCATGGGTTGTGGCTTACTTCTGACTCTTGAATTACACTCTTATATTTTCAAAGGTCATTCCTCAATAGGAGTTAAGAAGGCAAATAAAGATTTTCCTAAAGATTATTGTGATGCTCTTCATTAAGGCTACCTACCTGTAATTGTGACATCATTTCAGTATTTTTCATGTTGAAAAAAATCCAGTAAGATGAGACTTTTTTTGAGTGGTTTCTAAAGTGAAAAATAAAGCCTCGACTCTTAAAATGTCTGTCAAAAAGTTTGTGCAAATGTTATGCAGTGCATTTGTCAGTTTGCAAACTGACATGATGTTCTGAATTGATTGTGATCTGGAGGGTCTGTCTTGTGCAGAACACCTGTTGAAAAATGAAGCACATGCTGTTAAACATTCTGTACTGTTAAGTATACAAAGCATGTACCATTCATGATGTGCCTATATGCTACAGTCTAACAACATCATAAAGTTACTCTTTGAGGGGAAGTCACATAAAAAATCCACCA
The DNA here is from genome assembly GCF_002775205.1 of Xiphophorus maculatus. Taxonomy (NCBI): domain Eukaryota; kingdom Metazoa; phylum Chordata; class Actinopteri; order Cyprinodontiformes; family Poeciliidae; genus Xiphophorus; species Xiphophorus maculatus. Next base: position 11,238,781 of record NC_036455.1, on the reverse strand, counting down.
GAGAATAGGTGAAAAGGAAACATAAGCGTCCAAAATGTGAGGCACTACACATGTATCTGTCAAACCAAGACTCTACTTATTGAGTAAAAGGGACAGAACAGAGCGCATGTATCATTTACTGTATGTTGCATCACAACTCAATGCAGAGTGACGTGTGGAAATGGAATGACAGACCCTTACACTGGCTAATGATACAAGATCATAAGTCAGGCCAGGGTAGGAGTGAGACACAGTCACATAAAGATGTTGTTGAAAATTAAAAGTGACACCTCCAACTCAATGCTGTAATATCTCTTTGATGGCTTTCTCTTTTCACAGAGAAAATAGGGCCATGAAACACTTGCACTTCTATCACTCAAACACATCACCAGACCACCGGGTCCAGTTTGTTATTGACAACGAAGCTGATTGAATCACTCGGATACTGGCCCTTCACCCTCTTCCCTACCATTACTCCATATTATTTTATGGAAAAGGTGAAAAAAAATATATGTTCCAGTATTTTCTGATAAAATGATAATCTACAAGTCAAATGAGAATTTTATTTGACCTTGTAGCCATTTAATTAGACTTTCTATTTCAAAATGTATAATTTAATTTGTGATATACTTTAAGCTCTAGTCAGGAGCTTCCACATTCTCATCCCTTAAGGTAGTGGTTCCCAAAGATTTTCTTCTGGGCCCCCCCAGTGGTTCCCAAAGATTTTCTGCCCCCCCTATGGATTACAATAAAATCCCCCCCCCCAAAAAAAGAAAAAAAAAATAAAATCAACTGGGCACACACATCATTCAACCAGACATAAACCTATACACATATATTGTTTTCAAACTCCACTGAAGTTTATTTCACACTTCAGGTTGCAACAAAACACACTACAAACCATCGTTACAGTGAAACATTTTTTTTTTCATCCATACCGCTTCCCACGTTCCCCCTGCAATGGTATATATATATATATATATATATATATATATATATATATATATATATATATATATATATATATATATATATATATTGGCACAAAGTGTGATGAAAATGTTCTCTTTGTTGTTATCAGAAAAAAGAAGATATTAATAGTTGAACGGTTGTATGTATGTATTTAATTTCTTGCATGCTATTATGTAGAGGGATAATACTGATTATTAACCTACTGGATTTGAAATTGGAATCAATCTGTAACATCTATAGTTCAATTATTTGTACAACAGCTGCATCCACCCCATCAGCACTCCAATTCAAACCAAAGCATTTTCACATTATACTCTAATGGATGCTTGTATATGTACGTATTATTATGCGTGTATAGAATGGTGCACAAAACATAAGTAATTTTTTGTGGACTCAGTCTGGAATGAAAGCCATGCTGTTTACAACAACTAAATTGAGTTTGATCGAAGCTTCATGGGGCAGACGGGTTGTCGTGACCTCACACATACACTGAATGTGCCATAAATGATGTATTTCTGATTTCAGTGAGGCGAGGTGAAAAGAATGTGTTTTGATCAACGGGTAAGGGGCCAAAAGGAGGCAGAACAAAACTAGAAAATAGAGCACAGACAATCCATCAATCTCCTGTCCTAACAGCTTCCACTTTTTCTCTTTTTTACATCAGATGTTTGACTGTGTCTTCAGGGATTTACTCCCATTCAGCCACAAGAGAAGATTAAGGCTCACACTGAGCCATCCAGTTCATCCCAAAAGTGTTGGACAGATCTGAGTTCATACAAGATACATTGCATAAAGGACATAACATCAATGGTTTTAATAGTGTCGCTTCAATTCTGACTTGCTTCAAAAGCTTTGTTAAAAATGAACAAACATTCTTTAGATTATTGATTAATCATACATTTTATAAGTGTAGCATGCTCATTATTGTTTTACAGATTGCTTGCTGATATTCCTGTCAAAGATTCTGAACTACTATATCTAAAAATATGATTACTGAGAGTGCAAAGGCATTGAACAAAACTAGAAGCAATTGCTCTGAAACATGTTTTGCATTACTTTTGCATCTGACAGTATACTGCCTAATGGCTTCCCTTCTGAGGTCAAAGCCACTATAAGCTAAGTAGTATTTAATCATAAAAAGATTTATGTCAAGGCAGAGTTCCTAAGAAGCAGTTTAACATCTGAAGTGAGAAAGCTGTACACTTCAACAATCTGCCACTAGAGGACGCCAGATGCAGGAATTTTTACGTTATGTAAACCTTTCGTGGCTGAACACTTAATCTTTGCTTCAACGTGATGTGATAAATCATATTACGAGGGACATAGGTGTACGAGTCAGATGCGGTGTGTATGTGAGTGTGTGTGGGCTGAACTCTGAGTGGAAATGACAGAAATCCAATGGAGCAATCGGAGCTGGATTCAGGTGAGCTTTAATAAAAAGAGATCGACTTGGGAAGTCCACCACAGACAATTCTGCTGCTGTGTCAGAAGCCATTTAGTCTGTTCAGTGTTTAGCATATCTGTGGGCGATTTGCATGTAGCTGTTAGAGGCCAGCAGAAACCCAAAGCTCCACAAGCCCTCCCCAGTTTAAACTTAAAATAAGTACCTTGATGCTCTACTAAGGCATTGAATGACATTCACTTTACATGTATTAAGCTAGGAGATTAACCATTTCTTGACCATTTGGAGACATCGATGCATAAAATCTGTTAAAAAATTTTTTGCAGCAATGGTTGAAATACCAGGAGCTGAACAAAAAGCTTGCCTTGTTATAACCTTTGACCTACACCAGGACATCAAACACTTCCCTTTAAACTATAGTTTTAAGTTTTTTGGACATATCTGTGTCACAACCATACAACTGGGGGGAAAATCAGATTATTGGTACATACAAAAACTAAGAATCAAGAGGTGTGTTTTGTTTTGATCTTTACTCAAGCATGTTGAGCTGCATAATCTATTTAAAATGAATTGCAGCTGCAAAAAAAAACAATAGTTCAGCTATAGTTAGTCATGCCCAGTGTACTGTATTTACATACAAATGAAAACATCTAAAGCTTTTTGTGGCTTTCTATGCTTTTCTGGAGCATCTGTAGTGTAACTGTTCAGAAAAACCAACCCCTTTCAACTCTTTACAGACTGAAAAATTGACAAGCAATGACAGCACAGTGAGTTCTTTCAAACACCAGTCAAAAACAGGTAGATGCTGAGTTTGTCATCATTTGTCACTTTAAATAATATCTATTGCAGAGGGGGACCGAACTTTACCTTGCAATCACATTGATTGACATTCATATGTACTTTTTAAAATATTTTTTGGCACTAGTGGTCTTTATTCAACATTAATCTGTCACTTAATCTAGCCTCTGTATGCAGGACTTCTGCTCTAACTACTGCACCACTCAACGCTGCCATTTGTATGGCAGCGTTGGGTGGTACTTTAGTATTCAAGGTACTTTAAAGACCTTGAATTCTGGGCGCTAATGTCCTCCTAATGTAACTGACCCAGTATTTTAATGTGCAATGGACATGAGATCAGAACTATGTGAAGATTAAATGGAGAAGGATAGTAAAAACTCATTGCATGGTTATATAGTCTGATCTTATAGCTAATGGTATTAGAAGTTGAAAAAGTGTAATGGTTTGCTAGTTAAGTCTTCACCTCACCAGATCTTTGACCTTCTCTATGGAGTCTTTGAAGTTGTGCCAGAAACATTTGGATCAACAAATGTAATAGAAACTGGATCAGAAGGTATGTTGTGTTTTGTATTGTTGGCTGAGTCAGAAGATCAACCTGTTTATTTCAGTATCTCAGGTAATGCCTCTACCTAGAATTAAGATAATGATTGGGTAAGGGATAAAATAAACATAAGGATGACCATTCACTGAATATTGTTCTTTCAATATCCAAGATTTAAAGTAGAATTATTTTTAATCTACTTGAGATGGGTGAAAGCTGTTTCTTTCCTTGTTTCTGAGGGAGAGAATGAGCTTTTATCTGCATGGGCATGTTCAGGAATACAAACATCTTTGTTTTTCGGTGTGTATGTTTGGTTGGTTGATGACAGCCAGCATGATGTCTAGCACACCCTCTGAGCCCAGCTCTGTCTGAGTGAAAAGGAGTCAGGCAGAAATGAGGACATTGCACATATAGGAGAAAAGTGAGATGCTCACAGAGATAGCTTGTCATATGATGATTGTGCAGTAAAATGGCGATATTGTTGTAGATTTTCTCTTTGACAGTGAGACGAATTGAGTTTTGGAACACACCGTAAATATTTACCATAAATACATCATGGAAAATGTCTAAAACAAGAAACTTTTTTGCTTGATGACTGCTGAGAATATATCATTCTTTCAAAAAGGAGGATCAGGGATGATTGTTTAAATACAAAAAAACATAAAAAATTACCAGCGGGGAAGGCGTCTTCGTTATTTCCTCATGCATCTCTTTTTGTCCCTGCTCGCACTTCAGACTTCTTAAAATTTTGAACAAAAAATCATAAATATCAGGATTTAAAAACCATGCCAAGGAATCTTGGACAGGGTAACCAAATGCAAGTTTTTAATGCCCTTTCTTTCTTGTTTCTATGAATTTCATCATTGAAGTAGAGTAAAAGTGAAAACTGTTTGACTGTTAACAAAAACCTAAACAGTCTTATAAAAAATAATACCTTTACACATGCATACTGCCTAAGAAATTGCTTTATTCACCATTTTCTATAGCAACAAAAACTTTTCGAGTTCTCAGTTGGGCAATCTTCAGGAACAGACAGGACGATAATAAAAGGCAGAATGTAAGTCAAAATATTACGATACATTTCTTAGGAGTCTTGTTTAAAGAAATCAATCAATTTTTTGAGGCTAATCAGAAGCAAGTCTCGTCTTGGAATTGCCAATTGTGCTGCCATTAAACTTCTTGATGATGGAAGCTTTTCTTCACTACTCTGTTTTTCTTTGATTTTGAAAGTACCTGTGGAGAAGAGCTTCTGTTTTTTTTCTGTCTGGTCTGACTCAACCCACAGCGGCTCACAGCAAATGGCCCCTCACTGCGTTGGGTTCTGCTGAAGGTTTGTTAAAGTTTAAAGGGCAGAGAATCAGGATGCAGCAAAGTCAAAGCCCATTTAGTGAATAACCCATCCACTGTCGTCACATGCTTGCAAAACCAAACCCTTGATGTAATTTGCTTTCTTAGATAAATTGTTCTTGAATATAAACTGAATTTGACTGCATTACATTATGAGTAGGAACAACCTGGAATGTATATAACTAATTAAATTATGAATTAAGATTGGGCTTGTGTTTGACTGATTTGATTATATAGCACTCTGGCTTTCTCCCAAATTCCAAAAACATAAACCCGTGGGTTTATTGGTCTCTCCAAGCATTCCTTAGGTAGGTGTGTGTACTTATTCTTCTGTTTATAAAAGAGATTTTTTTTTTGTCTTTCATAATCTTTCAAAAATGTTTTATTTTGGTTTTAACCAAAATGGAGCCTTGGCGAAAATTCAAACTGGGAGACTCGACCAGCTTCACCACATCATCTAATCACTACGCCCGACCGCAGCTAATCCGGACCGGAGCTTCACGCCGCTCCAGCCAATCGTCGTCCAAAGACACCTTCAAAAGTTCAAGCTACCCTGGGGTCTTCCTGCTCGTCAGCCGTGCTTCGACCCACCTCCTCCCCCATCTCCACCTTCACCATGAGGGACGTCCTCCAGGATCCCTTGTGCTCTCCCTCTCCAAGCTCTGCTCCACCACCAGTTTCGGTCCCGGGGGGAAGACTATCCCGAGCTCGCCGAGCAGACCGCCTGCTCACGGCGATCCTCGGCTCACAGTCTTCTGCCGGGTCCGAGCGCCAAAGAAATTGTACTATTAAATCTTTTTAACTGCTACTTTCCTCTCTGTGTGAGTCTCTCCAGATTGAATTGAATATATTCCTTTGTGTATGCCAAAAATCATAAATAAATAATTAAATACAGAGATATATATCTGGCGACCCCACTAGGAATAAGCATGTATGATAATGGATGGAGGGATGCAGTTTTCAGCTGCTCGGTAACCCTCACCACCAAATGACACTTATAATTAATTATTGTTTAAATGTGAAAGTATTTACTGAGTAACAACTTTAATGAATATATTAATGTGCTCATGAAATGGTAAAGCAACTAATTCTTACACAGTGAATCATGCAAAGTGACTGTTACTCAGCAGCAGATGGTGGGACTTCATGTTAAATTTTGTTTCTAATTTATTATGGCACAGTGTGTATCTTTCCAATCGTTGTCATTTAAAATAAGATCTTCTGAGAACTCTTTATCGCATTCTGCATCTCAGTAAAAGCTAAAGTCATTCTGCCCCCACTATTATACAACTGTATCTGAACTGTTACAGCAGATATCCCTTTCATTTGCTCACAAATTCAATTTTTTTATAGCAAAGAAAGACTTTTTCCTTATAGGGAATAAAACGATTTGTTGGATTTATCTTATTTTAAGCAAAGTTGTTGAAATAACACTTACAACTATGTATGTGTGTGTTTTTGTATTACAGAAAATTCTTTTTTAGATGATTTGCAGTTTTTAGGCTTGCAAATCCTAAACATTTTATGTAAAGTTTATTAAAATTGTTTCAACAGTTATTTCCCTGCAATGCTACTCTCACTCATTTGGACTTGTCACATTATTTTCTTCAGTGGACCGAGTGTAGTGGTATGATTTAGTTATACGCGTTCAAGTGATATGGTGTTGTTCACAGTTATGTATCTTCAAACAGTGAGGTTCAAAAGTAAATTATTGGCAGTGGAAACAGGCAGTAAAATCAAATCAGAAACTGAGTTTAATAAACTTCCTCCCCTTATTTATTTACAGTACATTCCACTTCTTTATGTGATCTATAAAGAAATGCAATGTCGTTTTTTGTTTAAATATTTCTATGTACCATCTGTTCAAACAAAATGCTATCACATCCTTGATCTCTGTTTTGCACCTGTTCTTTATCCACTCATCTTTGTTAGTAACAGATAAATAACCCAGTGGTAAGTGATGTGCAGATACTGAGGTGGACAGATGTACTTTGTCATGGAGATGTACTTGTACATAAAATGTACATGATGAGACTATTAATAAGAAGATAGTTTGCTGCCAGCTAGTGGTAACATGTCTTTACTGCAACTTTAGTTTTTTCAAGTCTTTATAACCTTGTCTCCAGCAAGCATGCAGAGAAAAACACTCTTTGTAGTTTTTGTGTATTTGTAAATTTTTCCATTTAGAAAAACTCAGAAAATTACTTCAATCATGTAATTTTACTAGTGTCATATATTTGACTGTTGATGTTGAACTTAAACAAGAATGATAAATATTTAGCTGACAAAATGTTTGTCACATCCACATCAGTTCAGCTTCATACCATTGGTGAAGAAGCTCTCCAGGTCCAGCCTGCGGTCCAGCAGTCTGTCACAGATGTGGCGTAGCCGAGTGGCCGAGGGCTAAAAAACAGTCAGCAGCTCAGCCATTCGGCCTCTTATTTGGCTGAGCAGGAGGCCCAAAGTGGGTCAGGAGGCATCACAGACCTGAACACACACGCATGCTTACAAGTGTACACATGCACTGGAGCAGCGATATTTTAATATTCATGGGTCACATTTCAGAAATGTCATCATGAGGCTTCTCTGGGAAAAAAAAAAGTCATCATTAGTAGACCTCATTTGTCATCAAAGACTTTTATTACCTGATCTGTTTCATTCATTTTGACACAATGCCTTATGTCATATGGTATTCCATCAAATGAGAGTCAAAAATTGTTCCATCTATTTTGTTAACCAATGCAGCATTAGCTACTACTTTGCATTAGTGCATCTGAATTAGCTTGGGCAAAATACACAATGTTTCTGGGTCTGTGGATGTCCTTAACATCTACACACATCTTGGCATTGGGGTGATGAGGTTAAATATAGCCCTTTGGAGAGAAGGAGTAAGATAAGAGCTTCAGGGTCCTTCAGGCCTTGGCAGCTTCTGCAAATCCAATGTGGCCCCTGGCCTTTTCTAAGAGGAAATAGCCAAGTCGTGGAAGCTGAGGCATCAGTTTAGCATTTTTCGGGAAATGCAAACACTTCCAGTTATGTAAATAAAAACAGCATCTGTTTCGTTAGATTTACTTTCCTTCAAGATGAGGCCAGGAGAATTATGTTTGTCTTTTTATTCCCAATGCCAGAAAACATCAGTTTTATTTTACTGTAAGTAAACAGACACATTTTTTGTCTTTATGCAGAATGATTATCCTTCAGAAAGTTGAAACTCTGTTTTAGCCTGTAAAAGATTTGGGCAGCTGGGGTTTTCCTATGATTCCACCCATCTTACCACAAACTCTGATAAAACTCCTTGTGCAAGCATTACCAAAACATCAGAACACCTTGATGCTATACCACCATCTCTCTTTACCTTGGAAATGTTGTATTCAAGGTGATGTGCAGTTAGTTTTTTCACAACACATAACATTTTGTGGCCAAACTTAAATGTTTCTGTTCACAGACACCATTGTATCAATTTGACTGACCCTGCGCTTTGTTGCAAAGAAGATTAGTTACACTTTTCACTCTCGATGTGTAAAGATGGTAGATTTATACTTCAGAATTTATCTCCAAGACTTGTAGCTATAACTATTGTTCAATAAAGTATTGGTTCAGGGGACCTAAATATAAATGCATGCCGAAATGTGTTCATTTTGATCTTAAGGATTTTTTCTTTCCAGTTCAAAACAATGCACTAGTTTGTGTTTGTCTCGCTCTTTAAATCAAAAGAAAACAAAATAAATGTTTTAGGTAGAATACAACAGGGAAGGATATTTTTACAAGCCAATGTATGCCTATGTCAAGTTTATTTTTTTAACCTGCAGTTCACAAGGTTTAAACTGGGACTATTAGAATTACTCTTAAAACTCGGACTCATCAAAAGCACTTGAGGACAGGGGCCGTGTCACATCTTATGTAACTGAAGCCACGTCAGTGCGCTTCATCTCAGCCTCTAGCTGTGATCACAGCCATATTTTACTTTAAGAGTCTGGGTGCTCTTTGATGGAAGCATCCTGGGGCGAGATGCTGCTGTCATCATATTCATCACATTAAAACATTCCACAAACTTCACATCAGTGCACACGCTATATGGGTTTGACACTAGTATCTTAGCTGCTGATTGCCCGTTTCTCCTTTCTAGGCTTCATTCTCTATATGGCCCCTACACCTCATCTCTTCCTTTATTCAAATTTCTTCCATTGTTAATAGTGCACTTTCAAAGTTCTGTGATAAGTTACTCAGGCGCTATAGTGGGAATGTATTAGAAGGATTCTCACAGTTGTCTCTGCTGCAATACAGTACATGAAAGTTGGAAGGATTAAGAGAAAGAAAAGCCTTAGCTGAGACATAATGCCTTTCTGAAATCCTTCACACACACAATGCAGTGGACTAATTTCCCATACACTCAAAATGAGTCTTACTCTCTGTCTTTCTCCATCCTCCTGCCTCTCATTCTGCTATAGCAGTTTATCTTTTCTCCTATATCACTCCCATATATGGATTTCTTTTTTGCTGAAAGTATATGATAAAGATTCTATCATATACTTCTCATTGTTGTTTTTCTGAGTCTTCTTGTGGTTTGGATTTGTTGAATGGGTGGGGAGTTGGAAAGGGTGGAAAAGAGGAAGATTAACCAGAGTCTGTTGTTTTCTTGTATTTCATTTTATCACACACAACCACTACTGTACTGCTGACTATTTCATAAGTAACAAAATCTTCTTGTTTTGAATGTATGGGAGTGATACGAGTGGAATGAAATGAATCTGGATTCTATTGGATTTAATATGATTATACAGAACGGATAGTATTTATCTTGGAAGCTGCCTTGAGTTTGTTCTAAATTGGTCCCATAGAAATATAGAATGGAACTGAATTGCAGGATGGAATGTATATCCTGTTCATTAGGACTGGAGCCTGGATTTTCAACTGGATTTTCTAACTGACCAATACCAGCATCCCTAGTTCTGCATTATGTCCTGTGCTTGTCAGCAAGTAGATGAACTAAAGATTTATTTTTCTTTAATCAGCTTTTTTGCATGTTCTCAAAAGAGTGCTAAGGCAGCACTTCTCAAAGTTTCTAGAAAAATACATGAAAAAGGTCTACTTTTCTCATTTCAATCAGATTATGTTAATTTATAAAATTACTGACTGTTGTCTAATGTGTAACATATTTTAAAATGAGTCTTTCAGTTTAAAAAGCAGTTTACAGGTATATCTACTTGCACTTTACATTGACTCATAATATTCAATATCTTCTACATGTTTTTTGGTCAAGGTAGAGTTTTTAATTGGACTCTCTGCTGAGAGGAACTAGAATTCTGCAACTGTTAGGGGATGTGATCAAAAATCTGTCAAATCCAAATCCCAGGGACAGCATGGTAGACAGTGGTTAGCTCTGTTACTTTGCACCAAAAACATCTAGAATTCAATTTCATGCTCTTTCTGTGCGGATCTAACACGCTTTCCTGGTGCATGAGATGAGAGGACTCTGGTTTCCTTCCCACAGTGTAACAGCATGCTTGTCAGGCTAAAAATTGCAATTTCCAGAAGTCCAGACTCAAGTCCTATGACTTGGACATGAGTCAAACTCAAGTACCAAATTTGTCTAACTTTTTTCCAGTAATTTTTTGCTGAGTACCCTGACTCTCCATATCTAATATATAATGCTTGCTACTGCAAGCAAATAAATAGATAAGGAATAATTGTTAATATTTTAAACTACAAACAGTTTGTCCTTTTGAACAACAACATTCAAAAACTTGTGCTTGGACATGTCTGTCCACTCACTGCTACCCGTAGCCATATAGATAATAGATGGGAGGACAAATGCCAGCCCATGCTGTCTGTTCTGACAAAGGTAAGAACATGATTTAAGGATGATTCAGCTTCCATCTTGGCACCCAGTTTGTTCTCTGTTTTATTGTTCTGCCTGGCCTGTCTCCCCTCTTGATTGCCTCTCCTTTCTCTTCCCTCCATCTTCTGGCTCTTTGCTTGACACTGACAATCATAATTGGTGAAAAGATGAAAGCAACTGTATTGACTGCTTGAACAGAGGCAACAATGCAAATGCTGATAAATTTTTTTCAAAAATAGACAGACTTCTAAACTCTACATATGACTACATTCACACTACCCTTCACTAAACAAACCAATTCAGTTTTGATTTCATGGTCAAATATTGTTATAAGTTCTCGCACGTCTTGTTGTCAACCTTGATTTTACCCACTTCCAGTTTCTCATGAGTTTGTCGTTTCTTTGTTGTCTTTTGAAGATGCTGATCTTCCTGTTTTGAGAATCTTGGAGCAGCAAAATAACTTTACTCCTTCACTCATTGTGCTTCTGTCATAAATCTCCTCTGATTCTTTTTCTCTGTACTAGATCTTAGATCAACAGTTGTGTTCTGGTTTAAGTGCAGTAATCTTCATTCTATTTTAAAGCATTTCCTTTGTCTCTTGTTTATATAGCTGTTCAACTTTTAAAGTGATATATGACTGCATGACAAAATGTTGCCAAAGAGTAGGATGACCTCCAAAGAATCCTCCAAACAGCTCAAAATGAATGACATGATGTAAGTATTTAGACATTCAATAATTTCAGTTGCTTATAATGCTATATTAAAAGTCCACACAACTACACCAGGAAGTGACCAACATTTTCCACAAAATTTCAAGACCCAGTGGTAGTTTTTGGCGAGTATTGGGGTTTACTTTGCGTTTTGCTACCCATTGTCAGGACATGATTAAGTGATATGGATATTAAATAGACTGTACAAATATTGCTGCTCACCACACCTAGTCTATAACACTGAAGTTCGTATATAGTTTTAAGTGGTTCCCGTTTTTGAAGTGAAGTTCTTTGAAGTTATCGGTGATAGCTGCTTCACATGTAGCAGAAGGATATTGTACCTTAGTGTGCTTATTGAAAAGCAACAAATCTCTGGAGTGGTGAAAAGCTAACAAATTAGTATTATGTACAGTGAGTGTTTAATTGTTGTAGTTGCTGCTGATTGTTAAGGATATTAATAACTTTGTGCATGTCCTTTTTTATTGAAAAATAAATGTAAATAATATTTTGTTTACATTTAAATAAATGTAATAAATGCAAATAAATTTTATACTGTCTTCAGACTGTCCACTTAACATCTGAGAGATCCCTGTCATATATATATATATATATATTTCTACTTCTCCCTTCTCTCCGCTCTTCAAGCCCGATGTTATTTTTCTGGTGAAATTATTTTCCTAAATCGCAGCTCTGACAGCAAAGTGGGAATGACTTTGAAATATGTTCAAAACAATCTTTCTGAAAAGTCTTGCGGGTAAAGGTTATTGTATTATTTTGAAGCAGAAGAAGGCAATTCAATCCGGATTACTATTTCAACAACACATCACTTTTCCTATACTGCATATGTATCATCAGACTGCAAGTTCAATTTCTTTTTTATGTGATAAAGGTTATGAAACCAATTCATCAAGTGAGTTTAACACTTTTGTGATAATGTTTGTGATGTTGCTTAAAGTTTTCTCAAAATACATCCATCTACAATAACAGACTGAAACATACTAGGTACTTTCTTGTCAAAATCCCCCTTTACCGTTTGTACATCATGATAATACAAATCCTTAGGTGGCCAGCTGCATTTTCTTCTTTCTTCAGTAAAACCTCAGTACAGTTATTACTGATGTCATAGCCATAGATGTACTGTTGTTATTTATTTACATTACTTAAGTTGGAAAAACTCTTTACATCTAATTTCAAAATGTCAAAAGTCTTTCAGTCCTTGTTAGCACACTGTGGATACAGCCATTTCCTCACGACCTTAAACCAGCATCATCAAAAGGTATTTGATTTACCAGAATCAAAAACAAGCAAAATTAGGAGTTATTTTGTATGATGAGCTAGGTGATTTCTGTCTTCAGGAAAGCTGTCAGCGTAACTCACTGAAGCACTGAAATCTACAGCTGCTTGTCAGTTTCTTAAGAGATTTGTTTTTTTCTCAGCAGCTCCCCCCTACATAGTGCAGGATTTAGCATAGGAAATTCCTTTATGTTCTTTCTCTTGAACACACTCGAGAAAGTTCCTGCTAATATAACATGAAAATAATCAATCACTTTTACACAAATATGAATGTAAAAGCATCCAGACTTAATTTTATAGTGATTAAGGACGTGTTATACCTAGATAATTAGTTCATCCAGAATTTTTACTCTAGAATTAAGCAAAACATTGATATCATTCAGGGCTGCTCACTGTTCTGCATCTGTTTTCTTTTATTGTTCAACCTTCCTTCCACAGTAAAAGAAAATAAATTAAATTGATGGGAAGCTCCTGTCTGTTCTGTGTGTCTGTGCTTCCATGGCAACCTATCTTGAGTATATCCCGCCTCGCACCAGTAGAGTGCTGGAGACAAGGCATCCCCTACAAAGAAAAAACATGCTGTACATATTTAACCTTGAAATTTGTACAGCATAGACAACACAAGTAGTAGTTATTAATACAAAGTCTAGGTTTCACAAGAGTAACATTTGGTAATTTTCAGGTTTGAATTTTCAAAATCTGAAAAAAATCGACGCAACTTTGATGAACGGAAGATAATGAAGCCTGCCATCTGTCTCTCCTGCAGTACAAGCTGCTCCAGTCCACTGATGCAGAAATCCTTCGTTTCAACACTATTGCTCACATGTGCAGATCAATGTACGCTCGGGTTATATTTAGCTCTGCTCATGAATTGGAATTCCCTGACAGGAAGCTATAAATAGAGGATAGGGCAAGAAAGAGGAGGCGAGAGGGATCCCAGGGGATTAAGACAAACACACAAAGATGAAGGAAAGAGCAGAAAGACAATCTATAAGGACTCTGCAGTGCAGTTTCTTTGCATCCCCTCCTTTTATGCCCATGTTTTTGTTGGTACATTCCTGCTCTAATTAGAGTTAGGGTGATCATTGACCTCAACCAAGAGCAAATCTTTTTTCTTTCATTTAGAACTGGAACACAGTTAGACATCATTCCTATATCTGAAATATATGACATTAAATGACTTGGTATAATAAAAAAGATTAGCTTTAATATTTTCTCTACAAATCCAGTGGTACAATTGTGGCTTCAACTTTTTTATGGTTCAGTTTGTTGGATAAAAAAAATGTAATTCAAAATACGATTTGTGGTGGGCATTTACAGTTTTTAGATGCATATGATAGTAGATTAAGATTCATTGTGGAAATAAAATGATTAGTAGCACCACTTCACGTCCATCTCTAGGAAAGCCCTTCTGGAGCCACTTCTCCTTCTTCGATGTGTAATGGCCGTCAGCAAGCAGAGAGGGTGCCTTAACAGCAGCAGCAGTAGCTCCGTCAGCACAGAGAACAAACTTCTGCTTAACACAGCACATAAAAATCTCCCAGTGGACATGGAAACCTACTACTTGTGCCTGAGGCATCCTTTAAGAGCTCCTCTGTGGGGTAATTGAAGTAAAACTCTCCTGGCACCCAGATGTTAAGGGGTAACCAGGGCACCGATCCACAAATTCCACATTGTCCATTTTTCTGTCATACTGAATATTTCAAGTAAAAATTCCTCTTCTTTTTCCATGTCAATATAAAATGTGAAATTACAAACATTTAGAATTCTGTCATAGAAACAGATCATTAATACATACTCTATACTTACTATTATTAGCGATGAGTGATGGGTGAAACAAAAACGCCTGCCCTAATTAGATCTTCCTAACATTTGATTTGTTATTCATAAAGGTCAGTGTTTCTGTTTGACTGAGGACTCTGAACTTTTAAGCCATTGTCTTGTCACTGACATCTTGGAAAACATTATTGTTCTGAAAGTGACACTTTGGGGTTGTTATTGTGTTTTGTAACAAATCTGACACACAGAGTTTGAGGGATCAGGATGTTGATACTGGAAAAATTGCCTTGTGTGTGACTTTTGTTTTAAAGTTGTATTGGCTCTGCCTTCAGTGTGATTTAAGATCTCTATTACATGTATGAACCAAACCTGCATTTACATAACAACCACTATTCAACATAAATTATTTCTTCACTCCTTTGGACCACCTCAGGGACTCTAACATGTATACATCAGCTTAAGAAACACTACTGCCTTACCTTTCAGGTAGTTTCTCTGTAAATGCAGAAGGCAAGCGTGTTACCTGTCACTCTAACAGTCCTAACCTGTGTAACAACCTTCACACTTAAATTTCAAAAATAAAATAATTCAACACATGAATGAGTTATGAAAGAGTGACAAAAAACATGCATGGCTACAAGGCAGCAACCCTTTGTTTTTGGTTCTTGATGACATTTCATGTTTCTTCATGTACGTCAATGGTTCTTGTTTCCCTACACTGGCTCTCTGTAGCTCAAAGAATAGACTTTAAAATACTGTTTGTTAGTTTATAAATCACTGAATGGCTTAGCACCACAATACATTCAAGATTTGTTGCTGTTGTATCAACCTTCCAGACCTCTCAGGTCTTCTGGTTCTGGTCTGCTCTGCATCCCCAGAATCAGAACCAAAAGAGGAGAAGCAGCTTTCAGCATCTATGCACCACAAATCTGGAACAAACTTCCAGAAAACTGTAAAACAGCTGAAACACTGACTTCTTTTAAATCTTGACTAAAAACCCACCTGTTTAGAGTTGCTTTTGAAATATAATCAATTACAAATTTACTGATGGAACTTGACAGAATGTAATGTTTTGATTGTTGATTCTATGTTGCATGACTTTGTTTTTGTTTGTTATGACGTAAAGCACTTTGAAATGTCTTGCTTCTGAAATGTGCTTTACAAGTAAAATTTTATTTCATTTCAAACAGTTATAAATAACAATCAAATTGCCTTAAAGAATAATTAAGAAAGTCTCTTTGAAATAATTCACCACTAATGGGTATTGTCTTTTAGTTAACACAAATTCCATTTGCTTAATGCATAAAAGTCATAACGACTTTAAGTTTTACATTTGCTGCTTTGGATTTTAAGCAGATGGCGAGAAACAAAAGCAAATGAAAGAACGATGGCTGAACTTGCAGATGTTTTGTGTCCCCTGATCTCTGCAGCATCAGAAGGCATTTTGACTCAGGACCAGTTGGCCTGACTCGGGAATAACCCATTAACTAGGCCATGTGCTCCCTCGCTATTACTATGTTTGTGATTATGAGTCACACATTACACCATAAATGGCAGGAGGGTTCCTAATTCTTGGCTTTAAATTTCATTTGAAAAGTTGTCTATATTCTAATATTTATGATTTCCCAGTCTACCCCAGCCTGAACAGCCTTAGCCATCTGTTATCAAAAATATCTAATGGTGATCAGCCAAGGATGTGTGACACAGATATATACAACACTATATTATTAAAAACTTTTACTCTGTTATAATGTGCAAACGACTATAACATTCAGTTTAATGCCTAAAATAATTTGTATGGAATGTTCCCTAACATCTTAGTTTCTGAGGAAAGGTTTACAGATTTCCCCTGCAATGGTACTTAGTGAAGCTGACTTAACCTGAAGAGATGAGAGATACAGCGAAAGCCCACCTAAGGTGGTTGTGACCCATTTTACAGCTGTACTTTTCATTACACTGATTGATTTGAATGGATAAAGATGTAGGCCAAAGGCAAACTTTGACATGTATGTAGGATGGGATTACTGGTGAGCTTGTATCCCACAGAGAACACACCACACTTGCCAGATTGCTGCTGGGTTGTTACATTTGAACGCCCGATGACAAACAGCTGCAAACACAAACAAATCCAAACTCTTTAGATGATGCATATCTCTTCTCATCTGCAGTTCATGTCAAACTGGTTTGATGTTGTCACAAGAATCCTGCTTCTGTATTGTTGTGTTTTGTTTAAGTGGCACAGTCACTGCATGAAAAGTGGCGTTTTTGACTCTGTAGACTGACGCGAGCGCGGCTCGTGAGCGACAGCTATCGACAGGAACCGACAGTGAGCAGGACAGCAAATGCTGTCGATATCCCATAAGCGGGGGCTGGAGGTGCGGGCTGGCGAAAGAGCATACAAATAGCCTAGCATATGCAAAGCCACTTCAGCAGACCAACGGGGATTCTCAGTCATTGGATGAAAAACAATGACATCACAATTCATCACCTGACATGTGAGTGGTTGGTTGATGTGTCCCATTGGACAACACACGTCTTTATAAATAATAAACCCCGCCCCAATAATTAATATTTTGAATGATGTATTAAAAAATTCTATATAAAATTACATACTGCATTAAAATATATTCATATGATATTGCTTTTATGCAACATGTTCATATATGAGGAACATTAATGAGGCACATAACTTTTTTTCTTTATTTCATTTTATTTTTCAAAGTTTCCACACAAAATAAGACATAAATGCTTGTTCACTTCTGGACCATCTGGCAGTGTTTTTTTGTCCAAACATTATCCAACATTGCGCTGCTTTCAGGAAAGGTCCAATGTCTCTCCTGTAGTGTAGACCTGAGGTCACTGAGCCCTTGGCTGGGGGAACTTGGGGTCTCTACCTCACCACAGTCCATCCTGAAAAGTGCAAAGTGAGAGTTGATCTGTTACGTTAACTGAATATGACAATATAAAATAAAAACAGGACTATGGATTTTTTTTATAAGTGTCTTGCTTTATTAAATTGACAAAATATTGGTTAATACAGCAGTATAAATACTATATATCAATATCGGCCCAAATGTTCTAATTTGTGCATAACTTTACTTTTCCGTACTTGTTACTAACCAGTAACAATAATTGCTCACTTTTTACATCAACCTGGAAAAAAATTATACAAAAATCTGAAATTATATTCCATTTAATAATAAAACAGTAGGTCCACAAAGACACCTATAAAAATGTCTATACTCCTGTTTTAGTTTATGTATTCATCTTCAGTCACTTTAATAGATAGACTCTCACTTCGTCCAGCCATCTACAGCTTTTGTGTCCAAGTCAGCGACAGGATGTGGTTCCTTCGTCACACACAGAAAAACATATGTACTGCCATGATGAGCAACACCACCTGTTTATTGTGACAAGAATGATAGGAAATTTATTTCTAGTTTGTCTAGCTACACTAACCCACAGCCCACTGTGTTCTGTCTGAACCAGCCACAAGGCAGCAGCTCCAGCAGAAGAAAGGCTGTTGTATTCCAGGCATCGCACCAGACATATAAGAATTTGCATTTGGCAACCCGAAAAATAATAAAAACCCAGACATCAAGCAATGAAATCTTCAAGGACCGAACTTGAAAATTGGAGGTTATGCTGCTAATCTTAGCATTTGTCATCAACTCATAGATGGAATTGAGAACATTATGCAAAATAAATAATCACCCATCTGAAACATAGTGCAATAAATAGTAAAAACATAATTCAATGAAGCTTTGAGGCAGATAATTTGCCTCAATAAATTTTAATAAATCACAGTACTTGAATCATTCAAGGAATTGTGACATCCCTAGATTAGTAATAAATCTTACATGCCTCTTTCTTGACCAACATCTGGATGACTGACAGTAGGTCCTTCACGCAGCTGGAAAACATTTTTGTGAATTATAAATAAATAACAAAATCACATTGCCAATAGCCCTCAATCTCTAAGCGCACGGCAGCGCTAGGTGTCAATAGCTGTCGAAAATCCCTCTTTTCTTGCAGTGTGTAAAATCATAAACATTGCATATTTTAAGTGAAAGTTACACTTTGTTTTAATAAACTAAAAAGGGCACTACATACAGATCCAGCATCTTAAGGATGTAGTCAATAATCAGGCAGAGGACAAACGCAGGAAGACAAGAAGACAGACAGAGTGGTACTTGTCAAATAGGCGAAGGCGAGACTCGGAGGTCGTGATGCAGAGTGTGAGTCGTGGTCCAGTTATTGGAAGAGCAGGAGAATCCATCAAGGGCTTGGCGGAGAGAAGAAATATGTGAGCATAAGGAGAGTCTGTCAAACGCTGGAAGCTTTGGAAGGGTATGTTGAATCACCAGTGGCATGGGGCGGTTGATAATCTGGTGAAGAGACAGAGACTGAGAGGCGCTTAAGTAGAGTGAGACTCAGGTGAAGCAGGTAGCCAATCAGGCAAGGCACAGGTAAACTGAATAATGGTGGCACAACACAGCTTGAACATAACTTGACCCATGAATCATGACTATCATTTTCTTTTCCTGTGATACCATCTATTTGCTGAAGTCCTCTTGCCATTCTGCAGCAAATACCAACGCCACATGATGCTGCTGCCTCTGCATTTTCTGAAAGATATCTACACCCTCAACCCCCTTCTTTTGTCAAACACTTTCACTTTAGTTTCATCAGAACTATATGTATGATCAGGATACGTCTCCAAAAAAATTAAGATGCTGTTGAGACAATTCCAAAAGTATTGGGAGGTTTAGGATTAACGGCTTCTTTGTTATATTCAGCCCAGGTCAGCAAAAGACTCGCTGACGTCGATAAAAGTTTTACCCAACATCTTCACAAATGTTTCTGTTTTTGTATTTTGTGTTATGTGGACTTTTTTTCATCTCTTGAGTGTGATAAACCAGTCATCACATTTCCATGGTGCTTATGCCTGTGCAAAATTACATTAAAAAAAAAACCTTGCAACCAATAATGAACCAGAATTGTGGGCGGCCACAATGCTTTTCCAGAGACATTGGCTGATTGCTTAAAATTTTTCCATGATGGGAGTGAAATATTTTTAAGGTTTGATCTTAATAGAAATTCACAGGTGTGTCTCAAGTATTGTGAATTAACATGTCAGAAGCTTCCAAGCCTTAATTGTACAAGACCTTGTACACTTTGAAGTAAGTAACAAAAAAAATCTTGGAATAATTATCTATTTTATTTGGTATGATTTTTAACATAAATAAATGAAGGTGTTAATCCTAGTTAACCTAAAATGAGATAAAGTTATCCTGTCTGCTTTAATGTCAGATAGTCAGACAAAAAAGCTGCGTCTTTTTAAACGATGCATGTCATTGTCTTACTTTACCTGTGTTAGCTAGCTGGAGCAATTTCTTTGTGGTCCTCACAAATAAAGTACAAACAGGAATCCGTGCACAAAATGAGTCACAGCCCACTGTATCAGTCTGTGGGTCGCCAGGAGCTGATGGGGCCACTCAACCATGACGGAGTCTATGCAAGCAGAACAAGCACAGATAAACACACACGTCACATGCAACGGTACTGGGAGAAATGCACAAAGAGCTCTAAGATAAACTTGTCAGCTGCACTGTTTGCTTGAACATCTGCTGAAGTTACATAAACTTCAATTGGTAGCTAACATTTCTTCAAGAATCCTTAAAAATCTATGTCTTTAATTTACTGTACATCCACCAAGAAAGTCCTGAAAAGCTCATAAAGACATTCATGACACATTATTAAATCTCATGAAAAGTGTTTTGACACTAAATATTGAAAATATTATCATTTGGAGCTGTGTTCTCTTTATGGGCCATAAAGAGAATTTCACTACACTGATGGGATAAGGAAAAGGGTCATACACCTTTAAATGTTGACAAGTTGTAAAAGGATCTTCCAGTATGACAGAAGCTTCGAAAACATAACTTGTGCCTTATTTAGCTAGTGGCTAAAGAGGAATCCCGCTCATGTCATGGAGTGGCCTAACTTGTTTCCCAATTTCAGTTCTGTAGGAGATTTGTTAGAGAAGATAACACTTTGAGTTGGAAAATAACAGCAAAGATACACTAAGAATTTAAAGAGGTTATATAAATAATTGTGGTCCAAAATCTCTCACAAGTGTGCAAACTGGTGACCTATTGTAACTGTGTGCTACATTTTTAATCAGAATTCAGGAATTCCAAATTCCCAATTGGAAAAATCAACTCAAATGCCACCAGATTTCCCACTGGGAGCAACTCCGATCACCCTCAGTTCTGACTTCTTCAAAGGTCCGAATTCTGACTTCCGAGGTAATTGGAATGCAGCACGAGAAAATGTCACACAGCTGTGCTTGCCAACAGAGGTTTATCCACTAAATCACATGCAAATTCATTTCTACCATTAAACAAAGTGTTTCTCACATTTTCAGATGTTAGGTCTCATATTAAAATAAAACTACCATAGAACTGAAAGAAGATTTGTATAACCGAGTAAGCTTAAAAAAATCAGAGTGTTATCAAATAATGATTCCCCCCAATGTAAATACACAAACTAGAACAGGTCAATGTGCATAAATTCTATCTAGAAGTCATCTACAAATATCTGTATTGTTATTTTGGTGCAAGCACATACTGTACTGTCTTAATAAATTGATATGATAACAATCTCTATAACCTGTATTGGATAGTATATTGTCATAAACAATTCATAAACAGAAATATGAATAAATAACTTGCTGTTAAAAAACCCTTGTATAATATTGCCCACATTATGTATGTCGGAGTCAAATGATAAAAACAGAAACATAACGTTAAACATCAGGTGATTCAAGTCTTGACATGAATCACATGGATACCCCTGGACTTTGACTGGGCCATCCTAAGACATATATAGAGTTTGATCTAAAGGATTGCATTGTACCGCTAGCTTGGCAACTTGTGACAGGTTTCTTTTAGGGTTTTTCTACATCTAAATTGATGAAGACAAGCATCCCCTCAGCAGAATACTGCCATCACCATGTTCTACAGTGGGACAAGACATATGCCATGTTACCCCATTTCGCTTTTTAATTCAAGTTGAATTAAGTCCCCTTCCAAACATTTTCCTGTTATTTGGTCTTTTCTCCCAGTCATATTAGGGAGAAATGTTGGTGTGTTCATTAATGAGTTAAACAATGTTAATAGCCGCTGCATGTCTGAATCCGTCACGCTGTCAGAGTGCATGATGTGTCCTCAATTCCAGGCACCGCTCTCTTGTGCCACGCTGCTTTTTCAGTGCGTGTACTCGTGAACCTCCTTCTCCCTCTAGCCTACATCGCTGCAACCCCACCGCCACCATCCCACCCCTTTACTTCACACATACACACCCCAACACACACAAAGAAACACACCAGTCCCACCTCCCTGTAACCAAACTAGTGAAGCCAATCCAAGCGATTCTCCGCAGTGCTGAAAGAGCAGCGAAGTAAAGGAGAAGGAAGAGGAGTGAGAGAGGAGGAGCAAAAGAGAGGAGAAAGAGGGGAGATTTGGGGAAACACGAGTCAGAGGCAGAGTGGGTGTGTGGCGAGAGCAGCAGATACACTAGGGTAAGGGAGAGATAGGAGGGGAAGAAACTGCAAATTTGGTGTTTGGCTTCTCAGCAAGCACATCATCTCAGCTGCACTGTTCAGTTCTTTGCTCTGCAGGGTGAGTATTCATTATCTTACTATCCTCTACTTCCGGTCAGCTCTTAATTGCAGAAATATGTTTGTTTTAAAATCACACACACTTTTTGGTTTCCAAAGCTATCCCTATCGGCAGCTCTGGCTTGTTAAGACTTCTTCACCTTCGGGGAGAAATGATGCTCATGCATGGAACTGTGTGTTTGCATACATTTCTTGTGAAAACCTTCCTCTCATAATGCAGCGCGTTTGCATGAGAGAAGAGTGTTTCTGGGTTGAGGACAGATGTGCGCTGCCTTGCTGACGACCGGCGGTCCCTCGCCCGTTAGTGGAAGAATGTGCTGCGCTGAGATTAATGCAGTGCATCTGGAAGCAACTCGCTTTAGCATTATGTTGTACAGTCTCAACAGAGTCTGGAGAACAGCAGAGTAAAGCTGCTTTGCTCCCAGTTGTGCGTTGAGGAGAGAAGACAGAGGGAGGTGAGGAGAAGGAGGAGGGATGAGGTAAAGTGTTTGAGGATGATGTGATTGTGCCACACATCTGAGAGGTAAAAAGCTGAATTTTAGGGAAAATCAGGAGCTCAGTAAACATGATGAATAACTCTTGGGTTCTTCTTGGGGAATCCTTTCTGTTTACAGTTGAATCAAATTGCAGTAATCCTGGGTTTCTTTGCTTTATATTGGAGGAATTGGAGAGTTGAAAATGTTCACTTCCTTTTTTTTTCTTTTTTTTCTAATAGCCAAGCAGTGATTAAGAGGACAAATAATTGGATCTGAGATTTAAAACAAACGTGTAAATACAACAGAGGAATCCCCTCAAAGATTTGATAAAGAAGGTTTCTGTCTCAATGTTTTCATGTCAGGCTATTGCACTGTGCACATGGAAATTTTGCAAATTACCTTGGATACACTCTGGCAGTCAAATGTTTTGAGCTGCAAGCAGTGTTTCATAACTCACAGCTATTGCAGGATGCTTCATTGTTTGTGTCCACACTGCAGGAGTTCAGTCATAGGTCAGACAGCTGGATTAGAAGTAATTTCTAGGTATCTCTTATTATAGAAAAAATGTTTCCATGAAGGAACTATGACTACCATCTGGAAGTGAGACACAAATGTCCACTGGGAGTCATGGAAAGAGGAGCACAGTCTACTGCATGTAAGGAAAGTTGCCTTTTTGATATTAGATGAGTTTGGTTTTTAGAGCTGTACTTATGTTTGTCAGATTATGACATTATGCAGTGACAATTTATTTTCAAAAAGTATGCATGTTTATAGTTTTTTAACATGTTTTATTGTCACTATGAATAATATCACAAAAAAACTCCTGATAGACGATATCACCATTCCCTACTGAGATCCTCCTTTTACCAACAACCAGGATGCAAGTAAAAAATATTGCAAGTATTTGCAAGTAAGAAAGGTTTGCTAAAGGCAGAACTGACCTACTGTTAAAGAAAACCAAAGGAGAATGTATTTAGGTGTCTGGCTTCCAGTTAAGATCATCATCCACAAGCAATCCAACTCTTTTACCATCCATTAACACATGATTCTCCTTGCATTCTTCATTTAACACAACTTGTTTGATTGGTGCAAAATCATATTTTTGCTGGCTTCACCACTAGATGTCATCGAATCATACATACTTCAGAACTTTTGCCTTTTTGATTTTTAAATTTACAAGTTTCTTACTTCAGTTGAATACAGAGATTGGACACACAATATATATCACACTAATGCACAAGAGAAAAGAAAATACTAACCCACTAACATACATGGGCGGGAGCAGTATCCAATGGGGTCAAAGCCAGAGGTTTGCTTTATGCTGGAAAAAAATGAAGAGCAGGAAATACCAAAAATATAGGGGATAATTAATTTACTCAGACTTTAGTAGAAAATAATCGTATGCTACAAAGTTATTTCACATCAGCTATCATTAAGTCTCACAAAATGATATAGTAAAACCAGGCCTTCAATCCAGTTTTTATAACAACCAAAATATTAAAACCATCTAAGCCAAATATTAGATCCTCATAGTAGGAATGTATGAACTACATGCACAGAGACATGTTATTGTGCTTCTCCTAAGTAGGAATTAGAAGCTCCTGATTTAATGATTTGATGCTGCCAGATGCCCTGGACACCAAAGGGCAGATTTAATAAACATCTGCCTGTTTCATTAAAAAGATGTTTTCAGGTCTGTTAAATGCTTGTATAAGGCATGAGGTAACATCACTATCAACTGCCCTCTGAGGTGAGGGGGAATGAATCAGTCACTAACTTGAGTTGTTTAAACAGCTGACTGATTATGTGAGTCATTCACATTGGCAGGGTCAGTTTCACTACAGGAACTCAATGAGCTGTGAAGCTTTTCAGATCCAACAGAGAGACAAGAACACATCACCTCTGTTGTTGTATGACAAGCTGTTCTATACTAAGCTCAGGTAAAAATTAAGCATCAAGGGTGTCCTAATAAATGTTTAAACAGTCACAAAGGACAGCATCATCCCTCGCTAAGCTAAGAAGTATTTTAATCTTTTAAGTTGGATTCATTTTAATACCTGAAAATGCATGTTATAGTTTAAATATGATTTAAATATTTTTTGTCCAAAGTAGCCAAAAGAGTCACCTTCAGACTCTGAGGCTTTTAATTGTTTAGCTTTTGAATTGGTTTCATGCTTCTGTTTTAGTATTGTTTTTATCTATTTATGTAAGTTTAGAATTTAAATTCTTTAATTCTTTCCAGTTTCCAGATATCACTGCTTGTCTATTTTCTAGCCTCCACATTTTAGCACCTGTTCTATATTTTAATCAGCTCACCTGTTCTCACTTACTAATCACGGCTCCCATTATTTAGTTTCCTTGATTATTCACTGCCAATTTTCCTATGCTAATTATGAAACTATGCTGCAGGGTCAGGATTGCCATGTGTCTGTTGTTCAACATAAGCTCTTAATTGGAGTTTTATCTGCCTTCTTTTTTTCCGTGTTTGACGTTCTTAAGCTTGCATCATATCAACTGATGGGGAAATATGTATATTATAAAATGAAGTTACGTAACAATGTTGAATAACTTAACCCATGAGTAGCATTTGATACAAATAAATCAGAGTGAAAATTATAACATAAATACCTGCAATTTTAAAATATGGTTGTTTGCACCTCTAACTGATAAGAGAATATATGTTAGAACTAGATGGACTTTGAGCTCCAACATCATTCCATATGAAATTGATTTATTTTTAACAAAAGTGAGGATAACAGATGTTGGCTGAATTATAGTTATGTGACTATAATTGTTCTATAGATCAGAACAAATGAAAACAAAAGGACCAATAAACCCTAAGCAGTCTTTTGCATGATGCTCATTTGCATTGTCTGACTATATAATGCTTTGTGAATTCACCAAAGCCTAACACGTTATGTAACGCTCAGTGGACTATACTAACATTTGTTTGTTAATCCTGATTAAATTAATTTATTTCACGCATGAAAAAGAGGGTTGGTCCATTAGTTGTATAAGCTTGCTGATATTACTTTTTTTAGGTTAACTGTACCCAATAATTATGAAATACTAGAATCAAATTCAGAAATGCTTTATCAAACAAAGAAGGAGGTAATATTACCTATACAACATAATGCATATCTACAGTACATATTCAATGATGTGGATGTTTAACCATTGATGCCATGAGAAAAAATGTTTAAGAAAAATACACTTATTGGTTAAAGATTGTGCTTTTTAATGTAAGATCATCCACAAATATAGTTTGTCTATCAAAAGCTATGCAAAGCACCTTTAGTTTTCTAAGCAGGCATCGTATAGGTTTAATAAGTGTTGTGTAGATAATTGAAAGAGGATTGAAAACTCTTGAGGAAAAAGCGGCTGAAAAAGTCAAATTTTAAACAAATATTTTCACATTTGTGTATTAAACATTATTTTTATTTATTTGATAAGGATAATAAGGGAGAATATTGCTTAATTCGTTGTCTTAAAAAATATAGAAATCTATATATTTTTTATGTACTTCATATGTTTGTTAAATAGATGAAGAACCCATCATGTATGTGTGTGACGTACTGTGTGTGTTACAGGGTCTTTCCTCCGTCTTTGGGCCAGTGTGTGTCATTTTATTCTTCCTCCTTTGTCGACACCTTTCCACAGCACATTTCCATGCCTTTCACAGGCCCAACCTCCTCAGTGTTTATGTGTGCATGTCCTGTATTCAGCAACATAAGCTCATTATTGTTATCAACCCGGCAGTCGTTCTATAGGATGAGTGTTTGTTTCTCAAAGCTTTCCTTGTCTTAAGTACTGCTATGAGAACTAAGCAGCTTCTATGTCTCTGAAAGTGTGAAAAGTGCAGAAGTAAAATATTGCAGAAATGTCTTGGAGAAAATTTGAGCTTTTTTTAAGAGATTTGTTCTTTCTGGCAGCATGAGGGCAAATGTCCTTTTCATATTTACATTTCCCCTTCTCACTAACATTTTTTATCATGTTTCTACCTCTCTTTTTAAATTCCTTCCTAATTTAATTTCCTCATTGTTGATTTCATTTCTCCTTCTTAATTGGTCTCCATAATTCCTCTGGCTGGTCCTTCAGTCTTTTATTTTTTTTCTTTCTTCATGTTTACCCAATTACTTTTGAGTTCAAAGTTACCCTATTCCATTCCTCTTTTCTCTATTATTTTATTTCCTTTTCTTGCCATCATTCCTGTCCTCCGTGACTCCTTTTGCCCTCTTCATATTGTTTCCCATTCTCTAATCTTTAAATATCACCTCTTCTCCTGCCAACTGGCACAAGCTACTCTGAGCTGATAGAGGGACATATTGCCTCCTCCACAGAAAAACACCCCCACCCACCTCACCCCAAATGCTAGCAAAACAAACCTAGGAACGCCATCTGTGGATCCCCGCCTGGAACCATGGGACGTGTAGTTGTGTAGTGCTCAGCAGTTGCTTTATCCTGTGCATCGTTGACCCAAAGTTGATGCCAAGTCTTTTATCTCTGTCTTTTTTGCTTTGTTTTTGTTTTTATTTTTGTTTTTTTGTCATAGATGCCAAATTGGAAGTCTCTCTGGGTTTCTGACAACTTTGTTGTGACAGAAAGGATTTCTCTTTATAGCATATAAATATCCCTTTCTTAAAACTTTGTTCTGGAGAAGTGATGGTAAAAGAGATTCACATTCATCTCTTGAATGTGAATCTATGTTAAATTCCAACCCAACAAAGAAACATAATGTTGTACCTACGGGTCTATGTTCTACTGGAAGGTAAAATTCCACTCCAGGATTGATACTTTAGTTGCCTGTTTAGTTAATCTTTTTCAGTGTTGTCAGTATTGACCTGTTTTCAGGTCAACACATTTTCCAATCAACCTTTCCAAAGAAATGCTTGTCTATAGAATGATGCTATCACAGTCATCTTTTTACATGTGTATGTCCAAGGTGATGTGATGTTAATTTGCTACCATATGTAGCTATTTTTTTTGGTTGTTATCTCTCCTGACGTCCTTCTTGGTTTTCTCATGTGTCCTATATTGGCATTTCAGGCATACCATTTGGCAGGTTGCCTATATGTGCCAATATTCCATAATGGGATATCGATTGTCTGACTGACTTTATTAAATCAAGACTGGATACAACATAAAAGTAGAAAGCCACATTGCCATTGTAATAGTGCGTTTGTAGGATGTCTAGCCATTTTATATTTATGTGTTTGGTTGCGTGTGCATTCGTGTGTGGGGGAATTATGTGTGCTTGTGCTGAGTTTGTTTTGAGGTACACAAGTGGTAAACCTGTGACAACAGTATACAGCATGCAACTCATAGCACCAAGGAGCAGCAAAGAAGTGGACATGACTTTGGAAAATGACAGCCACTCCAGGCGGAAAGACACAACGCACCACCACAGAGCAGCTATATGTTCCACATAGGGGTAGGTGGTGACTGAAGCACAGGTCCCCCAACCCATGCGGACATCTCTCAGGCCAACCCCAGTGCCCATGGCAGGCAAGTTCCTGCATAAATCCCCAGATCAAGACAGCCCAGTATTAAGCAGGTGAGAACCCCCAACATGCTTCTACACAGAAGAATGAGGAGAGGGAGGGCACTTTATCAACCTGCCAGGTGAGTTAGCCCCAGGGAGATTAAAGTAGAAGAGATGCCCACCACAACCTAGCTTAGCTCCTGCAGCCCACAGCGTGTCTGACACACCCCTGGGAGCCGTAGACCATCCCATGCCACACCAAAGGAGGTGGCTCCCCTTGTAGGCCTAATTTGCCTCTGCATGCCCTGCCTGCACAATGTCAACCGTGGCTAAGGACCCCCCACAGCTCTCTTAAGGCACTTGGTGGGACTCCCCTGAGGGAGAACCAGGCCACCTTGAAGGCATACAGAAAATAGTTTTTGTACTGAGATTAAAGTACACAATGGTGCAATTCCATTACTAAATAGGGAGTTTCTGAACACAGCTGGTTGTAGTAGAATTTCTTTCTATAGTTTGGGGACTAAATTTATATGCTTTCCACACATTTCACATTTTATCTGTAAATAATTTCGAAAATCATATCCCTTTCACTTTACGGCTACTCTATTTTGTGTTTCTATATGTCAAAAAATCCTAACAAAAACGTTTGTGATTGTAAAGGCATTTTCTTAAAGCCTTTTCAAATGACACATTTATGTTTCCGAATTTGTTCTTTGAACTGTGCATAAATCAACTTGTTTTATTCTTTGTAAAGTAATGGAGATGCATATTTTTGCAAAGAACTGTACATACTGATAAAATGCTGCATAAATCAAGTCCATAATATCTAATTAATTTAATGCATCTTTCTTCATAAATTTGAATTCACAATTTGGTTCTGGCATTTTCAAGCTGTCATTTGTATCTTTTGTTTTGTAATGAAACAAACAAAAAAAATTCCATGGGGATTTTACATCATAAAGGATGTAAAATGTTTAGTTTATTCATTTAAAGAAATAAAAAATGAGAGACAAACAATCCTAGTGTACATCAAATTTAGGGATCATGTTTCTGTAGCCCAATTATACCGGTCTGAAGTAGGTAGGGGCCCCTGAGTTCGTTAAACCCATTAAATTACAAATAATAACACTCTCGTGTTTAACCCTTTGTTAAGTTTCACTTTAGAGTAATAATACACCAGTACTTTTCTATTCTTTTCACCCAATAATATAGCTTTGAGCAAGAATACTATTCTCCAAATACTATTCTACAAGAAATCAAACACACACCTGTATGAGATTTTGAACATATATTGAACACAATAATAAATTCACAGAAATGGTAAATGTTTCAGTCTTTTGGTTTCACAAAACCTATGTTAATTAATGTGGGCCCACACTTCAATGTTCACCTAAGCCAGCAATAATTAACTAAAATATAATTCCCCCCCCAAAAAAACCGTTGCAGGCCTGATGTGATGACGAAACGTGGAATTTGGTACCTTACTCCAAAGGAAAATCTTGAACCTTCTAGGAATTTCACCTGTCCTTAGTCCCAGTTGGCAAGATGTCTTCAGCTCCTTCACCAGTCCCTCGGTCCACAGGATTCAGGAGACAGTAGGAAAATCCAGCACAGCCACAAAACTCTCAGTGTAAGCTCATCTCTCTGAACTAAGCTCAACTCTGGAACGCTCCCACGACGGAAACTTTAGTGAAGTCTTCTGTTAGCTGAGTTAGCTCACAGTACTCAATGTCCATTCACTGTGCTAATGAACGCTAATGCGTTAGCGAGCATTACATATGACTTTCCACCTACTGACAGTGAATTCCGGTCTGTAATTATCACAGTAGCTGCAAACAGAAGTGTAGAGTCGATATCTATTAACAGACTGTCCAGTTGAAAGCCTAAATATCTGCTAAAACACTCGTTTATTAATAACTCCGCCATGTTTTTTCAGCGCGGTTCACCTCTTTCTTTCTCATTTCTTCTTCTCTTACTTCCTGTCTCTCCTTGACTCTCAGCCAACCATGGACCAGTGAAGTTGCTTTGTTCTACCCCACTTCCTCTTACAAACATAAGCCCTTCAAAATAAAAGATGGTGAAGCTTACTTTCCTATAAAACGGTATTAAATGCATTTCTTTTTGTTAACACTTATTTATAACAATTTTAACATTTTTAAGCAAACATGCTTAACACATTCTAACTTATTATTCCTTCCATGAACTTAACTCAATACAAAATGCCCTTATTTTGGACTGGGTTACATTTCAGTCAAACGTTGTTTATGTTCCCCACTTTTCTTTGTTTTCAATCTGACTTTTAATATTCTAGTTTCTATTACCATATTTATTATACAAAGAATAACAAGCTGGTCTGTGGTGTACAGATCGAAGGACATATTTTCACACATAAGTGTGTTATTTGAACAGGCTTTAAGGAAGTACTTGGCAAAATATCTGAAATCAGCTGCATGACCTACTTCACAGTGATTTTAGGAAAGTCAAGAGCTTATTGCAGCTAACTGAATGCTAATGAAGTAGTCAGACTTTTTTTTTTACTTCTGATATCTTCCCTTCTTTCACATACTAACATTTACATTTTCAGCCCAAATTTACCTTACTAACTGCCTTGCTGTTAGAAAAGGCAGTTAGATAACACCAAAAAGTGACTGTGTGCAGATTTTGATCAAATTCTTTCCAGTGAAAGGAAAATAATTCATGGTTTGTTGAAAAAGTTTTGTGCCAATAAAATCTGAAAATCTAAAGGGTGATGTTAATGTGAAAACCATATGAGGACAAACTTTGCGACAGAACTAGATTTAATATGAGAGACTGCACAGCTGCATATATTTACTTCAAGGCAGATACCTCCTCAAACCTGTTCTGTTGTTTTTATATGCTTACTATGCACAATTGTATCCCTATTTCCCATGTTATTCATCTTATTGTGATTTATCCTATCCAAACAAATCTTAATCTTGTCCTTCCATCCAGTTTCTAATTTCATCTCAGTCTTCCTTATCTCTGGCATTATGTCACTTTTTCCAAAGTATCTCTCAACATTACAGCATGTCTAATTGTCTCTCCATTCGCTGAGTTAATAAGCAGCTGGTACATCTTGGGAATTGTTGCCATATTCTCAATGCTTACACCACAAAGAAGCTCAATCCAACCCAAATGTTGTCTGCTATCTCAGCAAACACTGGCCGGCTGTAGCTGGTGTGGGAACCTGTGTTAATCACATTTGAAGGGCAGATATCTGTTCACAATAGTGTTTTGCTAGGATTCACCGCCCTTTGGGAAACATGCATTACTAGCCCCTAAAGCCAGTCATTACAACTGTGAAAGTTAAAAATATGGGGACATTTTGTGTGTAATAAGGGGGTGTAAAACCTGAAATCAGGTATGCAATGATTAAAGGACAGGGTAGGTTGAGCCTCCCAGGAATGACTTTAAATCAGATTATTGCGTCCTTTGGAGTGACAGGACCCTGATGGCGAGTGTGTGGATAATTAAATGAAACTCCAATCAACAGGCCTGTAAAGGCACTTCTCATCAAGATTCTGTATCTCTTTACCTTTTTACTTCCAGGATAACACTTCTGTTCATTACTTAAGTAAATTTTCACTGAGTTACAACCCGATCTGAGGAACCAACACCCTTACAGATTTACATATTCATCACTGTGTGCCTAAATACAGAAAACTATATGACCCATAAAGCATAACAAGCAGAGAAAGAGGAGATATTTTGAGCTACACTTAACTGCAGCAGTGGGCTAAAAGCTGCTCCACAGTGCTGAGTCCACACACTTGTCTGTTCAAATTAGCTAAAAAAAAATGTGCAGCGAGACATTAAATCTTCATGTCATACCTGTAGTTCCACACCAAAAGGTGTCTGTATTTAATTTTGCATTTAGAATGGAGATAATATATTGAAAAGTTGTTGTTTACCTGGAATACCTGGAGAGTCACAGTTGCAATCAAGAATGGCAGAATTATTTTAAATAATTCACTTGAGACTTGTAAGAAAGTTGTTTGTGCCAATCTGTAGTAGTACAGCAGCAGTACATAACTCCTGTCCTTCAGGGGCAGTGACCTGCAGCTTTTAGATTCCTGGTCCAACAGAATCAAATAGACAAATTAGTCAAGTTCCTCAAGGGCCCGCTAATGACCTGATTATTTGACTTGGGTTTGTCGAAACTGGATGACACTGTCCCTCAAGACTGAAGTTGAATACCCCTGATGCACACAAAAGAATGTCTTAGCATGTTAACACGCTAATCAGTAACATTATCTAAACGTAGCATCAAACTTGAGTGACAGGCCACACTTCATTCTTCTTCTGCCTGACAGGAGGTTTCTTTGTGCATCTCATCTGTCCTGTTGTTGTCTGCTGAGCTCGTTTTCTGCTAGACTGCCCTCTTATCAGCTTTCAACTCTAAACTTTTGAAGATTGAAGAGCATCCTTCAACCCTTGTTTCAGCCTATAATAGTAGTTTTAAAGCAAATATGTTTATGTTTCAAGCTAGAAAAAGCAGAAAACAATAAATAAAGCAAACAAACACATCTTTCATTTAATACTCTTGGTCATTTCTGGTGCTCAGAGAAGATTTATTTGTGAAAGCTGTTATTTCAATAGTCAATAATGGTTTTTAATTGGAAAAAAAAAGATATATGATAAAAAAGAAAGAAGGAACCATGTTATTTCAGATGTATGAAATATAATGCTATTACAAAAGAAATTTAATTTTTAAATACTATCAATATCTGATCAGTAACACAACAATTACATTTTGCAAACTTAATATTATACTGCTTAAACATAATATAGCAGTATAGGCGGTATTATGCTTTTAGGCTGCATTGTTGAAATTTTATAATATAATTAAACTATAATTACTGACATTATGCAAGATTATTCTGCCACGAACTAAGTTTAAAAGGTGTTGATAGCATTAAAAACTAATTTTATCTTTTTAAATAATAGGTCTTTGACATGGGGTTGAATAGGAATACTTATTATTTCAAAACAGATATTGGCTGCATAACTTTTACCCTTTGCTAAGTTACACCAAGTAAACCACAAGACTTTTGGGATAATGCACTTTGGACAGATGAGAGCAAAGTAGAGAATTTTGACCATAATACATATATTCATGTTCGGAGAAAAACAAGCACATAAATCAGCATGAAATTATCAATCATGGTAGTGAAAGGAACAGTTGGTACATGTGTTATAGAAACATGATCTTGGGACCTGCTCTCATTGAATCCCAGATTTAAGCACAACATCTTGATATAAAACATCTAAACTGTCAGCAATAACTTTAAACCACAAGATTAGGCTGTTGGGAATATTATAACCCTAATGCCACACACTCAATATTTAAATGATGTGAAATACTGAAGGCAGAGACTGACAAGGAAACAGCAAAGGAATTCATCTCACACTTAT
The DNA here is from genome assembly GCF_002775205.1 of Xiphophorus maculatus. Classification (NCBI taxonomy): domain Eukaryota; kingdom Metazoa; phylum Chordata; class Actinopteri; order Cyprinodontiformes; family Poeciliidae; genus Xiphophorus; species Xiphophorus maculatus. The sequence continues at coordinate 11,205,043 of NC_036455.1, read as the reverse complement.
TTTCTTGCCACAGGGAAAGGGCTAATTGCTTAGTGACCATGAGTATGAATACATCTAATTTAAAAGCTGCTTCTCATGCATTTTATAAGTGCACATTAAGCCTGTAGCATGTTCCTTTAAACCATATCAACGGAATTCAATTTCCAGTTTTTAATAATTTATGCTACACCTGCAGGTGATGAGAGCTGCAGGTGGCATAGTATTTAACATGGTTTTAATAAGAATAAGAACAAGCTGCCTGCTAGCTTAAAGGCTGCTTCATTTTCACATACTGCATCATGAACAAATTTAAAACAATAATTTCTAAAATGAAGGTTAGGGAGAACAGTTTCTTCCATCAGAGTAGATCGGTGTTCTGGGTCAGTGTTTTGTTTTTGGATCATTGAAGGCATCACATCTGTTACATCAGGAGAGTTCACCGTATGATGAATGAGACCTCCATTTTGACTGGATGGATGAGTGTTTGTGTGTGTATGAGAAGAGGATATGTCTCACAGTGTCAACAGCTATGGTGAAGCATGACAGAGGCAACTTTTCTGCCACCTAGTGAGCGACAAGCTACACTGCATGCTACCTGGAAACCATAAACAGGCCTCATTTGGTAATGCAGAGGATGAATTTAATTTTTCACAACATAGTAACCTGAAGATATACCAAATATTAAAAGCATTGTCTGCTTTTAAAGAAGGTAGAATGTTGAATATGGTGCAGTATTAAGTTGCAGTCTTTCTGTTGTTTAGACTTTATAACATGATTCAAGTCACCTTGCAGAAATCTATGAATTATTCAAGCTGCCACAAAAACACACATCTTCTCACTATTCAAATTTTTTCTTTTTTTGTTACACCTCCAACGATAACCAAGGATTCACACTAATTATCACCAATTCTTTCCTCTTTGCTCCTCAGATGAGTTCGTTCAGCACGAGAGCGCTCACACTGCTCTCGTCGGTGTTTGGAGCTTGTGGGTTGCTGCTGGTGGGCGTTGCTGTATCAACGGACTACTGGCTGCTGATGGAGGAGGGAATCGTTCTGCAGCAGAACCAAACCATGGAGGTCAAGATGGCGCTCCACTCCGGGCTCTGGAGAGTCTGTTTTGTTGCAGGTCTGCAACCAGAATCAGTAAACATTAGACAATATGTGGTCAAAAGACTGGATGCGATTTGTATTCTTAGAAGAAGAATGTTTTCTTCTCAAAAAACAGAGACAAAGAAACATATGAAATATTTAGTTCAATTTTACCCAAAACTACAAACCTTTTTTGAGAAAAGGAGAAAAGACAGATCAGTGAGTTCTTTTTAATTTTTTTAAATATTTTAATTAGAGTTTCTTCATAGTTTTTCTGAGATTACTATTATGTATTTATTAGCTTGTTTTTAAATGGTTCACTGCAAAGCAAATGACTAGTCTAAAAGTCATGTTTGCAGCATGCTGTCCTGGATGTTTTTGAGGTGTGTTTGCACCAATGCCTCTAATTTAAGTGCATTAATTACCTTCACAGCAGGTCATTAAATTCTCCTCAACCCTGTTAATGAGCCATCATTTTAAATCAAGTTTGATTTGAAACATGCAGAGCTGCGTGCTATGAGGATCATGATTAGGAAGAACTGGTTCAAGGACTTTACAGCTTTTTCTGAGGAGTGGCAAACTCCTGGGGTCATCTGTGTGACTGCAAATTACAACCATTGTCGTCTTAAAGCACTTTACTGAACAAACAAGTTTGATCCAAAACCACTGTATAAAAAAATCCAAATCAGTCCAACTTCAGCTATATATAAGAATCATCCAAGGTTTTGTCAGGATCTATTTGAGTAATTTAATTCATTCTGTATGAATGGAGATTCCAGAAAGTATGACTTGCTGCAGGTGAATAGTGCCAGACAGATCCGACAGACATTGGTCCAACAATGAACGGACACCAAATAAAAGGGGTTTATGTGCATCCATTTAGTGTTGGATTGGGAGATGGTGGGAGAAATACTTATATTTGGGCAAAATAGGGAAAAATAATCAGATATTGGCCTCTGCAATAGTCATACTGCATGGTTTTCCCAGAAAATATGTGACACCGCTTAAAATTTGCCCCAGGGTTTTTGTTTTTTGGTTGATAGAGACCTAAAGAAGCAGTTGGTGCATCTGTCACATCAGAAATTTTCTTTCACGACAAGATTTTGGCCCAGACAGAAAATAATTACACAATGTGAACCAGAGGCTAAGGAAGCCCAGTAAGCACATGGCAACAGTGAACAGCTAATTACATCGGATCATGAAAGAAAATCTGGTCCACATTCCAGAACAAAACTGGGTCAAAATCTATGGATAGAAGTTATGAGATGGTAGCCAATCCCCTTAATGGATAGGAAACTTTACCACAGTATTCTAATCATGTATGCTGATGTTACCAATAAATGTAGTATTAACAGAACAGCGGAGAAGTTAGGGCTAAGTATTGTAGCTGGTTTTATCCTTTTTTGTCAAGTTGCAAAGTGTTGCACTAGAAAACAACATAATTCAAAATTTCCTGTGAGATTGTACTACGGAGTAGAACTAAAACCGTATTTTATAAGGCTATAAATCTTCACATTTCTAAGTTTTTGTTTTATGGCTGCATGCAGGCAATGCTGCAGTTTAAATCTAACTTCTCATACTATTTTAATTACTGACACCTAGATGTGGTTAAGATGTCTGAAGGCAATGTCATGTTTGGAACTTCTAATTTTAAGAACACACACTGCAAGGAGAGATTATTTAGACAGCATTTACAAACCTGAGATTTAGCCTTAAAATACATTAATAACTTGATAACAAAATCAGTATGAAACCAAGAGTCAGTGAAGAGTTCACTCTTTTTTATGAGATGTATTGTCACTGGACACAAGTGTTTTCCTCGAGACACACACACAAAAGCCAGGCGGTCACAAATGACTGTCCTTTTTCTGCAGTAGCTGTCGCTGTGTTTTTGGTCATGATGGTGTCGCTCTGGGGAGGAAGCCATGTTTCTGATGCTTGGTACAAAAGGTCAGAGGATGAAAACGCTGATGGCATTTTGAAGGGCCAGTCGTGTGTTGGTGCGTGGGTGAGAGAGGGAGGAGCCGTATCACATTTGTCTTGACATGCACGCATCACTTATCTGGCATATTTTTGCACAGACACGTTTTTGTGTATGCGTGTGTTTTTTCACAGTGTGACCACAGTTTGAGGTTAATTGTTGTTCAGCTCTCCTCTCTCTCTGCTCAGGTCTTGTTTTTCTCAGAAACCTTCTGACCTCCATCTGTCTGTGTCTGTAATTTTATTCTCTGCAGCTCTGTGTCAGTTTATTTACGTTGTTTTTAAGTTCATCTGTTCAATGGTATGTTTTCAAAATTACTATTTTGTTCGGCTCCTCTGCTGCTCAGTCTGGCCCTCCCTGTCTGACCTTTGACTGTGTTTTTCAGCTGTAGTTTCTGTTTTGGACTAGTTTTTTCATTTCCATATGCAAATATTATATCCCACCCCTCATTTCTTCCTCTCTTAGGACCTGAGAAGGGCAGATGTGTTGCATCGGAGTATTTCACTGAACCAGAGATAGAGATCACAACAGAAAACACAGCCAACATACTAAGTAAGTAAACATATATACACTGGATCAGCTCTATTTGGTGCAAAAATCAATATAAGATGGAGAATTTTATGCTTTGATTAAATAAAAAGTCTAACACACTCATTAAAATGTTCGCTTATCATTTTCAGATTTCTGTGTCAAGAAGGAAACTACATGACTTCCTTTCCAATGTCTGTCAAATTCTTTAGTAAAATGTTTCAGTACATACTGTTTGCTGGTTATTTTCAGTTAATTTTCCAGAGGTAATGTGTGTTTCGGGGGGGGGGGGGGGGGGGGGGGGGGATATACTACAAAAGCAGGGCTGTTTGTTCATTTTCTAATAAATTTAAAATCCCAATCAAAATGTATGACCAGTGAATGCACCGTACCTTCCACTCTTTGATGTGGAAGTTATTAAACTAATAATCAGCCTCTGTTTTACTAAAACTGATATCTTGGGGGGGGACATACTCCAGAAGCAAATAATGAACAATTGCTCACAGTAGGAAGGTTTTTATCATGCTGGTTTTAATTAAACCCTCAAGCACAGATTTTTTTCTCCTTTTAATGTTAATAATAAAACATCTTACATTGACATAGAATAACTTTTAATATGTTGCTCATTTGTTGTCACAGTACAGTCTCTTATTCTTCTTTTTATTTTTATCTTTCTGCTTCAGTTCATGTTGAACTTGTTTCTGGTACACCAATATTTCCCCACACAATTGATTGTACTATCTGTATTTAACAAACAAAAAAAAGAACCCGACAGATAATTTTGTGATTATTTTCTTTTTTTACTTGTTTAGCTTATACTTTTAATGAAGTTGTTTTGCAAAGTTACTGATATTTGAGTATAATTCTAGATAATGAATGAACTCTTGAACAAAACAAATCAAATTCTGGTATTACTCCATTGTATTTTCTGAGAAACATCAGTTACATAGAGGTACATGAAACTTGTAAGTTATTTAACATGTAAAAAATCAGGGGAATTCTCAAGGATAAATTAAATATAATCAAAGATTTTAAAATACATGGTTTCTACTGCTGCAAATAAAAAGCCTGTGGAGGACTTTATCTATTTTTAACAAAATATGTGTATCCTAAAACATTACGAAGGAGAGATAAGTGAATTCTGAGAGCTTGACAACGCCCCCAGTGGACTTTCTTTATCCCTAAGCTATTTCAATAATTTAAAATATTGACACTAAGAACCAGCCTGAAACATGTTTTACTCTCTGCAGTTTATTCTTCCACTGAGATGTAAATCACACCTTGTTGGAGGTACCTTAGGGAAAATCTGTGGTCTGGTTAATGGTGGACAGATATTCTTAGGTAGATGCACAAGTTATAACACCGCACTGCATCTGTGGATGAATAAATCATAACCTTACTCAACTTAGCCCTGAATGAGCTGTGACAGATCAGCATTTATAGGGAATAGATAAGTAGAGTAATTTAAATGAAACACATTCTGCTTATTCTTTATTATTTTACACAGTGTTTAAATTTCCTGTGTAATTGTTCTTGTTCAAAGCAATATAAACATTTCTTGATATTGCAGAATGAATAAGATCTTTCCTAGGTGGGATGTGTTAGTTTCAGCCAATGTGTGTATTCACACATTGGCTGTATTCAATGTATGCTTTGGAAATGAAAGCCTCACACTCAAAAATAAGTGTGATGTGAATATACATGATATATTTAGAAAAATAAGCATCGTAACAGAGGTTTAGATTGTCTGAATACACTGGACAAGCAGACATGAGCAGAACTAAAACTGTCTTGTTTTAACAATTTGAGAAAGCCCAGATATTAATGTCATCTTCTTAGCTGCTAATTTAAAATCTTTATTAACTATGAAACAAGTCATGTACCAACATGAAAGACAAAAAATGTGCAGTCATGGTGATGGAATTTCACAAAGGCTGTAGATATAATTATGGTAATCCTTATGAACCTAAAACAAGAACATTTGAGTATAATTTGAAGTCCAACAGTGAGAAAATGAAATCCTCTTTTTTAATCATCCATGTTCGTTTCATTAACATTTCCTCTTTTGTCTTCTTTTGCTGTTTTTCAGAAATGGTCCGGACAGCCACACCGTTTCCCATGGTCTCCCTGCTCTTTGTCTTCACCGCCTTTGTCATTAGCAATATTGGTCACATCCGGCCACAGCGCACCATACTGGCCTTCGTGTCTGGGATATTCTTTATACTATCAGGTAATGCTTACACGAGAAACGCAGACAGAGCAAGCACCTCACAGTCCAAACATTTGTGGCAGATATTTTGTGAACTTGTGGGGAAAACAAATATGGCTTTAGAGATCTAAACCTCCCAGAACAGTGATTTCGGAATGGTGTTTATTATTATTATTATTATTATTATTATTATTATTATTATTATTATTATTATTATTATTATTATTATTATTATTATTATGAGCCATAATAAGTACTCATTGCAATTTCCCTCAGACTGGAGATGTTGAATTATTTAATTTCTGTTTTTTCCAAATGCTTAATCTCCTATATAAAATGGATTTTCAGCTTAAAAGGTGGTATGTCCCTTATTGACTGCAACTTCAGAATCCAATATGGCTGACTCATTCATGAGACAAGATAATAAATGTCATTATATTTGTTCTTTTGTGATTTTGAGTCCTATAGACAGACTTTTACAATCTCTATTATTTAATTTATTTGATCTGTGTTTTACAGAATGCAGAGAAAAATACTGTTGTCTCTGTTAAGTTGGCCCTGTTGCAAAATGCAACAAAATCATATTTCTATTGCAAATGGAACAGAATAAAATTGAAATGTTATTCCACTTGATGTCATTTCAACTACCGGGATGATTATCAAGCAGCTTGTAATTTTGTGGAATAAATCCAAGAATTTTTTCAGTTTTTGCCTCGATTTTGCAATTACTTTTTATTGTAATTACAGGAAATCAAGTTACCACATTCCATGCCGAAAGGGTCTGTGTGATGTTAAAACTATTCTATATCTGAATATGTTTTACTTATTGTTTTTATGCTGAACTTTAAATGATCTGTGACATTTTCTGACACTTTTTAAAGGTATTATAATAAATGTTTTAAATCTCTCCTGCTGCTTTTCGGTTATTCTCATCTCGCCAAACTTGCAATAAAGGTCTTCAAAAGCCACGCTACTGAGGATTTAAAGCTTATCTTTGCATTAAAGATAAAAAGCCTTGTGATTAAAGGGGTGCTGAGGTTGAACTCAGTCTTTATAGAGGCATAGTCACCTTACTGTGCTCAACTTTAACAGCTCTTTTATTGCAAAAGGAATCTTGTTTTTTTCCTGCTACAGCACAAACCCTGAAACAAACTCTTGAGGAGAGCAGAGAATACCTCAGTGAAACAGCAGATAGAAGGCATTTCATTTAATGTTACGAAAGCTGAGTTATTTCAAATGGATGTTTGTTACAACAGCTTTAAGAATGGGAGACATGGGCAAAGATTTTCATGATAAGTTATATTTGAACAGAAAGACTTGATGTTATTTAGTTAATTCAACCAGAATGTAAGAATTTTTGCAGTAAAGATTGAAAGTGTCAAACTCCTTTTAGCTATTGGCTAAAATGAGATGTTAAATGGCAACAGAGACGGGTTGAGATGTGCTTGACAACATTTGTAGGGACAAATGGTAAAAAAGACAACTCTGCAGACTTAAGAGTCACTTTTGCTTCTCCTATACATCTTTCTTAGCTGACATCCTGTCAAGCTGTACCTTATTCTTGCAGCAGGCAGTACCGTGGAGGTGATTTAGTCCCAAATAATAGCTTCCTGTCAAGGAAACTATACAGGAGTAGTGTGTTTATGTTTCAGTGCATGTTTTTGTTTCCTTTTAAAACAGAAAGTCAGTACTTTGATTTTTATTTTTCTATATGAATGTCTGTTGCTAACTGTAGCCAAATGGCTCAAGCGTCCTTACTTCAGTAGATAGACTGCATTTAGTATGAATATATTCCAAATGGATTTCAGACAAGCATCTGCAAACAATCCTAATATTTTAATCTTCATTGTTCAATCACATGTTTTTAGATTTGGTTGACTTTAGATTATGGGGATTTTTAGATACCACTATTCACAAAAAGATATAGGATGTGTGTCAAAACTTTCAGCTTGTCTATAGGGCAACAGCCTGTCATTGGTGCATTTTTTTAGTATGCTAAAAGTAAGATAATCAACTAAGTAATGCACTTGCTTTGTTGTATTCTTAGACGAAATACTCATGTTATAAATTCAGATGACGAAGAATGACTTGTAAAATACAACACACATTTTTGAGCTAAAATAACGCCTATAGGCACATCAATGCCTAGAAGCACATATTAACAGTTTTTGTCTCATTACTGGACTTTGAGCGGTGTGTCATTTGGATCAGACTCCTGTTGGAGACAGAAATCACTGCAACCAGCAGGATGACATCACCTCCTTATATCACTGCAGGACAGCTCTCTCTAACGTTTTTTGGTCTAACCGTTCATCTGATAAATAGATTACTGCAACTTTTTGGCTCTCATGCTTGTTGGGCAAAAATCCTCATTGTTGCACCTTTTATGTGCATGGGTGTTAACCTCACAGATGCTATCTTAGCATGGTGGACTGCTGACTGGACACATGATGTCATACTAATGTTGGCGAGCCAGCATGGAGAGGATCATCCTATCATACCAAACTGTTCAGCACAATTTGTCATGCATTTCTGCCCCTGAAATCTATATTGCAGACACAATCCAGTTTTTAAAATGTTGCAGGAAAACATGTAGGTTTTACGTACACTGGATTGCAGTGAATAATGTGGGGTATTTACAACAATTTGAAGATATGTTAACTTTGTAGATAAACAGCAAATATCAAATATATGTTTTTTTCTTGCAGGTTCTCATTTTACAACAGTGATGTTGTTAATCTACAAGTGAGCAGTCATGAAAGACTTTTGTAAAGCCATGCAATTGAAAGAAATTTCTAAAATATTCTATTGCTAAATAAAGAAGAAACACCAAGAACAAATACTCCCATAAATCTATTAAACTGACTGTTAAAAAAAGAGAAAACTTTATTAATTGGGTGGTTTGTTGCAGACTGTGTGGTGATTATCCAAGTGATCGATGTTGTTGGGTTTTTTTTTGTTTGTTTGTTTTCTTTTTCAAAGTTTTCTATTTGCACATAATTTTCTCAGGTCTAATTTCATGTGGGATACAATAACCAAGAGCTTAGTACTAAACGCATTAGGCTACAACACTACCCTCTAATGGTCAAGATGAGACATTACAACTTTATTTTCTATGAAACAATTTAAATCCTAAAATTTAGCACTACAGAAAGGAAAACCCTGAAATTAGCAATTAAATACATTAAAAACATTTACTTGTGATAGCTTAATTGGAGACTTCTTTTTATACATTTGAATCTTTATTAAAATGTATTTATATCTTTGATTTGGGCCATGCCCAGTATGGATCAGTAATTGAGTAAAACAAAATTTACTTAAATGTTGTTCTTAATTTGTATTACTTTCTATAAGTGCAGTGGGTTCTGTTATCTTTCTAACATAGTGTGGTGTTGGGGCTTTTCTGGTGATTTCTTCCTTCCTGTGCATAACATGCCAGGTTTTTCCTGCGCCGGGCTTTACAGGTCGGCTGCAGTAAATCTGTTGACAGAAGAGGTTCTGACACACTTCTAATGAGGCTTCATTGTCTTTGTTTTAATGTGTGTTTGTGTAAGCAATGGGAGTCCATATTTGACTCCCATTGCTTTGTGCACTCACATTTCTTTAAACCACAAACAGACATGCAGGTCTCTCAGTGTGTGCAAGACTCTGTTCTCTTTTTATCTCTTTGCTACAGCTCTGCCACTTGTTAAGGTTTTCTTAGCCTATTTGCAGCACCGTCAGGACACATAATCATTAGGCTTTCCAGGCTTTTTTTTTTTTCCACAGACCAAGTAAAAAAATAAAATAAAATCATATTCAGATGAGAATAGCATTGCAGTAAATCAGGAGAAATGCATATTTCTAATTGCGTGGTTAAATCAGTCATTTTCTACAACGTTGTCTAGAATGTCTGACCATTTTCTTTGTTTTGTTTTTTTTTTTGGCTATGAAATGTTTTAAAACCCTTATGTCAAAGACTGACCGTTCAAACGTTCAAATCATTTAAGTTCAATGTGTACTATTAAAATTAAACTCTTTCTTTATTAGCATTATAGAAATTTTTTATGTTATGGAGTGCATCAACAATTTTCAAGATTTGGTATGTTACTAGGAAGCACTTTCATGTTTCAAAAAATTATGAACAATAAACAGAACTTATTTTAAAGGATGACAGCAGAACTGTTGTTCCAGTTGGACTGAAGTTGTAAAGAAATCATTATAAGGAAGAGGATTCCATACAAAAGAAAAAAATAATTTTGACTCTAATTTCAGAATTCTGACTTTTTCTCAAAATTCTACAAGAAAAAAATAGCAGAATTCTGACTTTTGATCTCAGAAGATTAAAGTCAGAATTCTGAAATTTAATCAGTGGTCCTAAGTCTCTTCTATATATGTCAACTCCTGGAGATAAGGAAAGAAAAATATATATATTCTCAAGACATTGTCTCTGTCTTTATTCTGGTGTTTGTCAAGTTAATATAAATTGTGTCTTATAAAGTGAACAATGATATGTGGTTTCAGTTGTATGTGTCTGTTGGTTTTTTGCCTCCTCAGGTCTCAGTCTGGTGGTGGGTTTGGTTTTATACATTTCCAGTATTAATGACGAAGTGATGAATCGACCCAGAGAGCCAGAGCAGTTTTTTCACTACCACTACGGCTGGTCCTTTGCCTTCGCTGCCTCCTCCTTCCTGCTCAAAGAGGTAATTCAAGAAACCCTCATGTATGCACACACATATTTCAATCACATGCAGTTGCAAAGTTACTTAGTTGCTAATCCTGCATGTAGATAAACACATGGCAGAAGCATTTAGGAGCTGTGTTACTATTTTGTCTGCAAACACTGCAGCTGCAGCACACATACTGTACGTTGCTGGAAAATTCAACTGAACACATAAGACTCTTTTAGCCAGTTAAGTTACTCAAATATATGCTGATGTTTAGGATTTATAGAGTCAGTATGCATAGGCCAGACACACACACATAGATTGCATAGGATCTGGCTGTTAAACAAACACAATTCAGATTAACACACTCATTTAAAACAACACACACATAAATGCGCGTACACTCACCAGATGTATTGAGCCAAACACACGCTTAAAAGTGCCTGCGTAGGATCTCGTCATTCCGCTCACATCAATATTCATAAATGTTAATAGCTGGAATACTTGAGGGCAGCAGCTCTGTTGCAGCAGCACTTTGCATCAGAAAATTCCTCGCTGGTGGAGGCGGGGGTTCTCTGCTACACTCACTCTTTCATCCTTCAATCTTTTCATTTTTAGATCTTTCCTCCTCCTCCTTCTCCATCATCTCTTTTTCATCTTGCCTGTCGGCCTTTCTTTTCAGTCTGGTCTTGTCTTTGGATGTCCTTTACTTTTATCTTGTCTCTTCTGTCTTCTTTAATCTTCATTGTTTTAATCTTCTTTTGTCTCAACCCTCTTCTGTTTTTCTTTTCTCCACCTTATCCTCTTTCCTTCACTGCTTTTGCTGCATCCCCTCTTTGTCACTGTGACATCTTTTTTAAATGTATTATTTCACATTAGTTCCTTTTGTCCTTTTCTTCTACCAAATTTAATTGTTTTTACATTAGCACTTCTTCCTGATTTCCAACCTCCCTCTTTTTTCTAAGGCATTTTTTCAGTATTTATTTCTACCCTTTTGGTTAATTTTCAAATTTTTTCGATTTTGTTTAAAAAAAAGTGCAATTTTTTAAAGCTTTCAATCTTTTTGATAATTCCCTGTTGTCATTTAATTTTTTTAAGTTTCTTTTCTTTTCTTTGCCCGTCTCATATAATCATCCACATTTCCTTTATCTTTGGTTTTTTTTCATCCTTTTTGTACTTATTTCTGTAGAATTCCATAGCAGATTTTCACACACAATCTGTTTCTCTAACACATACTTTCTCACTTTAATCAGCATTCAAGTTTGTACATGTTTTTGTAGTCATGATGTTGTGGATGAATAGTGAATGAGCTGAGGAAGCTCAGTGAAAGCCCAAGTGAAAACATGAATACATTTTTGGGTAATTGCTCATTCCACCCTGCAGCTCTGAGGCCTTTTTGTCAACTCCTTGCAAAATTATGTCTGATTTATTCATCTTTTCCTCTCCTGATGGTTGTTTGAAATCTTGCAATTTACGAATAAGGATGCTGCAGGTTCTGTTAGCTCAAAAATTGGCTGAGTATTATTTTTCATTTTCTACTACCTGTGGTAATACAGATGTTATTATGAAATAAAAGGTAACGTCTGCTTTTTCCCTTTGTCAATTTCGGTTTTCCGAAACAATTTCCCGACAGCATAAAATCCCTCTGGACTCAGCGAAGATAGTCCTGCTATTACTGTCTGTTATTAGACTGACACCATTAATACATGATTGTGATTGGACTACTGCTGGAGAATGCTAAATGGAAAGCCATTTTAATATGAAAGACTCACTTTGCAGATGTAATAAATATGTATTCTGGTTTCTGGGGTAACAGTTTGTAGCCTCCCAGATTATCTGTAATTATTGCTTTTTAGTTTAGTTAGATAAGTGCCTGCTAAGTTTTGTTTTATTTTTGTTGCAAAGAATCAAAAAATAATATCAAACAATGGTATGTAGGAAACGACACATTATGTCCCAACAGAATGGATGTAACATTAAACAATACATGTTGGCTACTAAACACTTCTATAAACAGTTAAATTTGAGTTGGTGTTTTGAAGGGATTCATCAGGTTTTTCATCATATTTGTTTTATTGTTTGTACTCTATTTAAGTAGTATATGAACTGCACTTATGCAGCACTTTTCTAGTCTTTGAGCCACTCATGCTCATTTTAGACTTGAGTAACACTAATTCAAACTAATAAAATTCACTTCTTAATGCAGAATATTGCTACACAACTTGATGTTCTGTGGCTAATTTTATGTCAACATGTGGTGGGGGAAAGCATGAATCTAACTTTCTAATTGCCAGCTGACTGCTCTTCCCTTCTCGGGCCAGAACAGTTCCTGTCAACAATTGAATCACTAGTTGAAATTCAGCGAGAACACAAATAAATAGAACCTAAATGTTGGATTCATATCTTTTCCTTAACTGGAGCCTTATCCTTTCTTGCGCAAACTGAAAAACCCCAACCAGGCCCCACTAGGGACAAGGGTGTTAGATGGATGGATGGATTAATATATCCTAAAAATATCTGGGGTTTGAACTATGCTTCTCCATTTAGGTTTCTCTATGTTTAAATAGCAGATGACTATTTAGATTTAAATGTCCAAACCAGTTTTACATCAAACTCTGCAGTTAGAAGGCTACCTATGATATGTCTGAAATGTCAATTTCAGGGGTGGGGAAATAGGCAGCATTTATAGTTAAGTTAAAAGAAAATGACTACCTGTCCATTTTAGTCTACATTCACAGAAGATAAAATAAACCTATTTATGTAACTCTATCTGTGTCCTTCTCAGGGTGCAGGAGTGATGTCTGTCTACCTCTTTATGAAGCGTTATGCAGAGGAGGAGCTCTACCGCCCCCATCCAGCACTCTACCGCCCCCGTATGTCTGACTGCAGCGACTACAGTGGCCAGTTTCTTCATCCAGACTCCTGGGCTCCACCACAGCGGGGCCGAAGTCCCTCTGATGTCTCCTCTGACATCTCCATCCAGCTCAACCAGACCCCGCCGCCTCAGCAAACCCTAAAGGGCGGCAGTAGCTCCCAGGCAACGCCTTCTTCTTCCGGGCCTTCATCAGCTGCCAGCTACCAGCTCCATCCTGCGTCTTCCTCCTCCACCTCCTCCTCATATCCACACCCCCTTCACCCAGGTGCCACCTCTACCCTCACTAGGATGCCACATGTTCTCGCCCACTCGCAATCACATCCCCATTCGAGCGGGCCCCCACCTCAGTCCCTGCCGATGGTAGCACCTCCCTCTGCCGTGCCTCCTCCTCACTATCACACACACACACGAATGAGTGCCTCACCATGCTAGGCTGAGTGAGCATGGAGTGGGGTGGGGGGTGGGATACAGCTGGGGTTGATACACCAGATGGGGGGGACATGCCTATGTTATAGCTCTGAAGGCACTCACCAGATGCACACAAACGCTAATCCTGCTCCCTTAAAGTGTGTGGGAGGAGGGATACAGCAGAGCAACTGAACGAAGGAGGTTAGAGGAGCAGAAAAGAAAAGGGGGAGAGGAGGAAAAAAAAGGAGGGAAGGATGGAAGAAAAGCAGGTGGGCGAAAGGATGAGTCACTGTAATGATGAGCCCGAGATGAAGACAGACGCTTAACAAAACTTTAACATGCTGGGAGGGATCACGCGATGGGAGGAGTGAGGAATATGATGATTAGTAGCAACAAGACACTCATGGGGTTTTCTGATGAATACATTCATCATCATGAACTTGATACAAAGGCAACAGCATGAAGAACAATTTAGGAAAGAAAAAAAAATTACAACGCTGTGTATTGTGGAAACAACAATTGAGCAACACAAAATGTATAATTTAAGCATTTTATTATCTGATTAACCAGATAAGACTTAATATATTTCCTTATTTGCAAAATTTTATCTTTTCATGAACATGGTGGGATAGTTTTCTGACCTGTATATTTCATAATAAATGCTGGTGAATATTGTTTAACATTTTCATCCCCGGTATTAATCTCAGTTATTTGGGACTCGATCATTCATCAGCCCTGAACTGAGTCTTTCATATTCAAAACTCATTAGTTTTAAATAAATAACCCATTTTATCAACATTTATTTTTCAGTATACACTCTGTAATAACTCACTCAGAACAGCATCAATGGCCTAACTCAATTTTTGTGAGAAATGTAACTGACATAAAGTCACAGAGATTAGACCTACAACATTTATGTTAAGATGAGTTTTTTCTTGGTTAATTTAGACACCCTTGATCAGAGCCATGATTATCTGAAATAGGATCAATATATCCATAACCTTTTTAATAAAAATGTTTGTAGTGAAAAACATATTTACCTATCAACAATAAAATTGTCATTTGAAAATATGAGAAGAGGTATAATTTTTTTTCTGTTTTGCTAAATGTTGACAATACTGCGTTCCCAGCATCTTGATAACATAAAAGAAGAAAGTAAACAGGATCTGCATTGCTTTCACCTTTTGCCTTTGTGTCATGACCTACCAATACAGCTCATTATGTAGGGGTTAACTGTATATGCATAGAGAGTTTTACGCCTGATAGTTTCTTGTATAGCTTCTTCTTCTAAATTTTTTGCCAAAACAAGAAAATCTAAACTTGTTGGGAGGTAGCATTAATGGACATTTTTTTGTATTTAAAGAAAAAAAAGTTTTGGAAATGAATGTGCTGCAATTTCTGGAATGAAGCTAAATATGTAACTCAGAGACTTTCTATGGATCTGATTCTGGATAGTTGAGGAACCTCTGTAGAATCAAAGGTTTCAGTGATTTGCATGAAATGTTCAAATCACTAATGGTAAAATCGAGATAAAGGACATTTAACAATCATGACCCAACACAAACAGTTAAGCTAACCGTTTTAAGGACATATTATGATAAATTGCATTTGAATGCATTTGAGTGACATTGTACTTCTCAGATTGGTAGATTTCAATGAAATTTCACTCACCCAGGTTTGACAAGAAGCAGAAAATTTATAGAAGAAATGAATAGAATTACTCAAAGTGCACTTTGAGTAACTTAAACTTGTTGGGGAACAAACTGGAAACTTGTGTTTACTTCTTGTGGTGTTGTTTTACTAATGTGACAACTACTATAGTCATACGTTTAATGCTGAAAAGCAATTCAAAATCAGTGAAAAAGTTTTGCGGGTTAAAGAAGTGCAAATATGTGCTACTTTACAATTCAAATCCCACATCTTAATTTGTCTCCGATCTGAATTTATCTTGTTTCACAGTAACTGCAGTGATTGCTTGTTTTTGTAGCTGAGTAGCAATCATGCTTAAAATAAGCCATTGTTTTTAGCATTTTTAGATTTATGGGGGAAAAACTATATGCTTACAAGCTGTGATACTATGATAAAAAAGAAACATGTAGCCAATGCAGTTAAGAATATTTTATTATTCTTTGTTATGTAGCTATTAGATAAGAAATGATTTAGCTGCTGATAAGAATTTTTGAATACATTTTGCAGATGTATTTTTTATTTTGAACTGCTAAGAGTTGAGCATCCATGCTTATGAATACTCACATGCGCACATAAACATGTCTATTAAGCTGACTGTAAAAATCTCTGCAAAAATACCAACAAAGTGTTTTTGTTTTTTTTTTTTAAAAACTGCAGCGGAGAAATGAAGCTTTAAAAAAAATATTTATTTTATTTTTACCTCTTTTGTTTAAAGCTTTATTTTATTTTTTTTCCCAAGCTGTGATTTGGTCTAAAAATTCACTCTGCATCATAAGTATGCAATCAGCGCAGGTTGAATTATGTAAGAGTTGGTGGACATCTTGAGTCAGTTATATTAGACTCAATTGATACCTAGTGAAAACAATATTTATTTAAATGAGCTGCTTTATTGCATAACTTTATTTTTGTCATGCCTGAAAGTGTACCATTTGCAGTGTTTTGTTAACTTTGAACTCAATAAACTTTTGCCTGGCTCTAGACTTCTATTTGTCTATTTGTTAATTATGCAGATTTTTAATGAACACGCTCAAATCAGAATAGTTGTGAAGCATCATTGTTGTGCTTAACTAAGAATTATTTGTCCAGCGATAACATATGAAAAAATTATGTCTCGCTTTTTATTGTAAGGCAAAAACAGCTGTTGAAGAAAATGAAAAAAGGTGTTTATTAATAAAATCCTCCTATTATATTTTTATTAGTCATTTTTTTATTATGCATTGTGATGGTTTATATGTTAGTAAACAAAAAAGATGGAAAATCACTTTAAAATAAAATCTAAAACAACTTATAACATTCACATAGTGTCAAGAGAAAAACAACTTTGTTTCCAGGAGTTTATTGGAACCAATGCTATTGCCCACAAATTTGGGCCCTCTAGGAAAGAGGGGGTTAAAAATTATCAAGGTGCCACAAAAGGGTAACTTTGTGTTGCAAAAAAAATACTTTTTTTGATTAATTGTTGGAAAAGAAATGCTTTTCTTTCTACAGTTGAATAAATAATTCATAACGTCTTAGACATCTGAATCTAAGGAATAATCTATCAGGCTGACATTCTCTTTGTTTTATCTAACTCCAAGGTCTATTCAGCCATTTGCTCTTGAGAATGTATCTTGTAATTAATCCAGTGCTGACAAACATTTGACACAATTCTGTGGGCAAGAAATGTAACAGAACATGTTAATAAAAATAGCATTTTTGATACCATCATTCAGAGCCCTAAAATTATATTCACTATGGTGTATCATTGTTAAAGTATGACTCAGTCTTTGCAAAACACATTTGCTTACTACATTTTTTTTTTTGATGATTTGATCGCAGATTATTAAGTGATAATGAAACCCGTTATTTTTTTCTGTGGCGTGTTTCACATTGCCAGAGTGCATCATTAGAATTGTGCTGCCTTATTCTCGTTTTATACAAGGAAGACATAAACAGCACAAAATAATATTTTTCTTAAAATGTATACATTTTTTCCCCATAGTGATATGTTTCAACATACAGTATATGCCTGGCTCCAGACTTTCATTTATCTATTGTTAATGCCTATTTGGTATATGTTGAAATACATACATATATAGCCATTTAATATCCATTGCAGTTTTTCATCCTTTCCATGACAACGTCCATTTGAACCAGGGTTTCAACTTTCCTGAAGATTAGCTTGAGTCAGAACAATAGCTTGACCTTCCTGGCATAAACAGTGCTGATGATGGAAGATGTCAGTTGGTTGTGGTCTTAAATACTTTTCTGATAAAATGACTTATCGGTCCCATAGCTTTGTTTTGCATGTGTTCCTAGTACTGCTAAAAATCTCTGCTCCGGGCTTCTTTTGAACAACTTTATCATCATTATTATTATCATTGATAGATTTTAACTCACCTGACAATAATTATAAAGTTTGAAACGTCCTCTTAGAAGTTGAGGTCGCTTGTCACTGCAACTGATTTAATGCTGTCTGTGCCATTGAGCTCACAGCTGCACTTTTAATTTGAGCAGCAGGAACAGACTGTTCTCATCTAAGGAGGGAAGGTTGCAGGCATTTTGGGGGAGACAGATTTGGGCAGCTGGTCTGTCCTAATTTGTGCAAGTTATTTAAAACAAACTTAGCTGCAATGAGAACGGTGGATTTAAATAATTCAAGATGCCATCACAGTAATATGAAGTAATCAGAAAGACAAACTTATGGGTGAGCAGGTTATGTTTATCCACTACAGAGAACATCTAAGGCTTGCCTAGAATCACCTTGCTGGGCTTGTCTTAACCATGGATTTAAAAAATAATCCAAAGAACAGGATGTAGCTGAGGTACTGTCAAACTGAGACACTCAAACTATCAGCTGCACTCCTATAAATCTTGCATCATACCATAGCTCTTAAAACATCTTAGCTTTTCTTTTTTTCTTTTGCAAAGAACCGAACAAGAATAGCATTACATTTTATTTGGTTTTGGCATAGATAACAAAAAAATTAAATAGTTTAAATTTTAAATTTAAGATTTTAAGGAACCGACAAGCTCACTTTGTAAAAATATAAACAATAACATTTGTTGTTTTATTCCTATATTGCTACAAGTAAACATTTTCTTCGTGTTCAAGGAAAGTTTGTTGATCTTGAGTAATAAAAAACTATTTTCTATGACTGTTTTAGTCTTAGCCAATTAAACCTGACCCTCTCTGGTAATGCTGCCTGCATGGAAAAATAATAAGTTAGTTTTTGTTATGGGTCCTTGAGCACCTGCACACTTTGATCAATTGTTTGTACCTTTTCTGTTTTTCATATCTGCTGTGGAAACCTAATTTCCCACCAACAAGTCCTTGTTTTTTTTTTTGTTTTACTGAATAAAAAAAAATCTGAATGAAAACAAAAAGCTGCATGTGAAATGTATTTAACACTTTGAACCTAATAATTAGTTGTGCCCTCTGTGCACATTTGACAGGAGAAACTCCCATAAAGCGTTTGGAATAAACTGCAATGAGTCTTTCACAACACTAAGCCCAGTTTCACAATCCAAGTGATGCATATGTATTTCCTATAAATTCATGCATTTTAGTGTCAGTTTAACTGTTAAATCACAAGAGAAATAAAAATGACCCCATCAGTGTTTTGTTCAGATTAGTACAAACCTGCTTAAGAGAGAGGATGATTGCATCTTTAGTTCCAAATTAAGGGCCGTATACAAACTGCTCTGAGTCCAGCGAGACTCCTACTTATTTACTTAAGTGGGTCTATAACAAGTTCTCTGGGGCTTTCCTAATTTCGCTTGTTAAGGCAACTAGTAACGTAATTATGAAGGGCCAATTACACAGAAAAATTAAAACAGAAATACTGTATGTGGAAATATATGATTAAAACAAAGTATGTAATTTAGTTTTCCTCAACAAATACATTCATATTTAATAAAATCTACATTCTTTTGAGGCTATTTTGCCAGAGAAAAAGTATCTTTTAAAATAACATATGAGTAGGTTTTGAATAAGTTTTTTATTAAATCCAAATTTCTACATTAAGGAATAAAAATATCCCAGCCTGAGATTTGAACCCAAGACCTTCTTGCTATGAGGCAACAGTGCTACCAACTGTCCCACCATTTTACCCTTGATCTATAAAAATGCTCTGGCATATACATCTCAAAAACTGAATATTGCAAAATACTTCAACATTTTTTCACTTATTTCATCTAGTAAAATTCCTCATTCATTAAACCTTCATAAAACATTCAAAGCCTTATTTATTTATTTATTTATACTTATTTTGATGATTATGTATTACTGATAATGAAAACCTATTTAGTGTCTCAAAAAAAATAAACTGCATAACAGCAATCAGTTTGTAGATTTATATATTTTTAATGTGTAAATGTTATACAGTGGTCATATCATGGCTTACATCATCAGAAGTCTGCTGACTGGAGAGTTGCCTGGAACACAGTCATTGACTGGCTCCACAAGCAGAGTTAGCTATTAAAGGCTATTGTTAAAGAATCTGGTTGTCCACAGTCTGCTGTATCCAAGAATAGTCATAGGACGTTGAGTGGAAGGGAAATGTGTACCAGCAGCAAAGATAACTGCTACCTTGAGAAAATATGGAGTCTTACAATGTTGTATGCTTCATGATGTTAGACTGTTTTATTAACTCCCCTGCTCAGGAACTATAGATGGAAACTACCTTAAGCAAAGTCTGGTGCAAAGCATTTTTATTAATGTTTTCTTTTTTGCATGTTGTCCCTGTTTTAAATAACCTAATAAACCTAAAAACACCACCCAAATAGTGAATGAATGAATAATAACGGTGACATACTTTCCTTATAAATGAGTGGGAAAACTAGTCAGAGTTGATTGGGAAATTGATACAGATAAACAGAAGCTGAAAAAGACTTGAGGACCACGTTTCAGAAGGACAACAATCAGAAACATCCAGTCAAAGCTATAATGTATAATTTCGATCAAGCAAGGAAACACCTCTGAAGCATACATACATCATGTAAACCCCAACCACATCCATTGAGTTTTTTATGTTATGTGACAAAATGTGAAACGGTCAAAGAAGCGTGATTGTCTTTGCAAGACACAAAATGTCTGCTTTCCATTCAGCTCATACGAGGTTGCTTTCTTGGTAATTTCAGAAAAAGGATTTGTGCTGTGAAGTAACTCTACGTCTGCTGTTCACATCAAACAACTTAACATCCCATGCTGTGGTGGTGCAGCTACCTCTCATGTGGATTTAAGATGCCCTGTAGATTTGGCAACAGCTTGTAAGAAGAAAATGAAAACAAAAAGAAGCAGTAAAACTTGACCTCCTGCCAGAGCTGACGGGGGTTTTCTCTCCAGGAAAAATGTTGAAATGCAGGATGGAAGTTCAGGGTGAAAAGCAGCTGTTCTGCTGGAATGCCCTTGGGAAAGCTGTCAAATCTCTGCTTGATGTCTTGGCTTTGAAAATTCACATTGTGAGGTTCAAAGTACAATCCAGGGCTAAGTCCTTGTGATTAAACTATCGCACCAACAGGAAGAAAGTTGGATGGATGAGGCATGCCAAGATGCTGTGACCGCAGCACAAATGACTCACAAGTCTGTCATCTCTTCTGTGAATGTTCATTCCTCATCTTCAGTGAGGAATCAAACATGTCCACGACAGAAATCCCTGTGTTTGGGCAGCCAGTGTCAACATCTAAGCTTCTCTGTGTGCGAACACAATTTACACTGTAATTTTTCTTTAATCTCAACAAAATCCTCTCAGTTGTTACATTCATCGCTTTATTTCCCCATCTCAGCTCTGCACGCTAACAAACACACACACAGACACACACACACACACACACACACACGCGCACACACACACACACACACGCACACTTGCCAGCTTCACCATAGACTTTGGAATTCACTGTTGCCATGGCAATGGACTAGAGCACGCTCTCTCGCATCGCTTGTTCTTTTTTTGCTTTCTCTCTCTCTTTGTGGAGGCAAACCAGCTTTTCTTATTTACAAGGGGGCTTGCTTTTGCTGTTGGCTACAGGTTACAGGTTTTGGATATTTGCTTTTTTTTTAACTGACAAAGAAATCATTTTAGATTGAAAAAGGCTTGTATTCACAGGGAATGCTTTTGCACAGAAGCATCCCCTGGTTTTCATACTCATTTCTCATCTGTTAGTCGAATTCACCGCCCACCTCATCTCGTCTTCTTCTTTCAGTGTTTGGTTTCTTCACTTTATATTCCCAGTCCTTTGATTCTGTTCATCTCTCTCTCTCTTTTGTCTTTTCTGGCAGTCTCTCTCATTTGCTCCCTCCTCACCCCACCTTCCCAACGCCACCTCCTTCTTGCCTCTCTCAGTTGCAGAAGATGACTGCCACGGCAATTCAATAAGAGGAGCGGACAGCGAGTGAAGCACCCACCACTTGCTAAGAACAAGCGAAGGAGTGGCCAAAATTTAAAAAAGAAAAAGAAAAACAGAAAAAACTAAAAAGAAAAGAGACCGCAAAGAAGTAGGAAAGGTTCAGATTTGAGGAAGTGGCAGTGAAAAGAGAGAAGGAGAAAGGGGAGAGAAAGCAAAGGATAAACGGTGGATGGAGGCGGTTCGGACCGGGGTTACGAAGCTCTCTTCACTGACGAAGAAGAAGAACAGCAGCAGCAACAGCAGCAGGGGGGACAGGAGATGGAGACGAAAGGAAGAAGCATGCCCCCAGGTAATACACTTGCATACGCATGTGCTTTTGCATGTAACCTGCACACATCTGGATTTGTGTAGGTACACATATGACTCATGCATCTGTATTTAAACAGATAAATAGACGCACATGACTTACTGCCATTCAGGAAACGACCCGCATATCCACATTCACACCGGCACTCACCTTAAGGTGCAGATGTGTCCAGAGGTCTGGGTTCAGCTTTGGTACATGTAGCTATGATCTGGTATAAGAAGCTGAGGATTTGGTCATGTCTGGGTCAGAAATGGCTCAAGTGACGGATATTGGTTAAGCAATACAGTTTAACACAGAGAGCAATTACAGTTACATAAGTGATTGTTCTTTTAGTTGAATTCCTATTTGAGTTGTCTTTAGATGCATGTTCTTAACCTGTCAGCTTTGGTTGGTTAAATCCCCTAAATTACTTCTAATTTGACCCAATCAGAATCAAGTGCAGTTAGGAAGGATACGTAGCTCTGCTGTGATCTCTTGTAGCACACAGTTAGTTGTAGACATTTAATTTTTCCACATGAAAAAAAGTGTTTTAATACAGCATCATGCAATATCAAACACCTTAAAAAATATGTATTTAATTTTTTTTGTTTTGCTTTGATCCTTTGATAGTCTGTTTTTACTCCTACATATTTGAATTAGACAAATTAGAACATATATCCACCATTTAAGAAACCTGCATTTCAAAACAGTTACTTTTTAGTTAGGTGAGATGTAACATCATCAGTTTTAAAGAGGTCTTAAATAACCAGTTTAAATGTGAATAGACGTATAGGAAGCCTGTTGCTGCCACATTTACTTGTCGGGGCCAACATGGCAGCAGGTTGGTCAGAGAAAGAAAAACAACAAAACAAGTTTTCTGTGTTTAAAGCAACAATACAGAAGTTATTTATTGTGTAGAAGCATAATGGATGGATGGATGGATGGATGGATGGATGGATGGATGGATGGATGGATGGATGGATGGATGGATGGATGGATGGATGGATGGATGGATGGATGGATGGATGGATGGATGGATGGATGGATGGATGGACTTTTAAAATGCAAACAATAAAAGGTCTTGATTTCAAGATGAAAATGTTAAGTGTTTAGAAGAACAAACAACTTCTAATGAACAACTGATTGAACTTCTTCACCTTAATTCTCCTTTCATTTTGCTGCAGTAATAAACCCCAGTGCTCTGAAATATTATCTTGTCGTTCTTAATGTATCTTGAGTAGTCTGTCACAGTTATAGAGGTACCTAAAGGTTGCATATTTATTTTCTGCATTTTATTTCCTAAGATTTTGAAAACTTAAACCTGGGACAGAAATTATTTGGGTTTTTTATAAGCATGAATGAATAATTGAATGGAAGATAATGTGTATAGGAGGTGAAACACAGCTTTTGACTTTCACTTTTGACTTCCTGCACAATAGTTAGAAAAAATGCATCTATGTTTCCCTTTCCTCTCCAAAATCAATTACTGTATAATGCACCAATATTGATCAACGACTGATTGACTGGTTATGATGAGCAAACATCATAACCATAATTTAACTGGTAAACAGGATTCTTGAAAATATAAATGATTCATGAAAAGGTTCGAGCCAAGACATAATTACTCATCTGCACACTTAATATGTCTGTTATAAAAAAAATTTCAACAGTCCATGTAATAAATTACAAACAACTACTAACATTTGAACCTGTCCTGCATCCACATTTACAATTTTCACATCTTGCTCCAGCGATGTGGACATTTTGTTTCCAGCTGGCTGCACACTGCCAACATTTCTTCACAGCTTTGGGCTACATACGCTGTGTTTTGATTAAAAACTACTCAAGTGTGCTTACATAGAATGTAGCGACAGAGTCAACGCCATCAGCAGGTCCCACCAGTCACCTACAGTGGGCCCATCAGGGACAGTAGATCTGTTCATGCATCAAAAGTTAATAGTTTAATTTACAAATAGAGGCAAACAACTGACAGCTAATGGGTATTTTTGTAAGGCTTTTTAAGGTTTCCCATCCTTTCTGGAGAAAAACAAAATACAAGCTTTGATGGCTTAAAGTAAATGTAACTTTGCTCATTACACCAAACTTGATGATTTTTCGACAAGGGCAATTAAAACATTTACTTAAAATGTAATGCTGAATAAATTAATGACAACATTGAATCTAAAGCATCATAAGAGAAAAGATCAGAATAGACAATGGAGTGGGTTGTTAAATGAATTTGCAAGACAGACAAGCCTCTTCTGGTTCTAATTAAAGGTCAAAAGTTACCTAATGCTCTTCTAAACAACTTATTCGCCTCCACTTGACGTTTTATCAGCAGGTGGTATTTATTAACATTCAGCACTGAATATTTAGCTAAAGGTGGGGGAGAGAAAAATAACTGAATGTAAATCAATAGAAATAGTCATCTCTGTTTATTGCATTTTGGGAATCAAACAAAAAAATTTAAAATACCTTCTGATCCTTTTTCTTTATTTGTATTAGACGTCAGTTTCCTTCCACGCCCTGCGATGGTTTGGTGGGAACGAGGCATCCAGGTGCTGTTGACCACCATGGGGGCCTTTGCGGCATTTGCTCTCATGACGGTGGCCATCGGCACAGATTACTGGCTGTATGCCCGCGCATTCATCTGCAACAGCACAGCCAACTCCTCCCAGGAGGATTCCTCCAGCAACAAGGACAAGAAAGACCCCGGGGCTCTCACCCACTCTGGCCTCTGGAGGATTTGCTGCCTTGAAGGTACAGCTGGTTTCAGTGTTTAAGACTGTAAAATAACTGTCTGGTGTGATAAGTATGTATTCTTATGTATTTAGTTGCGTGGTGGGAAGGATGAGGGACTTTTTGAGATGAGTGTGATCATCAGAGTAATCAGACATGACATAAATAGGTGTACAATCACAGACACATACTACAAGCAGTACCCATGTGACATATAGTCTCCCTGACATTTTGTCATCTACTACTAATGTTTTAGTCATGGTAAAGGATTCATTAAATCGTCATCATTTTGTCGCTGCCACTTTTCATGGCTGGAGAAAAATCTGAGCTGTAATCAATTTAAAAATACAACAAAAATAGAACTGCAAGCAATTATGCCAACCTACCATGCATTGACTATTTAATATTACCACATTTTTCATAGCAGCAAATTAGATCATCCTTGCAGAAGCACTCAGGCCTTACAGTCGTAGCCTACATGCTTTTTGACACTATGAGTGCTAAGTGCTGCTAAAATGTTTTTGTTTCTTAATGTTGGAGGAAATGTAAAAGAAAAATGAAAAATCATTAAATTCACTAAATATTTCTAGAGAAACTGTTTCTTGACATAACATATGAAAATCCTTAGACTTTGATTACTAATTAATGGCCACGTCTTCATGGCCTTTGCTCACTCTGTGGGCTTTGGACCCTAAAAACAGTAATTTTGAGAAAGTACTGCAAAACCTCACAGCCAGAAACACAATCCCTCTAATGTGTTTAGCAGAACAAAGAGTGGACGGTAGGGATGTTTGCATAAATTAGGAACTATTGCTATGTATCCTCTGCTTTAACATTGTAAGCCTTCCTTACGCTGTCCATGGTGCTGAACAAGCAAACTGCTTTATGTGGAATTATGTTCTTTCTGCTTCTACACCTATTGAGTCATAATCTGCCAATAAAAGTAATAAGAATTTAAATTCATTCAGTGCTTGTCTTGCCAGATTTGACAAAACAGTTACCTGGTGATTTTTTTTAAATGCTGAAGGATATTACATTGCCCTCAAAAAGTGGATTCCCTTTTGGGTTAATTTGATATTTTAGTCAACAATTTTAAAGTAAATTGTGTCTATAATCTGTGATCGCTCCTAAAAATATCCTGTTGTAGTGTCAAAATGTTTTTGTTTCTTGTTAGATTTTTAATAGAAACTGCCCAAACCTTAGCCTTTGGAAACAGGGGATGTTTTTGACTCTTTAACTGCACTGTTAGGTAAATTCGTATTTTGATCATATAAGGTTTTGACTCCAACCTGGACAACTTTGAATGCAATGGTTCAAAATCGCATCCATTAGGATGCAAATGGATTTCAGCAATTAGGTGATGTCTGTTTGTGTAATTACATTGGTGTGGCCTATGATCAACATCATATGTCAAAATATCCCTAATTACTAAGCCAGATATATTTGTCGGTTAAAGCTGACCAAGTAAGATTTAACTGGCTCTAAAAAGTCAAAAATTGTAAAACGTCCTTCAGAGAAACCAATGATCTTGAAATAACCAAAATATTGTGTGTGAGTACAAAACCATTAAAAATTGTTTCAAAAAGTCAACAGCACCCAAAGAAATGTGGTAAGAAAAAATGACACAAAATGAACTGCCAATGAATTTGAGACGAATAAAAAGTGAAGATACCAGAAACCCATTCTCCTAAAGTGCTGCCATAGCTGCAATCTACCTGAAGTACCCAGATGTACTATGTGTTCAGTAGTCAGAGACAGGGGCATAGTATGGAAGGCTGAAACTCAACCACCACTGACCAAACTATATGTTGAAATAATTGAAGACTGGTCAGGAAATTTCTAAAGAAGCATTTTTTCAAATGAGAATGGAGTGACTCTTGACAGGCCAGATGGATGAAAGTGTTGTAACTGAAGAGGAAGTAGTTGGAAGATTTTGGGCAGAAGGTGGACTCAAAATAATCAGAATCTTATAAATAGACAACTTTGACTAGGCAGAAAAATGCTGCATTGAATAAACTGTGTGGCTTCTCAGAAAAAGACTTCTAAGATGAAAGAAAAATGATATTGTTGCCTTCTCACCTGACATAAATCACTGTGGTCCCTCCTTAAACATTAGAAGCAAAGAAACTGACAGACTCTATAAATGGAACCCTTCTGTTGTTGAAAATATGGATAGTTATATTAGTGACTGGTTTTATTTTTATGTCAGAAAAGTTTATTTGTATACTTTCAGTTGTTTGTTTGTCCATTATTTTCCTTTTAGAATATTCAAGTCAACAAGTGAGATGAAAATATTTCCCTTTTTCTTCCAGTTGCATAATCATTTTGCACAATGTTGATTGTCCAATAATCAACAGTGATATAACTGTTCTCCCACAAAAAGCAAAACCCTCACTTCTGCTTACTTAAATATGCAACTACATATTGCACTACAACTTATGGAGATCTTGGATTGATTATAGGCATTTATGAGTAGATATTTTATAACAAAAATTAATCCTCAAAAATACAGCTTTGTACAAAGTGTACTTCCATATCCTTCATCATCGCCTCTTCCTCATCCTCCCCTCTGTATTGTGCTCAGGCTTGAAGAGAGGTGTGTGTTCCCAGATCAATCATTTTCCCGACGACGCAGACTATGACCAAGATGCTGCAGAGTATCTGCTTCGTGAGTAACGCTTACAAAATGCATCACAAATTCACACACAAAAAAATGCATAGAGACATAAATAACAGTTCAGTGGCATACCCACACAGCACCGCGAACAGCACGTACACCCGCACACACACATAAATGTTTCAATTGAGCAACGATACAAAAAGGACCAGAATGGGGGTGGTGGGCGGATACCAATGCACGGATGTCAGACTCAAGCAAAGTGTTGCTGAAGGTGTGTGTGTCTGCAGGGTTTATGGATGCACGTGCATGGGGCTTTGAGTCTGGGGGTGTACGCAAGGCTGTGGTTTTCACAGATGGATTGAAAGAATAGTCTTCACTGATAGATTATTTTTAAGCAGGATTTATTGCATTTCAACATCCATTTCTCTATTGTAAAAGCAAATCCTTTTTACACCACCATTAACCTTTTACTTTGCAAAGTATGTATTGCATTTACGTTACATAAAAATTTATATTTCTGGGAAGGAAGCTGGGAGGCTAGTGTGTTTCAGTTTACTAAACTGAATAAACTATTATGTTATGTGCACCTGTCTCATTGTTGCATAATTATTTTGATTTGCTTAATTATGTCATGAAAAAAATGCCTTTTTAACTTCTTACAATCAAAAAAGCAAAAGTAAGGTAAAAGTAAAATATTTATAATTTAAGTAATATTCAAGAGGAGCATATAATCATGTAGTTTTTAGTCTTGTAAACATCAATCTGAAGACAGGAAAGCTTGTAGATTGCATTTTTTTTATTGTATGAGCTCCTTGAACTTTTCTTTATATGCTGAACTGAACATCTGCTACATTTGGCCCAAACTAACTTATTTAAGGCTGCAGTATTATGTTTACAATGTTTTAAATATAGAGAAACAACAAAAATGAATAAATGAAAACAAACCAGAATTACAATTTTCTTGATTTTTTCTCTCTTTTTTTTCTTCAACAAAAATGAGAATTTTCTTCCGTGACCATTAAGAGCAGAAGGTACCTGTCCAAAATGTAATGATGTGTGGTCTTATCCACTGGCCACTCAACATCGAGTTATCTTATCCTTTTAGTAGAAAAAAAAGTATGAAATGTTGACGCTTGGACCTCTGACAGCTATGAACTGGTTTCTTTGAATTACATTCAGCATTTCTTTTTTTCCAAACACAGCGGATCAAATAATCCCAGAAATCTTGTTTTTGGTCCTTCTCCCAAATCTTCTCTGAATACATAGAATGATCATTGATAACATTTAGAAAGGCCCATGGTGCTTTCATTCAGACAATCAATCTTTTACTTTTATGCAATCAATTAAAGTTAGGGGTTTCAGGAATTGGCCATCAACATGAAACCATAATAAACATAAGAAAGAGTAAATGAAAAATGTAGAAGGCAATTAGTATCAGTATGGCAAATGGAAGGTTGTGAGTTTGATTACAAATTTATTTCACCTATGTTTATCTAGACCTGGTCAAGACACTTCACCTTAATTTCCCCTCTAAACTGGGTGTCATTCGTGAACATTGGGTGACTGTCAGTTAATTTTAAAGAAAATATGTAAGATTTATGCTAGAGTATGCAAGTTAAGTCCATTTACAATTTCATCTCAAGTTACATAAGTTTAAAATGACGAATTCTGCTTTATATCAGGATTAGACCTGAAATGTAACCATTTAACATTTAATTCTCTCTAATATCTCCTGATAATTAACATTGTAAATGATGAGATAATGCAATGCTCAGTTTCCAGAGTTGTTAAACCGACTGAGAGCTGAATTTTGAGGCTTTTTGTTTGACAGTAAAACAGGAAAAACAGGAAAAACTCTGTTAATGTTTCAAGTTTCAAAGAGAGAGCTTTTTCACAACACGAGAATTATGTTTTATAATTAAAAACAATGTAGTATTGAACTTTTGGGAGAAAAAGTAGCAACAATTGTGTATCCTGGCAAAGACGGTCTGAAACAATAATGTTTCCATTGCCATCTGCAGGTGTGGTTAGGGCTTCCAGTATCTTTCCAATCCTCAGTGCCATATTGCTCCTGTTGGGCGGCGTGTGCGTTGCTTCCAGCGGCTTCTACAAAAGCAAAAGGAACATTATTCTCGGAGGAGGAATTCTTTTTGTAGCAGCAGGTAAGACTGGAGCTTTACTGCGGGTATTTTTGTACTGTGAGATGTTAGTGAGATCAATAAATTTATAAACAAAATCCATATTGACATTCTTACTGCCTTTTTCCAACTGAAAAATGTGCCCAATGTGTCAACTTTCATAGTCCCATAAAGCTGAGCTTGTTTAATGTGACAGGAACACATCAACTTTTTGTCTATCTCTCTAGGGCTTAGCAACATCATTGGCGTGATAGTATACATCTCTGCAGCTCTCAGCGACATTTCGCCAAAGAAAGATGAGGATAAGAAGTGGCATTACTCTTATGGCTGGTCATTTTACTTTGGCGGTCTGTCCTTCATCCTGGCTGAGATGGTTGGAGTCCTGGCTGTCAACATCTACATTGAGAAGAACAAGGAGCTGCGCTGTCGCTCTCGCACTGACCTTTTCAAGAGCACCACCCATGCCATGCTGCGTCTGCCCAGCTACCGCTTCAGGCGGCGCTCCCGCTCCAGCTCCCGCTCCACTGACCCACCTCGTTCACAGGAGACTTCCCCCGTTGGAGCTTCCAAGACCTTCACTCTTCCTCCATCTGCTCCTCCTTTCTCCGTTGCCACTCTGCCCAACCCACACCACAGCAGCAGTGGCGGGAGTGGTGGAGGTGGTGGTGACATCTCCATGTACACCCTGTCAAGGGACTCCAAGCTGGGGAGCCTGGGAGGAGGCGCCCCGCCTCTCTACGGCACAGTGGACCGGGCCACGCTTTATCAGCTTCACAATTACTTCCCGAAAGATTCCAGCGGCAGCAGTGGAGGCGCAGGAGGAGGGCCGGTGATAAGCAGTGGTACGCTCCCATCTCACTCCAAGTCCAACTTGGCGGCTGCAGCAGCTGCTGCTAATGCTGCCCCACTGAATACCTCCACCGCAGCTGCTGCGCCGGCCCCGTCAGCCCCAATCTCAACAGCTACAATGGAGCGAGACAGGGGCAACGTTGGAACCCTGGACCGGCTGACAGCCAAAAGGGACAGGGATAGCAACTCCGATACACTTAACAGGAAAACAACACCTGTTTAAAGTGGAACCTCACAGAGAAGGGCTAGAAGGGCCTCAAAAAGTATAAAAAGCTATGGCTTAAAATGGGTGGGCAACATTTCAACAGTAAAGGTTTTTGTCCTTGAGTCTGGGAGTATCTAGCTGCCATAGATATAATATCATAAACAGTCATAAAACACCTAATACTCTGTGGACATTGATGACAACTGCCTGCCTTAAAACCATCGGAACATTCAAGTCAGTGTTTTATTCTATTTACTTTTGTTTTCTCTTTTACTAAACCAATTGTACAAATCTGATCAAATAACCCCAGGGACAGAATAGAACAGTTCATACCTTTAATTGCCCTGGTATGAATCTGTAGAGTTTACTCTTGTATCGTCCCATCTGGCTTTTATAATGTCCGTAAGAGTCCAAAAACACTCAAAGATGACCAATAATAAGATGTGCCAAGATGATACAAGCCATAGTTTTGTCACATGTCTGTTCAAAGGAACAGAATGTCACAAATTATTGCCACGTGAAGAGCTTTTCAGGGACCAATTCTAGATCCTAAGTAGCTGCTTGACCTCTGGTCCACAGAGTAACACCTCACTCACATCTGGCCTAATGTTAATGTCACACAAGGGAGCAGTGTGACTCACTGCAAGACCATTTATTTTTAATGACATGTTAGAGAAATAAGTGCGTCCAGGACAGACTTCAAGCTTCACTTTGAATAGTTCTGTACACTCTATCACACTGCATCTGCCTTGCTAAAGCTTTCCTACCCTTTGAGCTTTTTTACAATTTCTTTGTTTATAGACACAAACTTTAATGCATTTTATTGGAATTATATGTGCAGCTAACACAAAGTAATATATAAATGTGAAGTGAAGCCAAATTATGCATCTGTGGGGGAATTCCCCCATATGCATGTTTTTAAAGAGTGTTATGCTGATAAAAATCAAAAAATTATTCTTACGCTACTAAATGAAATCCAGCGATATTAACTTCCTTCAGAATTCACCTAATTACTGAATAATTTTTGAAGCTTAATGTCACTGTCGATACACCTTTTCTATGCAGGCTTCACGTACATATAGGGAGATATTGCTGAGCAACTGCTATTATGGCCCCCAGTTTCAACACCAGACAGGTCAGGGATCATGTTGAGCATTTCAGTTCCCTTTTCAATCCATGACCTGAAATAGAAACAGAACAACTGCAAAGTTGTCACGACATGGAAAAGCAGCCATGACCCATTGTAACTCTGGAATAGCACAAAGTTGACTTTTATTGAAAAGGCGCAAGAAAAAAAAGTTTAAATCAAAGCTTTCATAGGACATGTTTTTGGCAAATTTGAAGGAAGGTTGTGGTTAGGTGAGACCAAAAATGACCTAAATCCAAAACACTATAGCTACAAATCACTATGTCACATCATCCTTTAAACACTGCCCACATAAACATTGTGGTATTGTGCTATGGGAATTCTTTTCAATTCTTTTCAATACCAAATCTAGCCATACTTTTCAGAATTATGCATAACCATGTATTTATCAATTAATCAAAATCTGAGTAAAATACCTTAGAGTTTGTGACTGGATGTGACAAAATGTAAAACAAGTTCAAGAGGTATGAGGACTCCTGACAACCAACATGACCTAATACTCATTTATTTATTGTTTAAACAAGAGACTGTTAAAAGTGCATTTATGCCCAAACTGAGACTGAACTTAGATTACAATTTTTTCCCTTTCTTTCAAGTATTTCATCTTTTCTTGTGAAACATCAGGATATCCAAGATATTGTATAGGTAAAGTTAGGGGTAGGATCATCTGTAGCAAAGTATATTTTTTGAAATGTTCAGCTAGGTTTCTCAGTTAGGGAATGATCATAATTGCAGCTATAAGTGCAACGAAAATCAATTTCAGATCACGAGTGAGCAGCTGCACTTTTGACTCTGCTCATAAATTATGGTCACGGTGTGTCATCAGGAAGCCTTAATGTCAAAGGAAGTTTTATTTTCATAAAGAGAATGTTGTAAACATTATATGATATTTAATCGGTTTAAATATTTTAGGGCATTTTATGACTGCTTATGACAATAATTAGATACTGGAGGCTCAAAGGCAGCATCTGTTGAATGTTCTTGCTAAGGGCTGAAAAGCAAGCAACAGGCTGGGGTTGGGATCAATTTACACTCAGGGGGTGAAATTTTATTTAGAGTCAAAGGTTAAAAATTACAGTCATCTGTTGCTCTGTACAAAATATGACTTATTCAAACTATCTGTGTAACAATAGTATCTAGCACATCATTAAATAAGAGAATTTCAAGAAGTTAGTCAAGTTTCAGGTGAAACACATTCTACAGGGTATTTTTGAGATGGTTTACTAAATAGTTAATATCTGAAAAATAAATTTCTGATTTGATTTTCCAGACACTCAGCACTAGACTCTTAGATTGTTGTAAGTTCCAGATTGATGTACAGAAATCTGAATGCAGTTTTGACTGAACAAATTAGCCCAACCCTTGCTATTAAGAGCCTCTACTCCAATTCCTCTTCCCTCCGTCTTTCTATAGCTATAACTATATACTGTTTAACAAAATAGAATAATAAATGTATTTTAAAATAGGAGAAAAAAATCCACATATACAAAAACACACAAAGTATGTAAATGGTAAACTTTGAGTTTTGACATCATTCGTGGACATGAGGAGCGATGACCATCTCTAGGTTACAGGAGATTGTAACTCTTTGAGTGTTGCTATCATGTTCTTGGTGTTTTTATGATCATACTTGTTGTTGCAGGGTATTTGTACATTTAGATGGCATTGTTTGTATTTTATTTTCACAATCATCTTAAATTCTTTTCTCCTGCTGTTGTAATCAAAAGTTGTAGTGTCACATCAAAACCGGTGCATAAAAAGAGGAAGGTTAGTGAGTCTACATATTCTGTTTTTATTAAATATCTTTATTGTTGTCTTTATTTGTTTGTGCTGGGAGAGGTAAATGAGCATTTATGCTCCACATCTGCAATGTTCTGCTATGACCTAATGCGCTCGGACTGGAAACTGCCCAATTACAGCCTCTGTGGCTGACTGGTTAACAGCTAACCTGGATCAACTCGAGGTTACGTGCCGTACTCAAGAGCACATCTATATCTTGTTTTAGAAAAGTGTTTACTTATTATTTTCTTCAAAACATCTATTGCTCTAATAAATCCATGATAATAAATGGGCAAATTTTAGTGCACTTTTTTTCAAAACTATTATGCTTTTTTAACACGTATTATTTTACTGAAAGTGTAACACTTTGTTTCACTTCTATGTTTTATGCTATGGGTTTGACTTTTTAAAATTTTATTGGATTATTTTTTATCAAATATTAGGATTGGTTTTGTTCTCTATTTATAATTTGTCTTCACTTATTCCTGTTAAATGTCTATTTTATCTAACTTTGGTTCCTATCTGTTTTTTTTTTATCTTTTGTGTCTTTCTTCCACTTTTTTGTCATCATTTCCTTGTAGGAAATGCATAAATGTTTTACTTTTGAAACATAACCAACGTAGCCTAAAATCTGTGTTTTTTATTGTTCTAACTAGTGTATGCCTGTAGGTGATAGAGTTTATATTAATATATTTATTTTGCTGGTGGTATGGATCAATATTCTTAATGTTATATTGTTTCAGAGTTCCAACTCTTTTATCTTGGGACTAAAAAGGTGACAATGGTCCCTGCGATAGATAGTTGGTAACCTTAGTGCTGACAAAGTGAGCTGCCTGTGGTCTGTGTTGGTAATGCTAAATGTGTTCACACAGTAAACATTAAGTACAACAAGCTACATCTGTTATTTCTAAGGCACAAATTTGTGTAAATACTGAAATGTAGGCATGGGCTGGTAAACTTATCACTGTTTCTTAGTACTGTGGCATTTGCAAAAAGTAAAGTTGAAATAAATTTGTATAACATGATCCAATATCTTCTATGTGAAGCAGATAAGCACCAGTTATCACTGTTCCTGCCACAATAATACCATGTGTGGTGCTCCTATAGTTTTCGTTTTTTCATCTGTTGTCAGAAAGGAAAAAATATGGGTGTCTTCTTTCAACCAAGAAGACACCAACAGCAGTTGATTGGCAGCAACAGGTATTGCTTTTTGCTGCACACAAGAGAAATTGCTTGTCATTCTGGCACTTTCTCTGGCAAATTTCAAATTATAGAGAGTAATGACAATTTTTTTGAAACTAACATTTTAAACTTTGGTATTCCTTGATACCTGGTACCCACCCTGTGCCTACTGACATGTGTCCTAAGCTTACATATGTTTTGTGAAGTGTTTGTAATAACTTTGTCTGCTAGACATTTTTTTTATTTCGTTTTATGGTTATGTACCAATGTTAAAGCCATTCTGAGGCCAATGTGAAAACCAAGTTCCTTTTCCAGCACTTTGGCTACTGACACAAGCTCAACTTGAAACTCTTCAGAGAGAAAACTGAGATGGATTCAAGAAAGGAACACTAATGATAAAGGGAAGCAATACAATATACAGATTCTCTCTGGAAAAGACAAAAAAAAATACAAGTATATACAAAATATAAATATATAGATATATTCAATAAAGTTCTCTATGTATAATTTCTTATGTCTGGTGGATTATTTACAGTAAATAGTTCTAGTAATGTTCAGCTGTCCAGGTTGAAAAATAAACATAGGAAAGCATGGAAACAAATACAACAACTGAAATTATATAATTTAAGAACAATGTTAAGACGGTAACCCCTCTGTTTATCTGTGAGAGAATAATTCAAGCCAAATATATATTTTAATCCCTACAATGTATCTGCAGACAAGAACAGTGGACACAGGTGTGTGATTAGCTGAATAGCAATAGATTTGATGTTAAAGGTTTTAATTGGCTGGTTTCCATTATCATCTTTCTCTTTGTGCAGTAGGAACAAGCACAACTTTATTTATTTATTTATTTTTGCTTTATTAAACTCCTATTACTCAACCCCCCAATATGCAACAGCTAAACACTGATTCAACACACTTTCATTTTTCTAACTTGCATCTGACTACAACAAACAGCAATATTTGGGACTGAGAATCTGATTACATCTACTCTTTCATGGAGCTTTTGTTGTGTACAGTAATGTGTAATAATACTATAGAACTAAAAGCATTGCCAACTTTATGTTTATTCATCTTGCATTTGCAAATGCTAATATAGTGTGAGAAGGTACACCTCTTCAGACCATTTCAACAAACGTCTTCAATCAAAGAGTTATTTCATTGCTTTTATCAAACTAATTGGAGAAAACCACCCAGAATGAATGGTTCAATTTGGATGTGATTTGGTTCACATGCAAATCAGTGATGGATGATTCAATCTGCCAAGAACTGGAAAGTTTAGAACCATTGGCGGTGACATGTCATGACTCAAGCATCAGTCATCAATGACTATAGACATGTTGCCCTGACATCTTACATCATGAAGTTTCTGC
Organism: Xiphophorus maculatus; assembly: GCF_002775205.1. NCBI lineage: Eukaryota > Metazoa > Chordata > Actinopteri > Cyprinodontiformes > Poeciliidae > Xiphophorus > Xiphophorus maculatus. The sequence goes on along the minus strand of NC_036455.1, from coordinate 11,168,929 downwards.
AGAAACTCCTATTCGCCCAAAGTAAGTAAACAAGTAAAGGATTCCATGCAGGTTGCTTATTTCTGTGGATTTGGAGTTGAAGAAACAATACACCTGCTTCAACAAACTCATGATCTAGACCAGGGGTCTCAAACTCCAGTCCTCGAGGGCCGCAGACCTACAGTTTTTAGATGTGCCACAGGTACAAAACACTGGAATGAAATGGCTTAATTACCTCCTCCTTGTGTATATCAGTTCTCCGAGCCTTGCTAATGACCTAATTATTCTATTCAGGTGTGGTGCAGCAGAGACACATCTAAAAGTTGCAGGACTGCAGCCCTCGAGGACTGGAGTTTGAGACCCCTGATCTAGACAAAGCAGACAGCACTGTGAAGAGAATGTTCTTGGATTTCTCCAGTGGATTTAACCCAATTCAGTCTGATTTGCTTAGTCAGAAACTCCAGAAGACACAAGTGGAGGTCTCAACAATTGCCTGCATCAAAGATTGCCTGACAGACAGACCACAGATTTAGAAGATGAAGGATTGTGCGTCAAACTAGATGATCAACAGCAAAGGATCACCACAGAGTGCTATGCTTTCACAATTTCTTTTTATTCTGTATTTATGAGACTTTTAGCACAAGACATCACCTGGAGAAGGTTGGGCAGCTCAGTGTGCTGGCCTGGAGTTTAAGGGTGGAAGAGACTTCTGGACAACATAAAAGATTAGTTTTTATGAATGTGATTTTAAGAACATAAAATTTGTGTTTCCTAGAGTCTGTTTCCAACATTTCTTGGCTGGATAAGAGCTTAAATTCTGTAGTCTGTATCCCATATTAAACAAAGCCCAATACATGCTAAAGACTTAGTCTGTCTACACTTAAGCTCTCCCATGTGGCACCCTGCAACAATGTTGTTATGCATACAGTAAGAGTCAATTTTAGATATGGCCTTGTGTCAGCCTATATGAGTTAGCTGGAGTCTGCCACCTGAGAAGACACTTCACATTTTAATTTCCTCACGTCATGCTGTTTGAGGCCTGCAGTCTGCATGTCTTGCCTTTTTATAGGTCTGTGGTGGTGAGGAGCTCATGCCTGCAGTTATTGATAACAGCTTTTGGCCCATGCAGACATTGATATGGGGCTAACAGGAAAAGCATTTGATTTAGTTTGTCTTTACTTGCAATGAGTTATATCCACTAGTGGAAACCCAGGTGAATTATGGAATTCCAATGGCAACCTAACCATTCACAGTATTTGTCTTGTAAGGTTTGCATTCTACACTGTAGAATTACATGGAGCTAAATGTGGCTTAGTAGAAGGAATGTAAAGAATAGTTGTCTTAAATCTAGTTGTGAGCTTGATACCTTTATGCTCCTGTAACATGTTGGTATTCCTCTGGCCGGCCTCTTGATCTGATATTCATTACTGAACTGTGTATTAGTGTACAAAGTTATAAGTGCAATTGGGTGAATGCTGTTCTAGTGTGAAGCGATCATTACGACTGGGAAAGTGCTGAAAAGAATTCACTCCATTTACCATTTCTAATGTGATTTTTAGCAGTATAGTTTGGGACTTTTAAAGTAAGATTCTGTTAAAAAGTTGGAAGTGATTATTATCTTACTATCAGCAGAAAACCTTTCTATCCTCATTTAGTTTCCTATCATCACATTTTCATTGAGTCCTTAATAAATTAAATAAAATAGAAACCAGTGATATTCAACAAATAAAGAGGTGGAGCTTTATAACCTTCATAAAACACATGCTGAGAATAGAATATGTAAAGCATTCATAGAAATTTGCTGGTAAGAGTGTAAAAATACAATAAATTAAATAAAAAATGTTTTCAGTGTCTCCTTTCTCAACCTTGATCATAAAGACTTTGCTTAGTTATTACTTATTTATGATGTCTGAGTCTCATTATTTTTTGATTCAGTGTTCACTCCAGAAATAATGGGAAGAATTTTTATAACTGTCTCAAAGTATTGCAGCTTAAATCTAACTCTTTTGTGTAACCTTGACAATAATACATTTACAACCAGGAACAAGCTAAGCATAGACTGAAAGCTAACCCCCACGACTAACTGAGTTATTTATTAAAGTTTATTTGATAGGGACAGACACACATCGACACAGACAAACTGAACAGAACAGCAGTCCCATGCTTGCGTCATAGTGCTTATAGCAACAGCTAATTTGCAGCACCTGTCTCTAGATGGGCTTTTAAACAGTACATCTTAAAACTATTAAAATTTGAAGTAATAGTCATTTTAAATAGCACAACATAATGTTGATAACATCTATACAATCATGCATATAAAACAGTGTGAGACTTAAAAGTGAGACATAGAAGTGTAAAGACTTAGGGGTCTTTACTCTTCCCAACAGGAATGCTGATTATGTTTATTTTACTATTAACATTGGCATTGTTTCAGTTTTTCCAGTGTGTGATTATAAAATATTAGGTGCCAACATGCAAAGCATCATTAAATAGGTTGTGCTTCAGAGTTTGGTTGTCGTTTTTGTAATTAACAAGTTAACAGTGTCTTGTTATTCCAAAGGAACATGTGCCAGAAGGAAAACCACGCTGCTAGGGTTGGGTGAGTATGAGAAAGAGCAGGGCCTATGATAGACTGCTGACTCCAATACACTTACATTTTTACTGCAATGGATATAGGCTCAATTAAGTTCATGACTTCTTCTTTTATCCTGAAGGTGCATAATCTGATTCTTTGTAGGGTAGTAAAGCAGATCTGGTGACGATTGGGCTGCATGATATAAGGCATTCAGCTCTGCGTAAGTTCAGGCTTGCATCTTTATATTTGTTTCTTGTGATGCACATAAGCTGATAAAATAGTATGGAAGCAAAAGCACGAGGGCAACGTGAGCGTGTTTCAGCAAGTAAATTTGAGTATGTTTGTACGCTCAGCTTTTCTCCAGTTTTGTGCTTCTCTTGTTACGTCAGTCCTATTAGCTATGGTCTATATTTAGCAGGAGTTCTTAGCCAAACAGCGTGGGAGAGAGTTTTGAGAGATGTGAGCCTGGAAAGAGGTCAACATGGAGACAAAGATGAGCTGTGAGCAGTAAAAGAAGAGCCAAATGATCAACAAGTGATCAACAAAACACCAATCTGAGCCAAATAATAATAATAATATTCTATTCTATTCTATTCTATTCTATTCTATATTTTCATAATCAATAAATCATATTAGGTCTAACCAGATAACAATTACCCCATTTAGAAACTAATAATGATGTCTCAACATTTCCCAATTATAACTATTTGTTAGAAATACAAAATAAGTATTCTCTGATGTTTTCTTCATTAAAACTACAATGCATATAAGGAAATAAATAACACAGTAAAGGTCCAGGCCCGCCCAAACATACAGGTATCATATTGCAGTATGCTACTGAAACATCCGAGTTCAAATTTAGCCTGGAACCTTTGTTGTGTGTCATTTCACCTCTCTTATTTGCTGCTGGCATTTGTAACATAGTGCAGAGAGAATTTGGTTGTTTACAACAAATAGGTCCGGGTCCACCAGGTTGTTGAATATATACTTCAACTTACCATCTTTTGACAGGTTTTTAAGATATGTTGAAGACCCACTTATTAACTCAATTCAATATGTTTCATTCTGTTTTAAGTTTTGTTTAACTGGTTTTATTAGTGTTCTCATCGGTTTTATCTGCTTTTAAACTGTATTATTTTCTTGGCTATTGTTTTATGTTATTTGTTCATTACTGTGTATGAAAGCTCTTTATAAATAAAGTTAATATAATAATTATTAACCAGTAACTTTAGGCAGTTCAAAACAAAAGTAATAATGTGCTGGATTTTTATGAATCTTATTAGAATATATTCTCTAATAATATCTAATAATGCATATCAAGGTATATTTGGAGTTTGAATTATTAAAATATGACGTTTCTAGTATTTTTGGAGGAGTGGGCTCATGTATTTTAGCTTTTTGCATTCACTCATGGTCCATAACTCTCACCAAAACTGTGATAATCTTTAAATACCTTTTAATTTCTTATGTGCATCCAAAGAATTCAACTGAAGCTATAATCAAACACTTTAAGGGCTTATATTGCATTTATAAGCTTTATATATATAAGCCTACATTTATAAGTAAAATCTGTATTTTTATTCTTTCTGTCAAAGGGTTTTGAGTTTGAGTTCCTATGTCTACAAAATTATTTGGCAACAAATATTATGCTAAATACAATTAAATAGTCCTTTGTTACATAAAATGCACAAGCAACAGATGCCCAAAACAAGACATCAAAAGCACAGTATGCAGTTGTTACCTCAGTCGTTTATATTATGAGGTGTAAAGTAAGATTGGTCATGAAAGCAGGGACAGAGGAGGCAGTAACTGTAAGAGGAGAATGTGTGGCGAGTGCAAAATAGGAGAGAAATGGAACTTGAGAAAGGACGATATTAATTATTCATGTCATGTTTAATAATAAAATGAACTCATTCATACTCAATTGATTCAAATCAAAAAAGGTGCAGAGATTTTGCTCGCTCCATCCAGGCATTGAGAATTATGAGTGCTAACATAAATCATCAGAAAACGAAAAAGCTTAATAAAAAAAACATGGTAACATCTCACAACTTCCACATTTTCACCGTCTAACAATGTTTTCTATTGTAATAATCCAACTTTTCATTTTAAAATGGGTGCACTTGTTCTTTTGGTTAACAAAAATGCATATCTTGACTAATAGAAAGCTATAAGACAGATATCAAGCGTCACTATAACAGTACAAATTGTTAAACTCTGGTTTATGAAAATACAACTGGGATAACTCAAACAGCTAAGCAGTTGCAAACTAAGAAAATGTCAAAAGGTGGAACAACAGCAGGACACAATGGAGTAAATCAAATAGGAAACCAAATATCCTAAAAACTAAATAGAACACAGTTAGTCTGGTATATCCCTTGGCTTTGATGCCAGGGCTGTGTATGGGTTTGGTACAACAGCCACAACAGCCAGAAACACACAAATGTTGGATTCTTGTTTTCTGTTCTTGTATTTACAGATAAGGCTTAGGATTACATGTACACCAAAGAGAGCGTTCTTTGCTAGTTCATTACTTCAAAATGAAAAAGTTCAAACAGTGTCTACATCTAAGTCAAAAACTAAAAAGTTAATATCTTGAAATTATAAAAGAAGAAAATATAGGTATAAATGATTTTTACTAAGGCCTCATGCAAATTAAAAGGAAATCCTGAACCTGGTGTAGCATTTAATAGTATCCATTGTACAACATTACTGAGAACCGACAGCGATATTACTTTGGAAGTATCTTCATGGACTCAATATTTGTTTTGGTTAGTCACATAAAGCAATAAAAGAACAAATTTGGATCCTCCTTTGAATGAGAAAGAGGGCTAACATTTTCACTAATATTTTCTTTGCTTTGATTATATCCACTGCACTGCGACAACAGGACTCTATGACAAAAAATCTAAAGACTGCAAACTAGACAGGTATTCAAGGCATACAAATGTGAACAATGTACCGGTAATTATATTCAGCATTAGGGTGTTATAAATGCCAAAACATTCAAATCTTTTTCAAAGCATTGTCTAAATAAAATGTTTGTCATGGTACAAGATGTGGACGTTGTGCTGAATGCATTGTGTTTATTAGATTCCTAGAAATTAATTTATTTGTTTTGATAAGCAGGCACTGTAATTTTTTAATATATAACAGCTTTTTTAAGTAAGACATGTAAAAAGAGTATCAACCTTATGGATGATCAATGTTGAAGTCAGTAGTTTTCAGTAGTTTTATTAGTTATTGATGATCTTTGCTCTTCTAATCATCAACCAAACATCAAATATACAAAAACAAAAGGTAACACAGCAAAAGTTAGGAAGTACAAACAAAACAATTTTTTCTCACATCATCTGAAAAAAAAATAGTTTTCTAACTGAGGTTCACAGTTTGGAGGTCAATGTACTGTTTGTTTCATAAGGAAAGCTTTTGTTCATATTTATGCTGTCATTTATCAGGATTTGTCAAGTGACAAAACCAGAAACAAGAAGAAAGACAGAAAAGTTCAAATGAATGCACTCAAATCAACATAGCTGGCAAAGCCAAATATTTTCATAGAACGCATTTTCAATATTGGCACATTTAGAAGAAAAAACATTGTAGTTGAATACAACTTATGTAAAACTTTGAGGAATTTTAAAACTTTAAAACCAGTGACTGATATTACTGTGAATTTAAATGTGCCTTATTATATGTTTTTTATTTAAATATATAATCAGAAACATGAAGTCTAAGAGATTGTCAAATTTCCAGATGCCATTTATTGGTAAGTAACAAATGCAACAGTGCATTTCCTCCAAACTTTGTAGGTTTATAAGACAATATTCAAATGTTTCCCACACAAATCTAGTCAGAAAGGTCACTATATTCATATTCTATCCTCTAGTGCAAATTAATATGCTCTTTATCCAAATAGCAAATTATCTGCTTTACTGACAGAATCTTATTCCAAATGATGTAGTTATGAATATAAATTTAATGATGTGGAATACAACAATTAATTTGCCTCTGATTACCACTCTAAGTTATTTTAGAGATAAAATTCAAACAACTGGCAAGATGTACATTTCCTTTCCAATAACTTTACAATTAAACAGTCATCTTGACAACTCAACCTGGTGCAAAACTATTTATATTCTTACATAAAGTTAGTTATTTGATTGTTTTGTCAACATGTTTGCTACTCATATATGCCATATTGTGAGGCTATTACCTCAACTAGTTATGCAACAGACATGAAGCAATACAGTAAGTACTCTACACAGTAAAGAGTGTGTAAGGCCTAATTTAGAGATTTGTGCAGAAATTAATTGTTAGTTGCCCTTTAAATGTTTGTTTCGTTTGTTGTTGTATTATCCCTGGGATCATGTTTCATGCGCAGGCATGGCGGGGCTAACTTGTTTGACTGGAGCCATTGTGTCATTGTTGACAGCTGTCGCAATGATGCGGCAGTTTTGCATGTCATTCCAGTCTGTTCTGATTCTCATCACAAATTATTTTCCAATGGTTTTTTTGCCCCCAACTTATGTGGCAACCTATCAAGGGTTTTGCTGCAGCCATAGATAATAGAAACAAAATGCGCAAGTAGTTGTACTTTGTTTGCATTAGTCAGACTTAGCAATACTCTGTTCTGTATTTAGAGGACCTCTGTGATGTCTCAAAATAATGTACACAGAATTTGGGATTGTAAAGGTATTAATCATCTATTAAGCAACAAAATATTACCATGGTAGTTTGTAAACAATATTTAAAATGAATTTGATTGACCTAAAAGTCTCACTAGTAAGTTAACTTATGAAACAGAGTTTACACAAATTAGTTTGTATTAGGAAGAATGTTTGAATCAGCAGGTCAGACCTCGAAGGAAATTGAATATCAATGTCAGCTAGTATACTGATATTCAGTAGGTGTTTGATGCATCCACTAGATATTTGTGACCTTAACTCAAAACCCCATAAATTCATCTTTTAAAATGAAAATAGTTCCTGCTATTTTTTCCTAAATACTAAATATCTAAAAAAATCTCTACTGTTTCAATTCTGTAGTAAACAGAGAAGGTGATATTTTTGATTGGATGTGTGAGGGAAACATCCTCACCTTTCCACTCCTCCTTCCTTTCAGCAGGTAAAGTGCAGAAATCTTCACCTAAAAGCCACTAACTGCTGCCTTCCTTATGAGGGAGACACCTCTTCCACGGGCTACAGGGCAGCGCCAGCAGCAGGAAGAGGATTCCACCCACAATGAGAACAGCACCTGCACAGCCGATACATGACACGGACCAGGAGAGCTCATGATGGAGAGGAACCGTGTGGTCACTGGCCAAAAAAGATAGGACAGACTGGTGGAAAGCCAAGAGAGACATGAGCACCAGAACACCTGTAGGAGGCAAAGAGCAGAACAAGATATGAGGAAAAATCTGTGTTTTCTGAAAAATAACATTTAGTTTAATAATCCATATAAACTTGACCAGTCTGTGGCTACCTTTACTGACCTGACAGGATAAAACATATGGATGCTGGCTTCAGAAAGAAGATAATCTCCTTACTCAGAGCCATGGTGATGCAGATGGCCCCCATCACCATCAGGAAAAGGCTGAAAAGGGCCAACATTGCTGTAGCCACATTCAAATCTGATCACAGGAAGAGGAATACATCATAAAAGCGTAACAAATCAGCTATCCCTACTACATTTATCAAAATTACTACATGGAGGCCAACAGAGCGAGAGGGATGAGGCACCAATGTGATTTATATGTACGTCTGTCTTTCTTTATTCAGTCTATGGCACTGTGTAATCTTAATACATTATGAAACTGCCAGAGAAAATGAGAGGTTAGACAGCAGCGCAGAGACACTCAAACAGTGTGGGTGGAATACATATTAAGCACTCAGAGTGCAGACAATAGCCAACCTGAAAGAGTGAGGCAAAGAGGTGAAGGAAGGCACATAGAAAACACAGCGATAAAGAGGGGAACAGAGATTATGGAAAAGAAGACAATAGTATCAAAAGAGGAGGGCCAAAGCTAAAAGAGGCAGGTATTTAGAGGTATGTGGAAAATAACAATGAAAAAGAAAGATGTGGGTAAATGAGGTGGGACATTATGTGACTCACTCTTGTGTGTTGTCTTCTGAAACATGACAGTATTTTCCCCCGTGGTAAAAAATTTGAAGTAGGTGCAGTTGGATTCTGCAGCAGAAAAAGGAAGAACAGCTTACTGTAACTGACATGAACACAAACTCTGCCAGGTAACATGCGTTGGCAGCAAGCAATCTTGATCAACATCTTATTGAAATTCAAGGAGCCACATCTCACATCTTCTCTCACATCCCACCCCTGTACAATTTGATTTTAATTGTTCTCCATCAACCATAATCAGCCATGAGCGTCAATGACGAGCTCAAGGTGACAACCTAAAGCTTCCTGTACAATTTGTATTCTGCTGTTCAGATGATGTGTTACAGCAATTAGTGTTTGGCAGTCAAATTGATTCTGACACCTCTATCTGCTCCCTCGCACATTTGCAAACACAACTAAGCAAACACACACACATCACTCTTAATTACTCTGATGAAAGCCTCGTCCTCAAAGTGTTCTGCTGTGTGTTTTCATATCTCATCAGCCATCAGAGTTCCAGTGTCTGCTCCTCGGTTAGGAAAATTCAAATCCCGACATCAAATAAGATGAAGCTACAACTTGCACTAAACATGATAATTACATCTTTTACCTATGGTCATACTTATTATGCTTTTGGAACAACAATAATTAAAAAATCTGTTTTCTACCAAAATGTGACACCAGAGTTAGACACATAGAGTTAGTTTGCTTCATTAAAAAGTTGAAAAAAGATACTTCTCAAGTTTTTTATTGGTCTGCCGTAATAATATAATGTATTATAATATGTTATAGTAATATATATACGTATGTTCTCCCCTTAAACATATTTTTTATGGGACAAGAGAGTTAAGTTCTGAATTGTTGACTGTAAAGAGAACCTAGTCAGAAGCTCAAGTATTTTTATACCTGTTATGAAAAAGGAGAGGATCATTTCAACCTGACATGGTTACAGTGACTCATCCAGTTAGTCAGCCAAACTATTCAGACAAATCGCTGTCACACTATGAGCCGGACATGATTTGTCTAGGCCAGAAAGTCAGGTGAACCTCTCAGACAAGCTTACTCACTCCCTCAAACTGAGCTGTCTATTGGACTTCACAGTCAGCCAGTTGGCCTGCCAGTCATCTGCCTGAACCTCACTTCCTCAAACAGAACATGTAGCCATCAAAACTATCCCCATGAACCCATCCACGTAGTCAGATATCTTTAAGTCACCTCCAGGCAGCTCCGCAGGTCCACAGCTCTCACGTTCTGGGTCGATATCAGACACCCACAGGGTCTTAGTGCAGCCCTTCCACAGACCATAGTGAGCTGTCAGGCATGTCTGTAAAATAAAAACCAGACAGCACAAGACATAAAGCAAGGTTCAGTCTCTGTTTTGAAAAAAAATAGGTTTCAGTTTGGGTTTTTTTCTTCTTCCTGATGCTGACCTATTGTTATATGCTTTATATTTTACTTTTAAATCAAATGTCATGGAAGTGCTGTTTGATGTTTTACCTGATTGTTATAAAAATTCTTTGGGGGCGCCAGTTCCACCCAGAACTCTGTCCCGACTCCAAGGACTGTCAGGACGACACCAACTATGGCCACAAAAAATGCCAGCTTGATCTTATGAGAAAAACACAATAAATCAGAATTTATGCATTAATAAATGGCTTGAAATTCTTTCTCTCTTTTTTTACGTCTCTTGTAGACATCTTTCAAGCGTTAGCCTATCTTAGTTACAACATGTTTATGAGGTGGTGCACCTAAAAATGCCACCACACTATTTTGGTTATAATTTTTAAACATCTTCATGTATAATTTATTCTTTTTTTGTTTTTTAAATGAACTAATTATATTTTGTTTGCAGTTTGGCATGTTAATCTGCCTGCATTTATAGTGCTTTCCTGATCGGCAGGGATGGGAGCAGCAGTGGCGAAGCGGAACCTTTGCTTGGGGGGCGTTGCTTCCAGGTTGGTTTTGGGGCGATCTGGATGCTAAAGACAGGGCTTCAGTGATTATTGGTGACCTCTATTTTATTATCCTTTAGGTCAGTACGCGATGAAAACACGCTAAAACTACTTTGCCTCTTATTTGACCAGAATGTAGCACTGTGTTACGGTTTTTGTGCACCGTTTTGCCAGTTTTATCAGGTGAGGGTAAATTTGGCAGTATGCCAGCCCGGGCTGGGATGGAGGTCATGAGAAGGCCATGATATTTTACTAACTGGGTTTTATTTTGCTTTTGTTTGAATAATGTTCAGTGCAAGTTGCTTGTTGGCTCATAAAGTAGCTCAGAGCATGAGAGTAAAGTGAGTCCAGCCAAAGGTAAGGGTAGAGAAACTATTTGTTGTTCATGAAGTGTGGGAATTGAGGTTAAAGTTGAAACAATGCTAAGTTAAATTCTGTATTTGTTTTGTAAGTATTCTAATGTTATTTTTGATCGATATTTAGTTAAAATCAGTGTACATTTTGATAATTACGCCAGTTAATATAGAGCTACATGCAGTAAAGCTTTAAAACAGTTCATTTATCCTGTTTGACACACTATACGGTGGTTGTCTTCATCTACGTGAAGGATGAAAATGTGAAAAGGGTCATGTGTGAAATTAATTATTACCTGTGAGAAAAGAAAACCAGGTTTGTAAGACAATGGTTATGTAAAACATTAATACTGTACACTGAAAAAGGTTTGTTGAACAAATAAAGAAAAAATGCAATCTGGATGCTAAAGGCAGTGCTTCGGTCGTCATTGCTGACTTCTATTTTATTATCCTTCAGATTGTGCTTATCACTGTTATAGCAGTCCTAACACTTGGGACTTGTAACAATGACAGTCACTTCAGTATTATTTTATATTTAACTTGACAACCATTAAATAGTTTTAACTGACTCATTCATTACCTACAAAGTCGTAACCCAAGCTACAATTGAATTTTTCCAACCATGTGAGCTACCTGTTTTGCATTACTTTAAGCATTGCACTATCTTCAAATTCATTAATTCTGGGTATTTAATAATGCTTGACAAATTCAATTTTGGTGTATGTATTTATATACTCAGTCAGGACTATATATAGTTTTCAGTTGTTGAATAAAACTTGTGCATTCTCTTTCATTCCAGAATAGAAATGGCAAAAAACATTGCAATTTCTATTGCTTTTATACTGAAAATAACATTATAAAAGGCCTCATGTTCATCACTCCTAAAAATATCACAACACAGCATCAGCTTGGTGCTTACTGTAGCCAAATCATGGCTCCCTTTCTAGTGCCTGAACGGTTCAGCTCTCTGACAATCATTGATATTCCTGATTGTGATTCATAGTATGCAAATTGAATAACCAAAATGACGACACTTACTTCTTTGAATGCAAAAATTTGATTGAAAACCTACTAGGGTTGGTCAGCTGGACTAAACAAATCTGACTTTTTACGTCATCCTGATGTCTGAATTTGATGATGGCTTCATTCTCATTTCTTTAAGCCTCATGGCAGTCTTGATAGGAGCTGCAATTAATTTTAGTGCAGAACATAATCACTTTCAAAGTATTTTTTGGTTTGGTGACATGCTTGATTTCATGATTGATTGTCTACACAAAACAGAAAACAATAGCTTCATTGACAAAAATTAAAAGAAAATTTACTATCAGGTCCAAGAAGGATAACTTTGCTAACATTGCACCCATATTACTTTTTCTGCGGTAAATAATTTAGTTTATTAGGCCTGGTTACTTTGGTCATCCACTTGTTAACTTATTCTATTTTATATATATATTTTGCTATGGCCAAGTAAAACCTGAGGTGAAGTTGTCACTAGTGGTTAACATAGGTTGGGGGGAAAACCATTCAAACTTATTACTGAGACACTGCAAAGAGTCAACCAATAACACACAAACAGTATTGGTACATATCAGTCAGTGGCCTTATATGATACTACAAGCACTACTCTTACAGTTTAAAGCTGGCGTTTCAAACAACATTATTGTTTTATTTTAAGAAAATCTCAAACTACTGGAAAAATACATGAACACTATCCAAAGCCTCTCACCTTTCCCTCCTGGGCTTCACTCATGGCATGTCCAGCTGAAGTTGTCCTGCGTCTTTTGTTCCCACCAAAGGTGCTGCGTCCACCCATTAAACTGGCCAGGCCCCCTGCTCCCTGTGCTGGTCCTCCTGGTGCAGCCATTCCACCTGCTCCTGCTGTTCCCGGGACCACGGTGCGGCCCTCCTCGTCAGTCAGAAAAAAAGTTGACCACATCTTGTTTAAAACAGAGCGCAGCCCCAGCTATAAATCTCAGTCCGTTGGGTGGTTGAATTGATTAGTAGTTTTTGAGGGATAAAAATAGAAATGGATTGTTTACTCTCAATTTGTGATTGTCCAGGAAATGAAAAAAATGGGGGTAAGAATCCCTCTCTACAGGTGTATCTGACACATAACATTGAGTCTTATAATACAAAAGGTTCAGAAAAGATGAGTTTGAGGTATTTCATGATAACAAATAAAATCCAAAAACAGACTACAAAGGAGTTTTTAGGAGTGTTTCGAGTACTTGAATACCGGTGGAGTGCAAAAGGCAGAAAGGCTGCTGGAAACGGGATTGGACAAAGAGCGAGGAAAAAAGTAAAAATAGAGTTAGAGATTATGGTAAAATAGAAAAAGAAACATCAATATTAACAATGCTAGCTCATTCTTAACTCTTGTTTCACTGCCCCTGCCCCCAAGACAAATATAGCATACTGAGATTAAATTACACTGTGATTACATTCAATGTTAAGTTAAAGTGAAAGTTAGGCTACTATAATATACTGTACATTACAATGAGACTGACATAAAAAGAAAACATTGCTTGTAAATGTGTGAAGTAGACACAATAAAATGTTAAAAAATATTTCAAATGCATTAAGTTGATGTTAAAAAATAGTTTTATGGGTGTGTAGTTTATATTATACTAATTTTATTATAATTTTGGTTGCAAATTCCTATGAATGTAGCTTGATTCAATGTGCTAGGAGGTAAATTTAAAACAGTAGATAAAACAATCTTTAAAAAAAGCTTCTCAGGTTATAACCTTCAATATATATTCTGAGACTATTTGTAAAATAGAAATCATTGTCAAGTCAAAGGCTTTTACATTGTTTTTCTGAGACTTTCTGAGTAACTGCTGCATGGATACGCTGAGTCTGGAACACTTCTTGCTGTCTTCTGTAAATGAAGCAGCTGTGCTGCTGCATTCCAAACGGATGTAGTGACAACAGGCTTGACATGCAATCCTTTTTGTTGTTTGGAAGACCGAAACACGTCCCCCAGGGAGACCACAATCTGTCTTGTTAACAAGACAAAGAGCTGTACAGCAGACGTTTTCAGAGGTGCTCTGAAAGGTCAATGTAAGTGTGACAAGACCAAAAGCAACACATTATTTTAACTGCACATTTTTCACAATGTGTAACATTCCTGAAGAATTTGACAAACAATCCAGTCTGCTATTCTTATCAGGTGTGTCTTGTACCTTGCAAAAATAATCATCACAGAAATAATAATCACACTGCTTGTGTCAATTTTTTTTCACATCACAACCTCATATTTCAGGGTGTTTTATTTGGTTTATGTGAAAGATCAACTCAGTAGCAAAGGATTGTAAAATGAAACTAAAACTATCTGTGATTTGCAATAATATAATAAAAACTACAGGAGTTGTTTTCTTGGCTCTGTTTGATAAATGTTATCTTACCCTGACCTAAATTCACAGTTGTGTCACTTCTCATTTTTGATTTGAACATAGTTCTGTAAAATGAGATTGAAACTAACCCTGCATATTTATACACAGTTTTATTAACTGGTCTTCATGATGTTTGTTCACTGAAAAAAAAACCCCTCAAAGAGCAGCTTTATTTATATTGAGACTAACTGACACTGTGATTACCAATTAGGTTACTTCTAAAGACAAAGATTACAGTAAAAACATCAACATATCTGGTTGCACCAGGACATGATATGAAAAGTTGAAGGGGCATGAAAAGTTTTACATAATACTTTATTTGTCTTGTACTACAACAGTGTTGTTTCACTTTTGTTTACAGCTTCTCAATGTCTAGCGTCACACCAACATTAGCAAAGTGAAACATGACACTGGTTTCGTTACACTACGGTACAATAATTTAACAAAGCAAAACTATTTTCATATCACTGTCAAGAATCAAAGTCTTGCTCCTGGTTACTTCACCTCAAGGTGAAGTGTTGCCAGGCACAATAGTTAATATGTAAGAAAGAATATCTAGAAAGCAGTTCCACCAAACTACTAAACTGCAACCAAAACAACTGTGTTTGAAAATCTAAAAAAAAACAACTTTTTTTTACCTCAACAATACTTTAAATGTGAAGCCTAAAGACAAGCATAAGCGCAAATTATGCTATCAAGATAGAAAAGTATTTAAAACTCTGCATTAAATCAGTCTCTGTCTTTCTTTAAAACATTTTACTGGGTATTTGTGTTCAAATCAACCTGGTAATTTTTCCCAAATGTAAAACAAAAATGAGTGGTTCTATTTTCGCAATAGTTATTTACCATTGCATACCTTCTTAATTAGCGCTAAAAATGCACCTAGCATTCCTTTGTCATAATGACAGTGTTAAATACGCATCCCCTGGGTTTACAAATGCACAGCAGTACTCATCAACAACACCAAAAAGTATTCACACCTTTCATTGCAGCTTATTATAGACTGATGCAGGTGGTTTAGAGCATTAGAGAGTGTTGAAAAGAGTATTTGTACCGGCTAAGCATGATATAAAATATTCTCTCCATTCTTCTTAAAGCTGGTAATCGTGCTCCTTATAAAGCATCCAGTAGAACAAATTGGAAAACCAAGAAAAAGCTCTCTGTGGGTTTAAACAACCTGAAAAACTCCATTAACAAATCCATCTGAAGGTCTCAAAATCATAAAAAGCTCCGTGGGGTTTTTGAATCACATCTCATAGACTACAAACTCTGTGAACGCTACTTGCAGGCAGCATTTGAAAATGATGATCAGCGGCTTTTTTCGCTCCAAGCCCTGCCCTCCACATAACACGTTTGAGAAGCTAAAAAAACCACCACCATGCCAAAGTTAGACCCATTACTTTTATTTTGTCACACTTTAACACTTGCTGCAAGCGTGCCTCACAATATTCGCCGTCACTTCACAAATATTACAACAATGACATTAACGAGGTAGCTGACCTGTTTGCTGACCTGCTTTTTGTGTGTGTGGTTCTGCTCGGAGTGACGGAGGGCGAGGTGGGGCGAGGTGAGGCGAGGAGAGGGAGTGACAGAGGGTGGGAAAGGGGTGGAGGTCAAAGTAGCTTGGTGTTATGTCTGAAGCAGGATAGGTTGGTGGGCTGGAGGGGGTTGAAAAATAATACAAGTTAAATGCCACTGTGTGCGTATACACTGAAAAAAGCATGTTCTGTGGCAATTCCCATGTTACGTGAGTGTATTTTCTGGTAAACATTCACATGTAGAGTTTCAAGAAGAAAATATATGTTTGTTTGTGGAAGTGTATGCACATTCCTCTCTTTTAGCTAAAAGACTAACTAAATGCCAAACTAAATGCCTAAAATGTGTTTGTGTGTGTGAGGTACACAGCCACTCTGAAGCTTTTGTAAGTCAATCCGTTTGTTTATTCTCACTACAACAGTTGTGCAGAATGATTTTTCCATTTTTTCCATTTGAAATACACTTGAAATTGTATCAGATTGCACCCACTCAAACCCCAGCTCTGTAACGGCGTGTACATGCGTGCATGTGACTCCTCCATAGCTATTTTTGCCCCCCACCTGTTAATGACTATAAAGCCAAGCTGAGGGAAAAAGGCCTGCAGCAGGGGGGTTGTGTCAGCTCAACCCTGGCTGATGGTCTCATGTCTGCAGCTCCCACCACCGTCCTGGTGATTGAAGAGGCAATAGTAGAGTCAACACCTCGAAGACAAGTATCACAGCCGGTGGGATGTTGGTGGGCTCACATGGTCCCGTGTCGGGGTGAAGAAATCAGTTTCACCAGACAGTGAAAACCTGATACTCCTCTGCCTGCTGACACAGGCACAAGCACTCTGTCAAGCTTGCTACAAGGGGCCCCAAGATGTGTAAATGCTGATCTGTAAAGTATACACTTGGAGAATGATCAGATTTAGGGTTGCTTTATACCGGATTTCTGCCCATAGCCAGGTACGAATCTTTTCTAGATCGTTTTGCCAGTACGAAATGTCAGACACAATTATATAAACTCATTATTTCAACACCACATTTCTCTTGCAATGGAAAAAATGAAGAATGTTTACTCTTGTAGCTTACTTGGACCTTCAAAAGAAAGATCTAATCCTATTGAAATTCTATAATGTTTCAAATCAAAACATATTTGTTTAACATTTTCCTGGAGCAAGACTGGTTACTGCGAACTAGCATGCTGACATTTCTTGAACAAAATTGTCAGCAAAAAAGGATTCTGTCATTGTCATTTTACATTGCATAGGCGAATAACCAAAATCCCCAATTTTGCCTATAACAGATGTTAACTGATCATTTATAGGAAAAAAAATCATTAACCGTCTTGCTTTGCTTTTTGGATTGAAGATTTACTAAGTCTTCCATCTTTTTAGGGTGCATCTGAGTGTCTTGTCCTCCTGTTGTCTGAGAAGAAAAGAAAACACTGCAGTCAGATATGCCTGGCATTGTGATTAGGTGGTGCAAGTGCATGCAAGAAGGTCAGGCACACAAATATGGAGGACTCAATGTGAGGGGTAGAAAATAAGGATAAAAAAGGAAAAGTGTGAGAAAAGAGGATAACTCAAAAATGAAGGGCAGGGAGACAAGTCATGCAGAAAGAGTTGCCTCCCTTCCCTCTAAGCCTGAGCAGACAAATTAAATGCAGCAGGAAAGTTATTAAATGAGTGGGTTTTAGTTATTCTGAGTGCTCAGTCCACAATTAATTGGAAAATATATTAGCTTGTTTATTACTGTCATGACATTTTGTGAAAATAACTTCTACCTTCCGTTTGGTACTAATGATGGATAGGGACTGGGATGCCAGTGGAATACATCATTGTCATACTTATTTTAATAACAGTGAGATTAAAGTATATATTCTACTACATGCAACATAAAAATCTGTGGAGTCTCAGAAAGTGAGGTCTCCTCCAGGGCTTTTTTTGTGAAATGTGTATTGTTGACACCCAGATCGTCCTTTACCTGAACATCCACAAGCCGAAAGGTTGAGAACTTCTTCACACAATCCACATCTGTGATGAGTGAACAAATAGCTAGTTTTGTTCCTCCTGCAATCCACAACCAGTTGCTTAGATTTTTGTGTGTTAAGGGCCAGATTGTTGTCTCTGCTCCACCTGGCCAGCTGCTCCACCAGAACTCATCCCTGTTCCCCAGGGATAAGTAGTGCCATCTGTAAACTTTACAGTTGTGTTATTTTAGTGGACTGGAAAGAAAATGCAAATTACACTGTAAAGCTGATAAACACAAGTTTGTGAAAAGTTTTGAATATGTATGTTTGAAACGTTTAGTGTTGCATAAATCCTCTTGCATGACTCAGATTATTCATACATTTTGTTTATTCTGTGCTCATACAGAACTGTGGAATGCCTACACTGTAACATAGATCTCTTACAAATTGTATATCCTTTTGGTATGAACAGATTATTATTATTATTTGACTCATCACTTAACATTAATGTCTTTGGTTAGATTATTTCTAATCACTGCAGCTATTATCCTGTTACATATGCAATAGTATGTGTGTGATGGTGCACAGAAGTCACAGTTATAGTGCCTATAAAAATTACTCACCTCCTTGGATGTTACACTTTTTTATTGTTTCCACAAATCAAATATAATCAGTAAAATGTAGCTTTTTGAACAAAATAAAATGACAAAAAAACACCTTAATGCCATGGTGAAAAATGATTTCTACAAATTAATTACAATTTTAAAGATAACTTTAATTATGTGATTGCATATTGATATCTAAACTGACTGGCCTATTTCAGTACAGGCCCAGCTGATTGGTGCTAATAGTCTCACAATGAATAGAATGAAGATCAGTTGAGTGCAGTGAGTGTCTGAAGTGATTGTAGTTTAATGTATCTGGAAAGTCCATTCACAAGTTAATCAGTTTTCCTGCCTAACACTACTGTATAGAGACAAAAGAATACTCCAAGCAAGTCAGAAAAAAAGTTATTGAAAAGTATAAGTCAGGGGATGGATACAGAAAATCTTTAAAGCCCAGTACATCCTTGGAGTTCAGCTAAATTAATCAAGAAATGGAAGGAATGTAGCAAATATGAAAATCTGTCTACATCAGGTTATACATTTTCTCTTCAGGAGTAGTTTCTATAGGCATTGTAAATAGATTTGATACAGTAGAAAAAGTTAATTAAAGCCAAGTTCCAACACGTAGTGTTATTTCAGTAATTATAAGAATTAGATTAAAAATTAGAGAATACATTTCTAAAGAACATGATCTTGCTTCCCAATGACTTAGCAGAACACCCCCAGGTTATGTTTATTTAATCCCTGATTATTTTTAGGTGTATTGTTGGATTGTTAAAACCCTAGCAGCATGAATAATTTAAATATTACACTCAATCACTCATGAATATACAGTAAAATAATTTACCATTTTCCACCTGCAATCTTGTTCTCTGTCTTTTTTCAAACTGGGACAAAATATTGCATCTCTTTAGACTTCATTGGACTAACTGTAGCAAAAGATGTGTTTGTCAAAAATGCATTTTAAAATAAGCCTTTTAATTGTAAGTGCAGCCGCTTTTCTACAGTCTCTCGTGTAATAGTGACCATGACCAATTGATGGCACCATGTGAAAAGGAGGCATACAAGCAGGGAGGAGTGAAGGGTGTAAAACTAAGCTGCCCTGATCCCTCAGGAATGCAGGGAGTTAGAACACTCACGTTGTGTGCTGCAGGAGGTGATGGGATTACACCGACACAATGGGGCATCTGAAAGTGGGAGCTGCCAATTTGGTGCACAAGTACATGTTCATTACTGTAGAGCAAAAATTGACAACTGGACTTCTGGCTAATCTTGTAAAATGTGCTGCTGGCAGTTTCAGCGAAGTTCTGTGTATACCCTATTTTTTGCAACTTCATGCTTTCTCCTGCAGCAATATTTGGCAGGAGTTTATTCAATGTTGTCAATCAAAGATGCAGACCAAAAACAGCATACTGTATTTACACCATTACAGAAACAGAGCACAACATTGCAATGGCATTTACAAACCTTTTAACAAACAGAATAAAGATGAGTGTTTAATCAGAAGTCTTGCAGCTTCTGTTTATTTGAGATGTTTTGGTTGTATTAGTTCTTTTCATGTGTTGTGTAGATGATGTTTTTCCATTTCAAAGTGCCTTTGTGAGACTTCTCCAAGAAGGGCTCTGCTGACATTGATTAAATTGAACAAAAGGGGATTTTATTTCAGTCAGCTTGTGTTTCTGGAAGTTTCTTACACCAAATGTTGAATCTCACAGCCATCTCTCCATATTTGGAATCCGTCAGTCTATAGCTTCTACTGTCTGTAAGCAGTTCAAGTTTTCATACCTTATCTTTCTTGATCACTCCCATTATAGTGTAAAAGTATGCTCTAAGCCCAAACTGAGGCCTCAAGATCTAATGGGCTGTCAGGCACTATACATGTCCATCCATTGCCATTAGTGAAATATTAGAAAATAACTTATTTTAATAATTTGCATATTATTAAATACCTCTAGCAGCAACAGTTTCATTCTTGTGAAGTTTATTTTATCTTCACCCTGCATCTTGTCCTCCATAAGACAAGGATGGAGTGCTCTGTGTTGTTCATGGTTAGGTCATCCCAATTAAGAGTTACAATGCTGAGTCAGAAATATTGTTTCCCAGACTCACAGTGAGAAACATTCTGATAAGCCAAGTGTAGAAGGCAGCGACCCTGTCCAGTTAGAACAGATCAGACTGAACAAACATTAGCATGTCTGTTTGCTGTTCTCATTCTTTCAAGAATTAATAAAATGTCTTTTGGGTGAAAATCACAGATCTCTGCTTAGTAACTAAGAGTGACAGTTCAGTAGGGGAACTTTTAATATATATATATATATATATATATATATATATATATATATATATATATATTATTTTTCGTTTCCCTTCAATGTAGGTCAGATTTCTGAAGTTCACAACTAGTAGTTGCCCCATTAACCCCATTAATAGATTCCTCTACCTGAGCATTGTACCTCTGCTGCTTCTGCAGAGGAGGATGTTCTCCATCAAGACTGTGAAATCTTCACAGGACAACTTTATTTACTGAGGTTACATATGAATGTTGCAATACAGATATCTAAAGAAGTTACTCTAGCAAAGTTAACGGAAAACGATCTGATCCAACAGGATGTCAGACTCTGCTGAAGTTAAACTCCAAAGAACACTAATGAGTCAACAATTTAAGACTTATGAGTCCAAGCCATCCTTACATGTCTCTAAATAGATGAAAGTAATGTGGAAGGTTGAGTCCTGTCCTTCATAACTGAAGTCACCATCTTTTTAAATGGTGGCTGAGACTGAAGTAGATACAGGAGATTCTGAGACACACAGGGCTGAAGAGGCTGTCAGAGTAGATATTTTGGCAACAAAATCTTATAAAACTTTTCACACAGGCCAAGAGATTAACTAACATGATCAGCATTATATGGATTCTGTGACTATCATGTCAAGCAGCATTTGATTAATAAGCAATGTTAGAAGACCTAACAGCTTGTTGTTTTTCAATGAGCTGTTATGTAAAATGTCCAACTTGTCAAAGCTTGTGTCTTTTCCTCTAAATACTTTTCCAGGGACACATTTCTATTCAGCTCAGTTTGGGCTTTCAAAATGTCAGTGCATGTAAGAGAGATTTGTGAACTTCCCATTTGAAAAGGGAGAAAAGCTGTGATTTACTCAACACAGAGTTGGAGATGGTTGTATTGTGGTTTCATTGTATGATCCACAGTGTTCATTGCTGTCAAAAACCAAACCACAGTATAGACAAACATATAAAAACGGTCAGATTTGAGAGTGTATGAAATGAAATGAGCCAATAAGTTTCATAAAATCCCCATGACAGCACACGGCAAAATCTCCACATATTAAAATATGGTCATACTGAATTCTTCAGGAGACAGCCAGCACAAAGATGGAAAAAGCCTTCCAAGGTTAACCTGAAAATTTAGCCTCAGGTTAGCCTGAAGTAGGATGGGGCATTGCCAAGTCACAAGTAATCCAGAATGTTCTATAGATCCACTAGCAGATTTGTTAAATTGTTATATGAATCTACTTTTGATATTTTGCCATGATAAAAACTAAGGAATCTTTGCCAAATAGAGCTAAATTAGAGCTAAATTAGAAGAAGAAAAAAACATGTTGTAAAAAGCAGCTAGATAGGCAGCTAGCTGTGACAGACACCATTCTAAAATAACACAAGATGGACTAAAATAAGTGATCACATTAGCTATGAAAGCAGTTGGTGGCACCAGATTTTATTTAGAGGTGTAAGAGCAATGGGTGCTAAATTCAAATTCAACTCATACTTTCCATTGTATCCATTTATTTTCATTCTATTATGTGCTACCTTGTGTTAGTCCATCAAAGCTTGTGGTTAAAATGATCAAGTGGCGTAGTAGCTTTTGCACTGTACACTGTACCTGATTATTCTAAATTAATATTGATTAAAAAAAAAGTCACTTTTAATCAAAGTGATTATTTGGCACCACCAAACAGCTTTAATGATTTAAGCATAATGCTGGGTATTAGTACTATTACTTCACCAAAAGTTATAATAAAACTGGTTAACTGGTTGGCTGGCTCAGCACAGGTTAGAGCAGGGAAAAGACCTGGATTTAGGCTGGCTGAGGGTTATGAGTTCAACCTAACAGGATTATAAAACATGCTTACTGCACAGCCCAAACCAGTGTAGATTCTCTAAAGTTTTCTGGGACTAGGATGTGACCAAGACTCATTTAAAATTGAACAAAAAGAAATGAAACATTTTATTAAAATTTCCATTGAAACTCTAGAGGCAAAAAATAGGACCATTTTTAGCCTTCAGTTTGTTAGGTGATTATTTCCATTACAGTCAAAATCAGATCCTTCTACATTATTAATTTTTATCTCACACCACTGGAGTGTGCGAATTACAGTGTTGTTATTATTTCCAAGTAATGAAATGAACTGGTGTCTTGGTAATTTTCCAAAACCAACAGAAAAAAAAACATTTTGCAAGGCCAGCAGTGTTAAACATTTGCAGTCAGAAGACCTTCAAAGATACATGAACACAAAAGTTACTATTCACCCACATGCAGGTTCAATAAATAGAAAAATAACCCAATGCTCTCAGAATATCCTGCTTCAGTTTATTCTCACTTTTTTCTACATTCACTTGACTTTCACACATGTATTTCTACTACCACTGCCTCTCTCCACCTACATGCTCAAGTGTGCAAGCCAGCAAGGCACGAGAGATCCCAGTGGTGGAACAACATGATCTAACTAACTCTAACCTGTGTTCCCCTGTTAACACATTCTGTTTGTGTGTAAAACCTGCTGCGTGTGATTTACAGGCATTGGGTGAACAAAGGTGGCATTGTGTTGTTTGTTGTTCTGCTCTTTCAGTTTCTATCTGCTGTCTTTGCAGTCTTCTGATTCTTTTAATAATCTTGTACAATATTGTATTACTGCTACTCTTTCTGTTATGTATTTTTCATCCCATTGATTTTACTGCTGGCTCAAAGTGTTTTTGTCCTAAATGAAGCCTCAAAAGGAGCTGCTGCTGCTAATGTCTTTAACATAGAAAGTATCACTGGAATATTTCTTCTGTTAAAGCGGAGTTCTCCTTTTCACTGTCGTCACATACATGCTCAGTATGAGGGTGAGCAGCAAGGTACACCCAGTACCGGGAAACACAGACACACACTCACTAAAAGTGATTTTTTTTTGCTATGAAAGGAAGCAGAAGTACCCAGAAACAACTCAAGCTTGCACAGGCAGGAACTTAATTCATCAACAAAAATGATTTCAGCTGTAAAACCTGACTTTAATATGTGAATTATGATTTCAGATGCCATTAGATGCCAAAACTGGAAAACCTTCTGTATTTTTATAAATACACTGCAAATTTAAAAATCACTATAGAAAAAAAAGATTATCTCAACTAACAAGCTGTTTTAAAATTTTTAACAAATTATATATCCCAGGCTTTTTCTAGCCAGTCTGCTCCATGCATAAGCACATTGTTACTTCAACAGTTCTTTGTTGTTGTGCACACTAATTAGTGCCATCAGTGTTCCAGACACGAGCAAATCACTTAAGTGGGACTTTCCACTGCAAATCTTGTGCCCAGGCACATCCGGTGACGCACAATGCTGCAATTAAGTGAGCTTATTTAATACAGCAACAGACTGAACAAAGCTAATAGGTCTAGCTTTTTGTCATCAATTAGACTTTAGAAAGCTGAGAGATTGGAGTGATCTCTACTTGGTACCTGGATTTAAGGATATTATTATGTTTTATTAAAGTAGAGATGGTAAAGTGTATTACAAATAATTTACAAAAAATTACTTGAATTCATTCTATGCTTTGCCTTTGTAGATGCAATGTTTCCCAGCCTTTGTAGCTTTGATGATACACATGCAAAAAGCCATACAAAAACCTTTTAGTTTTATCTCAACTATAATTCAAAATGTCAATGTACCCAGCTCTGCCCAGACTCCCTCACTCCCATCAACTCGTTTGACTCTGTGTGATATTCTTTTTTATTATGTGCTGTGCTAATTTTATATCAGACTGATTGAAAATATGACTGAAACAATTATCTGTGTGTTTACCCAGGTAATCTTAGCTTGATTTACATTTGTTTCAAGTGAAATATTTGGTTCAAAAAACAATTACTGGATTATTGGGTTTTTGGTCATAATCTATGGATAACTTGATATAGCCAAACTTACTATTTCAAATCAGAACATCTGTATTGAAAAAGGTTTTCAAGACAGATTGTTTGTTTGATATGACTCCTATCATATCAAACATAATTTGCATAAAGTGAAGCGACACAAACTGACAGCAAAGAAGGCGATGAAAATGAGCAGACAAAATAAAACAGAAATCAAACACATTACAGTTGTCCAAAACTAAGTGAAACAATGGCATAAGTGACCTGCAAATAAATCCAAGTGTGCTTTGATGCATCTTTACCGAATTTATATAGTCTTATTCTATTGTTTTCTATCCTGTTATATTAACAACATGGTAATCCAAAATAAATAAATAAAATGCACTGACACACAGATTGTGCTATTTCAGAAAGGAAAAGAGATATGGTGCATCCAGAGATCTTCCATTGAACACTATGACTGCCCTTCTCATAACTGAGAGCCATATCCTCAGGTTACCCTGCATCAATCAAGGAGAGAGAGAGAGAAAGAGAGAGAGGGAAAGCGAGTTAAAATTATCCACCTAAAGCCAATCCTCCTCAAGCTGATCACTGAGCTGAATGGACTAACAAGCTCAGGGACTTCAAAATTACAGGCAGGTAAGAAAACTTTGTTTCTTTCTTGAAGAACTTAGTTGCTGTTTTATGTACAAAAAAAATACTTGATTGAATCAAAATATTACCCACAGCGAAAGGTTGTCATCCCAAAGAAAAAATCTGGAGATAATGCTGCCACACTCTGAGATCATTTCCATTTGTTTAGATTATCTGAAGTTTAAAGGAAAAGCATATAGTAGTTATCCAATAGTTTTCTTGTGATTTAATGGTTTACAAAGAATCCTAGGTCAGAATAACTAGACTTGATAATCAAGTTCATAGTTTTCATGTATTGAACTCTGTAGGACTGTCAATCCTAGTTTTTTGAAGGAAAGGGAATCCAGCCAGTTTGGAGGAACAAATGGCATATTTTTTTCTGTTAGTCTTGCAATCCAAACACAATATGTATTCTTTCAAGCATGTTAACAAGCTAGGATATCTAAGCTATAAATGTGTATATATACAGTGATGATTAGTAAAAGTAACTCTTTTCACTATGGTGAAAAGAGTTGAGCTAAAAAAAAAAAAGCATTGCTGAATGTCTCACCAATGTGTTGGATTAATTCATATCAGTATTCCTTTTAATTGCAACAATATTTAGTAATTTGGTCATTCCGAATTTTTTAAAATTATTTCTTACAAATTTTTTTGACCAACATCTGCTGATATGCTAATAAATTATAGGAAATTGATAATAAACAACATTTTGGTACGTTATTAAATTCTATGATTTTCTTGAAAGAATACCTCTATCCTTCGTTTTGTAATAGTTTGATTAGTTTGAGGTCATGTGCTGCAAATTGCTCATGACCTCAAATAACTGGATAAATATAGAATTATATAAACTTGTGATTTTTTTGTTTACGGCCTTAAATCTCCCAATATACAGTTAATAAATTGACAATTGTAAATTTTATTGGTACTGGATTTTTTTTCACACAAAATAATGCAGTACCTGCAATCACTCGTTTGCTGGCTTATTTTTTCTTATGTAAAATTGATTTGCTTATGTTAAAAATAAAAAATGATGCACAGAAAAGTTGAGATAATCAAGATTTTAATGTATTTGTTATTCTTTGAGAATATGACTGTGATTTTAATTGACATATTTGATTTGTGATGTTAAACTTGAGTGTTTGATGTTTTGGGTTACTCAAGAAAAGTGATGTTTTTGCTAGTTTTAAATAAACAATAACAAGATATGCTTAAAACATAATTCACAATTCTTGCAAGGGAAGCACAATGCCAAAAAGGACACTTGGTGTAAAATTACAGTAAAAAGACATCAAATTAATTAAATTTTTACCATGTATTTATTTTAAATATCAATACATAAAGCAGAGCCAACGAGACATTATGTATTTAATTTTTTAAGTTTGATCTAATTAGAGCCCTTGAGTTCTTGGGTCAGTGCATCGCTGATGAGGTTGAAGCCACGTGCAGCACTGGGACTTTAACTTGACTCTTCTTCACGGGGTGGAGACAGATTAAAAAAGCCAAGCAAATTGTAAGGATGATCCAGTCCCTTTTCAGGTGTGAAGTGCACCTGCTGACTCGCGTGAGAAGCCAGCTCTCGTAAAATCAAATAGGCAAATAACAGAGAAAACATCATCAATTGAATTGAGTCATTTCTCCTCAACACTTAATCACTGTTAACCATTTTTCATGTCATTTGCCTTAAATCCAAGATTGTTCACAAACTAACAAGATCAAAAATCAAAGCACAGTTCACAGTGATGTCAAATGTGACAACTATTAATATATAAATATAGTTTTGCAACAAATGGAAATTTCTGATTTGTTGGAACTGATGTTGAAACAACAAATATCTTTATTACAAACTTAATTATTAATGGCTATTTAGATTCTTTTTTAGACTTCTGAAAAAAGCCTGAAAGAGAAATATTTGTACTCTGTTGCTAGAAACCTTGCATACCATTTTCTATTGAGTGGGCCCAAGCCCTTTCACGGTTTAGTATTTGAAGATTTGTGGATTATTTCATGGGGCACATTGAAAATTCTCAAAACAAATGGAAGCGTGGGAAACTAAAATACTTAGACACAATCCTACTTGACACACAATTGGCTGACATTTTTGTGACACATCCAATACAGTTCCCTTGTCGCTGATTGGTGGTACCCCCAACCACAGAAGTAAGTAAGCATTTTAGAAGGAGTTTCTAGTATTTGAGGATTTTAGCAATTCACACGCCTATGAATAGTGTGTGTCCACTGTTTTGGTGATGTGCTACATTTGTCACAAAGTATTTCAATCCACTTAAAGATTACTCAAAAAAGTGGTGCTTTTACCAGTTTTTAATTTTTCCACCAAGTAAGACCTAATTTTTGAAGGTCAACACTGCCTAAATGTCAACTCTATTAATTTCATAACCTCTGATTCCTTCAGTATGGTACAAAGATTGTGTTGACTATAAATAAAACTTTCAGCCTTTGTGAAGGCTTACCTAAATGCCCGGTTCTACTTTGATAACTTTACGGGGCAAATAGTCGCAGAAAAACGACTCAAAAATGCTGATCATGCAGTTAGGACACAAGTTACAAACCTAACAATTTATTGAACATATGCAAATATATGGATCATGGTTCTGTTTGGGCAAATGAAAACACACATTGTGAAAGGATTACCATTCTATGTTGTTGAGGCTTCAAAAATTTGGATGTTATAAAATTCTTTCTTATTTTTAAAGTGAGGGTTATTGAGGTATCAGCCTCTGAAGAGTCGTCATATGTTGCTCAGAAAAATAAAGTAGAGTTTTATTTTAAACGGATAATTTCAACTTTTTTTACTAGATTCCAACTTTAAGAGCAGGTATATTTTCACATACCAAACCATCTGTTTTCTTTTTAGATATAAAGAGAAAACATTTGCATTGGTACAATATTATATATGACAACAATTCATTACCGTATGAATTAGCTTTCAAGTTACTCTAAATTAGAAGAAAATCTTTTACAAACGTAATGGCAAAAAATGTCAATAGTTATTTTTATTTAGGTAAAAAACTAGAAAAATGTTTAAACTGAAATAGCTAATTTCAGAAAAAAGAAATTTACAAATGAAGTTGAAAGAACAAAAAAGTTTTGAGCACCACCAGTAGTGGTTATATTTGCTGTTGCCTATCAAGATGAGGTGTAACTTATGTTCCTGTTAAAATTAACCATGCAGCCAGGGAACGTAATGGGGCGGGTTGAATCGTGCAAAGCACGAGGTCAAAGCCTGACCAGAAGAGGCAAAGCGTCTTTAAGCCTCAGACAGGTCAGAACCCTGTGTACATGTACATTTATAAAGCAACTGGGTAGTCTAGAGATGTCTTGAAAAGCTAAACTGGCACACAGAATGACACAGTATGTCAACAACTTCTAAGAAATCTTTCCTAAAGCTGTGTAAAGAACTTTCTTTAACTTTACAATAAAATGCATATTTCAATCTATTCCTGAGTCTGGTTAATCATAAGTTCTAAACATGTTTCATACATACAAGTGTGATAATGAAATAACACTTTCAAAGTTGACCATCATTTGAAAATCTCAAAAGAAATATGTTAGGAGCTTTGTGATCACTTATGAAGAGACATGCAGAAAAGATATACCTAGTGTTCACAAGACAGAACACTAGTCTGTTTGTTTTTTATGTGTCTTTTTTGGATATTATCACAAAAAAATGACAGTTGGGCCTGGGAGGCAATCTATTGTTTTCCTCCAGCTGTTGTTGAGGGAAATGTGGGTTGCATTCAAATCACCAGATATTTAAAACATGACTTTTATGAAAGTCATGGAATGTTTTCTGAAAGAAATATTTCTAGTGTTTTGTGACAAATATACTTTGTTTTCTGCACTTAAACCAAACACTGTTCTAGCTTGTCATACTATTATTGATAATTTTACCTCTTTGACACTGAAGGGGTATTTGTTTTGAAATTTGATGAGTTTGTTTTTTGTAATTTTTTTTTTTTTTTTTTTGCAGTAGCATTGTGTTTTATTGTATTTTTGGGAAGAAAAAGAAACAGATCTTTGCTTGTAGGGCATCCATGTGCTGCCACGTGTCATTGAGAAGTATCATGTCTTTAAAGCTCCTCTAATGTTGTCTTTAAGTATGGCTTGTTGTCAGGTTAAGTTCCTCATGTTGTTGCTAAATCTTTTTATCACCCACTCAAAGGTAGCCAATCTACTGTCTGAAGAGAAAAAAAAGATGTCATATCTTTCTGGGTCAAACTAGAAGTTGCTTATTGTGATTTCATATGCAGCAAAGTACATAAAAGCAGCAGGAGTTCAATAAGAAATCCATGTGACTCTTTGGACTGCAATTTCCCTCACCAGCGTGCGTATCCATGGTAACCTATTGCAATATTGTCTGGTGATGCTATTGCCATCTCAGATTTTGGCTCAGAGTTGTACCTCAAATTCAGGACAGACAGCCCAGGCACCAGGTCTACCATTTTGTTGCCTCTATGAAAGGATGTTGGCTGCTAGTTCCACTGCAACATAATTTCAGATTTTGCTATGGAGCCAGTCGAAAAGGAAGATGCAGCAATCTCTTACTTAGGGATGTATATGAACATGACACATGTATACTTGCAGAGACAAATTATCTACCCTGTTATCCAAAGGATGATCAATAAAAAGCCATGTTGTAATATTTCTATGCAGGTCAGTTCTAAGCACTGTATGACTAACAGCTTTGTTCAACATTTAAGCTTTAGCTGAAGCAATAGTGGCCCCGGCTTTTCTTGAGTGTTCTGTTATTGAAAGTTTATTCATTTATTTTTAAGTAATTTGATGACTATTTGATGTCACAGAAAAAATACTTTTTTACTGCTCATATACTACTACCAAAACTTTAAGCTAACATCTGTTCAAACGTAAATTAACACAGTAGCGTAGCAAAATAACTGGAATTAGTCTGTTTATATTTCAAAGCCTTTTTTTTCAAAGTCACAGAAAGGGCACTACAGGAGACTCAAATGTCCATGGTCTCAGTGGGTGTTTAAACTGATGATTGGCTATAAGGATAAGGAGCTTAAAAGGAACAACAGCTTATGTGTTCTGAAACCTTTTTTCTTGGCTTTGCATCACAGTCTTTGGCAAGCCTCACAAACATCCTTAAGTTGTTTTAGAAATGAAAACATTCACTTTTGTTCCACTTCTATGAATTTAGTAGAACTCATTCAAATTGTGCTTTTAATACCTTAAAGTTATTTTCTTCTTAAATTAGGCATAAAACAGTCCCATTTGCAAAACTGTTTAAGAAATTGAAATATTTTACTTTTGGTGTTTGTCACTTCAAGTTTTCTTTCCCCTCTAAGTTAAGCAAAATATATATTTCAAAAACACTATTTGTGGAAAATAGGTAAGTCTCAAGGTTTAGAAGAAATCTATTAGTCAAAAACTTATATTTCTATGGAGCTCAAACTAGATGTTAACACAAATTTCAACAGAAATTGAATACAGCACTATAATGGTTGTAAATTTGTACATGACATTTAGAAGAGACAATAAAAGGAATTGTGATTGTAGATTCTCAGTGCATATAAATTTGGTTTATACTGTTTCTTTAAGACTCGACAGATGTTATGATTGTTTAGTGGGATCTCTGTTGGTAATAAGGTAAAGTCATCATTTATGAAATGAAGAACATATTTCAACAAAGGATCTAACAAAGTTTAGCAGTTTGCATCAATTAATGATTTTGTTTCAATATGCTTCCATTTGCCCAGAGTGTTTTTTTTTCTTACTGCGTTCTCTGTCTGTGCAACAGGAAATGTTACTCCAGGATCTGATGGATGTTTAGAAGCTGAAGTTAAATGGATTACACTGAGCTGCCAAGCACAGGAAGTCATAGGAGCCAAGACTGATCACTTCCCTGGCACTGGCCCAACACCACGTCCTCGAGTGGGAGGACGAACCTTTCACGATACATCAGCCAAGTTCTCACAGCCTGTTGTTTGCCATGAAGCCAAGAAACTTTGTCTGATTTGAACAGGTTAGCTTAAGGGCGAAAAGATAAACAGTTTGGCAGCGACCTTTGTTCATTTCTGGATTACTTCCTTGCTCTCTTGGCATTTGTGTTACTTATCTTTTTTTTGTCATCCAAGAGGAAATTATGTCTCAAGTAAATTTGTTGAAATGATATGCTACAAAACACTTACATTCAACACAAATGACATTCATTCATGGTGTTCTTCAAAGTAAAGCTAATTCTTGGGGAAACGGTCATTTATCAAGGGACTACATTCATTCCAACAAACCATGGCCAGAGACAACAGCCTTCTGAGCCTCATGCCTTCACCTGTGAGGTATGGGCAAAGGTGTGGACCACCCCTGGGTTTAATCCTGCCTCTTTCTCCCCTACATTCTCTGATTTTTTTTTACTTTTTGTCATGTGCTGCTGCTGTGGGCACCATAGAATATGACTATGGAATTAGTCCCAAATTTGTCTGTACTCCCGTTCCCCCAGAAGCAGATCCCAGCTGTTATTCACCACCTTCTGTGCCCCATGGACCAAGTAGTAGCAGTCATGGGAATGACCACAGCACTGGCAATCATCGGGGAATAATGTCAGATGAGGCAAAAGCTACCATTTTGCACCTTCGTGAGAGCCTTGTAAGGCAGAAGGAAACGATCCTGGACCAGAGGGAGACCATCAGAGAACTGACTGCCAAACTCACATTGTGTGAAGGGTTTGGCGGTCATCACAGTATTGGTCATCACGAAAGCCACCATGGTTACAATGACAATCATCATGACACTCACCATAGCAGCCATCAGGACAATCATAACAGCCACCATGGTGAGCACCAAGGACATCATGGCAGCCATCATGGGCCATCATCACTGCACCATGGGCCCTCAGCACATCATGGCAGTGATCATCACTCCTCCCATGGCAGCCACAGGTCAGACCTCCACCACCAAAAGGGCTCGTCATATAGCATACACAGCTCTTTTTCGCCAGAACAGACTGGAAAGACGCTACAGACATTAAAAGAGAGGCTGGAGAACTTGCAGGTGAGTGAAGCAAAATGAATTTCAGACATTTTCAATGTTCACATTGACCTTAATTCTAAATTGTTACCAAAATGTTGCTAATAGGTTGCCATGTCATGGTTTTGAAGTGTTAGAAACTGAAACTTTTGTTTGTTTTTTTTGGGATATTTATGTTGGCGTAGCTATGCAAAGTGCTTAAGTTTATCATGCATGCACAAGGATACTGTAAACATAAATTGTTTACAGAAAAGAACCTCACTGGGAGTCAAACCAGAGGCCTTCTTGTGGGAATCCAACAATGCTACTAATCTTTCCAACTGTGTAGTATCAACAAACATGCACATTGTTTCTCATCTTGGAGTTCTGTGGGGGCGTTTTGACACCTGTGTTTTGTTTACATTGGTCCAAATCAATTTATTTTAATTTTCGCCTTTTTCTTGTGGTTTGATTTCTTGAAATCTTGAAAGTTGCAAAGGGATTTGGTATTAGCAGAAAAGACTTGCGGCCTTTGTTTGTTTACCCTCCCACATCCAACAATGCAATGCATACCTGGATACAGGAAGGCATTTGAATCGAGTTTGTAACATGCCTCTGGTACCTGAGTTGCATTGAGGTTGGATAGGACACTGTAAACAAATCTCTCTGGATTTCATTTGTAATCGTACTGAGACTATACCTTCCCAACAGTCGTGATACATTACACACCCTGGTGCAATTGCTGTGTTCATATCCAAGTAAACAAACAAAACCAAAGGGGGGAATGAACCAAAGTTTGTTTTAATGAGGCACCAACTCCAGTCCTCAAGCACTTGTGGCCTCCCATTTTTAGATGTCTCTATTCCAACACAACTGATGAGAATGGATCAGTTGTACCTGAGCATGGTCCAAAGTTGTGCAGAGGCCTGCTAATGAACCATTATTTGATTCACGTGTGTTGAATCAAACAAAAGAACTAAAACATGCAGCATACTCACTCTTGAGGACAAACATTGGACACCACCATTTTAAATGGACCAAACACTTAAGGTATAACAACATCAGAAGTGTCAATGGGGCATTTCTTGCTACCTGCATTCCAACCAGAGTAAAGGAAAAATACATTTAAAATGTCAACAACCTGTGATGGACTGGGAGCCTTTCTGGGGTGTCTCGTGATTTTGTGAAAGTTGGGATAGCCTACAGGTAATGATGAATCAGAACATAAATTAGGAACAACAATTGTGCAGATGAAACAATATACAACTGCACAGATTTTAAAAGCAGTTTTACAATTATTGCAGTTTTTTAAAGTAGATCTTTAAGTGTTAACCAGTCTCTCCTCAGTTTATTTGGTAACATTTTTATTTTAAGCATACTTCAAGTGAATGAGTTATAAAGGTAATTTAATAGAATATATAATATCTTTTTTCTTTAGAAAACAATCAAAATGTGAGTAAATGTTATCTTCCCAATTCAGAAAATAGGCACAAAGACATATTTGCTCCTAGTCAAAGCAAATCTGTCTTTTAGAGACCTGTCACCTGACACAGAAATAGGTCCCAGTTGCTCCGATCTACTGGCGTTGTTGGGCAGGACGGCTTATGAAAGTAGAGCATGATGATATGGGGAACGTTTTACCTTTAACTTCATCTTGGTCATTCACACAACTCATCCACATAATTGTGCCTGTTTTCATGTATGTGAAAAGCATCATTTAGTGGGCAGTTGGTCCCAGACTATGCTTAGAGAAATCTCATTCAATCTCCCTTATAGGTGCTAGTCAAAACATAATCACTGCCAGGATTTATCCTGTGTCACTCCCTCCTCTAACAAGATGTCTACACCACTGGCCCCTGGTCATGCACTGAAGGGCGCTAGCCTGCCTCACCTTCAATTACCTTCATCCCTCTTGATAAGGCTACTAAACTGTGGCGTGTGTTGGCAGGAAACAAAGCCGGATTTGCCGGTGAGGAAGATGAGAACAAGCAAGGGGAAGAGGGAATGAAAGCTAATAAAGGCATGGGTTGAAAGTGCTTTGAAATATAAAAAATATCTTCCTAAACCTTATTTTTAATACTACTCCATTAAGATATTATTGCAATAGAAATAAAAATGCTATTTAAAACTTGATTTTATTGTTTAGATTAAGATTATTAATACTGAGGTATTAGATGATATTTAAACTGCTAGAGCAGTTTATGATACTATTTATATTTTTATCTCCAGGCAAGAAACTCCTCCAGTTCCTACTCAAGCTCCCTGAGAGAACTCCTCCAGCGAAAGATCAATGCTCTAGAAGAACAGCTACACAGTTACTACAGAGATCACCATAATGACCACAATGCTGATCACCATGATGACTCACATAATGATAACCACAGCGGCAGCCACCATGATGACCACCATTCTACTCACCATGGTGGCCATCCTGACGATAGCCACCATGATAGCCACCATGATAGCCACCATAGCAGTGGTCACCATGAAGACCATCACAGCAGCCCCCATGGTAGCCATAGATACAATCATCACAGCCACCATCATAGTCGCCATCATGACCCCCACTATGGCTGGCATCATGGTCATCACTATGGTCACCATGAAGACCATCACAGCAGCCACCACAATGACCATCATAGCCATCATGGCCACCATGATTCTCTCCATGGACCTGGACATCATGATGACCACCATGATGACCACCATGATGACCACCATGGCACTGAGGACCATGAGCACAATCATGAAGGGGAGCACCCACCCAGGCGCCTTCCTTACACTAGCAAGGAAACAAGTCTGCGGGGCTCTGGACACAGCAAGCTGGAAACAGTTCTCAGCCAACTACATCACAATGACCATGGTAAGCACAGTTCTGAACTAAACATTTATATGCATCAGTTTCTATTGGTATTTAGGTATTTTAGATTATTCATCAACATTACATCTTCACATAAATACTCAAATATCATGCAGGTTACCTTTAACTCTATATTTAACAAAAATTGTATAATACATAATGTTTCCATTTGTTACTGTTCTGGTTTCCGTTTGAGCCACTCATTTGTGTTGAAATGTGGCAGATTAGAACTCCCAATAAAACGAAATAACTTTACGAGACCTTGTGGTAATAGGTATTATTCAGTGAAGTCTTTGAAGTAGTGAAAAAGTATGAAACAGTTGAAATGACTGCCTTCATCTCCAACTTCTGACATGCCTCCCATCCTAAACTGCCCTCTTACAGGGATTGGCATTCACCAATACCTGTATATTTATTCCTATGTTTCCTCAGTCCCTTGTGGAGTTGTCAGCAAATTATATTAGCATGTGGGAGTTACACAAGTAAGCACTGGGTACTATTAGTCAGTGTTGACAGGTATCCTAACCCTCGTCCCCACAGCACACACTGCCGTACATGTTTTAGATGTTTTGCTGCTTCATGAAACCTGATTTTAATTGATGGCTGATTAACAGGTTTTGTGAACTGCAATCATCTGAATTGTGTGTTTTAAGGGAAACATGTAAAACATGCTAACAAAGTGCCTTAAGGACCAGAGTTGAGAAACACTGGTATAACACCTTAAATTCTGGTTTACTTCTTAAACCTTACACTTTAAGCTAATAGCCCTGCTTTTGTCAATTAGCTCCAGCTACTTTTGTCGTTTTATATGGATGTTTTATTCCTAATTTTATTTGTTTACATTTTATAAATTGTCACCAGTCATGACTTGGATTAAATTATACACAAGAAGAGATAGACATAATCTATTTCTACTTATGACTATGTTTAATGTGCCTCCTAAGTTGTCTCAGTTCATGTTTAGTGTACAGTTTACTAAAACAAGTATTCAACTTTTGTAGTTAACAAAAAACAACAACAGTGAGAACTAAGTTAAAAGTGTTGGCTTGAAAAAGAGTTCCACTACAAATCTCTAGCCTGCTAATGGCCAAAGGGTTTTTTTTATGTGAGAAAAGATCAGAGCTATGTTTGATCTTTAGTTTTATTGGAATTAATCCAGTCTTTTCTCCCAATCTTACCAGGAAACCAAAAGAAGCTTAAGAGTCCAAGTGCTTTCCTGCTTGAGTTTCCCATGAGGACCAATTACATGTATGCCAGGATGAAGCGATCAGTGGTCAATGAGATCTTTGCCCTGACCATCTGTCTGTGGCTGAAGCCAGGGGAAGGTTCTGGCCTCGGAACACCCATTTCCTACGCCGTGCCTGGGCAAGCCAATGAGCTGGTGCTAATGGAATGGGGCAGCAACCCAATGGAGCTGCTCATTAATGACAAGGTGTTGTAACATAGTCACATGTACAAAAACATCTACCATCAGATATGGCAAAAACTGAATGTGGTTTAAGCACACATAAGCATTTAACTGAAAGCTTATATGAAGTCATGCTTTCTTATAGACGTGTCCATGCATAATTTTAAAAAATTATAGTAAATGTACAAAAATATATATTTTTACAATATATCTTATTATAAAATAAATTGCCAGTTGAAGAAAGTGGACAACAAGGTCAACTTCTCAAAGAAACATTCCTGTACTACTTTTCCCGACAGTCAAACATGTTTAATTGATTTACCGAAATGTTTCCCATTCCTCATAGAATTCTTCAATATTGATCTAAACAATAACATCAACTTATTTACTTCAGGTATTCTTTATGCTGTATTTTAAAAAATGCATAGGCTCTTTTGGATTTACCTAGGAAGAGAGGTTTGTAAATCTATTTTGTTTCTCCAGGAAATTGGTTGTGGATGTCTAGGTTTGCCTGACACTAACCCCCATACAAATGAATGACCTACTAAGATTTCATTATACTACTAATCCCCTAATCTTTTTTCTCTGAAAAGCCTTTACGTTTTTTTTTCCTTTTGAATGGAAAGTATTGGTTGACTATGTCCTTTCCTTGCCCCAGTACTGGGTGATCACAACAAACAAATAAGCAAAGCAATTAATCCTGTTATAGTCTTGTACTGACTGACCTAATTGTCTGTAGGAGAGACCAGGAAGATAAAACTATCATGTTTGTTGTCTATGAGTCACATACACAGTCATGACCAAAACAATTAATGACCCACTTAAGTCCATGAATTCAGTTAGCAAGGTTTAAAATAATTTCTCAAGTTGAGGTGATCTTTTTCAGTGTTCACATGAAAAGCTTATTGTCCAGAATATTAACCCTTTTTCCCAGTCTGCTCTTTATAGGATATTGCTGAGAGTACAGTAAGCTGACATTGACAGGTTAATTAACCAGGGTATCTGTTTAAATACTCAGTCTGTTCTTGGCTTCATTACAAATGCTGCTCATAGCCTTCTAAAGGGAGTAATAAAACAAAATTAAAATAAAAAGTCTAATGAGCAGTGCACCTTTAATTTTGACAATTTTATTTTCAGATCAGATATATATTTTCAAACACTTGAAAACTTTTTTTTATACACATGCTGTGTGTGTGATACCCTTTTTCATTTAGTTTATCTTCAGTGCACAGCAACACATGTTGAGGTCCATCGCTTGCTGATCTGTTTCATCTTCATATTATGGTATTTATGCAGAAATTTAAAACACTATTGTAAACATTAACCTATTTCTAGTTCTACACAGAAAAGTTATTTTTCCCCTATTGCTGCTAAAAGAAATAGGTGGCACTCTGGTGATCCATGGTTTTCTTAAGAGAAAAAGAAAATCCAAATAACCAAATTTATGTTTTTTATTGGC
The DNA here is from genome assembly GCF_002775205.1 of Xiphophorus maculatus. Lineage (NCBI taxonomy): Eukaryota > Metazoa > Chordata > Actinopteri > Cyprinodontiformes > Poeciliidae > Xiphophorus > Xiphophorus maculatus. Next base: position 11,130,984 of record NC_036455.1, on the reverse strand, counting down.
TAGGGAAAATAAGTGAACAAGCTTCATTTGGGTAGTTGAAGGTGTGGGGGTTCAGGGGCATGGCTTGCTGCTACATACAGCTGGAGAAAACTCTAGTCAGTCCGATACTCCCTCTGCCCTTTCATTAAAATGGCTTTAAATCACAGGAATTGGCTGAAAATGTTAATCTGCTTTGAAACTACAACTTTAAAAATGTGGCATAACTTGCTGGTGCCTACTGGAAAATCAACATAATAAAATAATTTCTCAAAAACAGTTCACCATGCCCACCAGCTGTATTGCTGTTGCGCATGGTGTCATAGTGTCCACAAATTGACCTATTTTATTCATTTATTTTATCATGTTGCATTTCAAGATGTCCACCACACTAGTAAGCATGAATGAAACTGGTAAACTGTTTGGATCAGAGTTATTGACAGGACGTAGCAGGCATTTGTGAAGACAGCAGTTTAAGTAACATGAGACAAAGTCTTCAGTTTTAGTTAAATAACAGTTTTTTTGTGTATTTTTTTTACCCCTTCCTTCTTTTCTGGTTTATAGGCGGTGACAGTACCAATAACTTTGACAGATGGAAAGTGGCATCATGTGTGCGTGACATGGTCAACACGTGACGGTGTTTGGGAGGCTTACCAGGATGGAGTGAAGAAAGGTTCTGGACAGAACCTGTCAGCCTGGAGTCCCATAAAACCAGGAGGGATATTTATGTTGGGTCAGGAACAGGTGAGCCGTTTGTTTTAAGTATTATAGAACTGTTAGTCAGTACCTCCTCTTTGGAGTTTTATTTATTTATGTGCATTCTCCTCTACACCACAGGACACAATGGGAGGTCGCTTTGACATCACTCAGTCTTTCTTGGGAGAGTTGTCAGATCTCCAGTTCTGGTCCAGAGTCTTGACAGCCAATGAGATTCACACCCAAGCAACATGTGGAGGCCACCTCGTTGGTGACGTCATGTCGTGGTCTGAAGAGCAAGTGGAACTTCATGGAGGGCTGACTGAGCTTCCTTTTGAGCCTTGTCACTAAAGAGAAACATTGAATTCTCACAGGCAAAGCAGTAGGATTATATGATTAAATGCATGTGTCAAAAATGGATGGGGAGTGGAGAAATATAATCTTTCTGCCTTCTCCACCTACGCGCTCACTTCCATGTTCTCAGCAGGACTGCTTTGAAAGCTCCCAAGAGCGCAGCGCTTTGGATTTACTGCCTGTATGGTCACGACTGCGGCTGCTCTGATGGATTCAACACACATAATTGGATTTCCTTTCAGCGGAACAGCGACAGAAGTTGCTGGATGCTATTGACGAGCTTGCTGCAATCATCACAAACATTAAAAAAAGGGTGAAAAAGAGAGTAAAAGGGACAGGAAAAATGCCTCATCAGCTCCTCAGCAGGATTGATGTTGTCACAGGATATGTTTCTTTTACAGGTCAAACCTGGCATTTTTATAGCATTACTCGATAATGTTAACTTGTATACATTATATTAGTATTTCATATTGAAAATAATGCAGGCTTTTTGAAAATAAATACAATTAAAAAGAATTAAATGGATGGGTTATGTGCTGTACCAAATTATGCATGTTGTCAACACAGAACTGAAAATGCTTTTCAATTGACCGCTGTCGAAGAGTTGTTGCGTAATAGTGAGATGGTTCGATGTCAGATGCGACATGCTATGGCTTGAAGCCACCTAACAGCATCAAAACAGGTAAACCGGCCTACAACGTGTTAGCGCTGTGAAACCAACGTCTCCTGATCAACTGGTGGCTTATGTTAGGATTTACCTGTGACATCTGACCTGATCCTGCCTATTTCCAACCAGCTCAAACCTTAAGGCAAAGGCAGACATGCAAACACATATGCAGTTGCACATGCTCAGAAAAGCTAAAGAAGTGAAAGAGTATTGCTGATCCCATGGTAGCAGCTTGTACTTTCAGTTTTTTTTTCCCTTTTTGTACATGTACATAGTATTATATGGTCTCTTTCCATTGATCAAAAATACTTTATAACTGCATTTGTTATATTGTAAATAAGTAAAAAACAAAAACATAGTACTTTCCTAATCTTTACTTATCTCTTTTTGCTTTTGAGCGTATCCTCAGTAACAAATTGTTGAAATCAGTCTAAGTTTGGCTTTAAGTCAGGCATTCTTGCTTTGACCTGTCTTTGTGTTAAAAAGGGATATTAATTACAGCATTTGAAAAAAAAATTAGCTTTAAACATCTGCTAAATCTTTATTGTATGCCAAAGTATGAAGCACTTTGAAATGTTTTTCCTGTTTTTTTCTGTGATAAATAGTGGGCCAAATGTGTGTTACACCTATTTCAAACTTTTCCTTTATTTTTGTCATTTAGACTATATACATGTGCTGCAGAGAAATGTTTGCAAGCTCTTAACTCAATATGTAGAACAATGGTAGCATCATCGTCATTAACACAAGATCTGCTTATTTTCGCCTTTGCTGTATATTCCAGCATTTTGATAGCATTTGTTTTGTTTAGTATTTGTATGTATATAACATGTTATAGTTCAAAACAGTCCCTCCCTTAAGTGTGAGCCAAAAATACATACAGATTTGTAAAACTTGAAGGAGGAATATTATGAATAATAAATGCTGGAAAATGTTTGTAAATATATACCAATTTTGAATAAAACAATTTAAAATAACATTTCTGTAATGTCTTGTAGAGAACATAGATTTAGAGTGTACCCAGGCAGTTAATGAGTCTTGGTTATGTTAGCCTCTTTTACAAAAGTACAAAATTTTATTTGGTGTTTGAAGAGTTAGTTCAAACTGAAGTGAGCTACTGCGAAGTTACTATCTGTGATAAATAAATATAAATAAAAAATAAAATAAAATTGTGGGATAATGGAAGTGGGATAGTTAGACACACTGTCTGTTTTAGCTGGCTTCAGCAGATTAAACTATTAAAACCAACAATAATGGTCATATGCATTGGCCACAACACTTTGCAGACATTGACAGTGTACAATTTCACAATAGATCAATATTATGTCTGGTGTAGTTGAAGTTAGATTAATTGCCCAGAAATGTTTGTTAGCAGTTGTATTAGCAGAAATTTAATGCATTTATGCATCAAGACACAGCAAACACAACTTGCTGTAGTTAAAGCTGAACACGGATAGAGGTAAGACTTCGAACATAGTCCCTTTTATGTTGGTTTGATTATTTTAGAGACTGCTGACTGCTTTTTAGTTATTACACACAAACATTCCTGTGATTTATTGAGAATTGTTTAAAATTGATCAAATACCCAGTGAGTTGCAACTGTGTGAAGAATGTCAAGGGAGAATGGACAGATTGGTTTGAGATGATAGAAAAACAGCAACCTTTCAGATTTTGAAGAAGATGGTCTGCAGTAGTTGAAGACTAAATTTCACTCGTACCACCTAAGAACAGGTCAGTGAAGCTATAATTTGCAAAGGCTCACCAAAGTTGAACAGTAAACAATAGGAAGAAATTAATGCCTAGTCTAATGAGCTTAGATTTCAGCTGTGGCACTCAGGTGGTATGGTCAAAGATTGACCATACAAAAAACAACATGAACATTTTGGTTATATCATGGGTTGCACCAATAGGTCTAAGTCTAAGACCATGTAAAATGAGTAATTTTCTTATCACGTAGACAGTGTGCACTCACCATATTGAAGGCCAAGTTCAAAAACAGAAAACAGAAAAAGGTGTACACGTTTTAAAGTCATAGTATGTGGTGAGCTGTTATTTAAACTATTTCTCAGCCACCATAAGGACAAAAAATATACCTTGCATCAATTCTGGAGGAAAATGACAAGTTTATTCTTGAAAAGAAATAAAACACTTTCCACAAAGCATTTCAACATCTCACCCTAATGGATTGGAGTTTAAAACTACAAATAAATGGGATCTAATACTTGGATGCATCTATCCTTCTATTTATTGTCTGTGATTGGTCTTGGTTTAAAGGGGACTGGAGTAAATCTTCAACAATCAATGATAAATTGACATTTTTCACCCTGTAGAAGTCATAAGAGCCAACCACAGGGCAACACACAGACATATAGGTAAAACACCAGTGCATACACACTATTAAAAAAATGCAATTTAGGGAAACCAACTTCACTTAACACCAGTGTTTTGGATGGTGGGAGAAAGCTGGAGTACCCAGGAAAACATGCATGCAGAGAGAGAACATTCAAGGTCCACGTGTTCTTGCTGTGAGGCAACAGTGCAAACAACTACTCCACTGTGCACCGTGCTTTGATGCAGCAATTTCAACACGAGCACCAGTAAGAACATGTCAGCCCACAATAACACAAGTACAAGAACAATCCAGGAACAAAACACAACGTAGTTAATGCATACCGATTATTGAAACATTTAGGCAATAAAATGACAGAAAACCAAGGGCAACACTAACATGTTGTTCAGTGTTAGATCTACGTATGTTTCTTTTAAGGCCATGTTTGTTGCCAGTTTAAGGGGTGTTGTGGAGACACATGAAGAAAATGTTAATAAATTAAACAAGGTATTTTAACTAAAAATTTCTTAGTATCGTTAAAGAATATCCATTTTCAATTCCTATCACAGCCACTAGAGGCTGTACATTCCTTGATATTCTCTGAAGGAAGGGGAAAATGGTGGCTTCAGTCCTGCCAGACTTATTTGACTATCACACTCACGTCTACTTTACATACAGTTGGAGAGCCATTAATTTGGTATTAATATGTGACACTGCGTCAGACTCTTGATCCTCTCTTTTGTGCTTGTTGGTAGTAGGAGCTTTTGAGCTTTTCAGAGGTGTACAAACTTTGGAAACCTAGCTTAAATAGAAAAGTTATGTTTTAATGGAGCAAAAGAGTGAAATCTAACGTGCATATGCTGAGATCAAGATGGGAGTAAGCAATGGATTAACTTTGCTGGAAGGAGAAGTGACTAAAGCCGCCCAAGGAAAAAGTAATTCAGTTTTTTTTTTTCTTTCTCTAAATGGTGTGATTGCATGATAGCCCTTTAATAGTTTTTTTTTCCAAGACACTAACGACTTTTCACATTAAGAACAGATCAAGTGCTTCAAGTGGATTGTTCCTGTACTTGAAAAGTCAGTTATTTTGCATCAAAATGTATTAAATGTGTCAAGTGGTTTTTAAAACCTCACTGTGAACTCATTGTTCATTTAGTTATTTTTTCTAATAATTTAATTTCTGAGCTTTTCCTGCTTTGAAGTTAAGGGTTGTTTTTAGTTAATCATGAAAGCTGTGTTTTTTTTTAGTAAATTATATGGAAGGAAAACATTAGTGTGCGGCCATGCTTATAGTTTCAGTTTTAGTACACATTTTAAAATGATTTTCTTTTCAAAGTTAAAGTGAGAAGATCTATGTTGATATTTCTTAGAGACAATGACACATGTTCTTATTGTAGTCTGTATCTTGTTCTATGTGTATCTTGATCTCCATTTCACTTCAATATTTCTCAAAATTCAAGTTAAAACTATGAAGATAGCTTGATTGTAGGCTAAAAATATAAAATATATTTCTGCACTGCTGAGCTGATGCTGGGAAATTTGCTCATACTTTTGTTCGGGTTTTTGTCTTTTAGCTTCATTCAGTGACCACAGACAGTTGGCTCATTACTTATCTCTGCTCTGCTTTCTGCTCACCATCGTGGTTCTGTTGCAGACTCTCTGCTGTGAGTATGCCATCTTTCATCTGCAACAGTGACTGTAATATAGAAATACAAACAGAAGAGCGTATGAGACCATCAATGTTGATCATGTAAGTCTCTAAAACCTCTCTGGAGTACAATATTAATGAAAACATTACTCTGGAAGACAAGTTTTGTTTTCGTGTTCAACTGATGTGGTTGCAAAGCATTTTGAGAGACTGTTCTGATGTTCAGCTAAGTGTGACAGCTATGCCATTTTATTTACATCAGCTTTCTATTAGTCAAAGAGGTTACCCAGTAAATTATTTTGTTAGGATTTTACATATGTAGCCCGGGAATTACTTAGCCTCACAGGACACAATAACTGGGGTCCTTAATGTGCAGTATATTTTATTTCCAGTTGAGACAGATTAAACAAAGCTGTCTTATTTCCTTACTTTTGTTCAGAAATCAGAACATATGCGTACCAAACATTAGGTAGCTACTGCTGAAATGTGGCAATCTCTAAAATAACAGAGTAAATGCACAAAAAGGAAAATACAACATATAAAAAAACAAGGAAAGAAATACGGCACTGGCCTCTGGCTGCACAAACAAAATACAGAGAGCTGCATTACACCACACTGATTTAGAGCACGTGATCGTGATATGACTTATTTTATTAACACTTACATTCCACAGTAACGTCTCAGTTCACTCTTAATACTGGAGCTCATCGATGATCAGACATCTTATCATCACGTGCAGGAAATGGCCGCCCAGCACCGCATACAGGTTCCCTGAACCATCCGTTTCACAAACACATCATCTTAATCTTAATCACATTAAACTACTGACTGCTTATCGCATAAATGAGAATGTACCGACATATTTCAACAAGTGATGTATATATTTACCGATTTTCTGCCAAATCTGTCTCCCGCAGATGAAACACTTACAGTTCACATCCACGTTCAGCACGTAGCTTAGCAACACAGGAAGACAACAAGATGCATTTCCTGTCCCGTCTTGGGAAACAGCAATCACATTGAAACACTGCTCTCTGGTGGTCAAAATGTGCAGCACCCGAGACCAACTACCTGCACATATTTAAATATAAGGAACAAATAAAATGACATAACTCAACCAAAATAATTCAATAGCATTGTTACTGTAATATAAAAGCAAACCAACACTTTGAAACAGTACACTCATTCAACCAAACTTTACCACCCGGCTACACATATTAGAAAAATGGAAGGCAGTGCAAAGTAGAAATAGGAATCCATTGTTCTCAAAATGTTTTATAAGTAAAAGTTTCAAATGGCATTCAAGATACTTAAATTTTAAGTTAAACAGATGTTAATAAAATGTGCAAGAAACCGTTAACAGTACACTGGAGTATAAAATTGAGAAGTGAAGGACATGTTGTGATGAAACATTAAAAGAAATTTAATATTTTTATCACATACACGCATTCCTTCTAACAATCTACTAACAACAATGTAAATTCAAAAAACTCACTGTATAAAAACATGAAAAGAATTGTGTGTGATCCCACAGTGGTTCAGATTATGTTGACTTCTCAGTCTCAGTCATCTCTACAAGAAAACAAACTGCAAGAAATGACAAACAGGCTGGAGACGCTGAACCAGTCCCATCACCTCCTGTTCACCCAGTATCCTGCTCTGAACCAGTACTGTCCCATCAACAACTCTTCCACTGGTGGTGAGTTTGTGTTCAAGCTTCAAAATTCTTGAATATTCACTTTGTTGAAAAAAGAAAACTGCTGATAATGAATGAGAGGTGATTTTAAGCTGAAGTTCAGAATTAAGAATTAACTTCATGAGGGCCTAACAGACGGTCTTAGGCTAAATTAATAAAACTGCCAAACTGTAAAGTTGGACAAAGTGTGTTTTCTTAGATGTCCTTGCAAATTCTTCAAGCTCTTTTTTGATTTTCATTAAAAAATGTCCAGGTATTGGGAGTTAAAACAAATGGTAACAGTGGCTGATGTTGACATCACCAACCTCAAGTGTGATTTTCATATTTTGGTAAAGCGTAGTACTCCCTGTTCCACTGCAGATTAACCAACCCAGATTATGTTTTTGCACAAACTGTTTTATCAAGTCATAATTTGTATAGTCATGGCAGGATAGCCAACAGACAGAACAAGAATTACATTTTAAAGGGTATTACTTTCAGTCAAAAGACACATGTTGGTAAATTTTAAAGATTACTTTACTCATTATTCACATTTGTTTATGAGAAATATGAATAATTCCAGGCTTACTTGTACACAATATAGATTACATTTGAGCAGACTACAAATATAACACTGTAAATTACTTATTTGTCCATTAATAATAAAAATTTAAATGATTTTCTTTGAAGAGTTTTTCACATTTTGAAGAATTAATAGTTTTAAAAGAACATTTCATTGAGAAACTGAAAGGCGTGTCTACCTAACTTTGATGTGAACTTTAATTCTTAATATAACATGCCAAATATAAGCATAAAGGGTCAATAATTATGCCAAAGATAAAAAAGTGTAATGCTATGTTTTGTAAATGGGAATTTAAAGGACATTCTATATGGAGCAGGGGTCAAAATGAAATGATTTCACAACAGCAGTATTAGAAATCCGTGGAAAACTTCTGACAAAAAGGTTTAAAGCAGCTTATAACAATTTCTAAAGCTTTTTTTCTCTCTGGGATTTTTACCTTTCAAACAGAGAGAAAGTGCAGACCATGTTTGATTGACTGGACACTTCAAGGAGAGAAATGTTTCTACTTCAGTGAGGATAGAGCTGACTGGATCAGTAGTCAGTACCTCTGCATGTCACTGGGAGGCGCTGTGGCTACAATCAAGACAGAGGAGGAGCAGGTGATCATAGACATCTCTCCCTCTCAAAAAAAGATTTAGTTGCATTCAGTCACACATTCAGTGGAAACCATCTCGGGTCTCACAGCTTAAACATATATATCTTTACACTATATATAAACACTTATATATCTTTATAAGTGGGTTATTGGTGCTCTGTTGGCATTTTATGCATCTTCTGCACATATTTGGAGTTACTGTGCAATAAGGTGTTCCAGAGTTTATATATGCACAGGCTCTGCATGTGCATATATAGCCGTGCACATATACATGCATAGCAGCAGCAGTGAGTTTGGTTAAGAATAGCTTTACGACAACTAAAAGGAGCGGAGGAAGCTTAAGGTCATTGGAGGTTTAGTCTTTCATTAAATTTACAGCTCATGTAACACAGATTACATCTGGAATTTATTATCATAAGCCAAGTTAAAGCAGAACTACTGAAGAAAATTAATTTGACCCTGATATCAACTTTTTTCTCAGGAGTTTCTATTTAAAATGGCCCAGAGCAGGAGCCAGGGAGACTCATACTGGCTCGGTCTGAGGAGCAGCGCTGTGGACGGGACCTGGCAGTGGAGTGACGGCACCCTGCTGGAGAACAGACCACAGTGAGTGTAAAGACAGGCGGAGAGAGGCGGAGGAGTGGAAGAAGGGCATAAGAGGTTACAAGCCAGCAGCTCTTTTTAAGCTTGTGATAATTTGAGCACATGTTTAAGGACAACCTGTCAGATTACACAACTATAGAGATAAAGGATGGTAGTTTAGTTTATCATTTAATTTAAAAAGACATTGTTTCTTCCTAGCAAACAGTTGAAAGTTCTAGGTTTCATCAGATTCTAGATATTTTACTGTCATTCCGAATATTCACTATAGGTGCATACATGAACAAAATTCCATTAAAGCACAACACTTAAAATATATAAAAACTAAGCTGAACAGAGGATAGCAGAGAGAAAAGTAATGGTGTACATACAATGGCAATACAGCAGGCATTGCAGATTGCAACTGGATTGTTGCATTGAATTGTTACACAGAAATTATTAACCCTGGTTGTCGACATCCTAACAACAAAACTATAAACTTTTACAGTAAAGAAATCTTTTGGTTTGAGGTATGGAGATGTTGCATCTGCTGGCTATTCTGCATTTCATGCTGCAACACCAGGGACTGATCCTGAAGTAGATGTGTACAATCTCTGACACTTTTAACCACATGCAACAAGCAGTTCCAGCCCCGCAAGTCCTTAATAGAAGGAGGAGGAGTCTCTGTAATTTCCTCTTCTGTCCTCCCCACGCTCTCAGGAGCCTTCCAGCTTGCAGCTGTGCTGCTGACAGACCATACAGAAATCCCCCTTCGATATGCTCTCTATGGGGCATCGATAGAATGCGCTGAGGTTGTTGGTTGGCAGGTGAATCTTCTTGATTCATTGCAGGAAGTGAAGACTCTGTTGAGCTCATTTCATCAGAGATGTAATGTTCTGGAGTCCAGGATAGATTATTTATTTGACCTCCCAGGAACTTTAAAAAATGAGAAGGATTTTGGGGGCACATTTTTTGTTACATTATTGAAGTAAATATTATGATTTGTTTGTCTTCTGGTGGATTTAAATATAACTACCTGCAGCACATTCTTTTTAATTGATTGTGTTCTAGCCCATAGATGAAAAAATATGAATTATTCATAGTCATAATCTGCATGTGCAATATGAACAAAATTCAAACATCTGTTTCATCCAGAAAAAGCCTAATTATACTTGCATCTCAGCAAACATAACTAACATCTTGGGTGATAGAAGATACTAGCAAACTACCTTAGCAACAATATGAGTGAAATATGCTGAAGTAGAGATGGATAATGGTGCATTAGGATTTATATTATTTTTATCTTGTCTCTGCAGGTTTTGGGAACATGAGCCAGACGTCACAGGAGAGAGGAAGGAGCTCTGTGGTCGACTCACACCAGGAGACAATTACAGGAAGAGCTGGTTCACCTCCAGCTGTTCTGGTCAGCTGAGGAGAATCTGCGAGCGCAGACAAGCTTCCCTACAATGACCAGAGTCAACGGCTTTCTTTTATTATTATTATTATTATATATTTTTTAATTTCCCTCCTAAATCTTTTCTCTTGTATATTAAGGTGGTTTAATATAGAAAATATGATATTAGGGATCAGTCATATTGTCTCACATTTTCTGTCACTGTATAAAGATGTAGAAATTCCCTAGAAGCTAGAAGCAAATATTAGGATCATGTTTACAGGACTAATTAGAGAACAGTGACTTTTTTTCAAAGATGTTTTTTGTTACTCATTTTGAGCACTTGTTTAAACCCTACTTATGCTTTCTACTTTTATTTTTTTTAATGGTGGATTTTATTTGTAATTGGTCCTCAAAGTTTTATTTTTCTATCTTTATGATTTTCATAGTTTAGTAATTTCATTCTTCATTTTGTATCTCTGAATTGTATTTTTTGGCTGAAGAAAATATTGCAAATAAAATTTTAAAAATATTACTGCCATAGAATATCAAAGGCTCTTTTAAATTTAAATTGACATCAACTACATTGTAATCTAAACAAATAAAATGGATTCTTTTTGATTTGTTGTTTGAAATTATGGCGTGTTTGTGAAACTATTAGTTTCTATATGATTAAAATAAGTGTTAATAAATTGGTAAATCAATTTTTTAACTTAAACTGTCTATCTTCAATACTCTATCAAACATTTATTTTATTTGTATGTGTACAAATATGTCTATGTGTACATTCTCTGTTTGTCCAGTAGATGGCACTGCTGCACTGAGAAGTACTTCTTACAGACTCCGTTTCCCAGCATGCTTTATGAGTGACTACGGTTGCTGAGCAGAAAGAACAAGCGCGGATTAGAGCTGAGATTATTTGAGAAGGTATTGTAAATGTATTTTTTCTAAAGAAAAACAATTTAGAATTAACTTTGTTATTTAGAAATACCACCAGCGAATGAATTTAACTATATAAAAATGTGTTTTTCGTGTAAATGCTATTAAGAACGTGAAATACTATAATTTACTTGTTTGAAGAGATTAGTGACCGCTGGTGACCAGGTTTAACCATAATTTACTAAATTTATCTCGTAGACCAAAAGTAATGGGCAGGTTTAGAATCCGGTGGACTGTCTTTAGCAATTTTGTTCCACTGTTTTTTAAAAAGTCACTTAAATAATCACACAGTTTTATATAAGTTACAAAATGTGTCAATTTCTCTGCAAAGACATATACATATAATACCAGTATTACTTTCAGAGGGCAATATAAATCTCAGTTTCTTGTACGTAAAGGATTTTAAGATCAGATTATACAATTTATAACACTCAAATGCATATAATACAATTTTAAACATATCTTAATCTGTATTATTTTCGATTATTTCTCTTTCTCCATTAGTGTTTTGTTTGCTTTGTCTTTTGTCTATAAATTGAAAAACTGAGAACTGTGGTAAACCCATCTTTTTAAATGTTGACACATTTTTAAATGGATTCACAATAAAAGTATTTAATACACTCCGTTACTCAGAACTTTAACCTCGAATGTTGACTTTATCTTAACATTCGAGCTATGGAAAGTTATTTCTGAAAATCATTGTCTTCAGTGCTATGCTGTGTCCTGTGTAGAGTGCACATTGGCCAATAGTGTGATGCCATTCGGTCAAATACTGTAAATTAGTTCATAGTGGAAATAAGATGCATTAATAATCTGGCAAATAAGTTCATAGGTAGAAAATTGTATGACTAAATTAAATTCATGATAAGAATGGTTAATAAAATGTGGGATTTGAAATTTAAACAGAGTGGAATATCTGTATTACAAACTATCTTTGTCATTTTTGCGGATACGTGACCGAGTGAGCGCTCTTAGCAGCAAACTGAATTTCTCCGGTAACCTTGGCAACAAGAATTTAGGCGGGGAAGGGAAAGTAAACGGCTAGTGAACACCGAGAGTGCACTTTATACGCTTTGTACATTACAAAACTTTCGCTTTTGTAAGTATTTCTGTGTTTGAAAGACACGTGGGCTTGTAATGTTTTTTCTTTGGTTGATAAAATATAGAACAGTGTACATCATTTTTGAGTGTAGCGATGCGATACGTAAACTTGCTAGCAATGTAGTTTTTCTGTTATACTTCAGTTAAAAAACAGTTTGAGTGCATCACTAAAATGAGTGTATTAGCTAGTAACGTATTTTTGCTTCTGTTACATTACAGTTACAAAAACGTTTTGAGTGTAGCATAAAGATTTGTATTAACTTCTAATGTAGCTAAATCCATTTGTCCACAAAAATCTTAACTAAAAGATCTTCAGTTAAGAAAAGCGTGGAAGTTGTTCCTTGACAAGGTCACGTGTTGCGAAGACGGCACAAAAACACCTACGTTAATTTCATTCATTCATTTTAGGTCAAAATTGGTTTGATTTGATTTCAATCTGAAAAATAAGTAGGTTTACGTAATTATTGTTTGACATTAAGAGCTTACCCCATATGCCAGAAATTCTCTTCCTAATTTGCATTGATTGCATTTTGCCTGTCATGTAATCCAGATACATTATTGTTCTTATTATCATGCTGTTGAACTTGTGTTGATATCCAGAAGCTGAAAATGTCTGTCAATTTTGAAGAGAAGATTAAGAAATACAGGACAGCTCCTTTTGATGCCCGGTTCCCCAACACCAACCAGACCCGGAACTGCTACCAGAACTACTTGGGTAAACAAGACAGTGTGCTTTGTTTTATTAGATCCATTTAGGATCACTAGCATGTTTTCTCAGGTAATTTCTGGTTTTATTCTGTGATAGGATTACATATTTTTTAAAGAATGGAAAAAAAAACAAGCTTTAGTTCAATGTGTTAATGTCTCTTCCAGTTTACACTTGGAATTTACACTTTTGGGTAACAGTATATAAAACTAGATATCCCAGGTGTAGTATAAGCAGCCACTATTTGTATTATAATTTAAGTCATTTTAGCGCATACAAAGTATTTGATAAAATAAAAAAAAAAACACGCAAGATAAAAATGTAACTTTTTGATGTTAAAAAGAAAATAATATGTGTCACTTCTTATAATATTGGAGGGAAATCCTGCCTCAAGTCAAGATACAGCTCACAGAAATGAAGGTTACATAATCTGTTATATTTCTGGGGCAGAGATGCTCTACAAAGGAGAGGAGAGAAGGAGCTGTTGGAGCATGAATAAAATGCTGGCTCCATTTTAGACTGATAGTAAAGCTTCTTCAATGAAACCTTTGAAAGCAGCTAAATGCTCCCTGATGAGACCTGGTGCTGTTTTACTGTCACTTTCAACACATGTATGACCTGTAGTTTGCATTCTGGACTTTCAGTCACAGAAAATTTTACCAATGATACTTTTTTTTTTTTACAAATAATACCAATAATAAAACTTTAGCATTTCTGTTTAATAACTACCCATAACATAACTGATAAGAAATAAATAATCTTCTCTCTGCAGAACAAATGGCATATTACAATTTCATACATTTTTCTGACATTTTTTGAAGCTTTTTTGGGTTTTGTGACATCTTTTGTGCAAAATTTTAAATATATGTAGGACATCATTTGTGTATCCATGCTAACGCAGTTTTTTCAGATCAAAAATGTTTCAGATTGTGCAAAATTTATTGAGTCATATATTGTAGTTTTAGCATAGGACTTTTAGCATACACTGTAATTAAAATTTAAGAGGTACTCAATCACGCAAATTATTACTTACTGTTACTGTTTGCCTTCTGCTTCTTAACTAAAAGTTTTTTTTTTTTTTTATTGCTTTCATATTCCCTTAACAGATTACCACAGATGCAACAAAGTTCTGTCTGCTAAAAATCAGAAGACGACTCCTTGCGAGTGGTACCGCAGGGTATACAAGAGTATCTGCCCTATGGCATGGGTATGTGTGCCATGATATGGATTAACAGAAGAAAATACAAATAGTTGTCTGTGTTAAACATTTGCAGCAACCAACTTAAAGTTATGTTACTGATCCAACAGGAATCACAGGATTTTATTTCATCTTCATAAAATTAACTGCCTGAATGTTTTTTGTTACAAGAGACATCTTTTGCAGAGTTGCATATCCCAGGCACTTTGTTCTCTTTTACCACTTGAACCTACCAAGTCAAAACAATCTGGTATATGATGTAGATGTACTTTAAATAAAATTAATGAATCCAAATTCATGATTTCAAAAGTAAATATTTTTGGACTTTTTTTCTCCTTTCAATGTGATATTGTCAACTGTTTGTATTTTGATTACCTCATCTGGTTTCCTTTACTTGTTTTACAGGTTCAGAAATGGGACGAGCAGCTGCAATCAGGGACTTTTGCTGGAAGAATTTGAAGGCAAATCGTTCATTGTTTCTTTTCTCATCCTATAAGCTTAATATGAAGCATTCCCATATTTTTGAATGCAAAGCAGCTAAATAAAATACTGTTATTGTGAATATGTGTTCTCTTTCTTTGTGTATTTATTTTTTTACCTGCAGGTGCTTTGATCTGCTTTATATTCAGATTGGAAAACTATTAGGACAATTGATTTTTTATCCATTTTTTATTCCGTGTTATTTCAGGTTTTGTGCTTTTATTTGTAGCAAAATAAGCGGAGAAGAAAAACTAATCACTTGTAGTCAACATATGTGAGGGTCCAGAAAAGTAAGTTATTTAAAAAAATAAGGTAACAGGTACTGGAATGAACTCAAATATATTCAATTTGTGACATGAAAAGGTTCTGAAAGCTTTAGAGATGAAGACCAAGTTTCCAAAATGCTTTATGTTTCCAAAATGAGAAAAAGTTTAACTCGAGCTAGAAATAAAATCCTGGTTATGCTATTACAACATGCATAATCTTTGTTTGGTTAGAGTCTTAAATCCACAGCCTTGCAAAGGAATTTGCACCTCTTGATTGATATATACGTATATATATTTTTTCACATAAAAAACAACAACCTTAAATTTACTGTGATTTTATATTCTGCAATACAAAGGAGCACATAAATCTGAAATAAAAAAAGTGATACATGCTTTAAAGAAAGGAAATTGGAGGGAGTTCTTTAACAGTAAGGAAGCGTGGGCACAGTTGATCTAAAGAAAAACTGAGTTAAAAGCAGCCCAGTCCTATAAGAAAACATGATAGTTTCTGCAACAAACTGGGAAGTAGTAAGGAAATTTACCTTCCACCAGACTAACAACCCTAAATATGCAGTCAGACCTACAATGGAATGATTCTAGTTACAAGCATTGCCATGTCTCGTAAAAGCAAAATGTTTTGTCCAACTGAAATTCTGTGGAAAAACCTAAAAGTATATAGATGTTTCAACCCAACTGACTTGGATCAAAACTGGTCTCAAGTGTGAAAAGTTGGAAGACTCTTATTCCAAAATACTGGAAGCTATTTTGTGCAATATATTAATTTAGGGGGTCTGAATGCAAATGTTTTCTTTTGTTTACTTTAATTAATAAACATTTTTTTGGTTTAATTTTCCTTTGAAACAAGCAGTAGAAAAATAAAAATATGAGACAAGAAATTAGTAGTTCTAGAAGGGTTTTCAACTGATTATAGCATATTTTGTTAGAAATGCTAAGATGATGACTTACTCTTTCTAAAGGGACAAATGTTTTTAAATACTGACTAAAAATGTGTAATCAATGTGTCAGAATATGTTTTACAAGCCTAACTTGGCTTGACTTTAGTACCTAAATTTCTATATCAATTTAAAAAAAAATAATCATAGCTATAAACCAAAAATGCTTTAATGAATCATTTTATAGCTGAAGCATCCTCTGAGCTGCATCACATGACAAGATGTCCCATAAAGGGGCGAGTTGCATCAGCAGCAGCGCCAAGGTCAACTTCTGGAAGCATCATGGAGGACACCGGAAAGAGAGAGTGTGAGAGAGAGAGACAGAAACGCAGAGAGAGAGGGTATACAAATACATCCTCACGACCCACTGTGACACACCCCATCCCCCCACGGGATGCGCTAGCGCCTGCTGTGACCAACTAACCGAGTAAGGCCTTCAGCCATGATTGGACGCTGAGGTCTCACAGGATACGGCGATGCTGCGCTGGAGTCATGATTTTTTTCTCGCAAAAAAGAGGGGCGGGACTACATCACGACACGCTGGCGTTGTCGGCTCTCATAGGCCGAGCCGAAACGGGAGAAATCATAGCGTGTGGTTACGTGCCTTGTTCCTCGCAGCCCCCTGCAAGGGAAGAATTGTGTGAGGCAGTGCTACCAAAAAGAGACCTGCTGCAGCCCGGAGAGGGTTTCCAGCAGTCACGACAGGTGAGTCTCCTCTGACTGAGCAGTCTAGGATAATATCGAGGATAATATTTGGGATCTTGGAAAGCCTCAGCTGGGGAAAACTCTGTTGCTTTGCCTCTATTTGACTGCAGAAGTAGGCGTTAACATCAACCATATGTTTCTTTAGCTAAAACCTACCTTTCCTAGAAGACTTTACCAGGATTTATTACGGTTTCTTTTAAGGGAGAAGAAGGCGGAGATGTTTTTGGTACCACGGACAGCGACTAACGAGGTTTTTTTCATGTTTTGCAGCTGGCGGTAAGGCAGAAGCACCACCTGACTCTTCCTCCCTCCGTTCCTCCTCCTCCTCTCTGCATCCTGCAGATTCCAAATCTTAGAAATCACCCTTGACAACCGTGAGAACATCTATAACATCTTTGGGAAGATGGAAGGCCAGGCAAGTGATTTTTTTTAACTTATTTTGTGATCCTTATTTAAATGAAGGATTTCAGGCCTTTGATTAGTATAATGTAAAATAAAACTGAGTTAAACTCAAGGAGCTCGTTGATGTCATATCTTAGTAATACGTGTCTTTCTAAACAAGTTCAGTCTCTAAGCAGATTTGTGTGGGTGGTAATGTGTGCCATAATGCTTCCATGAGTCACTCATTACTGCACATGCTGTGGATGTTGTGAGTGGAATATCAGGTATGTTTCCATGAAATAAGAGTTTATGAGTGGATATCCAATAATGCGAAAGTCTGATTTTGCTGATGAATTTAGTGATGATATTTGTGAAATATTCTTGATTCTATAAGTTGCCTTACAATGAATAAAACAGGGAGAGTTTTGAGATATAATTCACTGCTACCAGTGAATTAGCAGTGGACACATCCACTTTATCTTTGAAATATTTAACTTCTTCTTTAATCACATAACTACAGGATCTTTTTTCCCCTCACTATTAACTTTGTGCTTGTGTTTCTGCATGCACATGTGAATTCAGCATCAGCATGACTTAATCAGATCTATCCTTTGGGATTTATGGAAATGACACATGGGAAATAGAGAAAGCCGGATTCAGTAGTTTAAATATGCAATACATAGATTACAGTATTCTCTGTGAATAAGGGTCCAAAATTATTTGAAATAAATCACAGAAACAAACTACATGCAAACTGTGGCTGATATAAATACTATACTGTGACGCATACATAATAAAAGTGCAGTGACCCTCAAGGAATATTTTGTTTAAGTACCTTTTTGCTACTTTACAGCTGTATGTCCATTCTGCGCCATTCTTCTTTACTATCTAAATCACAAAGGATTTTGTCTATGCCCAAACACAATTTTGCAAATTTTGCAGCAGATCAATTCACAGTATCAGTTTGATATAGGTCTGGACTTTGACTTGACCGTTCCTCAGACATGGAATCCGACCTCTAGCAGGTTGTCTTCCAGGACTGCAATACGTTTCTGTATTTCAATCCATCCATCTTCTCTATAACTCTTATGAGCTTCCTTGGCCCTGCTGAGGCCCACAGCATGATGCAGCCATGTTTCACTGAGGGGAAGGGTGTGTTCCAGATTATGTGCAGTTTTACATGTAGGTCAAAATGTTCAGCTTTGGATTCATCTGACATCTCAATGTTCCACATGTTTTCGCCAGCATGCCACCATATAGTTGCATTGAATTTTATTTTAGGGGTATCAAAAACATTTTTTGGAAATTAGTTTTGCAAAAAATGTTTTTTTTTTTGCTTTACTGTTTTGCACTGTTTTTGATCAACTAATTGTAACGTTAGAAAAGATGAAGAAGCTGAGTATATTTTGCTGCTTTAAAAAAAGGTTTTATTCATACTGTTTTACTGCTAAAAAGATTTTCTGTAGGGTTTTCTATAAAACAAAAACTTGCACTTTGCATTGAAAACATTTATTTTGATACAGAAAGGAACAATACTTCTAAATCACAATCATCTACATCTAAATAAAATTGATTTATTAGGAGTTGAAATAGTAGCATTATTTTTTCATCTTGCATGTTTGCAGCATCCATGCTGTCCTTGATCTGCTTCTGATTATAAAATTATATATTCCATGTCCTATGTATTTACTTGTCTGATGCTAGTTCCATTATTTCTAACCACAGAAAACATAACCCTCATATACACTAGCATTGTGGTTCAATTGGTGATTTCTTGTTGATGCATTATCTCATGTAAAGCGGCTTGCTTTTGTGATTTTAACAGTATTACATGCAGCTTGCCTGTCCTTGAGAAAATGTGTCAATGCATTGACATGCTGGTCAATATCTGGCATTACAAACCAAATGTTACCAGAAGGTGTGTGTCAGAGAATAGCGTTGGGAGGGGCATGGGGCTGCCTTCGGGGACAGATGACTAATGGACAATGTAAATAAGCTGGAGCAAACATTTAAGCTTGTTAATGTTTAAGGCACACACAGATTATCAAAACTTTAGAAACTGAATATGGGAAATCACTGTTTTATTACCAAAAGTAACAAAGAAAATATTATTGACGTAAATGGTTATCTGGCTGATTAACTGTGTGTTCTTATTTAGAACACATTTTGTAGTTTTGTGCCTTTTTTCTTTCTTGGCTAAACAAGATTTAAAGGGAGGCGCCACCTGCAGCACTTTCATTAAGTAAAACAAACAGCTGTAAATTTTTAGATGTACTTATGTTTTATTGGTGTGGCAGTAAGATCATCAGCATCAGCCTTCTTTTTGTACTTCTTTTTGATTTCCTTAATGTGAGTAAGGTCTCTGATTTCTGGATTTAATGCGTCTCACCTTATTAATTTTGTGTGTGTACGTGTCCTCGCACCAAAGCCGTCACATAAAGCTGCTCTGTCGTTTCAGGAGTCTTACATGGTTTTATTTTATGAGACCTGTGTGCATATTGCCCAGTTGCAGCTAGCCGTCAATTATCCTGCGTCAATAAAGCGGCAGTTTCCAGCTTTGGGCAAGAATGTGTTGGGGGGAAGGTTGGGAAACTAATGACAAACAAACAGATTTAATTTATTAAAGGGCAGTTACCTGGTTTAAATAGTTTTTAATGTATGTGTTTCAGGGCAACTGGTGTCATTTTAATCTGTTGTAGTTAAATCTGAATAAATTTAGATGACTCATTGATCTGTATGTTAGGACTGCAAGACAAGATGTGGAATAACATGGTTTCTTTAGTAATGCAATGTCTGTTCAGCTAATCTCCCTGCTGCAACAGGGTGCTGCTGCTGAAAGTTACTGAATATAAAAGAAGCATTACAGATTCTAAAATTTTTATTTCTTTTTCCTGTTGGCAATTTGAACGTAGTGGGAATATATTCTTATTTCCAGTGAGTACGAAATGGTTGAATTTCAACTGAGTTTTACAGATAGAAAAGAAACTATTCAAACCCTGAATTTTGTGTGAAACATTTTAGATTAAGATTAGCAAAGGAGCAGTAATTTGGACATTTGACCTACAGACTTCCTATTAATTTTTGGTAGTGATATTTGAGTATAGTCATGTGACTTGTAAATCTTACTGAGTCACTGTTACACAACAAAAAAAAACTGAGATAAACGCAGTCAATCAAGAAGAAATAGAGAGAATAAAGGCCAAGATCTCCCTCATTCTGAGTGGGTTGAGTTTTCACTGGATTAAGTTTTATGCGTTTCCTACTGTGCTGGCGGCTGTCTCCTCATGCATCTGTTCATTAAATATACAGAGATGTTGAGGGCTTCAGACAGATGATGAATGATTGGTTCCTTTGCCAAAGGGTGGCTTAATAATAATGTGGAAAATTCATTTATGGCCAAAACAAAGTCCATGCAGTTGTATTTATTGACAGCTTATATAAAGATATGCAGCAACAAATATTAGACTGTTTTTATTTATGGTGCAGAACTTATTTATTTTTTATTCAGTCTTTCAATTATGTGTTTATTGAGTGAGTTAAAATCTCCCCTGGTAGAAAATAATTATTTTCAACAAAAATAGAAGTTTTGCAAACTCTTTCAAACAGCTGCTAACTTACCACTAATGGTGGTTTTGATACCAAAAAAGTAATTATTTTCAGAATTGTGGCTAACTGTATATATTTAGATAACTCTGCATATGCACTTTGTGTTTTAGATGCCACTTATTAGAAACAATTAGAAACAACAAATGTGTCATTTTTATGATATGGTCAACTTTCCACAACACACAAGCATGAGTTGCATAGGATGTATTTGTCATATTAGGCTTATTTATTTTTAGTGAAAAATGGTTAAAGTGACCTTTAAGGTCAAATTAATTGAATTTGCAAATTCTTACTGATTTAAATATATAATTCAATCAAACAAGAGAATAACCGAAAAAAAGTCTTCTTATTTAGACTCTGCAGATAGATGGCAATGAGCCATCTATCTGCAGAACCATCTATCTGCAGTGGACACACCCAAAGCTTGAGGACAGGAGTATTGATCACTTTCAAATGTCTTCTAATTCCCCAGGGAACTTTCTAGCAAACAAATAAACAAACAAGAAGAGGAAAGAGTTGAATAATGTTAAAAGTAAAAACACAGACAAAAAAAATATTTTATTTAACTTAGGATCAAAAAAGAATCTGGAAAATATTTTTCCTGCAAAGTACAAATGCTGGGAAACTTGATTTCCAGGAGAAAACATAAAAGATATTTATGAGGATAGCAGATTTATTAATGATCCTTACCTAACATGAAAGCTGGAGTCTGGCCCCTTTATCACATGACCGTTGTGCCTTGGAGCAATCTATGTTGAGGGACTGTAATCAAAATACCATCGATCTTTTTTTCTACAAAGGAGAAAAATTCAATCTCAATTTTTAGATTTTCTTGCAGTAGGATTTCTATTACCCAAGACCCAAAACTCTAGTGTTATGGGCTTATTCCAGGTAACAAATTCTAGTTGTTTCAATCATGTTAAATAAACATGCTAAGTAAGAAAAATCGATTTGTCAACAGAACAAATTTAACAAAAAAACCCATTAACATAAAAAATGAAGAAATCGCTCTTATTGGCCAAAAGTTTGTACCTCACTTTTAATGCAGACAAACCAACAAAGACAGTAAATTGCATACACTATTCTTTTGAATTCATGGATATGTGATTATACCTGAGCAAACTGGAGTGTATTGAAACAAAAAATTCTGCTGCATAGCTCACAACTTTGACTGCCAGACAACCTCTTCAGAGCCATGCTAAGCCACTGGCTTTTATAAAGTTGGATAGTTGAGATTTGTTCTTGTCAGATAACTATTAATAAAGCAGTTAAACCTACTAAACGTTTTTAATTACTGCATTTTTTCATTGCTTAGTGTTTTTTTTCTTCTATTTCCCAATGTTCCAGAAGTATCTTGGGGGTGATAAAGACCCCTGCTACAGGGGTACAGCATTATGCATGTATAATTACTGTATGGAAGTCTCCCACTAAACATCCATATATATTCACGGAAACATTCAATCACTTTAAATAATAATCAATGGCTTATTGCAACTGTATGAATAAATAAAATGACATTTTACTGCTCATAAAGTCAATTAATGTCTTTTCTAAAAAATTAGACACACAATATTGAGAAATCTGCTTCCTTCTGTAGCAGACTGTTCAAATGTTTTTGGAGGAAAAAATTATCTAAATGACCAATAATGATGGTCTTACATTTTATGTTAGTAATTTAAATGAATTGTCTTTTTTTTAAGTTTTGAACAACTACTATTGAATATCAAGTCAGCAGGTTGTTTTAAAATTATTGTAGATATTGTGATGTGTATGGTAAATATGAAAATGAAGGCAATGTTTTCAGCAAAAGGGAAATAAAATACAGTAAAACAAAAATTTATTTAAACCTATATCAATAAATAAAAGCTTCACCCATCAATAAAAGTGATTTAGGGAAACCAATTTTGTTTTTCAGTCTAAATTAAATAAAGGAATTCTTTCAGACTATAAATTCACACTGAATTTCCACTGCATATGTTTTATAGAAGTATTGAATATTATACTTTCATCTCAGGGTATTGTTCACTCACATCAAACTGCAATCTCAGCCTCACTATTAAGGTCAGAGGTCAGACTCTCTGATCTTAAGAGAGTCTGATATTAAAGATGCAAAGTGCATTTTTAATATCCACATGCCTTCAAGCCTGAGGTTCACAGCTCTCAGCCAGACAATCTTCCGTGTCTTCAGCAGTCCTTTTCTTCTGCTGCAGCTTCTGTCTGAAATTTATTGTCATTTCTGCCTTCAAGCAACCTCAAAGGGGGAAGAGAGCTTTTGTGTTCCAATTGAACTTTACAAAAACACCCCCCTGAAGTTATGAAAATTCAGGGGAACTCCAAGTAGCCCCAAGTTCAATATCTCACATGGCTGTCACACATTTGTTGCTTCAAATTATGAAATTGTTAACGATTCTACTAGCTAGCACCAAATCATCAAATCCAACGTCCAACCAATCTACTAGTGCTTTTTGTTTAGCTGTTACTTGATTAGTTTAGATCGGACCTAAAAAAATCCAACCTGACTGATTATATATTGAGGTTTTCGTCAACGCCTCTGTTCTTTCCTCCCCAAACTGATTCAGTTTGGCCAATACTTCTTTACCTAAAACAACTGCAACGTATTCACTCTGCTAATATTGTTTGACCTTATTCTGATATTGCTAAAGCAGAGGCAGATAATCACCTGAGGTCGACCCACATCTCTGTCGTTTCATATTGCAGCAGCCAATTCTGCCCTGTCAGCTTCTCTGTGTCTCAGCTACAGACTTTTTGCTGAAACGTCGTTCAGTCTGGCCCTGCCACTAAATCACATGAGGTGCATTACTTATTAATGCTATGTGTTAAGAGTCATTTAATAAACCTTTCATGGGCTGGATAACAGAATGGCTTTTGCTTTTCTCAGAAATGTGTACTTGACCCCAAGAAGGCTGTTTATCCATGGACTTCTTCATGGACTTTCATGGATCCCCGTGGATTTAACTGAAAATTTATTTTTATTTTTTTTCATCGTTTTATTTTGCATTGTTTATTGAGGTCTAATCATGAATTGTTCAAAATTATAGATGTGGAAGTAATACATTTTCTATTATGTTGTGGGGAATAAATTACCTGTAAGATTAGCTACATCCTAAATGTTACAAAACTTACAAGCTTTTCAGTTTTAACTAAAAAATTTTATAACTTAATAAAACCTCAGTTGCACTGGAATGCATTCCATCTTTTAATTACTTGTTTTTGACCTTGCTTTTTTTCTATTTATTGATATGGAAGTATTATTTGTGTTAATGTAGTATTGTATTTTCTTCATATATTAAATGTTATAACATGCAGAGGTAATATCATAATGGGTTTTAAGTTCTTAGCCCACATGCAGAACAAGCACAGGAGAATAGTGATCAGCTAAATGAGATTTTATTTGCACAAAATGATTTGAGAGAGAATGAATCCAGAAACGGGCTCACGGGGTCGTCTGCTCACTAACAGAGGGAGATGATGAGTTTGTGGTAATGGGAAAAGTGAGTGGTGGACAGAGTTAGACTGGTCTTACTTCGTGAGATGGTAGATTCAGTCTGGGAGAGGGTAGCTGCCGGTTCGGGTCTTGGTCCACCTTGGTTGCGGCTGTGAGGCGGTCCAGGTTTCATCCAGTTGGGTGATTCCTGGGCAGGGTAGCGGAGGCTGCGTTGGAGGGCGGACAGGTAAGTTTTGAGCGTGGAGGAAGAAAGAGGAGCGACCTGACTGCCAGCTGGAGAAAAACTCCGCTAACTGCTTGTGACCTGGTTGAGGAGCTGACTGTTGGGCTCGGGCAACCAGTGAGTAAATTACACGGCGTCACGAGGAATGGAAATCCAAAAGGCCAGAGCTAGGTCTTCACAAAGAGAAGGCTCAGTGTCACGAGGAAAACACCTGAGAGAGTAAAGGACAAGGAGAAATTACTCTAGGTATCTCTCAGAGAACAAAATCACAGAGAGTCAACGTAGTGAGGCTTGAGGTACCATCACTGGCAAACACTCAGGCGCTGAAGTGCAGGCAGTCCGCTCCTCTTGAGCTTCAGGATGATTAGAAGATGAACAACAGGTGTGCTGAACCACGGGCACACCCATCCCTCAGTGCAGCCTCAAGCGCCCTCTGGTGGATGAAATGGGGAACCACCAACAACAGAACACAAATAGGAACCAAACGCCGGTTCCCAACAGGTACAAATTTAAAAAAAGAAGCAAAATAGAATGGAATAAATTCTTTAGAACTCTGCCAAAGCCCAGTAAGCATTCAAACATCTTGTTGTCATGAAGGTTGATGTGGTTTTCTTTAATTATGCAGATAAATCAATAATATTTGATTGCGACACAATTGCAGGCAAATGGCCATGGAAACAAATTTCATCTGAATTTATCCAATTATGTTCAGGAAAAAGACAAACTGAGTCATGAATGCTGTGGATCACATAGACACTGAATTAGCTTGAACATCTTCCATCTTTTTTTGCAAGGCTGTAGAAGAAAAATTAAACATTTGTTTTTGCAATTTGACTTATTTTGCATATTACTTGTATTTTGTGAAAGATCTTGTATGTATTAGCAAGTAGATGTGGGGATGCCAAGCAGTAGAGTGTGAGTTCAATGCTATACTGCTGAATCACTGACTTGTTTGCTGCCAGCATTCCAGTTTAGTGCATCTAAATTACCTCTGTATTTTCAATGCCATTAAGATCTCAGATTTCATATTTATTTATTTATTTTGCATCAACCCCATCAACCTCAATTATCCTTCTTGTTCCCGTTCTTTCCACCACTCTGCCCCTCAGGGAAAGCAAGTAACGGGTTATCTCTTGTTCTCGCTGGGCACGGCTGTCATCGGCTCTCTGCAGTTTGGTTACAACACAGGAGTCATCAATGCTCCGGAAGAGGTTGGTCAAGTTTACTACCAAAATACTAACAGAAATCTTGCTGTTTTGCATATTCAGATGAAAAAGAAAGCAAATCAGGCAATTCATTTTCTCATTGCCAAAAGAAAAAAAATACTATTATGTAAATATTGTCAGTTTAATGATTATTTTTAAAATCTTTTTAGAAAGATAGGTACACTGTGCCCTTGAATTTACTGTAATTATCTTTCTACTGCTTCACAAATGCTATAAACAAAAGGTGGTCACCCACCTCATGGATCTAAACATTTAAATCTTCAGGCCAGTTACATGCTAACTAACAGTGTAGCTACTGCCTGTTCTGCTCTGCAGTAATAAAAGACGTAAGTATGTACGTCTCATGCTGAGGTCACATTTACCACAACATAAAACAAGAAAGGGTCACAACATGAAGGCTGTTTGTCAAAACGTATTAACTGACTGATCTAGTCTGTGTTTTTGTAGAGGAAGCAAACACCAATCATTAATAGTCCTTGTAATAGATGGAGAAAGTCAGAATAGAACAAGAGTCATAATTCTCAGGTCTTGTGCTTTTATTTTGCAGGCGATAAATCAGTATGAAGTTCATTTCAACTGGGAGTTTTATCCTTTGAACTTTTACCCTAAGAGTTTTCATTATTGTGGCAGGTTTTTTCTTGTTTCCTGTTATCCTATCACAGAGATCACACTTTATGGCTTAGTCATTACAAATTCTATTTATATGACGTGTAAGACAAAATAGATTCAGTAAAGTTTATATATTTAAGTCCTAAAGTTTCTCTCTTAAAACGTCCAGCTGAAAATTTTGTAATTTTGAAATATTCATGCTGTAAACACATCTAAAGAGTTTTTCTCTTTTATAATTAGCCCAAACATAATCACATTTTAACAGTACTATTAAACTTAAATTAGCCAATAACTAGTTCTTTTTAAGAAAAAAATTTAAAATATGTTTTTTTTTATGTTTAATTGAAACTGATATGTTCAAAACCAATTAGTTTCGGTTGTGAAACCACTAAATCGAGAAAAAGAGAGAGAGAAATACTCATCTTAACCATAAACCATAAACTTTTTATTTAGAAACTGCGGTCGTTCTTCAACCAAACCTGGTTGCAGCGTTACAACGAGCCCATCAGTTCAGGGGTTTGTACCATCGTCTGGAGCGTTGCTGTAGCCATCTTTAGTGTGGGCGGCATGGTGGGCTCCTTCAGTGTGGGCATCATGGCCAATAGATTTGGCAGGTAGGGGATGAAATTTCATGTTAGCATTTAAAGATTTGAGAAATTATTTTTCGTAACACTAGTTCATGTTTTTGTCCATTTAATGTTTCTTTACTCTTCCTCTCCTCAGACGGCGCTCCATGTTCCTGGTGAACATCCTGGCTGTGATCGGAGGCCTCCTCATGGGGTTCTCCACCATCTGCTCCTCCTATGAGATGGTGATTGCGGGTCGTCTGGTCATTGGCCTGTTCTGCGGTCTCTTCACCGGGCTGACTCCCATGTACGTGGGGGAGGTGTCCCCCACACCTCTTCGTGGAGCATTTGGTACTCTGCATCAGCTCGGAGTGGTAGTGGGCATCCTGATTGCTCAGGTTCGAAACTTTACTCACTTCCAAATACTCAGGTTCTTATAATTAATGACTTTCCTCTACTTATTTTTAAAATAATTAGATTAGAGCCCATATATAAATACCATATAGACACAATTAAACAAGGCAGCAACAATAATGAAATGAACCAGAGCAGATGCAAAATCAAATGTATTTTAAATTTACTTAAAAAACAGATCAGTAATGACTTTTGGTAGGTAATTTAACAATTTAGTGACATAAATAAATAATCTTTCAAGAAAATACACATCAATGAATCATGTGAATTGGGTTGCATTCAGCTTAACCGCATAGAATCAAATTAGTTCTGCTGGTGTGTCTTTTCCTTTTAGATCTTTGGTCTGGAGGTTCTGTTGGGTTCTGACAAGCTGTGGCCCCTGCTGCTGGCCCTCACCGTGGCCCCTGCTGTGCTGCAGTGCATCTTGCTGCCCTTCTGTCCTGAGAGTCCCCGCTTCCTTCTGATCAACCTTAAGCAGGAGGAACAAGCACGCAAAGGTAGATGGTAATAGATTACTGCTTTTACTGCTTCTACATGCAGTATTAATGGAGGACGGGTCATTATTAAACAAGAGGAGAGTCATTAAGAAAGGCAGAGGGGCAAACTCACAAAGCTGTAAGTTTGCCTCTCACAAATGTTTGCATGCAGATCTGAAATTGCAATTTCATTTTACTCTAAATCTGCAAATAATGGAAAATCTTCTACAATTGTGTATTTAACTAAATAGCATCACTTTGCATTGTTGGAGATCCACTGTTCACATTTACAGTTTTTCTGCAACCAGTTGTTAAATACAGGTAGATTTTATCTGCAGTGCCATCTACTGTTTGAAGTAAGAACTGTGGATCATGAAATTGCCTTTTTTTCTTTAAATACAGCTGCTGAATGAAGGTTTAACCACAGCTTCAGATTCAGATGCAATGATTTTCTGCCACTGGTGTGCTTGTGGCTGAAGAGAGAATAACTGGGACCTGATGAATGAAGAGTCATTTGAGAGCTGTGAGAGCTCTGCTGAGGGAACTAAGCCAAAAGTAGTAAATCTTAGAAAAAAGCTGGATCTCTCACTACTATTGCAGATTGCTTGCACAAGCTGGACTTGATGTTTATGTCTACTTATATTTGGAGCAACCTATTTAAAGAATCTGGAGCAGAATTGAAATGAATAGCATACAAAAAGTGAGCAATAAATGGAGTAAGTAGTTGAGCTTTGTGAATCTGTTCAAAATAAAACAATCAGAGGTTGGAAGGAGACTTAGCAAATGCGGCTAGAAACACAGGAGGTTAGACAAGTCAGGAAGCTGTTTTTTCCCCCATCATTTTAAAACACACTTTGCTACTCAGAAGTTCACTTCTCCTTCTATTTCTGTCAAAACTTATTTTATATAACTCTCTCTTTCAAAATCAGTCCATCACCATCAGAAGTGGCTCATCTTGCTATATAATTCTGTTGACAGCTCTGGTTCGTCTACGTGGCACGGAGGACGTGAACAAAGACATCCAGGAGATGAAGGAGGAGAGCGCCAAGATGGCGATGGAGAAGATGGTGACCATCGCTGAGCTGTTTCGCTCAGCGGCCTACAGGCAGCCCCTCCTCATCGCCGTCATGCTGCAGCTCTCCCAGCAGCTATCAGGAATCAATGCTGTGAGTGCGGAGAAACATTCTCACATAATCACACTTTGTACAGCTCTGCTCTATTGTACTTGATATTCAACTATTGACATAACCAAAAAATATTACAGTTGCCGTTTATTTAACCATAAATGCAAGAAGTACAGACGTGACATTACATCATAGGACAACATGAGAAAATCAAGAATAAATCAGAATAAGAAAACATAGGAATATCTGAAAAATTTCCCATAACGTGAGTTCAACGTTTTTATGAAGATTATTTTTTATTGTATTATTTATATTTATTATTTTTATTTTTGTTTTCTGCCAGGGATTACGGTTTATGAATAAAAAACAACATTAAAAGCCTGTTTCTAAAATTTATAAGTTGCATTTTAACCACAATTTTCTTTTCTTTTTTCTTTCCTGTATGTATCTCTCAGGTGTTTTACTACTCCACAGGGATCTTTAGCTCAGCTGGAGTGAAGCAACCCATCTACGCCACAATAGGAGCCGGAATTGTCAATACTATCTTCACCGTTGTTTCTGTAAGTGACTCAGCAAATGCTTTATTTCCTGCCTGCATTTAGATCCATTCTACAGAGGATCACAGTCTCCTTCTCTGTCCTTCAGCTCTTTCTGGTGGAAAAGGCTGGACGAAGGACTTTACATCTCCTGGGATTGGGAGGAATGGCCGTCAGTGCCCTGGTCATGACAGTCTCCCTCCTGTTGGTGGGTGGATGCACAGATATCATCAAATATTTATATACATAGACAGACAGACAGACAGACAGACAGACAGTAAAAATACAAAATTTTACCAAGTATTTTGGTATAGTTTACAGTGTAAGTATCTTAGTTCACTCGAAATAAGACAAAACTTAGACATAACTTCACCAAGATATTAAAGCTTGGTTTAAGTAATTATTTCCTTACTGTTGATAAAAAAGCACTAGTTCCACTGGCATATTATTTTACTTATAACAAGACATTTTTCCACCTTATATGTGAAATAATATGCCAGTGGAACTAATGCTCTTTATTGATATTCAAGAATTAGTGACTTAAAAGTGTAGATAGTTTGAATGGGCTTTATTTTTTGTTTTGTTTTCACATAATTTAGTTGCAGTTTCAGCTCATAAAATAATGAACTTCTGCCATAGTTTAATGTCTTTTTGTCATAATGTTTGGTTTAGATTGACAGAACACTAAAGATGGTTCCTGCAATGAGAAATAACACAGTTACAAAGAGTCATGAGAGACAATTAGAGTTGTGTATTCTGCAGCAGATGCCCTCATTATCATTAGCTTCTAATCAACTTTTCTGCCAGTGAATTGCTCATGTGTGTTTTTGTCTGATCATTTCCTCTTTCTTCCCACTTTCTGAGCAGACGCACATTACAGCTATGAGCTACGTGGCAATCCTGGCTGTCATGCTTTTTGTGGCTATGTTTGAGCTGGGCCCTGGTCCCATTCCATGGTTCATTGTGGCTGAGCTTTTCTCCCAGGGGCCCCGTCCTGCGGCCATGGCTGTAGCAGGATGCTGCAACTGGACAGCCAATTTCCTTGTTGGAATGAGCTTTCCGAAACTAGTGGTAAGAAAAGACAAGGCTGCCCTGATTGGTTACATTTAGTTTACACTTCTAGAGTTTCCATTTTTCTGTTTCAGACTTGATTTTGAACACTAAAATCTTTATTTCATGCAAGATTATATGAGTTTTGTTTTGTTTTATTTACTCTGGGGGGTGGAGGGATAATTAAAATGCAAAACCACAAAATCTTTGTATTTTTTTGTCTAGTTTCTAATGCAAATTTCTTAGTTCACTTGAATTTAAGACTAACTTACAAGTTAGGTTGGATGTTTGATACAGGAGCTTGTTTGCACTGCAGTAAATAATTCCTTAATATTGATTTAAAAAAGCAGATTTTTTTCACGTATAACAAGACATTTTCCCAGTGGAAGTATCACTTTTATCCATATTTAGGAATTATTTACTGAAAACAAGCTACCATATCTTGCTGAAAAGTTACTTGTAAGTTAGTTTTGCCTAATTTCATGTGTACAAAGACATTTGCACTAGAAGCTAGTGAAAATTAAATGGTAAGATTTTGCAGTGCAGTTATTCTGATTTCCCTCCTGTTTCTCCACAGGAGTGGTGTGGACCATGGGTGTTCCTCATCTTCACTGCCTTCCTCATCATCTTTTTCATCTTCACATTTATCAAAGTCCCAGAAACGAAGGGAAAGACATTTGATGAGATTGCCCGTGAATTTGGCGGCGCTCTGCCTCCTGCCACCTCTTCCGCTGAGGATCCTGGTGCCACTTCCAGCACGGCCATAACTCTTCAAGCCTCTTCTCCTGAGAAAGAGAAGGTCCCGCTGGTGGAGGCGCCGGCAGCAGCGGCTGCAGCCACTCCTGCAGCCGCTCCTGCAGCCGCTCCTGCAGCCCCCACTCCGGCAACTGAAACCACACCCCTTAAAGATAAATCCGGCGCACAAGGGGAGCAGGTGTAGACAGGCTTTAGATTGGTGAGAGAAATTACAAGTAACGGAAGAATCACAGAATACAAACATGCTGAAACAGAGGAATCAGTTTCAATATTTCTCTCCAACTTTATGGTACATTCCTGAAATCAGCTGCATCCATTCAAAGGGTGAGTCAAGGTCAGTGTGTCTGAAGTCACGATGACACTCAGATCTGGTTACTTGAAACTAAAACATGGGTCAAAAATGTGCAGCTAATTTGTTCAATAATGCAGTTTATAAGCAGGGTGACTTAAGGTGAGTTGAGCAGATTTAAACATAAAACACAGAGGTCGGTTCCATGTCATATGAATTAGGTGACATGATAAACAAAGATCCACATTTAAACAAAATTATTTGTGTATTTTTTGTGTCAGATGACTTGATGTGTATTTTCTCCTTACAGTAGGTTCTTTGGCCAGCTACTTGTTCCCCCCTTAGACTGCAGGTCTAATAGATCTAAATTGTGTGCTTTACCTTTCACTGGGATTGTTTGCATTACCAAAGTGAATAACCACCTGATGAACACATCTCACCTCATAATGTAGTCTGCAGCAGCTAAAGGTACTAAAATGCATCATTGTTGTTCAAATTTTAACATCTACAATCATTCATCATTTAGTAGGGGTTTAATTACTGACTCACCTGATTGTGTGTTGACATGTTGTCAGCCTATTTAAGTACTGAATGCAGCCAAAATGTAACCATAGCCAAGAAATTGAGAAAATATACATAACAGTTTCCTCAAAGAACTTTCACATAGTCATATACATGTGTACAAACAAATACAACTTCATTAAGATTCATATACGTAGCCTAGAAAAATAAATATATACAACACCCTTCACAGTTATGGGCACTCATGTCGATCAACACACATTTGCTTTAATTTAGATTATATAAATTAGTCATTAAAAGTTCCTAGACAGTCTGATTTAGTTATTTTGTGACAAATACTTGTAATGTAACAATAGGGTAACAGACAAAATATATTTATTTGCTGAAAGAAAGATTATTTATATGACTGTGTAAGATCTATTTTTTTTATTAATTATTTTAGATTATATAAAGAAATGTAAGTGATTTTCTGGCTTCAAGAGATGAAAAGCGAGTCTTGAACTTTGGTTTCAGTTGAGGAGTAATTGAATTACTTGAGGGGAAATTTTAGATCAGTGTCTGTACACTTTAGTACACTGTAAAATAAAAAGGTCTCTAATTTATGGTAAAATATCTTCAGCTGTGGTAACCAGAATTTTACCGTATAAATATGGTAGAGTC
Organism: Xiphophorus maculatus; assembly: GCF_002775205.1. Taxonomy (NCBI): domain Eukaryota; kingdom Metazoa; phylum Chordata; class Actinopteri; order Cyprinodontiformes; family Poeciliidae; genus Xiphophorus; species Xiphophorus maculatus. The sequence goes on along the minus strand of NC_036455.1, from coordinate 11,098,240 downwards.
CGTATTTCTACGTTACAATTCTGCCTGTATTTTACTGTAAATTAGAGAGTTTTTTAAGGTGTAGTCAGGCAAGCTTTAGAGTCACTATTCATACTATAAGCAGTAGAAGTAATGAGCACCGCCATTCTTTCCATCAGACTAACACAGTGCTAATGATCTGCATTTACATTAATAATAATAATAATAACCATATATCTAAGCAAGCTGTCAGTAGAACAGATAAAGACTGTATGAAGTGTGCAATCACTATTGAAAATAACTTGTAGCAGATAGAGGCAACTAATGGGGAAGTGCTAATACTCTATTAATCCTGACATTATAGCTTTCAGTGAAATATGCAACTAACATTAGTGGTTTAATAGATAATTATGTCTGATATTACCTTATTGTTCTGCAAAGCAAGAGACTAATGCTTAAAATCAAAGAAAACAGATCTGTCAGGATTATTTTGTGTATAACCAAAATAAAAGAATGTCAATATAAAATTATACATACTGCATTTTTAATCACTAGAGCACTTTTTATTATTAAAATAGTATATATATTTTTTAAAGGTGGAGTTTTAATTAGATGATATAAATTTGAGTATAACAATCAGGAAAGGCCTAATGGGAGAGTTTTCAAGCAATTAGTTTATATTTCTTTGAAAAGCAAAGTAGGTGTTGGCAGACTGTTGTCTATTACAGTCCAAAGGTTGTTTGGTCGGTTGTAGGAATTATTTTTAGCAATTTTATGTTTCTAAACTCCATATTTCAAAAATATATCAGATTTCTAACATGACCTACTAATAGGATCCAAAAAAAGATCATCTTCAAAAGTCTACAAGCTGAGAATGTAAGGCTCTGAAATCATTTTTTCTCAGATCAGTAATAATTTTATTATTTCACAAGAATTTTAGCTAATGTCTACTCATCATAACCTGCATATTTCAGGCAAACAATGCTTGTTTGTTATACGTTTCACACAATTTAATTATCTCTACCAAAAAAATCTGCACTGTTGTATGAAACCTAATCTAATCTAACTTTTTATCAAGTAAACATTAATCTAAATGTAGTAACAACAAAAAAATACCCTGCTAATACAACCAAAAAACGAGACTTTATATCTCAACACAAAAAAAAACAACGTATAGTAATCTTAAACTTTGGCCTAATTACATCTGTATCCGTTAGTTTAATTTTTTACAGTACAAATGCACTTAACACAGTTTCAAACATGTGTTACAAAGTTTCTGGATAGCCAGGAAATACTTAAGTCATTATCTTGGACCAGCTGCTGCTCACCAATGAAATCCAAATCTCCGTTAAGAAATTAACAGCAGCTTTCAGAGACCATTATATTTCAAATATATTTAAATTACTATGAAGAGTAGAATTATTTATTGTAAGTCAAAATGTATTTTAAGCTTTGTGTGTGGGGTCCTGATCCTGTCTGCGCTGTGACACTTTGTCTGCATTGTTTAGTCTCAACAGATTTATGAAATGTATATCTAATAGCGTATATGTGACGTGTGTATGTGAGTAACACAAAGTATATTTTCTTTACTCTGTTACTGTGTGGATTGCTGTTGCTACTTGAACTCTATTCTCACCCTTGCAGACCATTTATTTATTTATTTATTTATGTCTGTATATTTACAATAGAATTTACACTTAAAGAGGTGTACCTTGATAAAGTATTTATAAAGAGATAAAGTATCTATAGAGGGATTTAAGATTGAAGCCACATGTATAATTTTAGGACATAACTTTGTAACTTTGCTGATATTTAATTTTGAATGGATGTCAGAAGGCTTGTTAAGTGGATTATTTTTTTCACTGGAAATGGAGAATATAAGTCTGTGATATTGGTGTATTTTCCTGTAATTGTGGATGGTGATATTGTGTTTGCACTGAGGGAGAATTGTTGTGCACTCGTGTCTAGTCGAGATTAATGTTATATTCAGTGTTTCCTGTTGAGGTGCTGCTTCTGTCTTTAGATATTTGCACACTGCTCCTTTTTTAACACTAACAAGGATTTCACTTCTAAATTCAAAATGCTTGTTGTTCCACATGTTGCTGTTGCCTTTTGCGATGTCACAAACTCAGAAAATTCTAAGCAGGCAAATGGAAGAATATGTTTATAATAAGGGAATATGGACATGTTATTAAAATATTTCATTTATATTATTTTTTTGTTTTTTTACCAATTTTTCAAAAGCAAAGTTGTGTTGTGTTAGTGTTTCAAACTTGGCAGCATACGACTCATGGATGGAGTCGTTTTTATTACGGTGGCTATTGATTGAATTGGCAATAATGAATTGGCTACTAATACAATAACTACAAGTTTTATCTGCCTACAGACAACACACCAAACTACTCACATTAAACTCATAACTTTTTAAGCAATGACTGCTCTTGCTTTTCTACTACCTTCGCCTATTATTCAGTGAAGCTGCTGTTTTATTTAGTCACTACAATGGTACCTGTGGAACCAGCAGCCTCTGTTTTCCCACTTGTGCCTCTCAGATTGGTGCTTCTCGTGTGTTAAGGTTGAAATTGAAGCATCAGACTTTCAAGTAAAGAAAAAAAGTGGGGGAAATTGTTTAGTTTGGTTAATCAATCCCAACCCAGCTTCTCATTTTGAAAGATTCATCATAGTCCAATACTAAGCCATATTGTTTGGTACAGTTGCACTTATAATCACGATTTTTTTAAGGTATTACATTTATTAAAAATTATTCACAACCATTTAATAAAGTTTGTAAAACAATCTGTAATAGAAACTGATAAAAAATACATATATATTGTTGCCAACAATCCAATTTTATTGTGCAAATTCATGAATTTAAGGATTACATGAAAAATACAGAGATAAGAAAACAACTTAGCATGACTATAGTTCCTGTATGTTCTCTGTAGACTGGGACAGTTGTTTTAAAGTTTTATCTCTTTTATCCATTACTCACTATTGTCTTTATCTTGTGTATAATTTATGGTGAAGATATGCTACTGCTAATGAAATTTGCAAACCACTGCCATGGTATGTGACTGCGGTGTTGCAATAAAGTATTTGAACGGGTTTAAAAGAAAGGACCAAAGTGCAGACTGCTGATAATTATAGCAAGCAACTGGATGTACAAACTCAAACCCTTTCACACTGTACAGAGAAAAATATAAGCTTTCATTATTTTGTAAATCTGTATATTTTAAAGAACATTGATGCATCTGTTGCATTGTTTTATTTTGTTTTAGAGTGCACATTGTCTAGATTTCATACACTGCTCTTCACTTTGGTTAATCTATGTGCAGATTTAAAAGTCTATTTTTAAAGGTCTGATTGACGACTGCTGCTGGTTATCATCTTATTTTCATCTTGTGTTTGTTTCATCACTTGGTTGCAGCCATGCCTCATCAGATTACATTCTTAGTTTGGGCTGCTATGTGTTTGCACCACGACTCTTTAACATGTTGGCAAAAAGAGCAGCAAAGTGACAAACACATTAACTCAACAATAAACTGTGGCTGCTGCGTATTATTTATGTGTTTGTTCTTCACTGTGATGTTGCGCTGTAAGTGATTGAGTTTTTTTTGTCTACATTTTGTGATTTCTTACCTAACCTTTGTTTAAATTGCTTTTCATTGTGTTTTTCTGAGAAAACTCACATTTGCTTATGTTTTGAATCACTCTTTCATTCTTGATGATGCAGAATTTTTGTCCCCACATACAGAACAGCAAACTACATTCATTTTGGGCTTTAGTGCTGTGATTGGAGAAATATTTGATGTGGAACAGTCCTATGTGTGTTACTTTTGTGTTTTAGTGGCTACTGGATGATTACATGGTGTGTAGCTTTCTCTCTTTTCTGTGTGCAGCAGCAGTGATGCACTCTTGACTGTTTCATTTGCCCTGTGCTTACCACACATATTGTTGTTAAATAAAGTTGCCATCTTGTATTGAGGAATATTGTGAAATTATTTATATTTTTGATTCATATGACTTTGGGGTTAATTTGTTAGCATATGTGGAAAAATATATAAACAGCTGGACTCCTTTTGAACATTTTCATATTTTCAGTTTTATTAACCATTCAGCCCTCTTTGCAAAAAATGTGAAATCACAGAGTTTCACAGTCAGCAGTCACACATTTAACATTGTGTGTGTTTGTGTGTATCTGTGTCTCATACAGTCTTTGGTAAAGCTTGTTCTGCATCCAGTGCACTTACTCACAGTTGGTAGAGTGTTCAGAAATTTTACTCAAGTAAGAAGAGTAGTAATATTTAATTATATTACTAAAGTAAAAGTAAAAAGGGCAGTTGTGTAATTTGTTTTTACAAAAAGTTATACATTCTTCTTCAGTTTCTCTCTATATACAAAATAAAATAATACAAATTGTGACAACCATTAACTTAACCTATGCTGTTAAGAAATACAGGAAAAAAATATTGCAATAATGACGTTGGAAAATACCCAATTTTGCATATCTGCACACCAAACCAAAATTTCTAACTTGCACTTTAATTTATGTTTGTTGTTTTTACCCTAAGTAACAAGCAAATGTTATAGTAAGTAATACAATGAAAATTTCCGATTGTTTTTTTCCTCATTTATTTATTTGCATACAATTATTAAAAAGATCAAAGCCGACCTGTGTCTAAGGTGTTCCCTCGTTAATCTCCGTCATCCTGTCGCGCCGGAAAAGGCAGAGCATCGGGAAAAAAGGAGGCGTTTCCATCTAAACAACACTGCACAATCAGCTGCAAATTTATGCAGAGCAGTGAAATCTGTGCTGCTGCTACTGCTGTTGTCCTGCAAAAGAAGAGCAAGGGGGAAAAAGAGGCAGCACCACCGGGCACCGCGCATACCAACCGCCCGGGAGGCCGCTGAGTTCGCTGCGGGGAGCCGGAGCAGGAGCGAGGAACCCGGAGCGGTGACGGTAAGGACGGACCGAGCTGCCCCGTTAACGAGCCAGACAGCAGCGGCGGCGGCTAGCGGGCTACTAGCAGGAGTAGCCTCCAGCGGATCTGGTATCAACTGGTCTGAAGCATGGAGGGCAGTTAGCAAGCGTTAGCTCTGCGTTTGCTTCCCAGCTGATTGCTGCAGCTAAAGGAGGCTTTATGGGGTTGTGGAGGCTGCAGACTGAGCTGGCTGCTGGGACTGAATGGTGTGCGGGAGGAATATTTACAGGATGTGGAAGAGTGTTTGCAATCATGCAATAAGAAAATGGATTGGGGACACCTGATTTAAATGGGTCCTACAGAACATCCAGCTCACCTGCAAGGTGATACATAGTTAAAAAAAAAAAAAAGATAAAATGCATTTTTTTAAAATCAGGTTTAGTCAAAATTTGAAAGCTTTGTGTTTGTAGGTCAGTACATCAGAGTAGCAGTTTATGTTTTGAAACTGCAAAATTTCAACACAGCAACAGCATTGCAACTGTAAGTTGGTATCATTTGTTACATCTGCTACTGAGATGCTGAGAATAAATCAGAGATGCACCCAACAGATTTTCACCGACTGATAGTATCTGTTCATTTATAAGGTCTGAACTCCCAGTTTTTTAAGATTCAGCTTTTCTTCCCAAGAACTACAGTACATACAAACTCATTAGTGTAAACTTTGTATTCCTTACCATTTAAATGTTGTTAAACATTGACCATAGCAAAAAAAAAACTGCAGTGAAGACTCCTTGAGGAGGTAATCCAACAAAAAATTAAGAGATTACAAGACTCATTACATTTGGTTTGTTTTTGTATAATAAATCAGCGAGTTGTGTTAGTTTACAGCTTTGATGCATTTAATGTGCAGAAGAAAAAAACAGATTTTCAGAATTTGACCCTTTGGTCACTGATAAGAGCTGATCAATGAAAGATTGGCTGATTTTGATAACTGATTAGTGGATTTCTCAGAAATTGGACCTATAAAAATCATCCTTGCAATGTCATAAAGGACAATTTGAAATAAGATACGTGTTTCCTGTCAGAAATTCCTGTTTTGCATTTAAATAATATGTTTAATCTGCTGGATGGAATCTCATCGCAGCAGTTGCCCCCACCGGCCACAGATGATAGTACCCAGAGGTTAAAGGTCACTGAGAGAGTTGAAGCATCATGATGACAAATGAACAGAAAACCAGTGAGGAAAATATTAACCAATCACAACTGACAACATCATTGCAGTATCTTATATTATTTTTGCCATTGTTTGATTTCTAATATCCCCTAAAAATTAATAGCATATTAAAAGTCTTATCCATCAGTTATTTCTGCAAAACCAAAATGATATGTTTTTGTTGACAGAGCACATTCAGTAACATTTAATAGCCAACAGTGTGACAACACACAGGGGTGATATTTGTCCTGAGGTGAGGCAGGGTTTTTCTTTTTGGCTTAGTCTTATAGTAAGGAAATTCAGTTTTGTTTTGTTTTTCTTCTGTATTTTACTTAAGGTTGTCTCAATAGTCTCCTGTGCTCATCTGCAGCCATGGAGGCTGATGGAGAGCAGAACCAGCAGGGGGCCTCGACCAATGGGAGTGCAGCATCTGGGGCAAGCTCCCGCCCCTCACCAATGAATTCCATGTCTGCGTATGAAAGGCAGGCGGTTCAGGTAGGTCTCAGTTTGTGTGAGTAATACGCCGTCAGCTTACCTCAATAGCTGTTTTTGTTGTAGTAATTTAAGGCCACAAAGTCGACTTCAAAGAGGTAATGTCGCCACAAACATTTAGAAATAATCTGACGTGCCAAGCCCAAGTTTAGTCAAGAAGCCAAACTAAAGAACTGAATTCAAATCCTGACTGTTCTAAAGGTTCTGTCTGTTTATAGAGTTTATCACCTTCCTGTATTATGGCTTTAGGTTTTATATTTAATGGTGAAAGATTTTTGCCTTGTCATTGTCAGAATTGTGAGTGAAGCAGTTGGATCCGTTTTAAAAAGGCAGGTTACAATCACTGCTGTTGCCATGGAAAAGAGCAGAAATTTTTCCTCTCTTGGAGTGTTTCATGTCCCACGTTTTTTATGCTTGTAAAGTTTCACCTAAGTGACCCAGGTAGGATGGTCAGGCTCATGTTGGACAAAAACAACTCTGCATCCCTGAGGATTACAAATTTTAAATTACATTATCTTGACTCTAGAAATCTGTTAGATATAATATGTGGTAAACCTAAAATAACTTAAAGTAACTGGCTTTTTGTTGTTTTTTTTGGTGGCAAAAAATACTTTTTATTCACTGTAAATATGCAGATTAAATAAGTACAGAATCAGATTTCGTGGGGTTTTTCCAAATCCACATACGTACGGGGAAAAAGAAAGACAAGTATGAATGTTTTATGTATAAAGTCTTTATAAAGGATAAAGTCTGTATTTCCAGACTTTATCCTGTTTTTGGTAATTTTTTATTGTCTTGCTTATTTTCTACCATTTTTATTTCTTTAAAAATTTCCCATTCTTGCTTTTTTCTGTTTTTTGCCATTTCTTCCTTTCTTCTTTACATCTTTTTTCTTTCTCCTTTCTGTTCTTCCTGACATATTTCTTGTCTTACTTTCCTGTTACTTCCTCCCTTCTTTCTTTTCTTCCTTTCTGACCGGATTTCATTATGTGTTTTTGCTGCCTGTATTTAAAAGCCATTTATAGAACTTTTATATTTATGCTTATGAAATTAGCCATAATCTTACAGAAAAGTGAGTCTGGAAAAGTATGAAATGTGAAATTGAAACTGTCGAGGAACTCTGGTTATTTAACTATAAAAGGAGGACCATGAATGTTCTTTGAAAAAGAAAAAAGGTAATTGTATGCATTTGTTTTCCCAAATTGTGTCTTTGGGTGGTAATCTTTCTAATTTATGTCTTACACTGATAATTAGTGAGAGAATCGGGTAGGTAAGGAAAGAGAGTGAGACTTGGTGGAGGCTGGGTGTTATTTTCTCAGGCCTTTGTCACCCTCCACCACCATCTGTCTTTGTCACCCTGCACATACTAATCCAAGCCACCGCGCTCGCATTCATCCTCTCAACTTATTACTGTATGAGGCTCAGCTCATACATCAGGCAGCTGGCAGGAAGCTGCAGCAGCATCTCTCCCTCCTGTTCTTGTTTATCTCACTTTTAGTTTTCTTCTCTCATCTAACCTCTTTCTTCCTTTTCTTGTATACCCTCGTTTTAGATTAGTTTCCTTTTAACAGACCTCCACCTAAATCACTACAGTTACTTCTTGTCTTTTCTCCGTTATATTTGCTGCTCCCAGTTCTCTCCCTGAAACTGCTTGTCATAATTCTCAATTTTAATATTTTTGTCATTACCTCTAGGCCCTGCAGGCATTGCAGAGACAGCCTAATGCAGCTCAGTACTTTCAGCAATTGATGCTGCAGCAACAAATCAACAGTGCCCAGTTGCAGAATCTGGCTGCTGTGCAACAAGTCAAGGTAAATATGATGAAGCTCGTTACAAAATCCACTCTGTTTATTGCAAAGATTTGTTTTAAATTGATCAAATAATGCATGTCTAAAGAATGGATTGCAAAATAAGCCAGGGTGCAGTAATAAAATCTAGTGACAGAAGTTTACAATGCAGGCAGTGTCCTGGACAGCTGTTGTGTTATATTGGCAGACATAGGACCAGAAACACTGAGCCACGTCCACCGTCAACCACACGACAGCCTCTGTAACCACGTTTGTTTGGATTCAAGTGAAGCCTCAAACATTTCCTCTTCTTCTGTTTTTCTTCTCTTTGTCTGGTCTCTTACAGGCAACTCTGGCTGCCAGTCGTCAGTCAAGTCCGTCCAGCAGCTCTTCTCAGACCACCAGCACTACAGTAGTACGCTTTGTTTTTTGTTGCTGGCTTAAAGCAAAAAAAGGAATAATATTAAAAAACCTTTTAATGACAAAACTTCATTTTTATGGACATTAATTAGCTAAAGATATACTGATCTCAGCTTTTTTGGGCCGATTCAAAGTCTTTTTTTGTTTGTAAAAGTCTTTGATATTTCCCTGAAAACTGTACTAGGTTAGAATTTTCTGTTCAAAAAGAGCTGTGAACTTATTTGATGAAACTATTTCATGGAAAAACATAAAAACCTCACAGTAGGTTATGAGTAGATGATGGGAAACACTTCCGGTCATCCGTTGTCAAAGCGGGTATAACTGGACGCAAGCTTGATTAAAAATGTCTCCACTTTTTTCTTTGTTGAAAAAAGTCAGATGTAAACCAACCAAAGCTGCATTCAAATAAATTGATGCAAGGATGAAAAAATCAGGTAAATAAAAAAAACATTAATCCAGAAAACTCCTATGAATGTCAACATGACTCTCACAGGCTCCCATAAGATTAAAGCAGGTATTCATGAGGTCTACCAAAAACTGAGAGGAATAATGGTTTACAGATATCCAGATTTCTGATATTTATTTATGTCTTGTTTCTTAAATGATTTCAAGCAAGGTGTGAAATAATTTAAAAACCTAAATTTCTAGTCTGATTCAATAGCATAATCTATCAGTGGTGTTTAAGTGGAAAATCCAGAGTACACTTTCTGGTTAGATGAATAAACCCCCAGCACAGATAAATTATATGTGTAATAACCCACCTTGATTATTAATTCCTTAGCTGGGTTACATTTAAAATAAACTGTCCTAATCCAGATCCATTTCAGTTCTTAATTCAGTCAAGATGTTGCTGTTTGATTCTAGCCAGAGCCATCAAGCATTCTCTAAACAGAGAATGCACTTTAAGAAAATTCATTAGGAAAAGAAAGAGTTTTAAATATTAAGGTCTCACACTGTTGCTCTTCAGGCCAGTGTAACATCTGGAACAGGTTCCACAACCAGCAGCCGTCCTTTAGGTGCCTCGGCGATGTCCACCATCAGTCAGTCCGTGCTGCTAAGTGGAGCGACAGGCGGTCAGGGACAAATGTACCTGAGGGTGAGTCTCCCTCAGACAGTCGTATTCTCTGATCATATCAGTGTCAGCAATGACTTGCCATTTGTCCTGCAGGTCAACCGCTCCCTGAGACCCCCCATGTCCCCCCAGCTCATCTTCATGCCCGGTAGCACAGCAACTGCTGCTGTGGCGACCGTCGCCCAGCAGTCTCAGAGTCATCAGCAACAGGAAGTAACTCCAGCCTCCTCCTCCTCCAGCGGCCAGTCGGATAATGACCAGGTTTGTTGAGTAACTGAGCCAATGATTTCAAGTTGCGTTTTTGTCAGGCTGTGTCGCAGAAGTGCTAATGTCACTGAAACATTTCTTGTGTCTCTTCAGGCGCAGAACCTTGCCATCAGAGGTGTGTCGAGCCCCAAAGGTGTGGGTGTTAAAACCGAAGCCCCAGACAGGACTGACTCAGGTGGGGAGAAAGAAAATGGTTTTGACTCGCCTCATTTACTAGTTTTACAGCAGATCCTTTTACAGTAATTAAAAAATGTAGGACTCCATTCCTCTGTCTAGAGTTTACAGGTTTGATTTATAAAGGTTTTCATTTTGATGTCTATTATAATTGTTTCATATTTTGTCTTATTTGTCTCTGCAAAGTGACAAATAAGTTATTTAGTTCCACGTTAACAATGAAAATAGCCTTCTTTTAACTGTTAAATTAACTATTTGAGCTAACTTGTATTTTCTAGCTGTGGAAAAAGTTAGAACACCCTACCCGTCACAGCTAGTCTTCTCACCTGGTGGAAATAAGTTCAGTAAGAGGCTTTTTTACCAGCCTCTAACATCGGTCTGAGGAAAACTTGCCTCATTCCTCCCTTTCAGCTGTGATATATTAGAAATATTTGTCCAGGACCTTTTATTTCAACCAGTCCTTAGCTGTATTTATGGTGTTTGTCATGTGGCAGGGTCTAGTTTGGTTTCAGCTTTTATTTTGACAGATGGTTTTATATTTTCCTCCAGTCTCCTCTAATAGACTGTAGATGTTCTGTTTGATTGTGACCCGTATTAACATTGTTTTTCTTTGTTCAGCTTCCTACTCGCTGGTCCAGCCGTCCCACCCATCAACCCCCCAGTCCCCAACTAAACCCAACCCACAGCCACCTCACATCAAGATCCCTACCTACCCCCAGCCTACGAACCTTAAAGCACACCCTGTCTCTTCGTCCGGTGCCGCCTCCTCTTCCTCATCCTCCACGTCCTCCATCCCTCTCTCCCAGCTCCTGCTTCATGGAACTCGAACACTGACCACAGGGACCACAGCTCCCACAGCGGCACACGCACTGGTCCTGACATCCAATGCCACATCACAGGCCCATTGCTACCCGGTTGGCACGGCGACCATCAAACCTGCGGTCAACGCTCAGACTCTGGTAGTGCAGCCTTTGCAGAAAACGGCACTCGGCACGGAGAAATCGGGCCACTCTAACGGACCCATTCCCATCCAACCGAAGACTTTTCAGGGTCTCCGCGTTCCCCTTCAGCTTCCCTCCAGAAACCCCCCTCCCATCTTGCCTGCCCCCCCACCTGCTAGCAGTTCCAACCATTCGTCCCAGCCTCCTCACATCCCAGTCCAAATCGTGGGGGCGAGGCAGAGCACGCTGGGGGGCACCCAGGCTCTCGCCCTGGCCCGTGGCAGCTGCAGCCAGGAAGGAGCGGCTGTGCTCAGCAGCTCGTCCAGCCTGCTCACCATGGTGGCCTCCATCGCCTCCAGGGAAGGCGGGGTTGTGGGCAGAGGTGTGGGGCTTAAGACTCTCCAAACTCCCAAGGAGGCTGCTCCACCAGCCCAGGCTCCTCAACTTCATCCCCAGACCAATCAAAGCTCTGCACAGAGTCAGAATGGGCCTGCATCTCAGAGCTCCACCTCCTCTCAGTCACCAACCGTTACAGCTCCTCCTCCATCGCAGTCTCGCTCCACGCACTCCCTCCCACAGGTGACTGAAGAGCAGAGAAGAGCTGGGGTGACAACCAATGGAAACTCATCAGGCGGCCAGACTCCACAGGTCAGATGATTACTGTCTTTTGCCAGTTAGATCGGGATTAAGATACCTGACAGATGATGGTGCTCAACACCATGATATGCCCTATACAATATTTATAGCTGTTACAACTCCTCCCCCATTTCTTCAAAATGACATATTATACATTATGTTTCTTAGACATTACTCTTTGCCTCTTTTGTTTGTAGCATGTTGCTACTTAGTAGTTTGCATCTTGCATTGTTGCCTGGGTATTCCCTTTCATGAAGTCTTTTTCAGATTGTGGTGCCTTTTTGTTTCCAATTGAAATGATTCCTCACAGTTTGAAAAATCTGAAATCTGTTCCCAGCTTCATCTTTTCTTTCTGCTTGTTTTGTTTTAAGGGAAAGCAGGTGAACGTCTCTCTAAAAAGAAAATCAGACTCTGGTTCAGCAAATGATGAAGACGGTCCGTCTCCTCCACGGCTCCAGCCAGTCAGAGACCACACTTCTGCACCCCCAGGCAACTCTATCAGTGCAGGTAACTTCACAGTAAACAATTGGAGCATGACATTTTTTTATCGCTAAGACAATAAAACTCTCCTATTATCAGCTAGGCTATTGTAGCACACTGGTTGCATGACTTTGTGTGATGCAACTGCGTCAAATATTCTGGTGCAGTTAAACCCAAACTTATTAATGCTCCTGGCAGATTTGTGTCTCAATGTAGTCTTTTCATTCTGTTGACAAGTTTCCTCAATTTGCATCTCATGGAGGATCTCAAAAACTCATAATCTTCGACCAAATCACCAACAGTAAATCATACGTAAAATAACAAAATACCAGTGGAAACATGCAATAAACTGGTTAACAATTACAAGAAAGGATTTAAGGGTTTTTTAGTACCAGTAAAGATTTTTCCACTGATTTGGAAGACTAATTACTAAATATATTTTGACTTGCCATTTTTTTTTAAATGAAAATAAAAACAGCGAAATATATATTTTAATTTATACACTTTTTACTTTCCTTACTGTCTTTTGAGAAATGCAGTCTCATTTCCTATCTCTAACAAACTTCTTGATTAAATGAAATACAGCATTTTTTTAATCAAAATTTTATTTTAAATCTACAAGAAGGATTAACAAAAATTAAATACATTTGGCCTAAATGTAGTTATCGTTGCTCTCAAATGGCAAATAAGTATTTCAAACAGCAAAAGTTACAATTCCCACCATATTCGGATTTGGGGGTTGCAAACATTAACAAAGTAAATCACAATTCATTTGATGATGTTTGTTTTTTCTTTTTTTTTTGCTATAATGATAAATATTGGTCCACACCTCATTCACAAACACTTGCTTCTTTAAATCATCCTGAAAATGTAATGGAAAAATCTTTACTCTTTTCTACCTCTGCAGGTTCTGCTTCTCCTCCTCCCGCCTCCTCCTCTCCCACCCCGATCCTGTCTGTGTCTCGGGGGGCTTGCAGTCAGGTGGAGCGGGCGTCCCCACCTCAGGCTGTAGTTAAACCACAAGTTCTCACTCATCTGATCGAAGGCTTTGTTATCCAGGAGGGAGCAGAACCGTTCCCAGTGTGTACAATACATTTTTTGATTCATTAATTCCTTCCCATGTACGCAGTCCTGTGTTATTACCGATTTTTGTTTTTCTCCTTCACCAACAGATTTGTGGTCCAGCAAAGGACTCGGCTGGAGAGGATCTAACGGACGATAGTCCAGACACTAACCAATCAGAAACGGTCACTACGGCAACAGGTATCACCTGAGCTGACTTGAAACCACTACTTCCTTATAACAGCAGTCAATTTACGTATTCCTCAAGAAAGTAGATCCTTAACTTGGCTGAGATTTCCAAGAGGCGTCTGAATTTAGCCTGTTGAAAGATTGAATTTGAAACCTCAAAAAGGTAAAGCAGAGCAACTTTACTGAGCTCAGCAGATGTTTCAACATGTAGTAGAAAATAATTTCCCTCAGAACTTCCCCTTCATTTTTTTTTTCAAATATCACTGATGATGGCATAGTTACTTTGAAAAAATATCTTTAATCGGATTACTGAGTACTCCTTGAAAAGGTAGCTTGGTTAGATTACTGATTATTTGATTTGTAAAGTAACTAAGTTACATTAAAAGTAACTCTTTTAGTTACTTTCAGCGGCTGCTAACAACAACGCTCCGCCACCTGTGAATATTACATTGATCTTTGCCAATACTTAATTGTAAGTTATTTTATAATGATAACATCAACAAAGTGTCTGCACTCATATGGTTGAACTGAATGGGAGATTGTTTAATGGTTACAACAGTACAAAAAAACTTTAGTAATTTGTGTGTTCCAGTATTGTCTGGAAAACTATAAACAGTAACAGTAGTGTTACTAAGTAACACGTTACTGACATCACTGCCCATGACCTCAGCGTTATTAGCACCTCGCTCTGACCAGCTGAGCTAACCGGCCATTTATAAAGTTGAGTTTTCGTCGATTTAAGAAAAAATTACATGATCTTGATGAAAGTGCTCAGATTCTAATGTTTTTCAAAATCAATATTCATAATGGTTTAATTTAAAGCCTTCTACTATTTTGAAGTGTTGATTTTCTGAAAGCCTTTATGTTTCAGTTGGCCAGTATGGAGATTAAACCCATACTGAAGATATCCAACTCAGTTGTTTTTTCTCAGCATCATTTCCCAGACTGATTGTTGTTGTTATTATGACTTTGGGGCGCTTACGTATTTATCGCACATTCACAGGATGTCTCTGCATTGTTAAAAATTCTTAAATTCGTTTTAAAAAAAAAAACATAATCACAGGCCTTAATTTTTTTGGTGGCAGGACTATTTTATCTTGCATATTCTACGTAGTTTCTTTTGATAGTGGGACTTTTTTTATCCCACTGCTAACTAGCTGCCAACAAACCCTTGCTAGCTTGCTGTTTTAGTGTTTACAACCAGACAGTCACCAGAAATCAAGCTGGTATTCAGCCTGTTCTGCTCTCAGACTCTTAGTCCGTCTTACATTGTTCAACAGTTTGGACCCTGTTTGACTTTGCGACTTCGTTATAACAGCACAGCTTTAATTACAGCTTCCAAACTGGGAATTTCCACTTCTGAGTTTAATTGCAAGAGAGCTGTGAATGGAAAAAAAATAAATATAATCTCAGCAAAGTATAACCCTTGCCTTCTTTCAACCCTGTGATTATGTACATTAGGAACAAAACCTTGAAATAATTAGTCTCTTTAATTCATATTGTCACATATTTATGAAAGTTTGGTAGCTATATTAAGTAACTTCTGTCTTCTCTTTTGAAACCTCAGTGCTGAAGTGTGAGTACTGCAAAAACTTTGCTCCTGCCAACCAGTTCAGAGGCACCAAAAGGTTCTGCTCCATGTCTTGCGCCAAGAGGTACTTTACATGCATGAAACATGTGACACAATATATACAGTAGACATAAGATGATACACATCATCTTATAAACTCACTTCATTTCAAGCTGCTGTAGCCACTCATATTTCATGGTTCTCTGAATCCTTTCAGCTGTTTTTCCCATTGATATATCAATGTCTCTAGAATTTAAGCAAATCTAATTTAAATTGCAGCAAAATAAATCATTTGGTTTTAGTCACACATTCCATTTTAAAAGTGTTTATCCCCTTGAACCTTTGCACTCATGTTACAACCACAAACATCAATGTGTTCTATTGAGGTTTTATCCTATTGACCAGGGCAACTCAATTGCATGCTAAGATGGGTCAGATTTTCTAACATAGGAATTGGCCAGACTTTGCCTTTGGCCTGTCGATAGCAGATAAAACACATTCAAAACACAGCACCACACACTCATTGCAATAGAGTTGAGGCCAAGATGTAGATTTAATTTTTGAAAGGATAAAAAACCTGCACATGCAACCAGAACTACAGTAGGCTGGTTTAGATCAAGTATATTCATGTTTTAGATTAGCCTAGTCGATCTCCAGCCCTAGATCCTTTCAATAATCTGAGTCAAGACTTCAAGCATCATTTTGATGCGTGCTGTCCATAAGATCTAACTCATTACTCCAAAGAAAATGATCCAAAATTCCAAAAATGTTCTACAAAGTACTGACTGAGACAAACACATGCTACATTTTTCAGAATTTTATTTGCAAAAGTTGTTGAAAACCATGTATGTAACTTCCCTTTCACCTGACATATTATGCACTTGTTTGTGTTGGTCTATTACATAAAAACCTGATGAAAAATATCCAAAAATGTCAGTTGAAAAATGTGAAAAAGTTCAAGGGGTGTACATTTTTTAGCAACACGCCTTACATAACGTAGAGATTAATCATAATCAGCATGAATCCACGGAGAAATTTGGTTGTCCTGTGAATTATAATGTGGCTTCAGCTGTATGTTCACAGCATGTGTGTTTTCTGTGCTTCTTAAATTTGTTTTTATGTTTAAATATTGCTACAGCAATATGTAGCAATTCCTATCTTGCTTGGAAATGTTTGTCTTCTGGATTTTCTATTGAACTGGCATCATTTTGTGATTTTTATATTGTATTTATTACATTATGTTTCACAATGTAAACAATGCACATTTCGCATTGTTTGGAACAGTATTTTGTCAGCATATGAGTTTGAAATTATTTTGCTTCTGCTTTGCATTTGTCTCTTTGTCCGATGCGTGTTTATAACTTCTGTACCACGCATGGTCCAAAGAGACAAAAACTGTGTGTTGCTCGTCCCGGCTTCAGTACCGTATATGTCACTCTTTGTCTACGATACAGTATGTATTGGTTCCCCAGGTACAACGTCAGCTTCAGGCAGAACTTTGGGATGCGACACAGTCACAGCCAGCGTCAGGATCAGGACCACTCTTCGGACCGAGACCGGGACCAGGACCAGGGCCAGGGCCAAGGTCACTTCTCTAACTCGGATGAGGAAGGAGGGATTGCAAGGCGGAGGGTTCCTCGTAGGACTAGCTCAGAAATAGCCAGTGCAAAGATTGCAGGAAGACCGGTACCTGCAAAGGTGAGAGAAAAGTTCTGTCTAAAACTCTTTTAAATAATCAAACATAGGTATTAATAAGTTTTTGTCAGTTCTTTCTATGCAAAATGGAATAACAAATGATTTTAAGGGTAAATTTAATCAAAGTGTTTTCTGTAACAATGAAACTTTTGAGAAATGAACCATCAAACTCAATTTGGCACCATCTGACACGTGACACTGGAGGAACTTAGGGTTTGAGTTGGTTGAGGTTTGGTGCCATCTAGTGGCCACAACAAAACCACCAAATTGCAGTTGTTTTTGTAATCCTTTACTTTTATTGACATGAGAACTTCTTTAAAGAGTATTATAGATATCTCTTTTTTTAAATTGTGCCACTTTTGTCTTTATTTGTGCAACATTTTCTAGTAGCTAGGCTGCGTTCAACTGGTTAGAGTGGTTTTATAGCTTTACTGCTATTTTTGGGGATTAATCTAAAACCACATTTGCTCCAGATTGTGATTGGTGTTTTGCTGTTGTGGACTTGTTACATACAGTTACAGGACAAAGTGAAGTGAATGTATGCAAATTCTGATTAGATCTGTGAGCAAGGTGCTATTATTTTAATGTTTTAGGATAATCATGGGTGTGACAACCTCTGTAAAAGCAGCAGTTTTGTTAGTTTGTTGCTGTAGAACGTACAGGGTTGTGTTGTGGCAATGCCAGGATGGGAATGCATCAGCAGTGATAATCAATTGTTGCTCTGCGTTCATTTGCAGCAGGGGTCAGCGACCTTTTCCATTCAAAGAGCCACTTTTGTCACGACTGCAACAAAATAAAACTGTTTTCTAAATTTGTACTATATAAAATGTTTTAGTAGGAAAGCTAACAAAATTAAACCAAAATGTATTCATATTTTCAGATTTTAGAACAAAATTATTCCTCTGTTACAGGAGGGATTAACTTAGAATGAAGTGAACTTTATCTATAAATATGAAAAATGAAGAAAGATAGATAGCACAGTGAGAAGCTAGATACTTTTATAAACCTGCTCTAGGTATTAAAAGTGGATTTTGCACAAGAATATATGGAAAAACAAACACAATGAACATTTATTTCTTTAATCATAGTAAAAGAAATGAGACAGTGAAGTTGCAGATTGCAAGTCATTCACTGATTGGCGACAACGCAATTAAAGCAAAACACGAAGGATTAATTTGTGAAAATTACTAAAGATTTTGCTACCAGCTGTGTTTTTTCAAGTTATTAAATGATTGCAGTGTACTTAATATTACACGCAGAACTTTTCCAGCTTCAGCTTCATTTTTAAAAAATTAACTACAGTTTTTGAATCTGTTGTATGCTTTTGTATCCTTTAGATCACATTAAAAATTTTCATGATATGTTAAACACTGATATTGAAATAATTTGCTTTTTTTAAATTCACTTCTAGCGTCTCCTATAAATAACAATAAGAGCCTGTTGGGAAGCACGTAGAATAAAAAAAATCAGGCTTATTTTAGGTCAACATTGGCTCTGTAATAAAGCATGAGGCTTTCAAACATGTTTACACCAAACATTTTTAGCTGAATGTGGCACCAATTAGCGGATCTCATTTAAGATTTTGTTCAGTAATTCTACAGTTTCTACATTATGAATTGTCCAGTAACCCTCGCCGCCCGCCTCTTCCACCCACAGTGCCGCTCAGAGTCCAGCCATTCAGACGAGGAGTCCAGTGGTCAGGAGGATGAAGAAGACGCCATGTCTCTGTCACCTGCTTCTTCGGCTTCCTGCCACCAGCCGCCTCCGCCAGCTGCAAATGAGAGCTCAGCACCAAACTGCCTGCCTACTAGCCCCGCCCAGTGGACAGTGGAGGAAGTGTCGCAGTTCATTTCTTCACTACAAGGTTGGAAGATCCGACTTCTGTCTTCCACCTTTTTACCTTTTCTTTACTCATACACCTCACTTAAATTGAATCATCTTTGTTATTTCAGTTAATAGCTACATACTTTTAAAATTGATATCAGTTGCTTCTAAATTTGGAGTCATTAACTGTGTCAAACTGGATGGTAATTGTCATGATGTGAATAAACGAGTGGAAAACTGTACTTATTTTATTTAGCTACAGCATAAGGTAACAACATAAACTGCTTCTTATTCAAACTTGTTTTTATGTATAGTTTCCTAGAGCTCCCCCAGAGGTCATGAAACCAAACTACCGTGACTCCAGATGCACAATAGAAACTAACCTCACAACAGTAATTAAGCGGTTTACTTTTTTGTGTTGGTGTTTCTACAGTTTGAATGAGTTCTGTTAAATCTCTGTTTTCCATCTTTTCTTCCTACTTTGCTTGTGTTGCTGTTGCTCTCAGGCTGCGAGGAGCTCGCTTCCCAGTTCTTGTCGCAGGAAATTGATGGACAGGCTTTGCTCCTGCTGAAGGAGGAGCATCTCATGTCCACCATGAACATCAAATTGGGCCCAGCCCTGAAGATCTGTGCTCACATCAACAATCTGAGGGACTAACGGTCGAGATCCTGGACCAGGATCAGACGCGGAGCTGTTGAAAAGGGGAAGGGAGGACCTCCAGGTGAATGTAAACGAGGTTCATTAAGATTCAAAACAGACTCTCCACTTGAACTGAGTGCTTCAGAATTGAAGCTTGTTGTCGGATTTCTCTCATATTTGTGAAGATTGAAAGGAATTTCTGCTAGGTAATTTATCTAAAAACTGTGTGGGATGAAGATTTTTGGTGAAGGTACTGATTGCTGCCCAAAATTCGCTCCATGCAACACATAAATGAAGATTTTATTTTCTTATTGTTTTGCACTTCAAAAACAAATGGTTGAAACATTTTTTTCCCCAACATGTAGGGAAATAATTCCTCTTTTTGAAAGGTGGGGCTGTCATTTTTCATGTATTTGTGAAATTGAGTTTTTCTAGATCATGTTGATTTATTTGTCAAATTAATAATGGTTGCAGAGACAGCTATTGTTAATTTGGAAAGAAGCTCTGAACTCTAAAATGGCTCCTTGTGGATTTTTGTGTGGAAAAATGTTTATTTGGAACAATTTCTTTTGAGGAAAAGTTGTTATCAAGCTGAAAAGTGTTTATATGCTGAGCTGTTACTCAGAAGGAATGACCATCATCATGTATAAATGCTGGCCTTTTTTGATGGGTTCCCTCTAGCTAACAGGGTACAGACAGAGAACAGGGTACGAAAAGCTGAAATGCCAGACAAGACTCCAAATGAAACCCAAAACGCTCACAGTTCTGGGAGTATATCACATGTAGAGAAGACTTGAACAGCCCAGTGGTTCATTTTACATGATGTAAAGTAGACAAACACGACAGCAGCAAAACTCTAGGATTTCTTTGCAGCCTGAGAAATAGTTGAATTTGCTTTGATCATTTTCCAATATGGAAAAATGTATGAATTTCAAGACATAAGATATAACAATCCTTTTCTCTAAACAGTGAATGCTTACGTTCATTTCTATTTAAATTAAAATATTTTTAATCTTAGAATTTCTACACCTTAAAGTGATTTTTTTTGACAAACTTAGTTTGGTTTGGTTTAGAGTTACTAGCTGACATAACACACAAATTCAAAAGGGCCATTTCAATTATTATTTTTTGCATCTGGACCTGTGTGTTCTTAACACCGAGTCTTGTTAGGGAAACCTCTCACACAACAGACGTTTCAACTTTACAAACTCTACTTTAAATGGACTGTATTTGCAGAAGGATAAACCAGTACAGATTTACCAAAACAAAGTGTTAAAATGTCAGAGCTGATTTAACTTCCCAAAAAAAAAAAATATATATATATATATATATATGAATGATTACTCTTTGCCACAACTCTAGATCAGAAACCAACCATAACATAATCTTGGTACACGATTCTATTATTATTATTTTTTTAAATACAGAAAATAAAACCCAACTAGTCATTTTTTTTTAATTCAAAAGTCCAAAAAACCTCTAAGATTTGAGTTTGGAAAAGCATTGAAGTCTGAAATGAAAAACATGCAGGAAACCTGAATTTTTCACTTTGTCTCATTAAGCTTTATTTAAGGAGACCTGCTGTTTTTTTATTATTATTATTTAAACTGTGCAAACAGAAGCTTGTAGGAAATTCTGTCTGAAATGTGAAATAAAAATGAGCAGCAAACAACGCTAAATGCCAGCTGGTAAGTTATCTTTAAGCTGAGTTGTTGTGAACCGTCTTGAGGAAATGGGAAATGTGGACCTACACTTGTCACGGACTAGCAAACCATTACATCAGACTGAATGACTGTGTGAATAAGAAAACCTTAAGCTATACTGTAGTAAGTGTAAAAAATTGCCTTTATATTTAATTGCACATTTGTTTGCTCGACTTTTTAGTTTGAGCCTTTTTTATGTCTAAGTTTTCTCATGTTCTATCGTGGCCTTTCTTACTAGTCTCTACAGTAGATTTAGACGAGGACTTTTCATATCATTCCTTCTTTTCTACGAACACCCTTAATTTTTAAAAACTTCTTCTTTCAAGCAATGACATCCATTGCTTTTTCCCAAAGCGTGACTGAAATAGTAGCTACCTTGATCAAGGAAACTTCTTTCTTTGTCTTCCTCATAGCTTTGTCATATATTGTGTACTTACCACCAATATTTACCTTTGTAGCTAGCTATTTTTGGCTTCATTGTGACTGGTTGTGGCTGCTTTCTTTCAAGAAAGGATAATCCTTTATGTGTGTTTTTTCAGTTTTCCCAGGATTCTGAAGTATTTAAATTTACAGGTCCTTCCACGTGTAAAGTTGGATTAAAAGGACTCATTGAATGTGTTGTGAGCCTGTTAGTTCCTGTGTAATGTTTTTATTAGGTGGATCCATGCAGATTTGTTCACTTGATCTGCATTTGCCCAAACAAGCAGCACCTTTCATCCCTAAGTTACTAAAGATTCTGCAAATCTTTCATTTGCAATAATCAGAAAAACTGCAAAATCGTGAAGGAGTGTGTTTGACGAGGAATGGTTGATGCTATAATGCAAATAAATAATCAAGAAACTGTTGTAGAACTTTGTTTTCGGAGTCTTGATTTTTATCCAGGCAGTTTTATAATATAGCTCCACCTCTCCATCCACTATCTTAGAGTTCATGATTCCATATTGGACTGCAGGGAGGTCTTGAATTTTGTGTGGCATTTATGAAGTACGTTTCCCTGGGATGGACATCAATTTTATTTTATCTTTTCTACGACTTGTGTGGGTCAAGTGACATAACAACAATGCAAACATTGTGCTATCATTCACAATTCTACAAAATCTATTATTTTTTTAGATAAACATTGTTCATTTTTCTTCTTACATTGTTGATAAATTCATTTCCCAGCAGGACTTGACACCTAGCAACTAGGTTTTATCAATATTCTCCAGACAAGAAAAAATCTATTAAATACTACTGTATGTTCATGAAGACATAATTTATTTGTTTGAGCACTGCACATAAGCCTTGAATTAAATAATTTCATTGTGGCGATATGGATCAAGTTAATAAAATATAAGCAATACTTTTCGGTATGTCTTTAAAAAGAAGACAGGACTGACTTTAAAATGATCATAAGTTAAATATGTTTTAAGTGTTTTGTTTATTAAGTCCAAGACAACCAAGGTATTATTTACCAAAATGTATACACATTTACAAAAGAATAAGTTACCTAAGACATACTTCATGGTTGTGCTTTATATTTTGTATTCCAAAACTACTTATAAATATAAAAACATGTTTTCTAAACAAACGATGTAATTGGCATATTTAATTCCCCTCGCTTTTTGTGCTCCTGCAGCAGTACTTGGTACTTTAAGGAATTTGTTGGAGCCATTATTCACAGTCCAGCGAAACAGAGTCCTTTGTCACAGCAGTCCCAGCCAATCAGAACACGGCGTAGTTGAACGCCTCTCCGTATCCTGCCTCCCTCATGTATCTTTCCATGTTCAGTGGCTCAGGCACCCTCAGAGCTGTGCTCCCATTTGCCGATTGCTCTCCTTCATGAAGCATCCTAATCAGTCTGGCGACCGAGGGACGCCCTTGGGGGCTCCAGCTGCAGCATGATTTCATCATGGAGTACCTACAAACACAGTTAAAGAGTGAAAAATGCAAACATGTATATTTGCAATTTACTTAAGCAGCTGCAGAAAAACATGAGTGTGCGTCCTCCGAGTTTTGAATGAAACAGAAGGGACAACCTACATGTTGTATGGGAGCAGGGCACTGTAAATATGTTGCTAATAAGATGTTTGGTAATTAATATGAATTACCTTAAAGTAATTTCTGTATGCTTATTTGTATGAACAAATATTTTCCACATATGATCTGTTGTTTTTCAGTTTGATATCCTGTAATTTAATGAAGTCTTTGGCTATTTTGACATAAAACTGATATGATCAAGATTTTGAAATTTCTTTTTTCTGTAAATCAGGTGATAAAGTACCTAATATACTCCAAATGTTTTCAGAAACAGAATAACCACAGAAACACAAAACATGTCAACTAAGAAATACAGTTTTAAATTTAAACTGAAATAGTTCATTCATTTTTCTCTATCAACATAAGTTTATTAAAAGATTTTCTGACCAGCTACTGCCCTTTTTACCCTTCATGTGTAGATATGGGATCATGGTAATGTGTTTCTGCAGCCGTTCTTACAGTGTGTTGGAGCAGTTGGTTGGCCGTTTCACAGTTTTTCTTCTTTGGAGATACTGCAGAAGTTCAGTCGACATGATGTGAGCAAAAGGTGGGTCACCTAAAAGCAGAGAGGTTTTCATTACTTTATTATTTTATGACTTCCTGGCTATCTTGTTTGTAATAGTTTACTTAAAGCTTTTGCATGACTGATGTTAAAATGTTACTACATTTGTTAACTTGCTAAGGAGATGAATAATTGTATCAATTTTAGACATTTTTACTGCTGTTTTTTTTTTAAAAAAAGAAACATGTAGTACGTGCAATTTTCTTATAATTTGTATATGGAAGATATGTGCTGGAATGTATATCATTCACAATAAAATTGAAAAAAAAAATTTATTTTTTGTAAGGAAATTGTGTACAATCCAGAAGTGAAAACTAATATTTTCACCATTCTAAAATATTTGAAAGCAGGATATATACTCTAAGTTTACAATACTTCCTTCAAGATTTAGTGATCTTTCTTTTTCTTTCAAAAGCATGAAAAAAGTGAATCTTAAAGAAATGCAAATGATGTCCAACAATCTCATTACATTCCTCTTCATACTCCCAACTCCTAACACTAGAGGCTGAAGCACAGCTGAAACAGGGACAGAACCTTTATAGTCTCTACATCCCCAGAGTTTTTATTTTCAGTTAGTGTGTAAATTAATCATTTTCAACACAGTCTTTCATAGCAACAATTTTAATCAGGTTTTAGCTAAAACTAATGGACATCTGAAGCATATCTTTGAGTTTTACTAGTTTTTTTAAAATTTGCCACTTCTCTTTTCCTTAACCTGTGCAGTTTCCTCCTCTTTGTTGTTCAAATCTAAACTTTATAGCTATGTGACTTAAGAAAGTGGAAGAGATGACAAGTTGACACAAAATCCATAATATTAAAAAAGTTAATCTAAAGCCAGTAACAATTGAGGATATTTTGACAATTTTTCTCAATAGTGCTCGTAGAATACTCACCTAATGTAACCATTTCATAAAGGAGGATACCAAAGGACCATCTGTGAAAATATTTGAAAAATAACTTTAGGTCACTTAAGTTTTTACCAGGTTAAACTACAGCATTTGCAAAGTCCACTTGTGCAACAAAAATGTCTTAAAGCAGCAGATTAACAGTGAAGTGAATCATTCTGACATATTTCGTAATGCCAAATCCTGACATCCAACGTCCAGATCCAGTCTCTCCAGTCACTAACATGTTACTATCGTATGTTTCTTATAGGGAACTTGAACACTTACACGTCGCTGCTGTTACTGGCCGTTCTCCTGGCCAGAACTTCAGGTGCCTGCCATTTCTTCAGCTCCATTTCCTCCACCAGCCCAGCAGTGTCGATCTGTGTTCTGTGGTAAGCTGAGCCCAATCCCCACAGTTTGGCCGTCATGTCACCACCAACCAGAACACTGCGCGCTCCGATGTTCCCGTGGATAGATCCCTGACTGTGCAGGTAATCCTAGGATGAGAAAGACAACATATGTTAGAATATAAGTGAAAAGTATATGGTAGAGAAGTAGGAAATTTCAGAAATGTGGGTATAATTAGAAGGACAGCAGTTCAACTAACCAGGGCAGAGGCCACTTGTCCTGCCATGGTGAAGATCCTCTTTTCTGTCATTTCATGACTTGCATTATCCTTTAATGAGAGAAAAATGAGGGAAGTTAGGGGCTTCCATGTTTCAATGCATGTTTTGAGGTCTAAGCAAACTGAAAGTCTCCAGAGGGCCCCAAATACATTTAATATGGTGCAACATTAGGGGCAAAATTAAGATTATTGGGCACTCGATGATGGTTACGTAAGGGCATGTTGACCAACTCAAAAATTACACAATACTAAGAAAAGCTTTCATAGTTCAAAAGTTAACACATTCATAATTTAAAGATAATTTAAATGAACCTCTGCTATTTATCCCTTTTAAAGAAATAGTCAGACACGAACACAGCTAAACAAATAAACTCAGAGCTTAATACAGTGAAAAGACTAAAACTGGAAAAATATCTGCTTTGTGTTAATAAGTGGAAAGCATAATTTCTAAATAATTAAAATAAATCTTGACCAAAACAGAAAAAACTAACTTTTTTATTGATTGTGTTTTGTAGCTGATGGTTGATTTAGTTACAGATATTATTACACCTTCTCAAACGAATCACAAGTGATGCCGTTTTTATTTAAACACGAGTCTAAACCCACGTGACAATATTATCAATCTTTCTGAAAAGAACGATGGTACTCTACCTCTCTGCACTTCCACAGGAACCCCAGTAGGTCTCTGTGCCTCAGCTCCTCCACCACTATCACTAATGGTGACCGTACAGAAACCACGCCCAGTAGAGCAGGAATAAAAGGGTGAGGGCCCAGTCCTCCCAGGAAGGATGCAAACCCCAGAAAGTGTTGTTTCTCACGGGTACTCGCATTTTCTGAAGAAAAATGTGGATAAGAGAAGTGATTTTTTTTATTTTTATTATATTTTAACCTGAACGTTTTTAGCAGCAAGTGCTAAATACTTGCAGCTTTGGAGCTTTCATTTTCTAAGAAATTTTAAATTAATCTTTGATTCTTTGTCAGTTCTTGGGGGAAAAAAACTATGTTCACCTTTTAGTGCTCTCAAGATGACATCCTTGTTGTCCATGCGAGCTCTGTAGAGGCTTACTGTGTCACTGGGTTTGGTATAGAAAGATGGCGTCAATGCAGTGACATGACTAAAGTTTCCAAGAGGCCTCCTTGTGGGTGATTGTGGTTCTGCATCCGTATGTCTCTCTGGAGAGCGATGTCTTGTCGCATGTCTTTCTGGAGAGCGATGTCTTGTCGCATGTCTTTCTGGAGAGCGATGTCTTGTCGCATGTCTTTCTGGAGAGCGATGTCTTGTCGCATGTCTTTCTGGAGAGCGATGTCTTGTCGCATGTCTCTCTGGAGAGTGATGTCTTGTTGCAGTTGCATGTCTGTCTCTAGTTCTATGTGGTGCTGCAGTCCCATGCCTCTCTGGGGATTCGTGTTGTGGCTTCAGATGGTGATGTGTGTTTTGAACTCTCATTGGCACTTCTTCGTGTTCAAGAGGGTCAATCCCTGGGGGCGCTTTTTGAGAAAAAAATACAGAATAAATCATCTGTCTGATTAGGCTGAAAGAAATATTTCACATAAAGAGTAGACCAAAATGAGCGTACCATCTATTCCCTGTAGGTGATGTCTGTG
Source organism: Xiphophorus maculatus (assembly GCF_002775205.1). Classification (NCBI taxonomy): domain Eukaryota; kingdom Metazoa; phylum Chordata; class Actinopteri; order Cyprinodontiformes; family Poeciliidae; genus Xiphophorus; species Xiphophorus maculatus. The sequence continues at coordinate 11,071,497 of NC_036455.1, read as the reverse complement.
GTGGGGGTGACGGTTGTTGTTGTGGTTATGGTTTCGCTGTGTGTGTGTCTCGTTTGTGGTGTGCTGGTGAGTTTGGTATTGAGTAGGAGTTCTGACTCGTGTCCGCTCTCTCTGATTACAGCACAGTAATATGAAAATGATGAATAATATGAGCACGGTGAGCGAGACCAACAACGCAGGGACGACAATCACTCCAAGCTGATATTCTCGTGTTACTGTGAGAAGAAAGACAAAGGAACGTGTGTTGGCATGAAGTCCAAGAAAATGCAAAGATTTTAAAATTTTTAGTCCTATTGTTTTATTCTGTTCTGTTGTGTTTTCTTATGCTGACAGGAATTTCTGTCTTGACATTGTTATCTTCTTTTCCGACCAAAAATTATAATGTTCACACTGTGTGGAGCTACACATGGCAGTAGTCTGTGGTTTAAAACATGTAGTCCTACTGTAAAGTCTAATTTATGTAATCAACTATAAATATTATTTTAAATACAGAGGGATCCTTATTGTTTTTATTTTAATTGCATATTTCCTTTAAGAGTCATTGTGCAGTGAATCTAAATGTCATACGTTGAAAGACCAGCCATGGTGATCAGGACAACTGGAGAAGGTATTGAACAGAACTTGGAGCATCATAGATGTCTGGTTATATACATATAAATACAAAATACAAATCAAGATTAGATCAGCTGTTAAGAATATTAATGACATTCTCCCAATTTTTTGCATTATTTACCAACAAAATAAGCAAATAATCTTAGGATTAGGATTAAATCCTAATTTATAAATTAGGATTTAATTTATAAATCAAATCCTCAAACTCTTGAGTCTCTTGAGACTTTATCAAGCCTCTTTATCAAGCCTCAAGAGTAACGCCTCAAACTCTTAATATCTCTGAAAGACTGATTAAAAATATATTTAAGTGAGATATTTAATTCTGATAGAAAATGAAATGGTAATCACTTAAAATATACACAAAAACTGTAGATTTTATAGATTTTCCAGCAAACTTCATAACAACCCTGAAAGTCTTTAGATGTGTATCTTTTTTGTTGATTATTTCTTTGTTTTTGCCCCTGTTTCTGTCCCTTGAATTGCTCCCTGACCTCCATATTGATTCCTTTCTCCACCCTTTAACCGTTTAGTGTTTATTCAAATGAAGCTGATTCTATGTCAATTCTAGTATTGTCTCTCAAATCCATGGATTTACACACCCTCTGCTGTTTAACCACAAAGCTCAGCTGCCTTCTTAATGTTAAAGCTACTGTTCAAGTTAAACAGATCCCATTCTGGTTCGGACACATTTTAAGGAGTGGTGTGAACTTTGTGGAATGATATAAAAGATTCTGTGACATTCTCATTAAAGGCGTGGCTTGAACTTCCAAGAGCACAGCTTTGATCACCAAGGATTTCCAGCATTCTCCTTCTGTTCACCTTGAATCCATGAATATTTATTCTTAAATTAATGTTTCTAACTAACTAGAATTACATGGAAAGGCAAACCTGAGACTTTCATACCACATACATTTTATCTGTGGATGCTTCCTAGACATTTATAAGATGTAGACATGGAGAAGCAAATACATTGCTTCCTGATTCCATTTCATCCCGTCTCCTCCCCCCTTCACTGTTTTCTGGTTTGGAGCTAAATTTATTTAATAGCACAATAACGTATCTACTTTTTCTTTATCTAAACTTACTGTGGTTAATTATTCTCCACTTGTCTCTTGCTCACCTTTATGAATCATCTCCTTTAGTTTTTTTCAGCCACTGCTGGTTTATCTGCTCTACTCCATTGTCTGCTCTCTGTTTGTGAATTTTCATGTTTCATTTCCTGCACTTTGTTTGGGATTTTTAGAATTTGAGACTTTAGACTTTTTTTCCCATTCTTCTCTGTCTCACTTGATGCCTGTATTTGGGACCCACAGTCATTGCTTATAAAAACTTTAGGTGTTATTGTTCGTTCAAACATGTAGGCTTTAAAAAAAATTAAAAGAAAATTAATGTACTTGGGTTTTCAGGCAGTGGCTGCATTGACAGCCTTTGAAGATTCTGACATATTTTTGTCATTTTTCCATAGTTGTGAATAGTTTTAATCTATTTTCACCTCAGAAATTATCTAGTCAAAATTTACATAATTCATATTTTGAAGTCAGTAATCAAAGAAATCTCTATAAACACGTGAAAGCATAATGATGTCACTTGCAATGCAAGTACTTCATTTACAGCCAAATTGAGCTTATGTTTTATTCAGCAGTTTAGGTTAGCTTCAGCATAATGTGCAACAATTGTGTTGAAAAAGGTCATAACCAGAATGAAAATCTTAAATGAAGTTTAAAAAATATTATATTTTGGCATTTTTTCTACCTCGTACAGCAAGATAAGTACAGATTTTAAACAATCAGAGTGGAAATGACATATATGAGATAAAGCTTTGAAAATGTTACGTATTTAACATTAGCAGTTTTTATTACTTACTACAGAGCCTGTCATCTGGATTACAGGGACTAATGTCCGTGTAGTTGGTCGTCATCCTGTGGAAAACAGGAAGATTATAAAACAGACATTTCAGCCATGCTAGAGATCAGGCAGAAACATTTCCAGTGTCCAGCAGCAAAAGACCAATGCCTTTATATGTCAGCCTAATGATGTAGTTTGTTACATAACGCAACTCGCACAATCAATTAATAAACCTTTAAATAAAGTTATGTTTTGTAAATCTGAAGTCTCACGAGAATATATAAATTATTGCATTCAGAAACATGAATACATGACACACTCCTTCAATATCTGAAGGCTGAAGATATAGAAATATCTTCAGCCTAAGTTGACAGAGATGCAAACAAGACGACCTCCACCACTTTATGTCGCAACCTTTCAAATTTCTGTAAAACATTCCCAACGTTCACTTTAGTAACAGTACGGATCAAGAGAACAAAACTAAAACCCATTTAAAAGATAAAACATGGCGTTAAAGGATAAGTAGAAACACACACAGAAAGGGAGTTCCCTTTGTGTAATATTTAGATGTAACACTCCTTTCCTTCCACCGGAATGTGTTTGTATATTGAAAGACAACAAGTTCATTCATCAGGTTACAATAAGAAACCTCTATAGTCTTCAAAATAAAAAGCTGCCATCAGAGAATGCAGAGAGATATTAATATAATTGTTTGATTTAAATGGAGATTAATGGGGCTATTTTGGCACTGAATTTGTTCAGAGGGTTGTCTGGCACCATATTAAAATACACATATTAAATCAAATCAGTTTTGTTGCTTTTTTTTGCCTGACATACAATCATATTCAATACATTAGAATTTATGCCCAATGAGTCTCATTTGTCAGATTAAAAGTATAATAAGTTTTTTATTGGTCTGATGAATTATTCTAATTTTCATCATAATTGACAGAAGTAAAGGCATTCAAACAGTCTTTATAGAAATATATATATACATAGTTTTTATATGAATCTCTACATGTTTTCCTTAGTGATGACATCCTTAAAACAAATGGGGTTTTCAATAATATTGAAATTTATTGAATGTGTCTGTACAAGACCCATCCCCTATTATCTATTTAAACACAAAATAATGTTATTTATTCATTCATTCATTGTTTTTTAATACATAATAAAGACTCAAGTAGATAACCATCATCTAGTGGGTTATAATCTTTAACGGGATTGAATGTTTGGTTTTTTGAGAACTGAGGTTATTTTAAGTAAGACATTTACATTTTACATTTCTCTTTCAAATGGAATATATGTTCATCAGATTTCCTTGTTTCTTACCTTCAAAGGCCAGTTTTACCAAACACATTTAACTGGAGTGATAGAGCGGTATTAAGGCATCTACACCAAGACCAGACAAACATCCAGCAATGCTGGATCATCCAAGTCCTTTATGGTTTATAACTTATAAATCTACTATGGAATATTTGCATGAGTTAAAAAGTGAAACACAGTATGTGGGGGGGAAAAATGTACAGTAACAAAACACAAAGTCACACAGATGTTGTTTGCCTTCTGACTTAGATATATGTCACTAAACCAGTTTGACAGCATTGTTCGATGACAATCATGTCTTGTAGCAACTGCAATGAGCTCTTACTGTACTAACAATCAGAGTGAAAATGTCATTTCACAGTTGGAAATTTAAATAAAAGTAGTATTGTAAAAACATTCAGTCATATGGAAATGTTGCAAATTTGTGGGCTAAGACAAAGTCACTCTGAACATGACACAGTGCACTCGATAATGTTAAGATTGTATCTGTTTATGGGAGCAGAATGTGGGTTAGATTTTAATCAATTAAGAGACACATTGCTGTATAAAATTCAAAAGCAGAACAAAGAAAAGTATTCTCAAAGCCACCGTATTTACATCTTACCTGGCCACCTATGTGAGACCGCTGAGGTGTCAAACTAAATGTTGTAGGAACTACAAACGTATAGTTTCCTCTTTAGCTTTCCGTATTTGTTTAGAGCTGTAGAGTAAATTCCAGTCCTTCCTCTCAGTCGTCATTGTTTTCGGCAGATAAAACCACAAGCAGACACATTTCCATTAGAGGTAGAAGTTTTTTAAAGTGTAGTTTCTGTTGTGTTGTCACCTGCATAGTACTATTCTCTCACTCGTCCTTCCACTTCAGTTTCTCTCTCAGGTTTTCCACACCCACATCCCGTCCAGCACCCTCACCGCCTGAATGCGTGTGTCGTTAAGCTGTGTTGTATTTTCTGTAAGTCATCCATTGCATGTGGGCGCTAGGAAAAATTCAAATCAAGAGTATTAAAGGTTGAAATCAGCATTTTGAATACATTACTAAGACCTGGCTTGTTTGTGTTAATGTCACATTATGTCTGCTGTTTTAATCTGTTGTTTTAAACTAAAACCTGAATTATGGGCATTAGTAGAATGTTAAAATATTTAGAATGAAGCTCAGTTGTGTTGCAGTGATTCTCATTCATCTAGCTTTTTGACTTTTTTTTCTCCAAACTGAAATGTGTTTTGGAATCTCATTTAATAATCCAAAGTGGTTTATAATTTTGATCCCTAGTTAGTGATTTAAAATTTGTGTGTAGTCACAGTACACATGCAGCTAAACACAAAGTAAATAATTATTCCCACCTAATGACAACTATGGGTTTGTGTTGGCCTCTCACATAAAATAACAATGACATAATCTGACTTGTTTTAATTTAACAAGATGGGAAAAATATTAAGACGAGCCAAACTTTTTAGGGTACTCTACTCTTCCTTGCTTAAACCAGAAAGTGTTTGCAAGTTTTAATTTATTAACCTGGGTATAGACTCTCGTTTCATTCTGCACTTCAAAAATAGATAGTATTGGCAACATATCTTTACATTTGTCACTGTGATGTACAGAAGCATTATTTATAATTTTTACACCAAAATAAATATTACACTATTATTAAAATTAGTTATCATCTAGATTATTTAATTTGGACTTACCAAGCAGAAATAAGAGAGACTGACAGAAGTTAATTAATTTTGTTAAAGCTGAAGGCGTGACCACACCTAAATGAACTTTTCACTTACTTACTGGGTCACTTCCATTTCTTTGTTCCAAAATCAAGTTGGTACACTCACACACCCACTAACAAAATAGCATTTTGCTCACCTGTCATGTTCCTGCCATGTTGATTTGCATCAGTCTTGAGAAATGATTACATGATAAATAATCTTTGCTAAAGAAATAGCTTAGTAGCTTAGTTCTTTATATATATATAAAGAACTAATAAAGAACTATATATATATATATATATATATATATATATATATATATATATATATATATGCTGTATATATACAGTATATAACACTTCAGTCAAAAGCTGAGTTTTACCAGTTAATGATTGAACAAAACTTTAATGGAAGAAAAATGTGGTCAGGTTACAACTGCAAACATATTTTGCTTGATGCAATGAAAAAAATCTTGATTCATACTCTGTTTAACATGGCTTTTAAAGAGCGGTTGCTAATGCGGAAAAAACTCTATGTACCTATGCTTCAATAGGTTGTACAACCAGCCATTGGCTGAAACGAGATACATCCTTGTGGGGGAACTTTTTTTTCTTGGCTCAGGTTAAATAAAGTTGCAGGTTTTTGCTCATACACAAGTCAAGTCATGTCATGTTTATTTGCCTAGCAAAGTTCAGCAACAAGGCAGTGCAAAGTGCTTTACACGCTAAAAACACAATACTACAGTATAATAAGCAATTATGAAACAAGCAATAAACGCTACATTTTGTCAAATGGTTCAGATCATTATAGTTGTGGTCAGGTTTTGTCTGTCACACAGAAATTTGACTCTAGAATATTTTGGTATATGGAAAGGTTCATGGTCATCTCATTGTCTGTGAAATGCCAAGGCAGAAACGAGCCTAAATCGTGATCCTTCCACCGTTGTTTGTGATAGCGGGTGTTGTGTTTTTGTGCTGATGCTTCATTATGATGCTGTGAATGATGGTCAAGCATTACTTTTTGGTCTCATCTGTCCAAAGGACATTGTTCAAGAGCGTATTTTTCAAATCCAAATATCCTGTTGACACTTTAAATCTATCTTACCACATGACCATAACCCACTATATGGGTTATAATCACTGACTCTGTGTTAATATCATTTAGTGGAGTCATCTAGCTTTTTACCAGACTCTGTGGATGGTAAAGGTTCTTCTTTATTTAATGGAATTTAATTGGAATTTGTTTACCTTGTTTCTTAATACTGCCAAGTTTTTGAACTACAATTGCTTATGTTATTTCTAATGACCAGCAATTTACTAAACTCCTAAATACACATGGTTTATTTACTTTATTTAAATTTCTTTAAGGCTAAAACAATTATTCTAAGCAAATAGATTAATAAAAAGCACACATGTAATTGATCTGGGAATTCAAAGAATAGATAAGAAAGGAAAACATTTGCATTTTTCATGAAAAGGAAATCAGAAGCATGTTTAACTGTGAACCAACACCCATCTAGGAATGCTGTTGGGCGATTGCTACCATGTTATGCTTTCTAGTTTGAACTCAGGAATCCTGACAAGCAACACAGTCACCATGACGAAGCCTTACAGTATCTATAGCTGGTACAGGAAGAACATTGAGTACTTTCAGTGTGACTGACTTCAACTCGGACTGTCTGTTTCTGTAATAGCACAAATTCACAAAATGGCAGCCGCAATCCGAATCTTATTTTAAAAAATGATAAATGTTTAAAAAATGTCTTTGTTTATTTCTTAGTTATTACTAAGCAATAACATTGACATTTGTAATTGTATTTGTATTTGTAATTGACATTTGGCTGTCAAAGTGGAGAGTTTTCTTCTGCTCTATTTTAAAGAAACTTAGGTGAAAGATGAAAGCAATGTCCACCGGTTGATGAGGTTAAACAAAATACTCTGGTAATTATCAGGGAAATATTTGAACTGAGACATTCTGCACCCCCAGTCCCTCCTCCTACCACTGGCTATTCCATATCGTTGTGGAAAGCCAATGCTACTGTAACCGCAGCCGAAGATAATTTACACCATGTTCGAATGCAAGTGTGTAACAGAGTGCGTGTGTTGGGGTGCACATGCTGATGAGAGAATGTGTGCATGTGTGCGAGGGAACGTCCAGAGCACTCCTGGTAATGCTGAGACTCCCCGTGAGCGGCTGGGTTTATTTTTGGGTTAGTGACAGTGTGTCAATGGCTGCAGATGCGTCGGACAGGAAGGCTCTGAGGTACAAGCAAACGCTGGTCAGTGTCCTCCACTTTATTTCCTCTTTCCTGTCTCTTTTCCTCACTTTGTCTTAGTCCATTTGTATCTGTCAGACATCGTTAAATCCCGTTTTGGTTCATTTGCAACGCGTCAAGGGCCTTTTCCTGAATTGCTCTCTAGTCATGACGCACCTGTATGGGCAAATCAAAGTTGGGTCTCCGCATTTGAAGTGTCAAGACATCAAAAGAGGCTTTCAGCTTCTGTGGAGAGCATTTACCTAAGACAGGGTTCTACACATGGTAGAATATAAGGTGCTGAGACACTGTGCACCTCTTGATCTTGGCATGTGCGTACACACTTGCTCACATAACACATTCTGTCCATCTTGCTGCTTCCCACCGTTGATTCCTCCACCTGTTTTCTAGCCTCTCTGCACCTCATTTTTTTAAGCCCTGCCTGGACTTAACACATGTCAGAACAACTCTTGTGCTTGATCCATGTGTCTATTTTACACACAGTTGCCATACATGTAAATCTATGTAGCAGTGTGCGGGTGTTCATGTTTCTGTGCTGCTGTTTTTATATGTTTGAACCTTAGCGTGTGTTTGTGCATGTGTCCTTGATGTGTTTTCCAATGAGGAGAAACCTGATCTTGGAGTAGAGTCTGACCCCATTCATGTAGGTGTGAGGAATGCAGCGTGAAGGGTGAACATCTGGAGAAGGAGATTTCATACCAGATAACTTTTAGGCTGTATTGGTGCATGGTAATATTTTGCAATAATGACTTTTTTTGACATGAAAATCATGGAAATTGTGGCAAACCCTACAGGACATTTTAACAGTTTTGAATAAACTGTGAAGTTGTGTATTTAGAAACTGAAAGAAGCAAATACTGGAATGTAAATTGCTTTCTTACTTGCTTAGTTATACATTATTTTAATAAATGTTCTTATAGTGGATCACAATAATCATGTAGCATGAGTTAATCCTCGTTGTGACCCGGATGCGTTTATCCACAGCTACAGTGTCAATACAGTTCTTGATATCGCACAGTACACTGTCCGTAAAAACCTCCAGGTTCTGATGTTCAAAAACATCCCAGTTTGTCCTGTCGAAACAGTCCTGCAGCTGCTGTGTCGCATCCTCGGGCCAGGATTTGATGGTTTTGGTGATGGTTGGAGCAGTTTTCCTGAGGGGGGCATAAGTAGGAATTAAATGCAGGGACAGGTGATCCGACTGACCCAGGTGTGGAAGTGGTCTGGCCCTGTAGCCTAGCTTGATGTTGGAGTAGACTTTGTCCAGAGTGTTAGCCTCTCTTGTAGCACACTTTACATGCTGGTGGAGGAATTTGGGGAGCGCTGTCTTCAAGTCTGCATGGTTGAAGTCCCCCGCTATGATGTGCACAGCATCTGGATAGATGCTCTGCAGATGGCTAATGCTGCCATGCAAAAGTCCAATAGCTGTTTTAGCATCAGCATCCGGTGGGATGTAAACAGCGGTTACCATGACTACGGTGAACTCTCTGGGGAGGTATATTGGTCTACATCTAACAGTCACATACTCCAGGTCTGGGGAGCAATGGCTGATGGCAGTCGCTGTGTTAGTAACCAGGTGTTGTTCCCATACACACAGAGCCCTCCTCCTCTGCTCTTACCGGAGTCCTTCGTTCTGTCGCGGCGCTGTACTGTGCAGCCTGCTAGCTCGATGGCAGAGTCCGCTACGTCTGGATGCAGCCAGGTCTCCGTGATCAGAAGATTACAGCTGTCCTTCACTGCGCTGTGAGATGCAGCCTGTAGTCTCAGTTCATCCATCTTGTTTGCAAGGGATCTGGCGTTCGAGAGAAACAGGCTGGGGAGCGGCGGTTTGTGTGGTTGCCCCGTAGCCCAGCTAGCAGGCCGGCCCTGCAGCCCCGCTTCTACCTTCTCTCTCTACGCCGCCGTCGCTTCCTCCCTGCTGCGATGGTAATCCACGGCGCGCCGGGGCTCCTCGCTATGTCCCCCCGGAATATTGAACAAGCGTTGAAAATCAGCTGTAACATCTCGTTCGTAGCGGGCACCGGTCGTCAGGAGATCGTCCCGACTGTATATTTTGTTTGTCCGACATGACGGAACACAAATCAACACGTACACAAGCAGCCAAACATAGCACCGACCGAGAGAGCAATGAGCCGCTGCAACTGCGTGCGCCGCCATCTTGAAAAATTGGTTTGATATTAAATGTAATGTGTATGGTTTTCCAAGTGCTCACACGCACGGTGTCTCCAGTGCTTTATGTACATGTGCATCTAAATCCATCTTTAACCTGCTTCTATTTGGACTTTTTCATGTACTCCTTAAAATATGAGGCACTGCAATAATATACACCCTTCTTGGTAAATAAAATAGAATGAGAACACACAATTTCCTTCAGATTTTGTTTTCTTTTAGATAAACCGTTTCTCGCTTTTTAGGTCTATCAATCTGCCAATGTAAACATTCCTAGTTTGTTTCTTTGTAAAGATATTTAGATGCTCAAAATATTTGAAGTTGCTTTGCTACAGTCTTCAGTCAATATAAACAGCCATTAAAAACAGCAAAAGACTAGTTATACATTACATTTAATATCAAACCAATAAGCACATCCTACTAAGTCAAGACAACTGTGCATGCTATTGTTTGCGTCTGGCATTTAGTCACAGTTAATTGTGTGTTGCACTCCTCAAGTTTCAGTGTGCATCGACTGGCATTTCTGCTCACACGCACGGTATCTCCAGTGCTTTATGTACATGTGCATCTAAATCCATCTTTTACCAACCTGTCCATGAACCTGTTAAATTAGAAGCTGTTGAAAGGCTGCTGCATGGAAGTCATAAGTATCAGCAGCACACCCAACTTACCAGCTTGTCACTTATATTCCTGAAGAGCTATTGTCTACATCTGTTGGAGAACCTAGAACACTTGTTTGCCCATAGCTGTCTATGCTGTATGAGTACTGTTGCTTGATTATTTGTTGATAATAATAATCTATTAAAATCTTGTGCATCCAATTATAGCCAATAAATCCATAATATGAATACTCAAAAAGTTATGCAAAATAAAAACTTGATAATTGTGATATGCAATTATTTTCAGCCTTTTACTTTGACAACCTTAAATAAAATCTTGCATAAATAACAATCTTCAGAAGTCACCTAATAATAAGTAAACTTATTGGTTATTTAAGCACAAGATAAACATAACTTAAGAAGTTTGTTTTTTAACATTAGTTAAAAAATGTTTAATGTTAAACATTAGTTAAAAAACAGCATCATGACAACCAAACAGCACAGAAGACAGATCAGGGATGGTGTCCTGTGAAATCTAAAGCAGAGTTAGGTAACAGTAAACGGACCAGCCTGTCAATGAGAGTGTTTATCAGAGTAGCCACCAAGATGCTCATGGTAACACTGAGAAGCTGCAGAGATCCACAGCTTAGGTGGAAAGTAATGTTGACAGGACAACAGTTAGTTGAGAACTCTACAAATCAGCCAATTAAAGTCCATGCATCATTTGTCTTCCACTGTGAAATTTTGGAAAACTTAGTTCTGGTCTATTATGCAAACAACCAATAAAATACATGAAAGTTTCTGGCTGTAATGTGACAAGATGTAGAAAAGTGCTAAGGTTATTGGTATTCACTTAAGTCTCTTAACAAGGAGTGCTGACAAGCCTTGAAAGTCTTTTAACCTCACAACTCCAAGGCTGATAAATATTGAGTGTAGCAGGTTGTACTTTGCCAGTACAAAAATTATGTGCTGACCAGCAGTCATTGGATGGACCAAAAATAACAAATTAAAAACTTAAAGGGCTAAAAAACAAAGTTCTAAGAAGGAGAGCTGGCTGATTTAAAAAAAAATATTACTAAATGAATAAATATTTCAAAATGAACAGTATAATAATGTATGTAAGTACAAAATATCTGGTTTTCATCACAAGATCTGGAAGACAATCCGAACTTTCCCCTTCAAATGATAAAGAATTAATTATGATCTTGGAACAACCCAGGAACCAACCAATCTGCCAAGAAAGTGTGGCAGATTAAAAGTTCCACAGAAATTGCAACAATAAATAACCCTTCCTCCCATAAATCTTACAAAACAGAAACATTTTCTGCTTGATCTACCACATTCAGCCAATCACAGTTCCCCTCCCTGATCTGTATGCAATCATTAAAACAGCAACAAGTAGAAGGTCACAGGAAGTGATGTACACAAAAGACAAATATTATACACATGTTGGATATGAAAACCCATACAATGTCATTATTGTAATGTACTCAAAATATGAATATCAGACAAAGATCACAAAATTTCCACTTGAACCACTTTGTCAAAGTCTCAAACATGCTAATAGAAGGCAATGAATGAATTTACTGAGTTTTGTCAGGGAAAAAAGAGCAGCTTTACCATCCAGGAAAGTAAAAGTGCAGCATGTGCTATTATCAAAAAGACTTCAAGCATCCATTGATAATAAAGAGGCAATACACAGAACTTCCTTATGTAAATTTTGGACCAATTTTTGTTTTCATTATAATTTTAAAATTCGAACGGTTTTTTGATAAATGTTTCAGTGAAACCACTAGCCATGAGTGAAAGAAATGCCTTTTTGTCATCATTCAAACTCTGAGAAATTGTCGAAATATCAGAAATTCTGCCACTGTATGTAAACTAATGAGCACAACTGTATCAGCTGCTGTATTAAAAAGTCAACTACGTCAGCTTTGATTGATGTAAAGTTTAGAGAACAGGAAGACTGTGCTAAGTGCTAGGCTAAAGTTGGACACATGAGAGACAAGATGAGGGCATCTTTCAGTTATAGACATGTTTACTTGCGATCCAGAGAATTAATCTCTTCCCCAGATGTCCTGGGTAGTTTTTATGGAGCCCGTCCAGAGGTGATAAATCTAGATGCCGAGCCTATGTTTCCGCCTCCATTAGAGCCTTTGAGGGTCAACACATGGTTCTGTCTATTTTTAAAATGGACCCCTCTCAGCCAGAGTACTATTACGCTCCACATTCTACCAGTGCATGTTGATGGGTTTCAATGATGAATGCCGTTCTGATGTGATGTGCTATGCTTTGTTCTAATGGAATGGTCTCCTGACGCTACAGCTCTATGGAGAGTACCAGGAGAACCAGGGTGGCTCGGGCAGACGGGAGGCCACACGCCTGCTGACGGAGAGGCAGATCAAGAAACATGGAAATCATCATCATCACAGCCTTGAGAGGACACAACACACAACACATGGTCGCCATAGTCACGGCTACCAACATGGCAATCACAGCAGGCAAAAAACAAGGTTTCAGCCCAACATGGAAAGTGAGACTACAGATGAGCAAATGGCTGATAACGAATTTACCTCCATGAGGAAAATGCGATCCTACTCTAAATGCAGAGGTTAGCATCATCAAATAAAAATATTCAAGATGTGGCCCATTTTCTAATCTTCTGTTGCTTGGTTTTCACAGACTGTATAGCACGGGTGCAGTGGTTTCTTGTGACGAGGCTGGGAGAAGACTGGATCTTCCTGGTCCTACTGGGAATCACGATGGCTCTGGTCAGCTGGACCATGGACTATGCTAGTGCAAAAAGCCTGCAAGGTATAATTAAAGACAGAGGGACACATTGGCAGTCAAGAATGCATGGTTAAGTGGTTGCACAAAATGGAATCTCTCCCTTCATCTTTTCCCTTTGTTTCCCATTACACTTTAAGTCCTTTGTTTCCATTTTCTAGCATAACAGTTTCATCACATTTTTGGTCATAATTTTTGTCTTTACTCCCTTCAGTTTCTGCTGTTTCACAGTTTTTTCTCCTTGTCCAAATTCCTCTTTCTTTAGCGTATAAATGGATTTATAGGGAACTGAAGGGAAACATCCCCCTGCAGTACCTGGCCTGGGTTTCCTATCCCCTGATGTTTATCCTCTTCTCCTCCCTTTTCTGTCACCTGGTTTCTCCTCAAGCTATTGGTCTGTACCAACTCCACCCTCATGTTTACCTTCACGCTTCTCTGTGAACACCTGCATGTCCAGGAGAATATCTGTTGGCTCTTACTTTAACTTATACTGGCTAACCAATATTATTCTATTCCATGACGTTTAGTTTAACTATGTTAATTTGCTCTGCATCAAGTTTGAATGTTTAAGCTGATTGTTTGAAAATGAAGTTGAAATTCCCATATTTCGTAATATTGTCCTCTGTCTTATACCTCAAAATAATATTTTGTTACTTGCCGTACTTTTAAAATATATAAAGAGGTATACAGATTTCAGGAAATGGTTCTCCAACATTGCCTTCCATAATGTGATGAAAATTTGAGCCAAGCTGGCAAAGATTTTATTAAGTCTAAAAGTACTAATTTTCTTTTCAAAACATTTCATGGTATCACAACTTAGAGATACCATTCCAGAAACAGAAATAACTAATAACCTCTGTTGACCTTTTTCTGAAGAACTTTATCCAAACATTTTTCCGCTACAGTGCGAGCTTAAAGATGAAAAACAAATTGTTTTATTTACAGAGAAGACTGTCCTACAAACTCAGTCTTGCCTTTTATCGTAAGGTTCTGGTATCCCTGAGTTGAAGACCATTCTGAGAGGGGTTGTTCTTAAGGAATATTTGACTCTGAAGGCTTTTATTGCAAAAGTCATCGGCCTGACTGCAGCTCTGGGCAGTGGGATGCCCGTAGGAAAAGAGGTAGGCAAAGAAATAACCCTAGCCCCCTTGCTTTTCTTTTTTTTGTGAGTGTGATGGTCAGTTTTTACTATTTGATATAAATGTTCTTGTTCTCCTTCACCCAGGGTCCTTTTGTACACATCGCAAGCATCTGTGCAGCAGTTCTCAGTCGCTTCATGTCCTTCTTTTCAGGAGTGTATCAGGTAAGCTAAAGTCAGGAAACGCAAGGTTTTCCATGTAGATTTCCTCTGTGACTATAAATAATGTATATGATAGAAATATCTTGCAGTTTTTCCTTATTTCAATGACCTCTCCTTGCTCTTTGGATCAGTAGAATCCTTACTGCTATACAGACATCCTGACAGTGGGCTGTGCTGTTGGGGTGGGCTGCTGCTTTGGTACTCCACTTGGAGGTAGTCAACCATTTCCATTTTACTTGTATTTTTTGTTTGTTTTCTTGTTTGTCTGTTTGTTTATAGCCAACTTTACTTGCAATAAAACAGTCTTACTCAGTAATGATGCCTAGAAAAGTATTTTTTTAAGATGGTTCAGGATCTGAATGAAAAATCTGCAAAACTTTTTTTAATGACAAATGTTTAATTTAGTCTGAAATATATATTTGAAATTTTTAAATGTTGAAAGATAAAGCTGCATCATTTGGCATCTTCTGCATGTTTGTGCCGTTGTTCTTTTTCTCCAACAGGTGTGCTCTTTAGCATTGAGGTAACATCCACATACTTTGCTGTGAGAAACTACTGGAGAGGATACTTTGCTGCTACATTTAGTGCCTTCATCTTTAGAGTGCTATCTGTGTTTAACAAGGATGCAGGTATGGGTTGGAGAGAAAGATTTGCATGTACCGTATGAATAGGATCATTTATGTCTCTTCCACAAGGGGGCGCCATTTTTCTACTTTCCGTTATTAAACAAATTCGACTCTGTGTTTATGGGCTACAACGTACTTCAGATCCAGACGTTCATTGATCTACTTTTATTTTAGGACTGAGTTGCAAAAGGATTCATTAATGTTTCCCTCTTTTTCTCTAGATTTTTAAAGGTTGAGTCTTTTTTTGTTGTTTTCTAGTGACCATCACTGCTCTGTTCAGGACAAACTTCCGTATGGATTTCCCCTTTGATCTTCAGGAACTTCCTGCATTCGCAATCATTGGGTGAGTAATTGAAAAACACAGAAAAACATGTGGGGCCCCATTTTGAATGTATCCACATTTCAACCAAAATGTATTATTTCAAATAAATGTTGGTTGCCTCAGATGTTTTTATTTTTTTTTAGAAATTAATAAAACGTCTGAGGATATAAAGTAAACTCAAAATTTATCTCAGAAATCAAGATACATCACTAATGTAATTTTTATGCCAAATTTGTTCAGCAGTAAAAATCAAGAGGTTTCTTCTCAGAAAATAAACTTGTGTAGAATGATTATCACAGACGTTTGAGCTTTTACTTATTAGCTTACCAATATTCCAGCTATTTTAGTATGAAGGAATATAGTTTTAGTAAACCGTTTCACTTTAATAATGAATGCTGTAACTTCACGTTCCTCTGTCTTTGCAGAATTGCCTGTGGATTTCTTGGGGCGTTTTTTGTCTATCTGAACAGACAGGTGGTTCTGTTCATGAGACGACCAAATGCAATGACCAGCTTCCTGATTAAACAGTGAGTCTTTGTATGTTAAAGTGTGAAGAATTTGTTTGTCGTATATGCTTAACTGAACACAAATTTATGAATTTTATTTGCAGGTCATAACATTCTTCACAGACATATTCAAATAGTTACTTGTGTTTTTATGTAATTAATAACAGCTTTTTTTCTTCTCTTCCTCTGTTTCTTTGTGTGTGTGTGTGTGTGCGCGTGTGTGTTTTAACACTTCAAGTCGACTCATCTTTCCAGCTACTGTTACACTGGTCATTGCCACCTTGACCTTCCCACCAGGGTTTGGACAGTTTATGGCTGGAGAGGTCAGAGTGCAAATTTGATCATTTTAGCCTGTCTTAAAGCAAAACATAACAAAACAAAAAACAATTCTGTTTTGTTTTGTTCCATAGCTACAACAGCCAGTAGTTTCTATAAATAGGTACGATGATAACTATGTGCCTGTTTTCTACTCTTAGCTGTTTTAACATCACATGTTTTTCCTGAAGTTCAAACATAGATCTTTATTTTATTTAAAAAATGTTTGTTTTATTCAAATTTTGTGAAACAGGGAACAAGAGAAAAATAATAAACAGTGGTGGCACAGAAAAAAGCAATGCAATAAGTTAATTATTTGAACAAAATATTTAAAATAATATAATGCATTGATGCAAAAAGAGAAAATAACTTGAGGATTTCCAACTTCAAAAGTTGCAAAATGAAGACCCTTGCTAAGGTATTCACACCCCTAAACTATTCTACAATTTGTCACATTGGAACCACACAGTCAGTAAATAGAGCTGTTCACAAATAAATCCCTGGCAAGGAAAGCATGATTCAGAAAAGCAGCAATTTGCCACAAGTAAACATGTGGAAGAAGGTGCTCAAGCCAGATGAGACAAAAGCTCAACATTTTGCAACCATGTGCAAAATGCTTTGACAACCAAAGTTGCAATGAAATCGTTTTGATTGGTGTCTACGCAGAAACACAGTTAGCTTAAGCTGTCTTGCGAATATAAATGGGTAAACATTTCAGTCAGCTTCCAAAGTTCAAAGCTTTAAGAGACATCTTTTAAAACTTTCTGCTGCAGTTGCAGTGAAAAGTAGTTATGCAAAAAGCTGACTCACAGGGGCTGAATATAAATGCACACCTTTCAGATTTATTTTCTAAAAATATACATAATCTTGTCTTATTTCCCTTGTGCTTCTTAGTAATGCACTAATTTGCGTTGGTTTATCACATAAACCTGAAGTTTGTAGTGGTGACGAGATAGAAGAAAGTTAAAGGGATGTTAATAGTGAGCAGAAATCTGCGTTGTGTACTCATTAAAATACCAATCAAATGTTAAATTGAAAAACTCTGAGAAGCATGTCTGAACACCTAAAAATGTAAAATAAACCATAAATTCAAAAATTGTGAAGCTAAATGTATTAGCAGCTCTGAGCCAGAATTAAGCCTGATCATGTGGTTCACAGATGCTCAGAATAGATCACTTAGTGAGCAGCAGGTGTGTTCACATCCATCTCTGTTTATGTCACTGAGTAACCACTCACATTTAGCAAATAGTATTAATTAAACAAGAAAAGTGATACCTGAAATTAAGTTGATTATAGAAAATATAGCTGCAGAATGGATCATATAACCTTTTACTTAACTATCACTACATTTCTTGTTTTTGTGAATAAAATCCTTACTGTCCAACAAGAGTAGTGTAAAGTTACAAAAGCAACAACAAGAGGAAAGTGAATGCTAAGAAAGATTTAAAGTAGGATTAGACCCAAAATGTCAAAACATAAAATTAAAGACTCTAGCATTCAGACTTTTCTGTTGACGTTCCAGATTCATCTTACACCTTCGATGGTGGACCTCAATTTAACCCCAACACAAGTAGGAAGTGCAAGAGTGGAAAATCAAAATGACACTGGCGTTGCTTTTTTCCCTGCAGAGACATTATGCAGATGCAGCACTATGGTTTTCTGGCTCTTAGCAAATTCAGAGACATCTATGCAAATGTGAAGCAAAATGGTTGAAGTGAATTAGTCATTCATGAGTCATCCAAAGGGAATGACTCATTTGGACACGGCCACCCTTACCAGTCTACATCCCGCTTGCTGAATGACTTCCTGCATGTTTATTATATCTGACTTCTTTTCACTTTTATCTAATCTAAAATCTTTTATCTCTCATCCTCCTTTTGTTAAGCTTCACTCTGTCTCAAACTGTTTTCCTTTTTCTTTCTCTCATTGAGTCCAAAGAGTATTTCTTCTTTTTATCTTAATCTCTTCTTCTGTCTCTTTCCTCTGCTTCACTCTTCTTAATGATTTTCCTGTATTTTTTCCACACTTTAATTTTTTGCCTCTTTGTGCATTCATTTTTTTTGCATAATCTTACCTCCCATCTGTTTCCTCTTGTTTGCCTCATTTAACCATTTTGTATTCCATTTTTCCCACTGACTGATGTATTTCTGTTCTCAACCCTCTTCTGTCCCCTTTCCATCATTCTGCTTTGTCTTTCTTCCCCTCTGTTTCTCACCCTTCCTCCCACGTCTCCAGCTAATGCCCAGGGAGTGCATCAACTCTTTGTTTGATAACTTTACATGGACGAAGATTTCGGGATCTCCCTCTCCAGCTGGTCTGGGCCGGTCTGCTGCTTGGCTGCACCCTGATGTTAGCGTCTTTATTATTCTGCTGCTCTTCTTCATCATGAAGGTACTTGCCTGCCTCCTGGGAAAGTGTGTGTGTGTTTGAGTATGGTATTTGCTGTGTTAGATATTTAGGTGTTTTATTGTTTGGTGTCTGGACACAAATTTCTGCTTACGTTGCATCTACGTCCTCGGATGTGACTGGGATTGTTTGTGTGTGGCGCCGGTGCCACTTGACGTCAGCATTTTCATCATCCTCCTCTTCGTCGAGGATAATTGTTGCAGGTCACTTGTGCCTGTGATTGGGACATCTGTGTATGTGTGTCCTAGAATGTGTTCATCTTCCACATTTTATTTTTGTCCAAGGTCAGCAATGCTGGCAAGCTTCCAGCACCTCTTGCTGCTTTATGATTTCCTAGAAGCTTGTACACACTCACACACACTTCCTGTGTGATTACGATTCTAATAAGCAAAGAGATTTACTCTTTGTAACCTGAACAAGGTGCATAGATAGCAGTGAGCCATGAAGGACAGAATTTATGTATCCTTGGTCTTCCCAAAATGCGCTTCAGGGATGTGATCCCAACCTGGAAGGAGAAATCCACTTTTTTTCTTTTTGGTTAAGAGCCTTTGCCTCATATTTAAGTCATTACCTGACATATTGTTTTATTTTAACTGTCGACTTGATCCCCTAGTTTGAAGTTTTTCTTAGTAGTATGTGTATAAAGGTACCCATCTGATGACTCAGATTCAGATTTAACATCTTCCTTTCCCTCTATTTGTGTTTGGTTTATGATACCAAAGTCTGAGCAGAAATCTCCAGATGTCTCCAGCCTTAGGTATCTCTGAGACATTTCTCAGCCCACTGTTAGACTTGATATTTCTACACTGAGGAATCTGCAACAGGTCTGGAAAGCATCCTTGCCAAATCTTAATTGTATCCCATGAATCTTATCTTCCTTTAAAGTTGTTTCTTAAAACTGATTCAGTGGGAGTGTCTATTAGTGGGTTAGTAGACTATTGACAGCATTTTTAGAAATCACCATTTCAAAAAACACAAATTATCTTGAAAGAATCATTTGCAAGTACAATGTGATACTAGGACAACTTGGTGCCATGTCAGTGCCAAAAAACTTTTTTCGTTTTACATTTAGGGTGCAGCAAACTAATGCTCTTCATTTCATAGTGTATTACATTGTTCACAAAGGCAATCTGTGTGCTACAGTTTCCACTTTAGTTTCTAAAAATATGTTTTATTATCTCTGACATAAAGTGCTTAGCTAATGCTAAAACTAGAATGTATAATCTCTGTATTTAATTGGCTCATTGATAATTCTGCTCATAATTTGATTGCGGTGACAGGTAAACTTGTGCAGACACACACAGCAGCAGCCGATCCGATCTAAGTTTTGCAGTAAATTTCATTGTAAAGAATGAAAAATACTTTGATCAGTTTAGTTAGATCAACAGTATAATTGTACAGCCTGTATGTTTATATAATGATGCCAATGAAATCAGGACATCCCTGGTTTAAACTTCCATAGCATCTTTCTTTATTGGTGTCCTATATTTTATTTTACTTTGAAACACACTTGGACTTCTGCACTAATTTCATAGCATGTTGCTAGTACCATCTGTCAAAGGATTTGTGACATCAACGAAAGAGTGTGTGCTGACTGACATGTCTTTCTGTGTGTGAAACTGCTTTTGTGAGTTGTGTGTCTTTCTGCCTGATTGATTTTGGCTGTTGAGATTAAAAGAGAGGAAAAAAACTGAACACATTCTTCTCTGTCATCAGCATAGGAGCTGCCCTGTGAGAGACATGCTAATGAGTTTTTATCATCTTCCATAGTAATTTACTTCTCAAACACTGATGAGAGATGACACATAGAATAGTATTCTGGACTGGTGAAAGGGTAATATTATGTTTCCAAAAACTCTTTTCAAATGAGAGTGGCGGTGCACAGCAGGTGTTTTGGAGGTGTTCTGGTAAACCACAGATGTTTTCAGCTAAATGCCAAAAAAAAAAAAAAACACCACTAAGGTTGTTATTATCTCTGATGGGGATGAGAACAAAGCATATTATTATAAAAGCATATTTGAAATTATATTCAAATTAAGAGAATATTGTTTTTGAAAACAATGCAATTGAGATTTGAAAGCACAAGTCTAGAGGAGTTTGTTCATTCTTCATTCCTCTTTTCACCCTTTCACTGGTAAGCAGTCCACATTAAGCTGGCACGGCTGCAGCACCAGCATCTGTAGCTTCTCTGGGGCAGATGTTCATTAAGTGCCATGCTCAAGCATACCGAGGGATGATTGATTCTCCTCCCCGACCTTACATACAAAACACCACTGCACAAACGCCATCACTGGAACTCATCAAGCTGTGGCTGAATAGGAAGATTTTTTCCTCAACTCAAGTGGGAAAAAAAAGTTAATAAGAAGCTCAAACTGTATGGTACTATACACACTTGTTGCTATGCAACGTGACACCTTGGCTGCAGTCTGAATGTAAGGTGGGTAACATAATGAAAGTAAAAGAGCAGTTATTAAAAGAAAATATAATACATTTTTCTTGTCTCATAATGTCTCAAAATTAGCTATTCAGCTTGCCAAAACCTTGTGAATGAATGCTGCACTACATATACAAACAATTTATTCAAAACAGTTGTCAAATTTCTATTCAGTCATTTTAAGAAGTGCTTCAAACTTTTTTGTTGGCAGATTATCAGTATTGTATCTCTTTCTTACATGCAGTTCTGGATGTCTGCAGTGGCCACCACCATGCCCATTCCATCTGGGGCCTTCATGCCTGTCTTCATACTCGGTGGGAAAGAAACAACAAGAGATTATTAATGAGTGGAAATTCTTTTTTCATTCCTCAACCATCAGTCCTTTACAGTGACTATCTTCAGCTGCCAATAGGGGAGAGGCTGGGTCAACTCTGGTCTGGTTCCCAGCTCATGAAAGGGCAACACAGAGATAGTCATAGCAAATAACTGTTCATAAAGACCCACCTGTTAACAATTTAAGATCATATCACATTGTTTTCTATTTTTGATGCCATCAGCTGTAGGAGTATCGTATTTTTCGGGCTATAAGCCACTACGTTTTTCCTACACTTTGAACCATGTGGCTTATAGCCCAGTGAGGCTTTTCTGTGGATTAAACTGATACATTTTCATCCCACTGTGTGCTAAAATATTAATAGTTTTAAATTTTTACTAATTAAAAGCACATTTGAAATTTCAAAAGCTGGATTCTCTCCATTGTACTGGCTTCAACATCATATTCACCAAATTCTTACAATTGAAAAGATAGTTCAGTGTGCAATGCACTTCTGAAGGAGAACTAAAGGTAAGTTAAGCAAAACAACTTCATGTTCTTCCTTGTTGTTTTATGCATCCTTAAATCTAGCTCAGTACCTCTTTAAAACATGCAGATGGATGCCCTATTTGCTCCCTTCACATTAAAATTGGACATAAATTTCAAATAGATCAAAAGCTGTTTTTAAAGATTGCCTCTGGGCAGAAATACATTATTTGGTCAGAGAGCCTCAAGTGAAGAACTTTGAAGTGGTAATTTCTAAGCGCTGCCTCTACATTAAACTTACTGCACTGTCTCACTGTATTACTGGAACTTGATGTGGCTGCGTGACCTAGTTGAAGAAATTGTATTTGTCCTCTCTCATGCTTCCTCTACCAACTGTTTTTTTTTAAATAAAAATGAGCAAACACTTTTCATCTAATTACTCTTCAGTATGTGTAAAGGAAAAGTTTTATGTGTCTATGTTGGCCCTGTAAAGGACTGGTACTCTCTCCTGGGTTTACTTTGGCTTTCACCCAATGACCACTGGAGATGAGCTTCAGCCTCCCAGTTCAACAACACTGAACAGAATTAAGTGCACATACGAAGTAGATGAATGTTTAATTCATAGACATACTCTAGAAAAGCTCTAGATGTTTCTTATTTGAGTGTCTTCTGTTGAATATGTATTCACTTTCACCAAATGCTCCTTTCTTTAGGAGCTGCATTTGGCAGGCTGGTTGGGGAAATCATGGCAACCCTGTTTCCTCATGGGATTGTGTTTGATGGCATTCTGTACCGCATCATTCCAGGGGGTTACGCAGTCATCGGTTAGTATGTAGTTTCTTTTCTCATCTATTCTTGCTCTGTTGCTTTTTTATTGCTTTTGTCATGCTTGGTGATATTTCAAAAACATCGGTATCTGCAGCGGTTATTGGTTTTGCATTATTAAAATCTATATTCATTAAGTTTTGCTACCAAACTGTCCATTTCTGATGTCGTCATGCAGTATATCTTTATGGATTTCTTTTTCACTCCATCCTGCCAACTTCATGCATCCAATGATTTGAAAAAGTGTCAAGTATGTCTTTCTTGTCAACTTCTCTTCCACTTCTTGTCAAACTTGCTGGTCTTCCAGTCGTCACTTGCTGTCAACTCATCTTCCTGCCCTCCTGCTCACCTAACCCCCCCTCTCTCCCAACTTTCACCGTTTGTTGTCTCTCCCCCCCTTTGCTCCCCTCATCCTTTCTTTTAGAACCTCTGGTTGCTTTGCTTTGACAGTTAAATGTCACAGTAGGTTTGCTCTGCAGTGCTCACCTCAGCAGCTGACTCAGAAATGTGGCCTCCCTTCAGTCTCTATCCTGCTGCCTGGAAAGGCCATCTCTCCTCTTTGTTCACTGATCTCTCTAACCAGTCTTCTTCTGATCTCTTTTTTTCATTTCCATGCTGTGTTTGTGAAAATCAGTATTTTAATACAGTCACCACTACCTTAATATCTTTATTTTTCTGTGTTCTGACTTGTTTAAGTCCCCTAATTTACTTTTAATTATATCTCCACTCTGCATTTTGTGTCACTTGTCTTCTTTCCATTACTGTTCCTTTGCTCTGTGTCCCATACTTCTGTTATTTTTCCATCCTATGTCTCTGACAGGTGCAGCAGCATTGACCGGAGCTGTGACTCATACTGTGTCTACGGCCGTTATCTGCTTTGAGCTGACAGGACAGATTTCCCACATACTCCCCATGATGGTGGCTGTAATCTTAGCCAACATGGTGGCCCAGGGCCTGCAACCTTCCCTGTATGACTCTATCATCCAGGTCAAGAAGCTACCATACCTGCCAGAGCTTGGCTTTGGACACATGAGGTTTGTGTTATTTGCAAAGCGATTTAACCAAAACTTCTATCATGGTTTTATATATTCTCAAAGATGTGTTGGAAAGACTAGAAAATCTGTTTGGTAAATTAGCTTAGCTTTTACTTTGCAAACCGGGACAATTTCTTGTGATTTGCTAATTATAAATCTGAGGAAATGAGCACCACATCTGGGGCCAGTTTTATTTTATCTTTATGTTATCTTGTGGAATTATACAACACTTTTTGCTATACACACACGCTGATGACATCACTTGTCATTGAATTGACATTGAATGTCTTTCATAAATACATAAAATGTATTTATGGGTTTAAATACATTTCAGGATTGTTTGTCAGGTGAGAACTATGTTCAGTTGAGGTTTGGTCCTCAACCCCTGTTGAGGACCAACCCCTGTTGAGTCCTCAACAGGGGTCCTCAACAGGGCCCCTGTTGTTTATTTGCTCCATAAATCTGGAACCAACACCCTGAAAATCTGAGATGTGCAAAAACTGTTTGACTAAAAACATCATAGCATACTGCTACTTCTTCATAATGGCAGACAATTATTATCAGTTAACTTTCATCATGTCTTAGCAGTATGTGTTTAAATTTATTTTTTCTTTATTTCCATGTAATGCTTACATTATCTTTTTTAAATATATTTCTTATCTTGAATATATTTTTTATTTACTCCTGCAGCCAATACAACATCTTTGTAGAGGACATTATGGTTAGAAAGGTGAAGTTCATATCCTCCCAGTCTACATACAGAGAAGTCAAACACCTGTTGGACTCCTTCTCATTGAAAACTATCCCTTTGGTTGACTCTAAAGGTATGCTTATTATGTTTTTAATTCAGAACTTAAATTGAACTGAAGAAAAACATAAAAGTGAGGTACAGTTCAACTAAGTTCTAATGCAGATGAGGAAAACCTTCTAATGTATTATAAATGAGTTTGTGTAAGATTACATTTGCCAGCCTCAAAATCCTAAGGCAGTTAAGTAACATTGCATTATTTGTTGAAGTCCAAGTAACTATTATTTTTTGTTAATTTAGATTCTATGATCCTCTTGGGCAGCATTGACCGTGTGGAGCTTCTAGCGCTCTGTGATTGGTGGTTGTCCCCAGAAAGAAGACTTCTGATGGAGGTAAATTAGATGTAACCGGATCAATTATTTTGATTGCTTAGAATATTTTTCATTGTTGCTGCATTAATGTGTAATATTACAAGTTTTGCTGTTCACAACTTTTGATAATGGTCCACATAATCTTTGAAAATCCCAATATGCTTTTCATGTGTTCACTTTGATGTTTCACAAAGCCCATCATTACGTATGCAGTCTAAAGTGCCCTTCAGGTTACATGAAATTGGATGGGAAATGTTTGCTTCGTAAAACAGATATGTAATAGGTATCATAAAACATGTGCTGAAGCATAATTGCATATGCAGTAATTGGCCTAATGATTGGTCTAAATTGCAGAAGAGGTTATGTCTAATTTAAATCATGACTGTCAGTCATTGAAACTGTTTGTCTGTTTCATCTACTTAGTCGAGTCTGTTTTTGTAAGGTAAAGTAATTTTATTATCAGTTTGTGTCTCTATCCATTGAGTGACCCAAAAAAGCAATTGTTAAAATGAAGCAGAAGTAGATGGTTAGAAAATGTTTATGTTTAGGTTGTATTTGCTCTGATTTTAATATTTTTGGTGTGAAAACATTAATGGCTTTACCAACATTGGATAAGCCAGGCTAACCTTACCCTTTGTGAAGGTTTATAACCATGTGGTGATATGAAAAAATTATTTCAGCTGAGTTTTTTAGAGAGGTTCAATCAAGGAAAGTTCATCTCAGGAAACAAAATTAAACACTCAATAATTGGTTTTGTATAGAAACAGAATATTACTTCAGAACCTTGATACATAATTATTGGCATTTTAAATATTTTCATGTATTGTGCAGTAGATTAATTTGATTAAGCCCAAAATTGTTCATACATCCACCAGATTTAGATGCAAATTATTCTCATTTAAGCAAGAAATTTGTTCCTGATAGAAATTGGACAGACATCTCTCCAAAGATATATATATTTTTTTATATATAAAAATGTTTCTTATCGCAGTTACAGTATAACTTTACCTGTCTATGTTTTGCTACCAGACTTTTTTATTAATGTACTTAGACACAGACTATGTTAGAGGCCAGTTTCTTTAGTAATTTACTTTTGTGGCTTAACCCTCTTGTTTAGGGTCTTATTGACCGTCTCCTGGACAAATTTAAGTCAGCAGCCTTCCTATGTATAACACCAAATTAAAAGAAGATTTCAGGGATGCCCAAGTAAAGCTCTGGGAAGCTTCTATCCTTCAGCTTTTACATGCATTCCTTCTCCAAGACACCTGAATCAAATAATTGGCTCCCTACCAGGACTCTGCATAGCTAGACGACATTCTGATAAGAGAATTCAGCCGTGTGATTCAGGTTTGTAGGAGAAGGAATGCGATTAAAATTTGCAGGATAGTTGCTCTTGAGGACTGGACTTGGCCACCCCGAGCTAAAGTATGTAACTCTTTACTATTTCCTAATAACCTGACCATCACATTCTATCTATCTATGTGGATTATATACCATGTCAAATGTGAAAATATAGATGTTTATTTATTCATACAAAATATCCATTTGCTTTAAAATGTTTCTCTGATTGTGAGCTCAGGGTCCGAGCCTACAGGAGAAGAATCCGTGTCCAAAAAGCAGTTGGGAGTCATTCGCCTTTGTAGATGATGAAGAAGATGAAGAAAGAGACAAGGTGAGTCAACACTTTGCTTTATTTTTTATTCCTGATTACATCTATTTATTAAAACGATGTATCATTATTTTTCAAACCATAATAGTTGCTTGTGTTTTAACAATTTTACCTGCATAATTTACACCAAGCAATTAAAAGAAAACTCTAAAATTAGAATATAATTCTATTCCCTAAGAGCATAATTAGCTAAATAGAGCATCCCCTTAACTGTCAATTAAAGCTAACAGTGGTATAGTGTTGCAAATGAAAGACAACAATCCAGTTATAATAACCACTATGAATGATAAAGTACGTATGCTGTCCGATTTGGAGCATCAGCTTAGACTTCCAGAGCTGTGACTTGTTGTTTTCAGGACAGCCCTCTTCAGGAGGAAAGAAATGGTCCTGTACCCCCTCCGAAACCCCAGGACCCCTCCTCCAACCACACTGCACCTGCAACTGGTGAGTTCAAAGGTCAACACATTTTTGCATCATTTATTCACCTCTGAAAACATATGAAACACAATTTCACTGCAGTTGAAGAAAATGAATTTGCAATTTCCTACCTTGTAGCCCAAAGATACAGCTTCTGTTGAAGTTAATTTCTACATAAATAACCAGTTTTTGGAGGAGACAAAGTCAATGTAAAATATTCCACTACATTCTGAGAGCCTTTCAGAGAAATATTGATTCCTTTATACAAGTTCAATCACTACACTGATGTAAATTAATATCTGCTTGGTGTGACTATACTTCCTTTCTTTCCTGAAATGAAAAGCTGACATACATACCCAAACAAACAGGTTTTTAAAAACAGAAAATTGAGTAAACTTTTTCTTCCCACTTCACAGTTATGCATTATTTTTATTGATCTAACAAACAAAATTCCAAAAAAAAAACAAAAAAAAACAAGCAACATGCAAGAACCATGCATCACCTGGATCTTGTGGCTTCACAAAAGCCCAATGTGTCAAACTTAAGAAGATTCATTTAATTAATGTCAGCTTTTCATTAAACAGATTAACACGTTTGTTCCTCTGCACTCAACAGATGTCAAACAACCAGACAGTGTAGCTTTGTATTGCGAACAGCAATGACTTAGCTGAATGTTTGCAGGGAGGAGGCAGATGGTGTGTGTGGATGTGTGTGTGAGTTGTTGCACAGTAGCTTATCAAACTCAACAATTTGCAGCCTCCAAGTAAAGAGGTATCTAGGCAACCACAATAAAAAGGTTTCTTTGGTTCCTGCAGAATCTTGACATTCCATTTGCAGTTGAGTTACTTTCTTTGAAGGTGTATTTGTATAATTCATTGACTCTCGTCTTGTTTCCGCCTCTCTTCTTTCAGAAAAAGGTCCCCTGCAGTCGGTGAGGAGAACGCTCAGAAATATCTTCACCTCTAAAAGCAGACAGTCAGAGAAGGAACTGCAGGTGTGTCTGTGAATGCAGCTTTTGTTGAGCATCACTCAATTTCTGAATGTGCTCCATTAACAATATAGTTCCTCTGTTTTTTGCTGCTCTGCATGTTATTTTCTGGTTGGTAATTTGTTCCTTTTTCCTTCAATTTAAATGTGACTCAGTAATGAAATGTTATGAACTGTTGAAATGCAAATAGCTCTTCATCCCTTAGACATAGCCTAATGCCAGAACCACATTCATGCACGGGTACTGGTAGGTGAATTTGTTAGCATTTGACCTCTATTCATTGATCGACAGAGATTTTAGAATAACAACCTGCTTCAGAAAAACCTCTCCAAAATCAGGCGTTTCTTTCCAATCTTCTCTCATCTGGGAAGTTCTTATATTCAGCTCTGCAGTCTGACTCACAGAGGGAAACAAAGCTCATCACCTGCAGGTTGGAAAATCACACCATACAGAAGTGTGTGGTTGCAAGCTGGAGGGTTCAGAAAGTGATTTCTGTTCTGCCCACTACTCAGGTTTTTGTATTGTCGAGCTGATTATAAATTCCCTCCAAGGGGAATGTTTTCACATCAAACAAACATCTATTACACAGAATATCAAACAGACAGGGGACATTTTCCACCAGCATACCTCCAAAATGTTGTTGGAGGTAGTAATTTACTGTTTACACCACTATTTTTACCCACAATCTAAGCCATTTTGTAAGTACGGTAATATAAAAGCTTTAGCGATATTGGCTGAAAGTATAAAAAAAAACACTCCCCTTGTTTTCTTCTTATTTAAATAAACAGACACAGCATTTCATTGGAGTAAGATTATGTTGTTTCTGTCACTTGGAGGACAAAACTTAGCAAGGCATGAAGTCAATGCATGCAGGACAGGCCATACTGCTACAAAATAAGTCACAGCAGGTGTTGCCCTGAGTTTCAATGGCTGCATCCATTCAGGCCTCTTCTGCTGGATGTGCTGTGCAAATTGCAGAGAGACTACAGGCCAAAAATAAAATAATCCATATAAAATACAGCCTCTTTAAACAGAAATTCCAGCTTTTAGATGTAATTTTTAGAGCCAAGGCAAATGCTTACCATTACTGTTAAAGTAACATTTTCATTTCACTTGCAGTCACCCCAAATAAGATTGTTTCATTAACTTATTAGACAAACTTCCGATTCAGAAACTAATCTCATTTTATTTTGTCTTTTATTGTTTTATCTCAAGGAGCCCTGTCCTCCTCCTCTATCAGACACTATGACTTCGGACGAGGTAGGTCAATGACAAATGAGGAATATCAAAAATATTTTCTAGATTGTTTTCAGGTTCTTTTGTATTTCTTTTATAAACACTATGGTTAATTTACCACAGTCTTAAATCTATTTATTTTCACAATAAAGTATCAAAGCAGTTTTGAGTCCTTGATTTTTTTAAAGCCGTCATTTTCCATCCTATTCTGCTAATTGTTGATGAGAGAATCCCACCGATACCAATACTATTTTCATTTGAACAAAGTGTGCCATCTGAACATTGATGAACAACAAACAACAAAATCTGCTGTAATTTGACCACAGAAAAGCTGAACATGTGCACTGTGATGACCTTGAAGTGATTTTAAAGCAAGGAAACATATCTGTGTCCTTGGAAAATACTGTTACTGCATGCAACATGAAATCATTTTTCTTCGATGTTAATTTTTTTAAAATTCTATCTCAAAGAGACATATTCAAGGAGTCCACATTCTGATACAGAACGCTGCTTAAAAGTTGTTTAATCATAGAAATATCACCAATGAAATGTGACTTAATAGTGTTGCACATTTGCTGCATTGGAGATTCAAAGTAAAGAAGTATTTCTGTGCTAATGCACCAAAACACCATTGTTCCCTCTGGTGTTTTTCTATCTGCCAACCTGCTTCTACTCTTCCTGACGCCTTCCCAAAATTCTCCACAACACCATCCTGTAAAAAAACACTGGGTCTGTCACAAGAGGCCAAGTCTCATCGGTAAAATCCAAAAAGAGGCTAAAAGGTGTCACACCCTCTAAATCTCAGGGTAAAAGCGGGACATGCAAGGACAAAACACAAGGTTTCCAGGTTTTTCAACGCCCTTCTTATCGTTAAAGAACGGCATTCTCCTCTCTTTAGCTAAAAATACTGTTTACAGACATAAATATTTTTTACCCATTCTGACATCTCACTGTTTATAAATTATATAACGGATATTTTTATTGCCTGAAAAATTTGTTCATATGTTTTATGACTCCTCAGAAAAACAAATCTTGATGCTTCCCTCTGGCTAAAGTCATACTTCTGAATAAAATAACTTTGTTTCCCCCTGGTCTGAATCTCAGTCGGCTGATTCATCCCTGTGACCTTGATGTTTATTTGCTGCTGCAGATCAAAGCGTGGGAAGAGGCAGAGATGGATAAGCCGATGGAAATCGATGAGATACGAATTGACCCTTCACCTTTCCAGCTGGTGGAGAGAACTTCATTGCACAAGGTTGGTGGAGGAAGACTTCTCACTGAATCCTTGTAAAACAGCTGTTCTGCTCTAATTTCATTCCCCCAAAAGCAGTATGTCGAATCTTAACACCCTGGACATCCTTCAGAAATGTTGTGCATAATTGGAAATGTATAATCTAATCTAAATAACCCATCTGTTGATTTTCTAATCTTATTTCAATAATTGTTATGTGACCTCGTTGTCCACATATGGACCAGATTTCTCCCCTCTCTGAAATAAGAAATGTTCATGCATTAATCAGTGTCTTATATTCAAACCATGATTTCTCACATCTGTACCTGCAAAGAGAGCTGCAGGCATGTTGACGGTGGATCGGGAATAAAAATAAAGCACTGATTTTCATATTTATGCTAAAATAAAATATGCAAAAAAAAATCTAATGCATTGGCTTTCATGTTTAGAAAGGCAGTTATTACACAGCAATAAGGGGAGAGTTTGAATCTAAGTTTTAGTTTGTAGTTTCCATGTCCTCTTATGCATTCATGAGTATTACTTGGATATGCCAGACAGTCAAAAACATGGTTGATTAATTCCGGTTGGTCAAGCCGATAAAAATCAATGAGATACATACTGACCCTTCATCATACTAAATTGTACTTGCACATTCATAGCTGTGTGTAAAAGACTGGTGACCTATGCAGGGTGTAAAAAAGAGGCTTTCTATGAAACTTTTTTTCTCTATAAAACCAATACTATTCCCTACATGACCAAGGTGATTATTCATCATCCTTATTATTAAGTAAAATAAAGACGTTATAAAACACGTATTAATTCATCTTGTTGTGAGACAACAATGCAAGTATTTTCTAAAATAAATTTGATAATCCAAAGCATTAGTGTTTGCACAGATATTGTTTAATTGCTGGTTGCTGGTAGTTTTGTTTTTCTACCAGCAAGCAGCTAATTTTGACAGAAACGGCCATCCCCTGTTGCAGAAAACCTTGCTGTGTAGAATTTCCCAGGTGTGCTGACTCTTTGCTAATTGATACATTTTGAGACTTCTCTTAGAACTTCAAACACAGTTTTTTGTTAAATTGTTTCATTTTTTTATTTGTTAGTCATTATGATTTAAAACAAATTATTGTACTACTTCGTTGCTTAAGATGACTATCAATCTTTTCAGTTTGCATTTAAATAGCAGTGTGAAAGAAGATATAAACATTCCAGAAATCTCTTTTGCTGGCAAATTTTGTAACATTATGTAAATCTGCTTTCTGGTAATGCTTTCACACACTCGTTAGACTTCTGCTTTTTTCATGTATTCAGCAGTTGGTACCACGGGATTGAATTCCCATTGTTATAAATCTTAGTGGATCCAGGATTTACTGTCATTTTCAGGAGGCAGAAGCGAATAAACACCATCTAAGCCTTATTATTCTTTTTTGTGATTTCATTTCCATGGTAATACACAGAATACTGTGCTCATTCATGTGCAAAAGAGTCCTTGTGATTGAGATGTACTGATGCATACAAAGAGCTCCCCACAGTGGGAGCTCAGCTGCTGTATGAAAAATATAGTTTGTGTATTCAAAGTATGCTCAAAGACTTTCCCTTTGTGTTGAGTCTGAAGCCACTTTGTTCTCTTTGTGTCTAGACGGCACAGACAGAGAAGCACTGGGCTTGTAAATAGTCTGAAGTCACAGACAGATAAAAAGAAATGTCCTTTTAGAAGCAGTATTTTCTGACAGTTGGCTGAGTTACCTTTTCACCTTGTCTCTGCAGACTCACACATTATTCTCCCTGCTTGGACTAAGTCATGCTTATGTGACCAGCATTGGAAAACTTGTGGGGGTGGTGGCTTTAAAAGAGGTAAGAAACTTAAGTTAGAAAAGTTACTTTTTCCCTTAAATAACTAGAAAAGTCACTGTTTCTGCTTCTCTGTCCTGCCATTACGCTACATATGACATACAATCTCAGGATTTTGTTCATATAACTGACACTTTGATAGATAAACAAAACAATGAGTATAGATGCTGAACACATTTGTGGTCAATTTCCAATTTGGCCAATCATTTTGATACCAACTGTAACCTATTGTAATTTGTAAAAGCATTAAAACATCTTTCCTAGCATTTCTGTCATGGTAAATTATTATTAGAAGCAGGTAAGAGTGTTACTGGGAGGTATGGGTGGCAGTGGAGATGGTCAGAAAAGAAAGAACTCATTTATTGTCTAATGACAGTTTTTTGGCCCATGATTTAAATTTATATTTTTGATTAAATCAGTATATGTATATCATTTGCATGTGAACCTGGACTGTGTATAAAGCCTGTACTCTTTCATGCTACAATATTTATATTTTTGCTATGTGTTTAAATGTTGACAAAGTGTTCAAGCTGATACCTTTTAGACTAGCTTTAAGTTGTTCTGTTGCATCTCTTCGACTATGAAGCCAAAATGCAAATGGTTTTTCTGATTGCTTTAGATTTAAAAGTCTCTGAAATTGTCTAAAATTATTGGCTTTAATAGTATTGTGTTTGTTAATGGCTGGCTTTGATCGCCATAATTTTCTAAGAGTCTGAGAAACTTGTACTGAAATGTCATCTTTTCTTTTGTATCATCTTATAAATCCTATTTTCTTCATTCTTTGACCTAAGTCTTTTTCTTTATTTCCAATTCTGTTTCCCCTTCTTTGCTTCCTCAGCTCCAGAAGGCCATCGAAGGCTCCACGCGCTCCGGTGTCCGGCTCCGGCCCCCTTTGGCCAGCTTTCGTGACATCAGCAAACACAAATCTGTCCCTAAACCTCCACCCTCTTCTTCTAGTCCTTCTTCATCTCCCATTTCAACCTCTCCACCGTTGTCTGAAATTATCCCAGAGCCTCCTCTCTCTTTAACCGCTGACCACAACCAACACCATAATAATAATCATCATAATCACCACGAGCATGAAACAGAGGTATGGATTGAGGGTGTATCGAGGGAAGTAGAGGAGTGTAGCAATAGCATCCGCTGCAGCAGCACTTCAACAAGTAGAAGTTGCAGCTACAACAGCAACTTCACCCTCCCTCCACCTTACACTCCTCCTCCTGCTCCTCCTTCCACAACCCCTCCTTCATCTCCTTCTTCCTCCATCTCTCTCTCCACCCTGAGACCTTCACAGAGACTCCTTCAGGTGGTAGAAGACAGTGATGATGAGCCAATGGTTTAGCTTACAAACAAAGAATATTTTTTTATACCGGAAATTTGTATTTAAAGATATTTTCTTTTCCATTCTTAACTTATCGTTCTGGTATTTGGGCACTTTATGTACCTCTCTTTATCACACCGCTACAAATTCTTTGTAGTTTAGAGATGTAATTTTCGTTAGTCATCTAATTCTCCAACAAAACCTTCGCCATCACTTCTAAACACAATGCAGTGGTGTTGTACCTCAGGGATCAATCCTTTCCCCCTTTTACTTTCAATTTACATACCTCCTTTACACAAGCTTAACCAGAACCTGTAGAATATTGCATTGGTTGAAAATAGGAAATGAAACTTAAAATTTTGTTTATGATTGTTTTAGAGCCAAAGCAGCATAGAGAATTTTGACATAACGTTCACAATAATCTGCTTGTTGGAAATGTTTTGATTTTCATCAAGAATTCCATAGAAAACAAGAAACAATAAGTAAATGCATCCCATGCTGCTTTCCGATTTTTATTAGTTAATTTGATTATTTCTGTTTAATAACTGTTTCCCAACCAAACTCAGTCTGCATTTTTTATCTATTTATTTTTACCAACTCTGTTGAAAAATAAGCAAAATATTGCCTGGCAATCTCTGCCGGGGCTCCAGAGAAAGGTTCCTGTAGGTGCCATATTACCTGATTGTTCATGTCTTACTTTTTAAAATGATATCAGAACAGGTGAAGCTAATTTGGCACAAACCTTTTGGATAGCAGCGCAGTAATGAAGCTGCTCAGTCCACCATGGAAGACTGGCCAAAGCCCCACAACGACCTCTGTGCTGACCTTGTGGAAGCAGCCTCAGAGCTCATTTCTCCATGGCTAAGTTGACAAATGAAGCAGCTAAAGGCGACTGACAACACCAAACCCTCTCTAACAAAGATTCCTTTTGGTTTTTTTTTACAAAGCCACGTCCCAGAATGATTCACAGCTTCTTTGAATAATTTACCGGAGAATATTTATGAGAATCAAATCGGACAGAACAAATACCAATCTACGGCATCCTCAGCAAAGTGATGGTTAGCATCTATGACAGTAAATGACAGCTGACAGTTTGTTGTATAACATCTACACATGATAGAGATTCAGACAAATGCTGACAGATGGGAATCTTATAAATTAGTATTTAAATTTAATTTAAATATTTAGAGGAGGAACAGTCAGTATGACTTAATTCAGGGGCTGGAAGTTAAGGGTTGCACAGAAATGTGTCTTGCATCAGGAATAGAAGGTTTTATTGCATGTCTCCTCTCAAATGCTGATATGTATTTGAAATCTGCAGTTTTCTGTTACTGAAAGACTGTTGATCTGGAAATTAGAAGCTGGGTGCATGTTCTAACTCAAGTTAGCGCCTTAGAGGACTCCTTAATAGAGTAAAGTCATTTCATTCATAGATAATGTTATAAAAAGCATGTGAAAAGAAAACTTACACATCAAACCACACTGCAAATTGCTAACTAATGCAATTTTTACTGAAATACATGCATTTCAGTACAGAAATGCATCTGTCCTTATGATGCACCATTTCCAGATTTCATCTTGTACACTTGCACTAATAAGTTCTCTTAACCCAAAGTTAGTCCTCGGGTGCTGTTTTAAGTCTTTAAATTTATCAGTTTTTTTTAAATAGCTTTTTATGTTCAAATAAAACATGTATCTGTATCTTAAACTGGTGTTCGGTCTCTATAAGTCTTGTATCATCTGTTTATCTGGGGTAATAATATTTATTTACTAACTTATTTATTTTTTGGTGTTTCTGTAGATTCAAATGTTTTCCAGATGTTCATATAACTGCAAAATGGTAGAATAATAAAGCTTTATTTGAATGTAGATTTTGAATTTATTTTGCCTTCACTGAATGTTAACTTTTAATTGCCTGCACCTAAGTTCTTGTATGTATAAAATATCCTGACTAAAACATGTTTTTTTTCTTGTTCTTGCCACCGTGAGTTGCTGCTTATAACAGAAAGTGAGTGCTCTTTGCAGCTGTTTGAAGTGATGTTCGATTTTAAAACCTGGAACAGATAATAACTGATTTAGTATCTTAATTTTGTATGATTTGAGATTAGTTAGCTCCCATATGCTTAAGCTAACAGCTAATCAAAGTGGGGCCAAGTCAGGTTTTTGATATCCTCAAACAACTCCAGTCTCAAATATGTAAAAGTGAACACAAATGTTATTATACAAACCACCATCACAATTGCATTTAATTTTTAATATTGTAGCTCAGCATATCTTGTCATAGTAACTCTGTAACCACTTTTTACCGTATAAAACCTTTCCACATATTTGTTTCATACAGAGGACTATCAACTCCATGCTATCCCTGACTCCAATGTACAGAACTACATACTTCAACAAAAACGATTTTTAACAGTTGAAGTTGTGCAACTTCACTGTTGGAATCAATTTGACAAAAAAATAAATAAGAAGTAGTGTTGAAGACTAAATGTTGAAAATTCGGCACCTTTTTAGTATCCTTTATAAATACCATTTGCTTTGTAGCAATCTGCAGGTGAATGTTCAAGTTCAAAATGTTTATTGCAGAAAAACTAAAATAAATGTTGGACAAGTTACTGCATCACCATAATCCCACAAAGTCTAAAGTAAAATTATAAATGCACAATGTGAATTAATGGATTTCCTCCCATATTCATTAAGTGGCCTTTTTTAAATGACATTTTAAAATATATATTTCTTTCTGTGGACGCTTCTAATGGTTGTCTAGGCTCTTCAATTTATGACTAAGCCACTATAAGTGCCACATACCAGATCTCTCCTTATTACAAGTCTTTTTATTTTTCACTTTATTGGAAATGAGTTGGTGAATTTTACCATTTTATATTCCCTATTTCCATATCATTATCTAAGTGTCACTTCTGTATTTGAGCTTTAGAGCAGCTCACAGGATAAGATCTCAGAGAAACATGAGGACAAGAAGAGGGTGGATGATTATAAGAACAATTAGGGGCTTCAAGGTCTTGATCGCTGGAGAGTAAGAATAAAATGAAAGCCACATGTTGCTCTGGCTTTTTCTTCACTATATGTTAACGTTCATGGATCCATACTTTTAAAGTAAATTCTGTCATATGTAAGAAATCCAGGAACCATTTTTAAGTAAATATTCTAGCCTGAACCTATATGGATTTTGCAAAGCTAAAGCATTCAAAATTATCAGCCAGACAAGGACTTTACTGCCTTCACAAAGCAAGAAAATATTTAGGTTAATAAATGAGGCAAATGTGCTGAGTGGAACAGTTTCAGATTTTTCTGTGGCGCTAATAAGGATCTGCTTTATTATTAATTTTACTCCTCAGAAATTAATCAGAAAGCAGACAAAACCAAAAAAACATAGATTTTGTATTTTGCATTATCTCTACAAACAGAGACGATTGGTGAAGATGGTAAAATGTGTAATTCGTCAGAAAATAAATGATCCTTTTGTTTACAGTATCACAACTGAATACTATGTGGTTTGATAGATTTTAGAGTTGCAGTTTATCATATAGCAGTTATCCTTGCAATGTGAATATGACACATGTGTGCACTTTTAGTAGCTAAGATGCTATGCCCCAAAGGAATGGAGAGGATGTCATAATGAAAGTAACCAGTCCAGAGAAAGGTTGTGATCAATATTTCCATCATAATATTCAGCACTAGCATTACTATTAAAATTTTGTCGCTTTTCAGTGTGCGATTATTTTATAGTAAAAGTAGTTGACTGTTAAGAAATACTTTACTGATACAAACAAATCCTTGTTGTTTTTCCTTAGTCTGATATGAAGCTGTAATTACAGCTTTACTCTGAAGCTTAGATACCATATAACCTAACTGAAATATTAGATTATATAAATCTAAAATACACTGAAATGCTTAAAATAACCAGCGCTGATATGAGTTTGTTTCCCAGAATATATATTTTACACACAAAGCAGCTACATTCATACACACATACATACAGTCTTACATTCATACAGATACATATCAGTTTATTGTTTTTTTCCCTTTTATTGTAAAAAAACAATGTGTTATATTATTACTTTTATACTGCGTTATACTGTTAGGGCTAGGTCACTGTTAAAAAGCATGCATTTTTTGGTTGTGGTCAGATGGTGTGTTTGCAAATAACTCAAAGTGCACGCCTCAGGTTGCTCTGGGGTTTGAGTCTCCACTTTGCATTAAGCAGGAATGCAGTCCAACCAAAATGCATCAATTAGCAAACCAAACAGCTCTCCAACAGTCTCTCTGAGACTTCTGTTGCTCCAAGAAACAGGAACCAAGCACTCTGAATTATTTAACAACCCATTTTTGTATCCATAATTATTGTATTGCACAGATGTTTTTTTTTATTTTTATTTGCCCTTTTATCCATCTCTCAGTTTTGTCTCTCTGTTTTGGGGAGTTTTGCATCCATCCTTTTATCCCCTATTTGGTTTCCTGTCCTGGGTCGTCAGTCCGGTTGGTCCAAACATTAGTAATTCATTATATCTTCAGTTCTTGTGTTCCAGCAGTGTAAGACTTCTTGTCCCTCCCGACCTTTAATATTACTTGTTCATAGTCTTGTTAAGGTTTTTTGATGCTAAATTTGGGAGGCTGGGGGTTGATGGCATCTAGTTTGTATACATTACATCCAACATTTCCAGCTGAAGTAGCGTTTACTCAGGTTTAGAAAGGTAAATATTTGGGAGAAGGAAGGAAGAGATGGGGTAGTAGCTTGATTAATTATTGAAGTCTTAGTCTTTTTGTGGCCGTGTGTCTCAGTTTGTTGCAACGACGACAATTGAGCCCTCCTCCACTTCCTCGTCTTTCTCTTCGAGCGATTGGACGACGCAAGGGGTGACATCGAAAGGTATCCTCTCTGGAATGGGCTCTGCAGGCTGCGCTGGTGTTCCTGGGCTTGAACCTCTTGTCGTTGGGGCTTCCTCCCTCAGCGGGGATGGTGTTAAAGAGCATGGCTCTGGCTCTAAGGTCAGCGTTATCTCCTCTACCTGTAAAATGTAATCAAGGTAATTTATAATGCCATGTAATTAAATTTATTAACATTTTAGCTCCTCTTGTGACACTAAAACCTTTGACTAAAGATTTTAAGGAAAGAAAAAGTTTCAACGAACCCTTGTCAGTTCTTCTTCCTCTTCATGTTGCTCCAGGAACCCTTCGGATTCAGTTTCCGGTTCCTCCCCAACCGTCTCTACAACCCCTCCAACCATGTCAAGCATCTGTCCACTCAGCTGACCAACGATCTCCACCTGAAACCAGATGAGATTACTGATTCCATTGAATTTCAACTTTTTGTTTCAAAGTGGTAACAATTTAGTTGTCATGTTTAACAGGTATGTATATGCTTCAATTTAAAACCCCAAAGAAAGGTAAGAATATGCAACAGAGTAAGTAGGGAAGAGGGGCAAGCAGTTTCCTGTCACAACCCAGCTTGAATTTCCTATGCAGGGCATCAGGGATAAACAAGACTTTAGTGGATGATGCAAGAGGTGCAGATGCTGAATTAAATGCCTCAAGTCGTAACCTTGCAGACTTTCAGACATGCCATCATGGAAGCCAGGATGATTTACCCAGGACTGTCCCACAAAATTCATCAAATCCACTTCAAGTTGCCATGCAGATCTTTGGGAGTTCGCCATGCAGACCTTCATCCTGTCTCCTACCTGGAAGACATCTCTGGCAGTTCATCACTCACTGCACTACAGTTGTGTGCTAAATAGGCCTGCTGATATAAAAAACCCAAACCAATAAGACAAAAAAATTTTGCTATATACATACTCTCTTTACCTTTGATGCAGTGTGTCCTTGTTCTCTGTCAAACCTTATTAAACCATAATCTATTTTGCAAATATAATCTGTTCATTTTGAGTCAGCAGGCAAACACATACCTGATGGGCCTCTACCTGTGCAGCCCCCCACAGGTCCGCTAGTCGGGGGTGAGTGGGAGGACCGAGGCTGTGGATGGTGCTGTTAGGAGTGGCTTGGAGGGAAGGGGAGCCACTGTGTAGCCTGTGCTCCAAAGACTGGAGAAACGAACAAAAGGTAAAGGGACAAGCAGAAAGCACCAAAAGTCAAGTTAACTTTATTTCTATAGCACATTTCCACAATAAGGCAGTTCAAAGTGCTTTACCTCATAAAAACATAATAGAGTGACCAGTTATGAAACAAGCTGTAGACATTCATCAAAATCATCACACAAATATATAACAAGTTTATCATCAGTGTTCCAGTTATTATTATGCTGAATTCTGCTTCTCCATGTTTGGTTCTGATTCTGGAGATGCAGAACAGGCTACAACTAAAAGAATATTCAGAATAATACATGCTGTTTCTGTTAGAAATAAAAGCAATAAAATCATGCTATTAAGTTTTGTTTGAATTGACCCATAACTCCAGGATTTTTCTTATGTGTACGAATTTGCTTTTGTGGTTCCTTGCATTTGAAAGAAATGCAAGTCATCTTATTAAAGTGTGCACTGCATACCTGTTGTTGTTGGTACTGCAGGAACTGTTGCTGCTGGTAGTGATGAAGCTGTTGTAGATGCTGGAGTTGACTTTGTTGCTGCAGTGCAAGTTGAGTCTGGTGCTGCTGAAGGTAACTGCCAACCGTGCCCTCATACCCATCTCCAGGGGTACCTCCTGCTCCACTACCACCACCTGCAACACCCACAAAATGTCTAATATCTTGTGCTCACACAACCATACATGCGCTTGGAGACTAATTTAGTACAAAAGGTTTTAAGAGGGTAATTAATCCTTACCGGCAGCCATGATGTAGGAGCCTGCGGCAGGTGAAACCACGCCCGAGGGCTGGCTGGTGATTGGGTCCCAAGCATCAGAGGAAGACAGGCAGTACAGGCCCTGTGAGACGTAGGTGTGAGGCCAGACATCTGCAGAGGAGTGATGGAGCACCTGGTCTGTTCAAAGATGCACAGAAACATGGAGATGTGAGGTATAAACAAAAAGATTGTTCAGAAGGGGAGAAGCAATTTCATTTATTGAAGAGATTTACTCACATTGACTTTAATAGGAGTGTTATTGACCTATAAACATGTTTGTTATACATTAAACAAGTGGACATTGTGGGAAACCATCTCCTCTGTCCAATAAAGTTGTAATTGTTGCTGTGTTTATGTGCCGTACACGTGTGCTGTTGTTTTATGCTAAATGAAGCCTCGCAGAGCCCCATATGGTGCCGTTAATGAAAGCAAAGCTGCAGAGCTAAGTCCTTGTGCTAACCTACAAGGTCCCGCAGGGCTTAGACAAAGTTCTACACTGCTAAACACCAGTGAGAAAAGAAATGTATTCCTTTCACAGTGGCACTTGGCATAAAAGTCCTGGTTAAAGTTGCAAATTCATTACAGATTATTTTGGAATAGCTAGAACCAGCTGTAGTTGTCATAGAACTCCTTTATTGCAGTTATGGAATGGTAGTTTCTTTGATATTATGCAGGGTTTTCTAAACCATCTACTTTTTTCTACTTTATTAATGCCTTAGGATGGAGCTAAATCACAGCAGTGCCTTTTAACTTAAGCCCATCAGTTTTTAGTTTCAAAAACACGTATAAAGAATGCTCTTCAATTATTTATGTAATTCGCATTGTCCTTTATATTTGTAAGTCAGTTCTCTCACACAGCACATGTTAAACCCCATCTGATGTTTCAGAAATGACAGGCTGTCATCTGGATTTGTCATTTGGAAGTTCCTGACTAAGTGCCCTGCAGGAGTCAAAACCAGAAATGTGCAGCAATGTGGCTGACCTCCAAAAGTACTTGACTTTTGGCTAAAACTGTGACCGAGGGTGCTCCTTTTTAGTTTTTAACACTCACATTCAGAAATTTAATATGACACCAAAGACATATGACTAAATAAGAGATATTTAAAACTATTTTGTTTTCCTCGCTGTAGGAGCATAAAATCTGTTATGTTGGTGCTTAGATTCTAGCAGCCTTAAGTATAAAGACTTGCAGGGATTTCCTAAATGTAGACTTTAATTGAGAAATTTGACATAATTTCATCTAAATATGCAAATAGTAGAAATGAAAAAAGATGGACCCAATCAAACCTTTATGTTGGCATTTTTTGACAGCAACAAAGTACATAGTTCTTTCTCACTCACCTATAACAGTATCAAACAGATTTTAAGCATTATTATCAGCAAAACGTCAAGCTAGTAGCAATAATGTCACAAAGACATATGGCAACTGGGGGAGCTCAGACTTGATGTTCAACAGTAATAATAGTATTTGGATAATTAAATGTATTTGCTTATCAGGAAATGGCCTATCTTACAAAGTACCTGTTTCTATTTCCAAAAATGTTGTTCACTGGAATAAGCAAATTGTGATGAATCAAGAATTCTTTACAAAAAGTTACACATCACATATTGCCTCATCAGGTTTTTCTGTTAACTTAAATAAATTCATACTGTGATGGTGCCTTTGTAGCAGTGCACAGTACACAGCTGTAATTAGATAGGGCAAATCGACTCCTGCTACAATTTAAACCTTAATCTTGATCTGTTAAACTGCCAAGATGAAAACTTAACAAAGGCATGCCTATGGTTAATTCCCTCCCACACAGCGGGTATGGCTCGCCTCTGGTTTAAATGCCAAAGATTTAAACTGCCTGTGAACTTCATCTGAAATGTTCCTGTGGCCAAGAGCTCCAATGCAGTCAGCAGCTGTATGGGTAGAGGCAGCAAATGACTCTTCATCATGTTATACTCTAAGACCAGCTGCATTTGAACACAGTTCCAAACTGACTGCCTTTGGAAACTAAAAGCAACTGATGAGCCTGTTGTCATTTTAGACCAAGAATCCTCCTGCTAACTAAATACACTCTCTCTTCACGCATTAGCATTTCCAATAGCTTCTATTAAGGCTAAAACTACTGATGTTAAAGATATTTTCTGATTATTATATTTAACGTTTTGCATGAAGACACAATTTGTCAACATTACACTCACATGTGAAAATTACTATAAACAGATGAGCAATTACACAACCACACATCTTTAAAAAGCAGAAGTGGAGCCTCTTGTACAACCAACAAGAATGCAGCAAGTGATTTCTGGATGGTTGGCCAACTACAAAACACTTTTCTTTTCCAGCAGCCATTGTACAGTGCATACAGTGGAGAAACCAGCAGACCAAACCTG
The DNA here is from genome assembly GCF_002775205.1 of Xiphophorus maculatus. Classification (NCBI taxonomy): domain Eukaryota; kingdom Metazoa; phylum Chordata; class Actinopteri; order Cyprinodontiformes; family Poeciliidae; genus Xiphophorus; species Xiphophorus maculatus. Next base: position 11,028,590 of record NC_036455.1, on the reverse strand, counting down.
CAGGTCTGCTAGGGTTGCTAGGTGAGGGGCTTTGTGGCATTACATTCAAGAGGTTTTTGAAATGGCACATTTTGCAAACATCATGAACGTATTGCCAAAAAAATCACTGGGTATTACCACTTAGGTAGAAGAAACACGCAGAGCTTTAAAGCTCATTTACCTCTGCTGGTAATACTCTCCTGGTTGACCTCGCTCAGGTGAGCGACGCTGCCCTGGTTCGAGCCAGCTCCCATGCTGTCTCCATCCATCGAGTTCCAGCCAAACAGAGTCGCCTCAGAGATTGCAAACTGCTGCATAATACCTGAGGAGGGGACAGAGAGCCATCAGTACAAGCTGAGAGGCAGTAGGGCTGATGTTAAAAAGTGTAACATGCAACAGTATGATGCCTTATCTTAGGGCTGGAGTGCGTAATAAGAATCTCAGACCCTGCTTTGCTAGTGCATACAGGTGTTAATTTGTAATTAAAGCAACAGAGGTAACAACAGTCATTAACATGGAGAACCAGTCAGCTTTTAGAGCAGTGACGGGGAATATAGAGGGGAGTGTTTACTCCAAATGGGAAATCAAGATTAGTTGAAAACAAGTAAATGTAAGCCTAATCAACCAGAATAACCTATTTCACCAGTATATTTGTGTAACATATAAACAGCTGGTCTTGAATATAGTCAATATAACACAATCACTTGTTTCTAGACATTGTATTGTATAAATAAAAGTCAAGGTGTTTACCTGCTGCAAAGCGAGCCTCCTTCTCGCCATCACTGAGGTCGCTGTAAGCATCGTTTTCCATCCTCCTCTCCTTTTCCCGCTGCAGGTTGGCACGCCCTGTGCCCCCGCACGGCCCCGCCGACGGTTTGCCCCAGCTCTGCCACTCGATCATGTGGGCAACCCGACCCTGGGCCATGGCAGTGGGCTTGGTCACTTTGTCCTTCATTGACCGTGTCACACCTACAGCAAGTTTGAGGGTGGCAGGAGTCGCAGGCCAGCAACAGACACACGTAGACAGAGACACACACACCAGACACACACACACACACATACACAAACTGTCAAAACATCTTCTGGCCCTCTAAAACAAAAACTACACCTCCAACTGAGGCACGGGGAGGAGGTAGAATGAGGATGAGAAACAGTAATGTAGTGGATCTTTTTAATCCTAGAGACTATGACAGAAGATGTCAGTGAGGCATTAAATGTACTGTAATGCATGAACACAAGTGATAAGGTGTGAGATGATCAGTAAAACCCAGCACCTATTTTGCTTAGAATAAAAATACACTCACTCTGCACCAGTAAGTCACCTCGTTTTTAAAAAAAGTAAATTATCTTAATTCATTTCCTTTTAATGCCAACAAAAGTTAAAACTGCTCAGTAAAAGGCAGGAGCAGCTGTGACTTGAATGCCCTGTTCAAATGCACTGCCACTGCGACTGTCACATGGAGAATTGCTTGAGTAATACTGCAACTTGACCAACAACATACTAGCAAACTCAATTCTGTCAATGCATATGGCCGCTTATAAAAGCCTGGATGTTGTGGAGGCTTCTCCTTTTTTAAAGAGAGCCCTTCCTGTCCTCTGCCATCTTGTGCTTTCTCAGGATGACATGGATACACATGATCTAAGATTCTTTTTATGGGATTTCTTTATGAATCTCACTTTTTTAACAAAATGACTAAAATGTTAATAAATTGGACAACTGATATTAAGCATTCTGCATTTGTTTAGTTTTTTTTTATAAAGTTTGAAGTTTTAATGTAGACTCATTTGAGTCAGTCAAACTAAATTAAACTAAATTAATTTAGTTACATTTAGATAAATTTAATCAAAATAAAGTTAACTGAGTTGAACTTGTTTAAAATCCATTTTTCTGCATTAAGATGAACACCAATTGCATTTGCTGAATTCATGTGCTTTCTTTTGTCAGTGGAAACCCAAAAATTACTAACATTTTACCATGAAACAGACTTTCAGTTTTTTAAAAATTGTGCACTGTTCACTGATTGACATAAAATATAACCATGTATAACCTGAATAGTAACTATCCTTAATGTAACTTGACCTATTTGATAATCCTGGTGCAGCTCCAACATTTCTGAATGTAGTGATAAATTCATCATTCCAACAAACCCCCAGAAAATATTGTTATCAAATTTTAGGTCCATATTTTGCTTTCTTAAGGAGAATAATGGTTCCTTCTTAAATCTTTGTCCAATTAAGATGCAAATACTGGATTCAAACTAGCGGCATATTCTTTAAGTCAAATGGGTACAGAATGGCTGATTGATAGAAAAAAGTAATTTAAAATCAAGCAGGCATGAATAAACAGAGACAGAGACAGAGCTTTGGAAATGACTCCCCAGGTCCACGGGGCAAGTTTCAGGCTGAGCTATAAATAGACACAATTGTCCCCAAAGACAAAAAGAGCCAATCTCATTTGAAAATCAAACTCCTACTGCGGAGCCTAATTGGGGATGGAAATAGGAGTGGAGTGAATGGGGATGAAGGATGAGGGAGGGTGTTGGGGTCTTGGCAATTCAAATGATTCTATGTACTGTTAAGCAAATCCAACACATTTCTTTTAAATACACTAGACATAACACTTTTCTTTTGTTACAAACACTTTAAGATGCTGCACAATGCCAAGCACAGAGCACTACAGTCGGAAGCAAAGAGCACAAGAGACGTGACAGAAGAAGAACCAACCACTGGTAGTCACAACACTGCAGCGACTTCACAAATATTTAACACCAGCACCAGCACTGCCACATTACAGTACACTACATTCCCCAACACGCCTGTGGTGATGCTTCAGTAGGCAGTTAAAGTAAGTTATATCACTTACTTTAGTTTCTTTGAAATCAAAGACCTGATTGGATTTCCGTCAATGACTCTGACATGTGTCATTGACGTCAGCTGTTGATATCAATGAGAGAGAGGAGAAAAGTAGGAAGTGATATAGGAAGGGGCACCCACAGGGGCGGTCATGTTGGTTCCAAGCTCCTTTTCCTCCTCCTGGTCAAGAATGAAGTCGTCTGTTGAAGCAAGGCTGGATTTACAAAATCTGACATTTGTTGCTAAGGTTAAGAGATCATTTATGTGCTTTCTTTGTGTGTGTCAGATGGTTATTTGGTCTACCAAGCACTCTAAAAAAATACTTTCTTACATTAAGGTTGATTTGGGGCATCAGTATGATAAACCTATATGAACTAATTACAGCTTATATGTGTCCTTTATATGTTTTTTTTTTGTAAAACACTTTGTTTTTAGTTCAGTAAAACATAAAATGTCTCAAACCCTCCAAAATATTACTTAAATTTAAAATTGAGCAGACTTGTTGAAAATGTTTTCTTGATATGTCCCATTAAGTAGCAAAGTTTTAGCGTTAGCCTCCCACAGAGTTCTTTCAAATAAACATAACACAATGAGAATTATGTAAAATAGGGACTGTGAATTCCCAAATTCCCAATAAAATAATAACTTAATTCAAAACCAATTCATTATTTCTGCCAAAGAAAGAAACATGAAGAAAAGCAAACACTTTCTGTGAAATTATGTTTTGCATCCTTACCTGTGGTATTGCATTAACTCTTTACAGCATTATGTTGCAAATGGTGGATGGTCTTATAGCTAAAAAGACACAACTTATGTTCAGTGGTCTTGGTGCTGTTTTTGGTATAAAGGGAAAGTAGTGACATCATGCATTTGAAGATGCAGGACTGCAAATGTTTCCAAGAATATGTTAATGGAAGGCACTGGCTTGATTGTTAAATTTTTAACAACATTTTAAGCATACTTAAAATGTTAAATCAAGTCAAGAATCGAAAAATGTTGATGAAGCCATAAGAAACAAAGTGCTGGATTTAATTGTTGAAACATAATTATGGTCTAGATTTACAGCTAAATTTCCATATCCTCTGTGCTTTGTCTTTTTCTCTCTTTTTATTGCTTTTCTGACTCTCTCTCTTTTGTGATGGTATAAATTTTTCTCATTACCTTTTTAGCAAAAAGTAACTTTATTAATTAACCAAGACAATGCATTGATCAGCATTCCCCGCATGTGTAATTGTAAACAAATAATTGAAATTAAATTGAGATTAGATGAGGTTTATTTGTTTGGAATAAATTTACTGACATATTTAATTACAGTTTATTACAGTCTAACTACAACAAGGATTTATTGTAAGATTGTGCTAAATAAACATTAAATAATTTGAATAATACATATTCTAACTAGTAGCACAGTGATGTTGATCAATGATTACAGTTAAATCCGATCGTTAGATGATTATTTAACGGTAGAAACCAATAACCATTTGAGTAACACACCAAGAAACAAGAATAATCTTTTACACAAATGAAAGCTCAGACCTTATCAGTCAACAACAACTTCACCCTTGACCCACTGTGGAGCATGTGGAGGCAACATGGGGGCTGTTTTACCACCTACTAGCACAGACACACACCTGACACACCTGTCAGAGAGGACTTAGCCAGGGCACCAATCCCGTAGGCGTTGGCGGACTTCCTCTTGAGTCGAGGCAGAATAGAAGTAGTATCCTCCATAGACAACTAAAGAAAGAAGGGAGGAGTAAAGTATGGTTGAATTCAAATGTTAGTGAGCAAAGATGTGAAAATGGGAGATAAAGTGTGAGGAGTAGTGAAAGATGTCAGTGATAAAATAAGGAGATGGAAAATCAATGTGACATGGAAAATGACAGAATAAGAATAGACAGGGAAGATGAATAAGAGAGAGGATTTAAAAAGAAATTGGGATGAAAAGACCAGGTGATTGAAGATTCAGAGAACTGTTTGAAGGAGATGAAATAACAGAGGAGAGAGGTTACTGGAAAAAGAATAAGAAAGGAGGGTTAATTATTTTAGCACATTGTAAGTTGAATACTATCATCTTTGATTTAAGAAGAAAATCATATGATAGCTAAAGGAGCACTGACAATGTAAAAGTGATACAGCAAAGGTTTGAGTGAACACACTTTGTATTTAAAGTACATCAACCCCAATTGAAGAAGAATTATCTGCATAGAATATTATTAAAGAGGTGTTAGTAGTTGTTAAAAGATGCTAAATAGGGAAATAACAGTTTAGCAGGAAATGTTTGGACGATACGGAGAAATTCACAGCAACATTGACTGAATTGACTGGTGATTGGATCCAACCAGTTTTAAGCCTGAATGTTTGGAAACTCAAAAATCTCATGTTTTTAAAAAAAAAAAAAATTATTATTATTAAATACATCAGCATCATCAGGTATAGTTTTCAGTGAGGTATTTAAAAATAAAGTCAGCAAATGCACAAAGAAGTAAGAAGATTTTAAAAAGAAAACAAATATATTTTCTTATCAACAACTTTCTTTCAATCAACTTGTCAGACAGGAAAAGAGAGTAGGATCTAAACTAGATAACAGGAAGGCCAAAGGTAACACAGCAAAGTTGTTTTATTTTGCCCTTTGAGTTTTCAAGCCTTCTCTTTCATGACATACTAGATTTGGAAATGTTGGCAAAATTCTTCAGGTAAACTAACGACATACAAAACTAGACCACAATTAACCACAAAATTCTGATCATTGCATCTTTACTTATAATAAAATCTTGTATCATTAGATCTTGTTTTTCCATGGATCTTCTTTGGGGTAGAACCAGATATTGTAACCAACTGCAATTTCAGAGTAAAACAAAACCTGTTAAGTTGCCTATGAAACTGAATGTTACTTAACTCAAATAAAAATGTCGTTTTGGAAGAAAAATGTGGAGATTGATGATAAAATATGAGATAAAAATATTGAAAAAGTCAATGTGACTAATAAAACATGACACATTCTACCTGTTAATTGTAACTAAACTTACTAAAAAACAGAAATTAGAGAAGTAAACGATTACAATTCTGGCTATGGTAGATTGATTAATCTCGTTCATGCTTTCTGAAAGCCAAAGTCACTGTTTTCTTCCTAGCTGCTAAAAGATGTAATCTTTAAACATAAAGTAGTGACATATTTTTTCTTTAAACATTTCTATAAAAACACATATTCCGATACTTTACTATCTGAGGATGAGCATACTAGCAAAATGTCAATACTGATTTCTGAAAAGAATCTGCAACAGTTTATCATACCAGAAAGGGGTTTTGGTTCGATGATTGCTTCCCAGTAACTAGTGTAAGCCAGTGTTTCCAGAAGAAAAACTCCCAGTAAATGTTTTGCTTACATAAATTAAAAAAGAAATACTTGTAGTATTGTCAGAACATTAAAAGATAATGGCTATGAAAGAAATTGCCAACTTTTGCTTATCTGTAAATATCACAAGAAGAAAGTCTCTTATTTACCGTAAACATATTCAATTGTTAATGACTGTGAAAAAGAACTGATGATTGGGTTTGTTCGGCAGTCACCTTGCAACCCTGTAGTCTTTAAATCTAGCATTGACTTACTGTATATGTATACTGCTATATTCTTCAATCACATGTTTTACATCACCTGACTGACTAACTTAGTCTGAGATTCAGCTTTGCATCTGCACAGTGAGCCAGCCTCTTGATCTTTCACAACACAGCAGCAAATCTACAGCAGGATGACTGAATAAACAAAGAATCAGACGAAAGACATTATCTTCTGATCTAATCGACTTACTTAACTGCAAGACTTGCATTCATTTGGTATGGCTACAATTTTTAGCTACTTTTCATTCCTAGTTTAGTGCTCTTTTTGTGTTTAGCTTGAAGCTTTTATTAACCATCAATGTACCGACCAGTTACTATAGTTCCCATTTATCGCGGTTCTGGCCAACAGGACTGGACTGCCAACTGTTCGGTAACATGCTTTAAAAATTGAGCCTGAATAAATAATTGTTTCACAAATCTAATAAACAGAATACAACATTTTCCATTTCTAAGGTTAAGATGTTTGATTATAGAGACCATTCTTACATTTGAAGGGAAAAGGTGGGCAACAGAGAAGATCATCTCGACTGTGTCCTCCAAGTGGACAACGACACAAAGCATACCACTAAATTAGCTACAAACTGGAGTGGTCATCCATAACAAAGCTCCGATCTCAGTCCAATTGAAAGCTTTAAGATGACCCAAAACATTTGACCCAGGCCATACAAATCAAAAGGTAAATCTATCAAATATTAAGTAAATATAAGCAAACTCCTGAATTTGAAAAAGAATTCTTTTTTTTTATTATTATTTAATATCAGACACTTAGAAGAAAAAATCCTTTGATAAAGCGTATGTACTGTAAATATCTGGTGCATATTGTTATGTATGTAACATCTCATTTGATCATCTCTTTATTACATGGATAATCTGACATTCAACTCAAAACATTTGGCATTGACTAGACTGAGTTACTGTTGTGGTGACATTTCTTTTTATAAATGCATTATAAAATAATTTATAAGCATTAATATTGTATGTTTTGTTGCTCCCTCTCTTCACTTTGCCAAGCAGCTGATATTGAGAAGTCACTTGTAAAACATTTTTTATAAAACTCTTAAGTGCTTTATCTTAATATATTGCACCAAATGGTTTAAACATTCCAAACAAATTCTGGTTTCTCATTCCTCCTTAACTTTACAATCAAGTTGTTCCTCTCCTCATAGGATAAATGTTGTTGTTACTAATGTCTGTGCAGGTTTATGTATGTCAAATGTGTTTCCTATTTTTCAAGTTTTCAAGAATAACATGACAAGGTTTGGTCACATCACTGAAATATAATTTGCCTCCATGTAGCTTTGAGACAAAACAAATTTACAGGTGGACATAAATACTGCTGAAGATACACAAACAATTGCTTAAAGGTGCATTTTATCCTGCTCTGCTTTCAGTGAAACTGGGACTCCACTGTGGATGAGATAAGCCTATTACAGCCCGTTATCTGTGATTCTGTACATATGGGAAGTATATATTGCTTGCAGTATAGTAGATTAGTAGAGGACTAAAAGGGAGCTGGATGACTGAGAATTTACAGGTGGAAAACGAAAGAAACAGGGATAAGAGAGGGGTGGTGGCAAAGGGAGATAAGACGGAGAGAAAGAGTGGCAAGAAGGAGTGGACGGATAAACAAGCAGGCTGTCGACTTATGTTCGTACAGCTCAAACTCAGGTAGTTGGTGAGAGGTGGAGGGCAAAATGACAGGAGATTTTAAAAAAAAAGGGGGTGGGGGGAGATTTATACTAGGAGACTTACATTGATTCCTTCCCAGGAAAACTCGGTACGGCCATGCTAGGAAAGAGGGGATGAAGGACAGGAAGGAGAAAAGTACAAGGAGAACGTAAGTGCAATGAGCAAAGGAGGGAAGACAAAGATTTTAAAAGAGGGAAAGTGAATTTTACAAATTAATTTTGTTTGGAATTACAGCAATCTGAATAGAATATGAAGGTATTTTTAAAATATTAAATTGGCATTTTATTATTGTGCTTTGCAACAAATGCATTAATGTAAAAAAACTATTTTTCACATACTAAGCTTGAATAATGCTTGAAGAACCTTGAATATGGAATGTTTTTAAAATTATGCCAGGGTTTTAAATTATAAAGCAATATGCAGAATAATTTTATGACATCTCACCACATGCACCACATTATGAATTGTTTCTTCTGTGGCCTCTCAATCAGTATTAGCAGAAACCTTTTCATCAATTAAACTAAAAGCAGTTTCTCTGTTAGATCCAAACACACGGCCAGCCTTCATTTGTCATGTACATCTTTGGTTCAATTATTGTCAAGGATTTAAAAAACGAATCACCCCCTTTGTTAGTCCATGAATAAACTGGTTTAGCAAACTTGTTTAACAAGTTATGCTGCTTGTTGAACAAGCTTGAATACTGCCAAGCCTGTAGAATTAAAAAAATTATCTAAACAGAACCTGCATGAAGTCATTTAATGGAGCTCAACAAGCATGCTCATGCTAAAAAAAAAACAATAAAAAACTGACTAGAAGCTAAGTCATCAACATCCATTAGCCTAGAATGGTTTACAAAGCCATTTCAAATTTATTGAAAGTCCATTATCAGCAAATGGAAAAAATATGGAACAGTGTAAGAAAATTACTCCAAGAGTGAATCAGCGCCTCTTCCATAAGACCGTAAAAGAACCAAGAACAGCATCGGAATCAACAAAGAGCTCACTTCAACTAATGTTCATTATTCAGCAATAAGAAATACACTGGACAAAAAATTACATCAATGGAAGAGTTCCAAGGCAAAAACCTCCTCTCATCAGAAACATAAAAAGCCCCGTTTAACATCAACCAAAAAATAGCAAACCTTTTTGGGCACCACAAAGACTTTAGAGAAAGTATCCTGTGGATTGATAAAACAAACTACTTACCTTTGTGGAAAATATGAGTCCAGTTTCTAAAAACTAACAGAATTTCAATGAAAAAGGAAAATATATCAGCAGTAAACTATTATAGTGATAGTGATAGCCAATGCCTGTTTTGCTGCTTCAGGGCTTAGTTGATGGAATCATGAATTCTGCTGTCAACCAGAAAATCCTGAAGGAGAATGGCTGGTAATTGGCTTGTGACCTTAAGCTCAAAGGTGCAGCAATGGTGCACCACTGAATAGTTGCAAAAGAATGAGAACAAAATGAAGATTGGATCTTAATCCAATTGAAATGCTGCGGTATGGCCTGCAAAAGGCTAGGAATAGGTTTGGGTGACATAACTTTTTCACTCAGGGAAAGATTGGTTTGGATAGCTTTTCCCGGTTATAAATTATATCAATCTATGAAAATTGCATTTTGTATTTATTTAGATTTTTGTCACATTAAAATCTAATGAGCTCACACATATTAGAGTAACAAAGGCAAGAACAGAAGAAATGCTTTCCAACAATAGCTGGAAAAGCATCTTGCAGAATAGCAGGAGTGACAGAAAAATGTGTAATGATGTAAGGTGCTGTGTTTCCATGTTGCTCCGTCTCTCTTTTTCTCCACACCGGCCACAATGTTAAGGTAACCAATGGAGACCACTGATTGGTAACTGCATCACCAGGGGCAACAGCAAATGTGATGTGTGGCCCGACATGGAAACCATTTGTTTTCTGTCCACATTTACACACAAGTACATGCAAAGTAAGAACACACACACACTTACAGAAATCCACAAGCTGTCATCACTTTATAGCACTTTGCATTCAGCACAAGCACAGAGGACTAACACCTTAACCTGTGAACGTTAAAAACTAGAGGATGTCAGCAGATGCAGCAAAAACTGACGTGTTTTTATACTCTTAGTCTTAATCTTCTGATCCTTTTATTTTGCACTGAGGAGCTTCTCCAATGGTACGGCCGGTTCACTAACAGATTTTGTCCATTCAGGGCTGCAAATCATCAACTATATGACAAATAGAATATAAAATATCCTTAACGTTATTTCAAACTATTTATGGCTTCAGGTCAAAGGTGCTAACACAGCTTTTTACCACATTGATATAAAAATTTCGATTTTAGTTGTTTTTACTTTCCAAAGCAATCCCTTACCTGCAACTAAAGTTAAAGTTTTGGATTAGACCCCTTCCTCTGGAGACCACTTTGTCTTGTAGTGATTAAACTCCATCGAGAAACTAATTTTTGTTTCTGTAAATCTTAAGATTTTCCTCAGCAGCTGCTTGGCAAAGACACCCTAGCTCCTCATATCCGCCATGCATAATTGTCAAACTGGGTTCAACTTGTTTTAAGGCCATGCTCCCCTGATTAACATTTTTATCTGGTCTCATAGTCTGGGCATGTTTGGCAAAAATGAATCCAAGGACAAGTGAAATGAGGAACCCAGAATTAATTGTCTTTCTGCAGGCTCCCTTTGCTTTCCGTGACGCTTCAATGTAAAATTCATGTCAGAGATGTTTGTTTTTCATAGTGAGTCAATGAGGAAGAAGAATTAATCCATCTCTAACAAAAAGCATCCCCTGAGATGGAAAGAGATTTAACAAAGCCTAATAGCTGCCATAAGTCACCTCTGTGGGGGTTTGTTCCTCACAATCACATGTGTACTAATGGGATCTCGGAAAGATGTGGGGAATAGTTTATCACTATAAACACAGTAAACATTAAAGTAATTTTTTATGATGGTTGTGTTACACTGTGGCATTAAAATGAAGATACACTGTTAAAAACTGATTGATTTAATAATTAAGAGAAGGTTTTTATGCTTCTTCCAAAGGATCATTAATCTGTTAGACAATCCAGGCAGAAATTCATCAATTATCAATTCTGTTATCCTCTCAAAAAATCAAAACTGTCAGTGCAGTTCATTGTCTGAGATCCATAAATGTCAGAAGCACATTTCGTGGCAATTCATCCAGTAACTTCTGTCTGAACTAGAGTCATCACATCCCCACTAGAAGTCTGCTTTATATTAGACTTTAATATTAAAAGTCCCACAGGCAGCAGAATGAGCCTTGAATTCCTAAAATCTCTGATGTTGGTCTAGTAGTCAAAGTGTCCTTGGTGATAATCAATTACCCTGTTAACTTCTGACGATAAATTATTGCCTTTCCAGGCTATGGACCAGAAAACTGCAGCCATAAGCCTTGAAATTATTCTGATAATTCAAATCCCACACAGTTCAAGGTCAGTGTGCTGTTTATGTGGTTGAAGAAATTAACAAGTATGTGAGAGAGAGGGAAAGGTTTCAACCATGATTTCTAATCATAAGGAAATATCTGAATTCAATAGTCTTTACCCACAACAAGGACATCTGACTCAACACAGTGTTAAGCTATTAGAGTAAGTCCTGTGTCATGACTGCTTTGTAAATGTGTGTAAGTACATTCTTCACACAGACTCCCTCAAGTAAATAACAGTCGAACTTCACCTTGCAGCAAGGCTAACAGTGTTTTTTCTTAAGTCAATGAGGGAAAAAGAAGCCTCTGTGGGTAAAACTTGCTTTCATTCAAATTCAACAACATTTCCAGCCTCCCAGTAAATTATTTTTTCAGCTCACCATGTAATCACAACGTTACACTGTTCATTTGGGACTCCGGTTAACCACAGTAAGAGCACTGCAGTACTCACTTGTCCCTGTTTCCATCATACAACAATAAAAATAAGACGGGGCAAAAACTGCTGACCAAAAGAACAACTAGAATACCCAGGAAAACATTCTCCAGAAAAATAGCTTCCTAATACCCATGTCTTTTGGGAACATTTTCTGTAGACTGATGAAACAACAAATTAACCTTTTTGAAAGATGTGAGGCTGTTTTGCAGTTAAAAGACCTGGACAACTTTCTATAAATGGTGGAGGCTGAATTCTGCTTTCTATCAGAAAATCTTAGAGGAGACTGTCCAGCCTTCAGCCTGTGACCTTGTGCCCACACTTGGATTATGCAAGAAAGACAAAACACACCAGCCAGTGCATCTCTGAATGACATGCTTAAATTCAATGTGGATGTTGTGGTATTTGTGCCCAAAGAGACTGATATGACCTTGATGATCTTGATATGGTCCAAAATGAAAATGAGTTTGACACCCCTGCTGTAGACTAAATGCTGGAACAGGTGTCGTTGGCACAGAATATGCTCTTATTGTTCAGCTCTGGGTATTTGGTCGTTTCTGACTTTCTTGCACCTCATGAAGGTTGCCAGTGGGATGCCAAAGTATGGTAGCTGTCTACGTATGCATACTGGGCATTTAAAAAGCTTTAAGTATTAAACTTTTTATTTTTAGATCTAGTTCAAAAAAGAAATGTAAACAGACTAAACCGATGAAGAAGATCTTATAATTTTCTGATGAACTAAAGCAACATTCAGAAAAAAATGTAAGTCTCTCCTCACCTTTGTGTCATTTTATTGTGAATTTATTCTTGGTCATAAACATTCACAATTAATTGGATTTTCAGCAGAATCACATGAACCACCATCTGATGTTACTCATACTGCCTTTCCTTTCAAGTTTCCTCTAAGCATTTAAAAGCCAATGTGACTCCAGTAGGGCATTATCATGCTTTAACTCATGACTTACAAGGCATCTAAATTAAAATAAGTTAAGCTTAGGCCCTTGCACTGGTGATGAGGATATGTGAAGCTTTTGCGAGCAAATCTCCTTATTGTGATAAACAGATTTTTAATAGTATCTAATGCAAATATCTTGGCCATCCAGACCAGACAAATGTGTGAAAAGGTTTATTCTAATGGAAAATAGCTATGGTTGCAAAACCATAATTAAATATTTAAGACATTATTTCTTAAATATAAAAAATTTGATCTTAAATCTGGATCAAATGTATGTAATATTTGATCCAGATTTACATTTTAAAATATGTACTTTATTATTCTAATGGATAAAACTCAAGTTACAAGTCATCATCAATATAGGATTATGTGAAATATGATCCATTTCAAGGTAAAAGAGAAAATGAAGTGGTTAATCCTTTTATTTTACTAACAAAGCACGCACAAAATGACAGTGGTGGCAGTAAGGAGGGTGATCTTGAATTGTTATTTTTTATGTTTCCAATTTGTATCATGATGCTATTTTTCACATAATAATGTCTTTGAGCCTGTTTGCACTAAATTTATGTTATCAGTCAGTCTCTAGTGTTTTGTTTGCCCACACTTGATCCTCAGCCTTGTCAGGGTCTGAATTGTGTCTCTGATCGCCTGCGATTCACTCTGTCAAATCCCCACAACACCTGCTGGCCTTTTTCTCTCTGCAGTTCTATAAATTACACACAGGAGAAATGTTTGTGGAAGTAAACGACTTAAAGGCTGCTTTCAGATCAGTCCTCGAGACAAATGGCACTCGATCAAATGGTTTTATTTTCCTGCTCCTGAAGCCACTAGAATGCCAACAGTGAAGCAACAGTTTAAACATGTATAGTGTTTCAGCGGTTCTATTATTTCAGGAGGTTTAAATGGAAGGAAGGAGACCGAAACCACCATTCAGTCATTGATCAAAGGTAATTTCAGAAGTTTAAAAATATTAGTCACGAAGTGACTTGTAAACATATTTGTATCTTTTTATTTTCTTTCACATTTTGTCATCTAACAGCCAGTACTATATTTTTATACAGTATTGTATATTTTCACAATCAAAATGATTGTGGAAAACAAAAATAAATTACTTTTTTTCATGTATCAATTTAAAAAGGATCATGTATATCAATTTCAATATGATACCCCTAAATAAAATCCAGTGCAAAGTTCTCTGCCAAGATCAAAATTTTATATTTTGATCTTCATGCAAAACATGAAGTGTGGATATAAACTACACATCAGGAACACAACATATTCATTGCAAAAATGAGTAGTAGCCCAGTTAAAATCCCAAATCTTGTTGAGAGCCCAACTGAGCTTGAGCCATTCTGCAAAGAAGAATCACAAGATTTTGTCTTTATGTACAAAGAGGATGGAGAAAAACTCCGAAAGACTTGCAGCTGTAAAAATAAATGCATCTTTCTCCTTTGACTTTGCAATTATGCATTACTTTGTGCTGGTCTACCTAAAACATCCCCCCAAAATAAGGAAAGTTTGTGGTTGTAAGGTAACAAAAGTTGTAAAAGTGCACAGAGTCGAAATACCTTGTAAGGCATTGTAAAGCTCTGAATGCACTTTAGAATTGAATCCCTTACTCTGAAAGCAATTTGTCAGAAAAAGCAGCAGTCATTCATGAAAAGCACTGATATAAATGTTTCTGTTTGCTCCCCTCCCAGTGTCTTACTCTTCCTAGACCTCTGTCTCTCTCCAGAGTGCACAGCTGAGAAGTGATACATGGCCCAGTAATAGTCTGGGCCCAAGGGAGAGCAGCTCTGTGGCTTTGGTAAGAGGCTATCAACAAAGACACACCTTCTCAACGAGTCATGCACAGCCAGTCACGAGAAAGCAGTCATGCACTCAGGAGAGCACGCAGGTTTGATTAATACGGGTGTCTGCAGGGTGAGGCAAGTGTTATCAAGCCTTACTCTTCTCCTTTTTTCACATTTCCTCACGCAGACACATTCAGAGACTCAGCAGTATTAAGCTAAGTCCTAATGCTGCTCTAAAGCTTTAATTTAATATTTAAGAAAGTGTAAACACAGCAAACATTTAGGCCCTTTAACAACTAATCTTATTAGAAATAAAACACTGACATAAAATCTTTGATTTTGTCATTTTATCTTTTTGAAAGGGAGCTGTTTAGTTGTAACAGTGTTTCATCAGGACAGTTATATTACTGTTGCACTAAATGTCTGTACTACATTACAATATGAAGCCTGTTTCATTTCAGTGAGGCACCAGAGGAAAACAACAAGATTAAATAAGAGAAACAGGTCATATCTATTGACAATTTGAATCTATTTCACTGAGAAGCCAAAATATTCTGCAAGGTTTTAGTTGAAGCATAGAAGTTGATCATCACATAAAAAGAAATCTGTCATTCAGGATATCAATGCAAATCACAATTAGATCTCTCACAATAAAACAACTTTGCTAAATGATATATTGTCCACATACTTATTGCGATAAATGATATCGTTGTTTTGAGACCATTTTCAAGTGATATATTAATAATGGCATGACAATGCAAAGTTACCCTCTCAAAGACCAATAAACTTTAATTTTGTAAAAACAAAACTTAATATATACAGCACAACAACTTAAAACGATAAATAAAATGGAATTAAAACCACACAAAAATCAAAACAATGGAATAAAATGTCTCAAAATTGCCCTTCAAAAAATATTAATCATCAGAATGGAAGTTATTGACATAATTGATCATGTGATTAATTGATTTATTAATTTATTTTGCTAATCACAATAAACAAAATATGAAATTTTTTTCAAATCCCAAATGTTTTATTTTCAATGTCAATTTTAATCGATCTCTTTTTTGATAGCTAACTGTAGGAGCTGACTTGGACTGTCTGTGTATCTAATCAAGCAAATGTTTTTCTTTCTTTTCTCAAAGACGACGGCAGCCACCCAGACAAATCGAAGCAGCTACCTCATAAACAGCACTGACTCAGCGGCTCAGTGGTGGGTAAAGTAAAGTAAGGCATTGGAAAACAAACATGGATGATGCTCGAGAGTGACGTCCAAAAAGAGTACACTTTGGAAATAGGCTTTAGAAAAACATAAACGTTCACCCAAGAGCTTAAAGAACTGTCCTTTTTTGCCCAATGTAAATTACTGCAAAGATTGACAGCTGTCTTAAATACTCTACCTTTCCCGAATTGTTTCTGTAAGGACATTGCTGAAAACTTTCCTCCTTGCTAATTTGGTAACATACACTTCGAGTCTAGACC
Organism: Xiphophorus maculatus; assembly: GCF_002775205.1. Taxonomy (NCBI): domain Eukaryota; kingdom Metazoa; phylum Chordata; class Actinopteri; order Cyprinodontiformes; family Poeciliidae; genus Xiphophorus; species Xiphophorus maculatus. The sequence goes on along the minus strand of NC_036455.1, from coordinate 11,012,346 downwards.
GACAACCTACCAACTTTCATAAAGGTCATAGCACTTGCTGATGATCATGTACGGTAATCACATACTCTGATTAGCAGCCTCTTGCTGCCACGTTTCCTCTTAAATCCTATAGAAATAGCAATGGTGTCCTTAGTTTTTCACACTCAAGTTTCCCATTTAAACTTTATTGTTGCAAAAATAATTTGTCATGTGTCTTTCAACATTTGGAGGTAGAATGAAAAGAAGTTAAACCATGGTTAAAACCAGATGATTATTATTTTGCCCTCACTAATAAAACACTTGGAAATTAGAGAGGGTGAAATATAATTTTACCATAACAGCATCTGTATTTTCAAATAATTGATGGGTTGATCAACATAGTACTCAGTTCAATTCAAAAACACTTCATTTATCCCAAAGGGAAATTTAATGTTGTTGTCACTCATTTCACCAAGGATCTTCAAAGAGTGACGGACTCACCGGTGGGTCCGTCGGGTTCTAGAGGATGCACTCCAAATCAGAGCAGGGCCTCAAAGGGATTTATTTACAGTAGATGTCCTAGATGACACCATCTTTGTTGGCAAACACTGCTAATCCACCTACTTTGCTTTTAATGCTTATTTTTACATTTTTCTCTGGCCACATCATTAGAAGGCTTGCCATAGAAAAGTTGTTGCTCTTTATGATCAATACAAGAGATGATTCGAACTTCTTCCTTATCAAATCTGGTATTAGTTGGTATAGGTATTATTTGAGCTATTAAGATAAAAAAAAAAAACACTTAGCTGGAATGGCTACTTTAACAGCTGCCCAAAAGTGAAAACAAAAAATAACAAAAATGCGTCCAACCTCACAGAGGGTTGGACGCAAAGCCAGAGGGAAAATTTGTCCAATAAAAACAATGCCTCAACCAAGAAAAGATGAAAAAAATTAGAACTAAAGCATACATTTCTTCTACATGCTGCCAGCATGAGCAGCAGTCCTAGAAGAAGTCATTGCATCCAAAAAATAATGGCTTTCTGATAAATAAAAGAAAGAAAAAAATCATCAAACAATAATTGAGTAATGTGTGGACAGAAACAACATATCTTTGCACAGCAAAACATGGTATTTCAGTAAAACTTGTACGTTGGAACTGTTACTTTGGTCTTTGTTCGATAGTCTTCATAACAAATATTTACTTTCTGCATTTTCACAAGGCATTCTGAGCTTTTTCTTGCTCACATCACGTGGGAGTTACAAGATAAGTTGCCAGTTTCTCACATTGCTCATATGTGCAGTCGGACAAGCATTCACACCTGTACCAATTAGGAGTCATTAATTAATCCTGGTGGCACACTTTGGGGAGAAAGTCAATAACATGCAAACTCTAGCCAAAAAAAGGCTCTGACTTAGCAGGAGTCATCAGTAGAAGGTTTCAAGCTAAAAATAAATAAATAAACTTTCTGGAGAAAATCATAGGTAATAAATGCCATCATCTTCAGAATTTCTCCTATTTCATCATATTTTGGAGTTTCCTTTCCTAGGAAGTCAACAATATGAAGACTGACATTGAAATAAGGGAAATCTCATGCAACAGACTGAAATGGGGCCACTGTGGCTTTACTGCACGTGCCTTTAACCTGTCGTATGCCAGGACATTCCAATATATTTAATGTTTTACTGACTTTCTGAAGTCTGCTGTGTCTTACAGACATCCCTAGTGACAGCGCCAGATTCACACAGCAGACACACTTCCAGGCCACTCTGCCTTCAGCCTATTCATCACTAGTAATATGAATAATCATTTGAATTGAGGTCAGGAAACTGGCTCAGCCTGCTGAGAACATTTCACTGATAGGGCAAAAAACATGTTGGCTGCTTGTAAGTTAGACTCATGTTTGCGTGCACTGACCTAAAAATGGATGACTATGTATTAGATAATGCAGAATGTCATCATTTCCATCATGTTAACTCCAAGTTCCTGCTGTTGGAGAGGGTTAATAGGTTGTCTGTTCAGAGTTGGAGGAATTATTCCTTCAGAATTGTCCATAGTGTAAAACTGGACAAGGTTAACAGGTTAGAAAAGGGTAACTGACAAAGGCTGGGGGGCAAAAGTGGTTCAGGAGGGATTCACCCTGTAACTGGTGGGTTGTCAGTTCAAATCCCACTCTGGGTTTTTTTAATACTTATTAGCAAAGTGGAACAGAATGTGATAATGAGTCAGTTCATCCATTGATTAGGGAGTTTTATTTCACGTTGACAATAGATGACTTAAAGTGATTTTCAAAATGTAACTTATAATCTAAGGAAAGTAAGGAAATTTGGTCACTTTGGTGACAAATAAAGCACATCCATCATAAGAAGATCAGTCATAGTGATTCTCTGATCACAGATCATAATCTGTTATATTTTACAATAATGAGAAACGACAACAAAAAAACAGAAGGAAGGAACAATAAGAAAATCTTCAGAAAAGAATTTACAATTACATAACTTTTACGATTATCTATCTCTAAAATCAAAATACTTAACCATCAAGTAATATACACAGATTTGTGATGGGAGAGTTTGAAATGGATTGCTATAGTTACGAATGAGATGGTAATGCATGAGTACAAAAAGGTGTAGAAATTGGCATTACTCATTTTTTTTCTGTCTAAGCAGATATCTAGTAACCAAAACAGTTAAGCAGAAGTGGATGATTTTGTTCTGTGAGCTGTATTCATGTAAAATGTCAGATATAAAAGAAGGTTGGGCAGACAATGAATGTGTCAGGTGAGTTTTGTGTTTTATCACTGGAAGCTTGTTGTAAGCTTTGTCCTCAACCCTCTGGTGCACAAAAGATTCAGGGATGACACATACTGACATAGAAAATAAACACACTTCATTCTATGAAGGTAGCTCTTTTTTGCTGGTATTGTTGCTGTTTTCAAAGCGTAAATACAGGCAACCATTTCAAGGCAGGGACCTTTAATTTAACATTATGATACAGTTGTGGGTGGATAAAAATGCTTCTCTTTCACCCCTAGCAGAGAATAAACAACTTTCCCACAGATGAATACACCAACAACCATTTATTTTGTATTTTGTCAAAGCTGCTTTGAAAAACAAAACAAAGCATTTTAATGAAGACTTATTTGTGCAGAACGGAGGCATGAAAGTAAAGGTAGAAGCATTTTACCTGATCCCCATCTTTCCGAACCGGCACCGCGTCTGCTGCTGGAGAGACAAGAAGAGAAAGAAACAGAGAAAATAAATTGAATGTAAGAATAATTCATTATCGGGAGCATTACTGGTGTCAGGTCCTGAGTAGAAAACACAGATGCAAGAAAACAGACAAGATAAGCCCAGAATTACTTTGTGTAAGTTGGACACAATAGCGACAGATGAGGGAGGGAAAGGCAGAAATAACGGCAGCGAGGAAGATAACAGCGTGTTGAACCAATGTACCCTCTGGCATCATCAGTAGGGAAAGTGACAACATTGTCCAGTATTTCTCTCTTAGGCACACACACACACACACACACACACACACACACACACACACACACACACACACACACACACACACACACACACACACACACACACACACAAAACCGGGCTAAAATTAGATTAATTATCCATGCTGAGCTTTAGCTCACAGAGGGCACAACCAGTGCGAATCATGAAGGTTAGAGTTGATTGAGAAATATATGAGGATGATGAGCTATTCCCAAGAATCTCACAAAAAGTAATGAAAAACCACTTTAATAATTTAGGAGTCCTCTTATAAAAGCATTAACTGCTGTATTATGGCAGAGCCCAAAGATTGCCATGAGATTATATTCAACATGTTACCCACATGACACCGTGAAGATGAGAATGAGAAGTTAGCCATAAAAACATAAAGCTGTCTCATGTATACACAGCAAACCAAATCCATTCATTAGTTGTCTACACCAGCTCATCCTAGCAGGGTTGCAGGTGGGGCTGTCTCCAGGAGTTATTGGGAGAAAGGCAGGATACACTCAGGAAAGACTGACTATTCATCACCCAGTAAAACACAGACAGACAGGACAAAGATCTGTGCATCCACACACTCATAAATACAGGCGTATTAGAGTGACCAGCTAACGTAACAGTAAATCTCGAGTACGTGGAGAGAGAACCAACAAAGCTACAACCCTGCTGCTGATAAATAGACACAGACAGACAGACAGACAGACATCTTGGATTTACCAAAAAATGAGTGAAATTTATTAGTTTCTTTGTGTTCTATGTGGAGGAAAGTACTGTATTTACATAACTTAAATTAAACAATTACTAAAGTTAACTGTCTTGATTTTTAACATACATTTTCAAGATTTTTATTGAAAACTGTAATCAAATAACATTAAACATTATTGAATCTCAAAACAACAAATAAAATTATCTAATGTTTTATCATACTGAAATAGTTTTTTTTTTATCATTTTCCAAGTTCTTATTTATGTTAAGACTCATCAACCTTCTAGACTGTGATTTATTATGACATACAGTAGTCGCACTTTGGTCCCGGTTTCCAAAACTGAGGACATTTTGTTAGAACACATGCATGTCCAGGTTTTATATGTGACTGAATTGTTGAATATATTTTATGTTTGGTAGCTCATCGTCTCTATCTCTGACAGTATATTACAGCTGAAGTGTTTACATGAATGCATCAAATCCTGGATGAACACCAAAACAGGCTGTAATTCATAGGTACAAAGGTGAATTACATGTAAATTTACCCAGCATTCTGTGGATCATGTGAATCAGTCATCTCAGTATTATGTTTTTTCTTGGAAGCGCTGTCTTTTATTGCAGCATTAAGATGAGTGAAAATGAAATATTTGGCCAGCCGAACACTTAGAGCCAGCTCTAAAATTAGATTAATTATCCATGCCATTCCTTGGCATAGGGGGCCTCAACCTGCATGAGTCACTGATGCCCGTGATGGTGAAGGATATTAGACTTAAGTGGCAATGAAAGGAGAGGCTTCCCCCTTGTTAACACAAATTATAACCTACACCTATAATATCTAGTGGTGGAAAGAGCTGAGAAAGAAATTGCTCCTACAGTGATAACTGGGTCCCTGCTGCAGAACTGAATTTCATGTGCTACAAAATTAAGTTCTGTCTGATAAAAACAGATGAGGTCAGTTGTAAGGTGCTTAAGTACAAAATTGCTTAAGTTGTATAATATGAATCTCAGACAGTTTCAAGTTGGAGTAACCCTGCGCTCCAAGCTCCTGTCATTAAAACACTTAATTGACACAAATTTAAGAATAACCTTTGAACTTCTTGCCTCTACCCTTTGATGAAATCCTTAGTGAAGTGGATTTAAGAGTCAAAATCAATACTGCAGCTTGGACTCACTTACCAGTCTACCTTGCGCAAAAGTCCAATAAATCATAGGTATAGTATCCCTAACAAATGGCTGAACATCTACATCAATGCAGTCTACATTGATTTGACGCTTTCTGCCAGGTCCCACCCCACTGAAGGGGAGTGTATTCAGTTGATGGCACCTAAAATACTCCAGGGTTTATACCTCCTGCACTGGAGGACAACGTTTCAATCAAAATAGGTATCAGGAGAACGATTCATGGTGAAGACTGTAGGCGGTGGGAGGTGGGCAGTCATGAATTAATCCTGGACAATATCCAAATGTTAAGATGAGAGTCCCCAAAGCACAGGAATGCCTTCAGTATTCAGCAACTTATAAGTCATATGAAGACTCTAAAATTCTACCATCTTCTTGTTGATAATTGACATTGCATTGAAAGCAGGATGACACATAATACTTCCTGTTGACTAAGACAGACCTCTGGTTTGGTTCCCAACCAACTTTCTTTAACTAACTTTAAAACCAGATTTACACACTCCTATTAAGCATCATACCAGCAGAATGATTGTTTCTTAACAAACAATTGGTTGTTTTTTCAGCACAACGGCCAGCGATAATTCTTAATTACAAAAATGCTCTACTTCAACCAGACCTAGCAAAGTGGCAACAACGGCAGCAGCGTCTTCTGACATGTAACCACATTAATCCAGGTGTCAATTCGGTCTCTTCATGTCTCAGTCGGATGGAGTTAGATCTTTTCAGGGCCAACTTCGGGCAGCAGAAACCCTGGCTTGCAAAAACTTTCAATAAATTTGTGAAGCTGAAGCTGCTGTCAAAACTAAGATGGAAGGCAGCAGCTGTTCCGCTCTAATATGCAGTTATCTTAATGGATGTAGACACACTGAGGATTTTATAACCTAAAAATGCTTTCTACAAGAGAAAACATCAGGTTTGTTGCTGGCACAGTTTACGGTGAAGTTGAAAAAGAAACTGCAGGACACAAAGTGGTATTATTCAAAGTACAGAATGGGTTGCAGCTCAAAAGGTGTCTAGTTATACAGAAATCCAAACAGCTGTTTAAAACAGAGCAGAACAGATACTGAATTGGAAGCAATGAAAAGGGACAAGCAATAAACACAGACTTTCACAAACGTCAGTTCATGGGAAGTGACTGAAGAACTTAAAAATATAGCAAAATTTAAGGATATCATTCCTGTCACAACACTGAATTAGGTTGACTTGTTCAACTTTGCAAGCTCCATTCGCAGAATCTTTCCCTGTCTCTGCCTCTCTCTGTGTTAATGAAAGGCATGCAGTCTTAGTCATGACTCTGCTCTCTGTGAGCACATTTGATATCTAACCCAGGGGATCCCTGAAGCCATTTACTTCACACAACATACCCTCATGCACTCAGCCACTTTCAAACAGACACAAACACACACATACTGTAACTCCACCATGCATGCACCTCTGGACCTCTTGAGATGATGGAGCTTCCTCCCAAAGCCACAGGAGAGATGAGAGGGAAAGAGCAGGTGGGGTGGATAAAATGGGAAAGTCTTCAAACAACAAACAGAGAACAGGGAATAGTGTGGAAGCAACCTGGGGTAGAAATGCTGACCCAGACTCATGGCAGGGCAAAAGGTATAGCTCTGCTGGGGATACTGACAGGGCAAGCAGAACGCACTGCAGCAGACAAGTTAGAGGCAAAACAGAATAAATAAAGAGAATAAATAAATATTTGTATTTAGAGAATACATATGATATTCTCTAAAACAAATTATCTTTTCTGTTTTGATTTTTTTTCATTCAAATTGTGTCCGTTTCATATTTAGATCAAATCTACTTACACTGGGTGTTAAAAAACTGCTCAATGTTAATTTGTAAAGCTGCTCCTTCTTCAGTCTTCTTTCCAACCTCTTTTTTAGGCCTGATCTCACCTCTTCTGTGTTTCATTTTCTCAGTGCATGTAGACTTCTTGCATTCCTTTGTTCACTTTCAGATCTCTGCTGTTGCTTTTCTCTCTTCAGATGTGTTTTACCCTGCATTTCATGTCTAAACTCATCTGCCACTTCCCCTGTCAGATGTGTCTTTCCAGACTAAATACTTTTGAAGTGTCCTGTGTTTTTAAGTAAAGTTTCTTCCCTCTGTCTTTACAGAAGTTGCAAGTTGGGTCATTCAACTGTAACATTCTTGCACAAAAAAGGATTTTTGTTCAACATTATGAGAAAGGAAAGACACAAGGAAGGAATAATGCAACAGTGAGAAAGTAAGGAAAAGGGTAAGAAAATGACATTTTCTAGACATTGGGGCAGGGCATAGTTTGGAAATATTAGTATTTTATTAATATATAAAAGTTGTCCATACAGTTAAAATGTACGTATACAAGAAAGGTGTTGTATTTTTTAGTGTTGGAATAATTTCTGCGTTACTGATGCTAATTCTTTTTTATAGACTTACCAAAAACTTGGTAATTAATCACAGTCTGATTGTGATTACAGTTTGTTTTTTTCTGGGACTGCAGAGTAATTTTTGCTTGTTAGTGTGTAAACATGCAGCTTGGAGCTTCTGAGGTTTGGTACACTATGTGTGAGGCTTTTAACCTTTGAGGGAAAGGTCAGCAGTGTTTGAGCAAAAATCCAGACACTCTGCAGTGGAGTTGCACCAAAACAAAAGCCCAGCTGATATGAAACGGAGTGCCTTCTGTATGACCTCAGATCTAATTTATGGACATCTATGAAAACATGTTTCCACTGATAAATCCTCCAGGCAGTTGTTTTCCTTTCATATCAAAAAGTTCATGGTTTTTGTTACTGTGATTGTTCTTTTATTGTTAATTACTAATCAGTTGCGATAAACTGGTGGTCCCCCAACCTGGTCCTCAAGAACTCCCTTGCCTTGGCGCATTCACACCAGCCCTGTTTAGTCCACTTTAACTCACAAACTCATTTGAGTAGATTATCCAGTTCATTTGGGGAGGAGTGAATATGTAATCCAATGTGGGCCAAAAAATGAAATCTATTTTTCATTTTTGAAAAACTGATTTTTAATAGGTTAAAAACCTATAGGTCTCGGTTTGTTAAAGTGAACTCTGGTGTGGTTCAAATGCATATGCAAGTGGACTGAAGACCGCTCCCAAAACAGGAAGTGATTTATAGTGCAGGGCATTCCGGGTAAATACAACCAAGCCAAACGTGCGAGTCTAGTCCAAGTGGGAGATATAACTTGTAGTCTTTTACCAAAGACAAAAGAGAAATCCTACAACTGTTAAAATCTGCCAAAATGACCCTTTACACCTCAATCCTACATAAAGCCAAATATTTTCTTTCTTTTTTTTTTTACCTCAGTCACCCTACTGGACAGATACTTCTAATTTTTTTTATTTTTTTTTTACATTTCATCTAACACTTAATTTCGAAACATAACACATTGAAAATCTTTACTATTGTCTTTATCCTTCTCCAAAAACAACATTTAAGTTCAAACAGACCTCATGTATGAATACTTTCTGCAGATTCATTTTAATGTCATCTGAGAGTGTAGCAAGTCTTAACGAGGTATTAGTGCTCCAGAAGTCTAAGAAACTGTAACAACCATTAATAAAGGATTATGCTCATTTTCTTTTTTTGGGATATATTTTTAACTGGAAGTTACCATGATGATAAAACTGTGTCTAACAAGAGGTAATATTAAGACGATCAGATATTGAAATGATTAAATTTAAGAAGAAAATTCAGAATTCATGCAGTCAATACATCTTGAACAGGTTTAGGAGACATTACTGTCATAGTAAATTGTATTTCTGTTCAAGTGATTTTATATAACTGTGATAATTATTGCAATTTTTTTTCAAATGTACAAGTTTACTTTGGTAAAGTCACACAATGTTCAATATATACCAAAGTAAAAAACGGTGAATTATCACTATTCAACAATGAGTCAAATAATAAAATCAAAACCAACACAGGTGACAAGCGAAAATATAAATTTCCTTTTTTAAAATAATTTTATGAACTCAGTGCACAGTAGAGGATTGGAGCAATAAAATAATGGCAATGTTGTGTTAAAACTTGTAACATTTAATGCGCAGCTCAGTTTAGTCACTCTCTGAGGAGCTATACAGCTAAATGTCTAGTCCACAGGAACAGTGGGAGAGGGAAGGAAAAGCAAGATGAAACAGAATTTAGGTGGTGAATTAATGAATGAGAGAATATAGGAGATTTGGGAGGGAAAGGAATTAATAGCTTAGGAAAAATTGTCAAAAGAATGGAGGTAATGTAGAGCGTGCAGAGAAGGCAGTGTGTGGCCCTTGATGCATGAACCTGTACATGTAGCCTGATGTATACACACAGGGAACAGCTGAGTGCATGTCTGAGGAAGGGTGGAATTGTGGGATGCAGCAACAATAGGTCCTGACAGCTCACTGTGGCACACCCTCGCCTGTCGGCTGCCATCCCTGTGGGAGCTCAGTGTATGTTTCTGTCTTCGCACATGTGCTCCTGTGTGTGTGAAGCGACACACACAGCTTGTGACAATGATCCAAAGCGAAGTGAAGTCTGACTCACCTCCGCTTCAGTGGAGGACGCTCTGAGCCGACACCAAACACTGGGGGAGTCCTGCTCACTACGCCTCAATGGGGCAATACCTTCATCCAGCAATTCCTTTCCTGTTCAGTGCATCTCTCTATGTCTGTGGGTTGTAATCTAAATTCACCAAGACAACCTTACCTTACCTTCTTCAATGTTCAAACAAAACCTTGCCAAGTAAAAGTTTGCTAAAAAAAGTTACAAATTTGATTTTGTCTTGTTTCTTACCAGCATGTCAGTGTTGCTGAAAGTAAACGGTGAATAGATTTTAGACAAAGATGCTGATATCTGAATCTGACCAAGAGGTAATTTAAATAGAATCAGATGAGTAAATCAAGCCATATTTTCTTTGTTTATGTTTGAGCTAAATTTGAACAGCAGTTAGCTACATTAAAAAAGGTTTATGTATACTTTTGCAATAGGGACAATTACTGAAAATTAATGCCCCTGATCTACTTTAAAAAGCTTAAGATTACATTAAAAATAAATTTCACTGAAACATTATGATGAACATGGCAATTTTCTATGTATGTATATATATATATATATATACATATATATATATATATATATATATGAAACTAATTATGAATGTATTTTAAGGTATTTGAACATGTTTAATAGGATTGACAATAAAGTGGAGTTTTCTGTAATTATTCAGAGAATTTTAATTAAATCCAGTAACAATGATTTCCACTAAGCAGTTGCCACAGGATTAATGACATTATAGATGTCAATTCTGATGACACTGACTGAGAAAAATATCATTTTTCACCGACCTGCATGAATCACCCCTACACACTGTGAAATTAGAGCTTGTTCAGGACTTCATCCTTCCATCACTTTCAGACAATGCATATTATTCAATTTGTGTAGTAAGTGTATGATGACTAAAGAAGTGAGCTGTGTCTATTGTTGGAGCCATCAGAGCTGCAGTCTAAAATACGGAGATGTTCACATCCACCGATTAGAAACACAACTAAACTTTTTGAACCAGAGATCGAAGGATGTTCCTGGGATTTTGTATTTGTATCCTCCAATCTAACCTCCTCTATAAGATGGTGCAAGGCTACAGTATCCTGCCATTACTCCAAAAAACAATGGATATTCTCAGCCTTGGTATAATATGCTGTCTTTGAACTCTTTCTAAGTAGATTTTAAGGTTTATTTACCTGATAAGGTTGACATTAGCCATCAATTTAGAATGACACAGCTGTGTGTATTTACATGAGCCATATGGTTAAGATGTGAAAATAAACTGTCTTCACTGCTTGTGTTAAGCAGGGCACATTAAACACCAGATGATACATTTAAGTCGTGTGTCAGACTGACTCTGTTAGGAGCCCTTTATCTGTAAGCCAGACAGATAATGTTAAACATTCACATAAACAACAACAGAGCAAGTGAAGTGAAGTCCCAGGTTCCACACAAAAACAATTTCCAGGATTAAACAAAATGTTCGTAAAGATCATTCTCAGCACTAACTACAATATATACAAATTATATAGTTGTGTTTTAATCTTGAGAGAAAATATTCTGCTTTGAGTAAATAAAGTAAAGAAATGCTTTAGCAGTGCCATTTTACGCATCTTTTCTTTATCATATGTAGTATAAACTACAACTCAGCCAGGCTGCTTGTGGTGATCATGGAGAAAACCATGAAAACAATACTCAGACAAAAGCATAGGATAAAATGGTCATTACATTTTTAGCAGAAACATGTGCAGGTTTCAGACAGTATCTTTAATAAGTACCATTAACTATCCTTGTCCTTCATTATGCAGATGCTTCGTCTGCACTGATGAAAATTTACTTGCCTCTCAATGCCTAAGGCTTGAAGTGGCTCCAACAGCAGGACAATATGATCCCTTTTACTTCTATAAAAAATTATTGTGTTAATTTGAGACACTGAGGATAACTTTCAATTTGAGATTGTCAGGAGATCTTTAGGTATGATGTAACAGTGTACTGCACAAAAATATACAGTACACAACACAAAAAGGTGTGATTTGTTTCACAAATTGTGCTTTTCTTTAAGTTTAAGCCAATATAAATACATTTTAAACATCCCACCACACACAGCAGAGGAAAACAGTGTGACATGAGTTCAGGAAAATGTCTCTAGCAAACATTTAGCTAGTGAACAACAGGGCTGACATTGGAGGATTTCAGCTGCCAACCTGCTTAATTAAAGTTGTGTCAAGATTTTTTTTAATCATTGTTTTCAAAACCTTTCAATTAAGAAATGTTGTTGATCACTGAGCATTCTTCTTTGCATCACCCACCAAAGGCACCAAAGTCAATATTTAAGTTTGGCTCGGGGACATAAAGGCTTCCCTGGGAGAGCTGATGCCACACCTGACTGGGCAAACCTAAAACAGATGTTAAACAGCTTCTGCTCTTTAATAGCAGCTGAGATCAGCGCAATTTCATGCAGATATGCAAATTATCACCTCTTTTGACTTTATGTTCACGCTCTGATTGGTTCATTATGATTTTGTTGTGCAAAATGTGATGAGGATACCTCCAGAATATGTTAGATTTTATACTCCCTCAAAAAATGAAGTGAAAATGTTACCTTGAAGCAATGGGTGCATGTCAAGTCCTGTGATGTTCAAATCAGCCAGTGAACTGTCAGTTCTTGTAGTCACCATTGTTGATGGAGGGAGAATGGGCAGATGTAAAAAAGTGAGTGACTTATGGCATTTCATCTTGGTTACATTGTTCAGAAATAGAAATAGTTGTGGGGTAAAGTGACCAGATGTCAGAAAATGTCAGAAATGAAAACAACAAACTATCTATTCTTTAAAACATCTTATATTTTAAGATGAAAGAAAATGTGAATATGGTAATATGGTACTAACCAAGGGCACAGTTCTTGCAGATCTGTTATTGTGGCTAATGTCTAAATACATGTTAGCTTATAACTTTTTAAGCATGAATTCTGACAATAATGAGGTTGATTTTTAATAGCATGAATGTCTACCACACAAAAATAATTCATAATAAAGACAAGTAGAAGAAAGGATTTTATGGCCTTTTTAAACAGGTTTTCTCTTTTCTGCTTCCACACAGGCTGCACTGTGGCACGGTTAGTAGCACTGTCACCTTGTAGCAAGAAGGTCAAGTCAGTGGTGTTTTATACATGGAGTTTGCATATGTGGGTTCTTTTTTGATGCTCTGGCTTCCTCTCACAGTCCAGACTAATAAGTTAATTGCTCTCTCTAAATTGTCCTGAGGTGTGTGTGTGGTTGCATTGTTGTGTGTCTCTGTGTTTCCGTATGATGGATTGGCGCCCTGTCCAGGGTCTACCCTGCCTCTCACTCAATGACTAGAATTAGATAATGGATGTGCATGTGGTGCTGTTTATCAAGCATCACGTGCTGTTCAGGCTGATATTTAGAATTAGCAATAAGATGGGAAATCCAATAAGTGAATGGACAAATGATAGTATTAAGCTAACAGCCATAGAGAGCAGAATGATCTTAGCTTTTGGTGTAAACTTTGAGCAGCAGCTACTGAAACACAGGTTGAGTAAGAATCAAGACTTTGACACAAAGAAAAATATATTTAGTGGGACTAAAACTGAACAAAGTGCTAATAACTCTTGAAACCAGCAAAGTCACAATTCACTAAGTTCACACTAAACAGGCTTTGTGAACAGTGAGCTACTGTAAAGTAAGCAATTCTAAGTATTATGGAAATATTTGGTCATTGATCAATTTAGCCCTTGATTAGCACACATTGGTTACTTGCACTTTAAATTATTTTAATGAAATGCATCAAAACTAAATACTTCCACTTTTTGCAGTTTGGAAATACATGTACATGTATTTCATTTCATTTTATTCACTTTTTGAATTAACCGAGGGTGCATTTGTTTTTTGAAAATCGCAGCATTAATAAATGACAACAGCAAAAAACAATAAATCTGAATTTCCTAAGCAGGTTATCACCAAAAAGCTATATATTTTAAACACTTACAAAAGAAAAAGGCTTCATAATCAATTTGTTTTTAGTTTTTGTTTTATTGTTATTTCTTGCTTTTTGTTGTTGTTTTAATTTGGATATTTAAAATATCTTTCAGTTCCAGTGTTAAGTGTTCTTTACTAAATTAAAGTTAATCAGTCTTTGAGAGGATGAACTTACATTATTATTAATTACTTATCACAATAATTTCTGGGACAATTTATCATCCAGTAAAATGTGTTATTGTTACAGGCTTAGAGACCCATAAAACAAACAACTATTCACACATACGGACAATGTAGAGCACGCAGTAAAGCTAGACAATGCTGAGGTTGATGTGACTGTGGGAGGAACCCTACGTACCTGATAAGAACCCATACATGCAGAAAGACTCCAGGCTGGGATTTGAACCCAAGACTTACTTGCTGCAATTCAACAATGCGACTGCTCCACCATTCATTTCTAAAATTACCAGAAGAAAAATGATCCGCTTAGAGGAGACAGACATTGGCAGTGACCCAAAGCAAGGCTCCATTAAGGTGCCATGGGCCCTGAGGCAAACAATGTTGCCCCTTCAAATTGTCTCTCATCCAACCTATACAAAGGCTGCACAAAGGCCAGCTTCACACTGGCAGAATGTCATGTGTTGTGCTTCAGAGCATGCTACATGTGGTCCTTCCACAGCTGTGTTTGCTTATTAAATCAATGGAAACCTCGCAGAATTCTTCATTGTCAGTTCAAAACAACGCTGAACCGAGTTAATGAGTGATAAACCCACCAGACTGTATAACAATGCAGGACAGCCCTCACTATCAAAGTATGTTAAGAGCCAATAGATAAGCTTTAGCATTTGTTTTGATGGCTGCCTTTATGAGAGGAGAGTGTGCGCTGAGACTCCAGCCTCTCTGTAACCTTGGAGAGGGGAAGTGGGTGGAAACAGTAAATTAAAGAATGCCCAAGGACAGTTTGGCTGCTGAAGCTTGAACAGAGTCCTGTTTTTCATGTGTAACATATCTATTTTTTCTATTTAGAAATGCTATATATTTCCGTTGCAAATGACTTTAAAATGACTTTGTTGAGCAAGTCTAAATATTTACTGTGATCATTACCTGACTTCTCATGTTAAATCATAGGATATAAATCCAAGATCTAATTTTCCATTGGCTCTTACACCATTCAGAATTTCTCATTTTAGTCTCGTTTCAAACTGCTTTGCATCTTAAAATTAATCAGGCGGCTTCAGGTTTCCCTGCTGAGTACCTGGAGCCCCAGCAGTAAAAGTTCAGAGGAGAAAATAGGAGAGGAGAGACTCAGAATAAAAGGAGAGCCCGAAGGAGGCGTCACCTTCATTTTCCATTACTGACCTGAATCAATACAGCTAAAAATAAAACCAGCAGGACCCTGATCCTGTTGCATTTGCAGATGACCGCACAGGCCGAGTGTCACATCAGATGCGACTTGAATTATCCAACCTCTGTTTATTTATGTGGAACTCAAGCTGCTGCCTGCCAAACAGTGAGTGCTTATGTTTGGGTTTTTTTCACTTGGTCAAAGCATCTCTGTCTCTTTCTTTATGCTGCCAGCTAGATCTACACTATACAGAGCAAATGTATGCATCATGTATAGATGTTTCCATAGAACACCTTGCTAAAGTATTCATATTTAACTGTTAACATTTTTTTTCATATTACAATCACAAACCTCAGTGAATTTATTTCCATGTTTACGGGATAGATGGTGGAAGGACAATGACACATCTTCCAGAGTATTTGAGATTTGTTGCAGGTATTTGATAAAGTCATCAAAGTGTTTTACTTACTTGGGGTGTAATGACAAAAAAAAACAAAGTTAATACTATGCGCCTAAACATTTTGAGATTTTTGGGACCTCAAATGTCTGATCTGGTTGTACCTTTTTACGTAGAGAAAACAAGATGTTAAAAGAGGCTTATTTTGAACTTCAAATCTGGGGAATTTTGGTCTAATATCTGCTGGGATGCTGTTATAGTTCAGAGTCTTTCAGCATATCAGGAAGTTTAATCCTCCTCTTTTGTGTGATGCTTTCTATTACTGCCTGTTAGACCCCAACCTGAAGGTGCTGAGACAGAAATGTGACTCTCTGCCTGACAGCCTTTCTGAGTGAAAGTCTTGCTGTCTGAGTGATGACTGCTAGACATCAGCCTTACTGTAACTGGAAGATAATCGAGTGTAATAAGAGGCAGTGATAGTTCAGTTAACTGGCACTCTGCGGGAAACACCGCTGAGGGAAACAATAGAGTACCAAAATACCAAACCACTATGATATTGCAGCATTGGCAAGATAATGGAAAGACCTAGAACAGGAAAGACTGTGATGGAGCACAATTGGCTTTGCTTTTCTAATCGCTTGTATTCTTCTCTGCAGAGTACCAGGAGGAAGAGACGCGTGACAAAGCGAGCCTGGGAAGTGAAAGTGACACAAATAATGTCGGATCAACTGTTGACCAGTATTTACTGTAATGTTTCTCCCTCCGTCTCTCAGTGACCTCCCTCTTTTACCCCTGATCTATTTTTAGCGGCAGACGCTCGCTCTCAGGGATAATATTAGAATAGATGTGGCTCAGAAGAAACACAGCAGGAGCTATTCTGCAGGCAGTAAGCTGGAGGAAAGGGGTGGTGTCTAGTCACTTGGACTGTTTTAACAAGCTTTGTCATGCTGGTTACCTCTGAGGCTTGCAACATTTCTTCTTCTATCCAATAGTACTTTTATGCTATCTATGGCTTTTGCCATATTGTGGTGTTTGAACATAAGAAGGTAACTTGAAGACTGAAGACAGTCTAGTGTCTTCAGTTTTGTTGAGGCTGTCGGTGCTCAATAAGAAATTCTGAGTCTCCATTCTTCAAAATGGCTGTAAGCCGTATTTTGAGTATCAAAACAACAGCATCTCATTATAGTTTTAATAATCATCTCTAAATATGTTATGCATTAAAATTTTATTCTGAATACCTCAAATGAACAATAGAAGATACAGAACATTCTTTTAAATTAATTTGTTCACATTGGACCAACCAGACATTAATTTTTGGTAATATCTCAGCATCAGAGATATTAAGATATTACAACAAAAAATACAGATGAAGAAAAAAGCTTTAATCACACTAAACTGATAAGTTTTTTAGTTGTTGGCACAAGGTAGAAAACTTTCCAGTAGAATTTTTTATTCCCCAATAGAACCTTCTTGCATATGAATACAGTATATCATTCAAATAAGACGAGTATAATGCCTTACGTCATTTCTCATTTCTTGAAATCTGGTATCTGTACAACAGTGTGTTCACTTAGAATTTTGAAGTCTGACATTTTATGTTAAATTTTTAAAAAATCAACTGGAATGTCATGTAAAAACAGAAATCTGACTTTTTTATTTTTATTTTTTAAGTATGGTTTCTGACCTTACCCTGAATCCAATATAGATAATATGCACATAAAGGGACAGGGACAAATGCAGACATTTACCATTCATTTAAAAAATTTTGATCTGTGTAAAAAGCTTATGTTTCCATCAGACACATACATCGGTAGCCAATACCAATGTTTACCAGCTGTAATATTTTACAAACCAGTTCACACTTTGACTATCATGAAAACTCTAGATCAGAGCAGTATAAATTTGCATCTTTAGGCAAACAACTATCTGGATATGAAACGATCAAAATAACAAAAGTACAAAATAGCAAAACATCAAAATGATCTCCATCAGCTCTCTGTTACATTTTCCTTTTAGATAACTTCTTATATTATGTCCAAGCTAACCTTATCTACTCAATTTCCAAACAGTTTGAAAGCAGAATCAAATAACTTATGTAATTAACTTATTACTTACATATCTGGTGATGAGTTCAATCATCATATAAAACATTTCTTTTAATGTACAGTAAAAATAGGTTTTGTACCCTCAGTGCCGGAAAGTAACAAATCCTTGCATTTTACACACAGGAACAAAAATTTGGATGAAAAACTAAATACGTTCAATTAGATCTCTGGGCAGGTATATGATGTAAAAAATGTAATCTATGAAGTCACCCTGTAATAGCGCGTTCTCTTTGCTCATTCAGTTTAATTTTTAAACATGAAAAAAAGAAGGTACTGAGCACATTGTTCATATAGTATGATTTTATCTACTCATAACACTGCAAATAGGGAGACGAGAGCAGGGCAGAGATAGAGAGAGAGCCAGAGGAGACGAGGAAACCCACTTATGAAACTAGAAACTAAAAAAGAAAAAAAAACACCAGCATGTATTTGAATCTTCACACCTCAACTCTCTATCCCCAAAAAGCCCTCTGTGTCATTCCACAACAGTCATCACTAATACACCTCCCCCATCCTCAACGTCCTCCATCCAGCCAGCTCAATGACAACCAAAGGTCACATTGTCCTTCCTTTTATTTATTGAAATCCTCCAGCTGCCTCCATTTGTTATCATAAAGGACCTGATGAGGCTTTGATGGTGCATTAACAGGCAGGCTTTGGGTGGGGGTTGATCGTCCACTGCTACAATGTGTGTGTCTGAATATATAAGCATGTGAAGACAGGACACTCCAGCTGCATGCTCCACATAATGGAAACTGACAATACACACATTTGAAGGGGCGACCACACTTTACTTTGACAGCAGTTTGAAGTCAGTCTGTTGGATCTCGGCGTTTGTTGTGAAAAGGTCTCTAAATCATAAGTTTATATTTTGTGAGGACAAATTTTACAATTGAAACATGTGAACACTTTCATTTTTCTGCAGTTCTTAAGATTTTTTTGATGTTCAGGCTTTGTCCTTGCAAGGACACTCAGTCAACGAAGGTTTTTATATTATCTATAAAGCTTTTTGGATGTTTTCACTAGTATTTTTGAAAACTGATCTTTTAAAATGAGCTCTAAGTCTTTGAAATCAGAAGACCTCATTCCCATAACTTTATCTTTAGCTCTCTCCACAGATTTTAGCGCCTAAACTGTCAGGAGCAGTTTGTGTTCCAATGCATACTGTACTTAGTGATATACAAAGTCAGTGGCACAAACCTCTATACGGATAGGATCAGAAGAACTGACTGACATTTTCTTGGTTCAAAACCGCTCCAAATGGATATGATTCTAAAAAATATATATATACATATTTTTTAATAGGTATACTCAATAATGTTTTAAAGCTTTTCATTTCCTTGAGATTGCAGATGCTGCTCAATAGTGAAGCTATTATACAGTTTAGCCATGACAGTATGCTTTTCAGCCAGATTTATTCATAATGACACACATTATTACAACATTCAAAATGTTATGTTGGGAGGTCTAAAAATTGTTTATGCAGAAGTAGATGTGTGGCAAAAAACCTTGAAAGCATACCGTTGTCCCAAGGTTTCCTGATCTGGCTTTTAAAAAGTCAGATGGTGAAAACAGCGCATAACTGAGAGAGCAATTAATCATTTATTTTCTTTTTCCAACATTAACATTTGCCACAAATGTACCTTCTGAATAGCTATGCCTCATATAAAAGTACATAGCTTAAAGCCTGGCAGGAGAAACTCTCTCAAAACTATGAACTCGATGAGTGTGTAAGACTCCAACAGCTTAGCAGAGCAAATATGAAAGTAGGGAAAGTCTGCAGGATACAGTCTGCAAACCCTGGAGATTTTATATCTGCAAAACGTCCAGAGTCTTGCATGGTGAAGACTGTCTCTTCCCAAAGCTTGCATGAAGTTTCTGATCATGTACCATTTTAACAATGAGCATTTAAGTGCATTAAGAGGCAACATGGGCTACTTTATTTAATAGCAAACATCAACTTCTTTGTCCTCAAGAGAAAGAAAGAGAGAGAGAGAGAGAGAGAGAGAGAGAGATGATCACAAACACTACTACGTTTGCTTTGTGTGTGTTTGGGTCAGTGCTGTTACAAAAGTCACAAGAAATAAGGTATTCAGCTGGCATTGGTAAACTTTATTACAAACAAACCATAAAGTATTTGTGTTGCATTTAAGCTTAAATAGTAGCACTGGATGAGGTCTGAACCTGCACTACTTTTCCTTAACCCACACCTTCTCTCCTTCTACCTGCCAGGTGATGGGACTTTTCCCATATGTTTTCCATCTGCTGTTATAATGGAACAATAGGATGAACTGTAGGTGCATTTATGGTGGTTTTAACTGTTGGGTTAAAACATTTAAACAGTTAAAACTGTTTTAAGCCAGTTTTAAACACTGGGTTCCATTCAAGTTTATCATTTGGATAGAAGTGGTGAGTGGGTAGTTAGCAATAGCATAGGAGGAAGTAAATGAAAACACTCAGTCCGCATTGGACAAACTTCCAGATATTCAGCAATTGATAAGAATGCTTAAGAAATTTTATTGCTGGCAAAGATGTGACACATAGTCCTACTCCCCAAGGGGTTTGGCAAAGGTCCAATTTCCGGTGAACATTATAGTGTAGCTTCCTTCACAATCAAGCTTAAATACATCATGGCCAAATGTTAGCAATTGGATAATATTAGATCCAATTGTTTAAAACTTCAACAGCGTCCAGAAAGCAATCATTTTTGAACAGCTGAGCATCCAGACCTTCTGTACAAAGCTAAGCGTAGAACAAGGGACTGGTTTTTACCAGGCTAAAGAGGAATGTGACTGAAAACATTCAAATGCAAAAGAGCTTCAATAAGGTACCTCATGTGATGTCACCAGAGGGATGTGCACATGGAAGCTTGCTTTAGAAGGGTATCAAATAATCATTTACAAGAAAATGGAACCACTGACCAGGAAACACTGTGCTATAGGTGGCAATCTATATGTAAAGTGAGTTGAATTGATTTTATAGAAAGTTTCAGGTGCAAGTAATCTATGCTAAATCCAAGCCTCATCAACTGTGTGCAGCTGAAACCACCAGTGACTCAAAAGACTCAAGAACTCAACCTAAAGACACACAACCAAGACAAAAATAAAAACGTGCAGTTTGCCATGTTTCCCAGCAAAGATGACCCGACAAATGCTGGTTAAATAAAGTTAATGTATAAAGCTAGGATCTTCAATCAGTAGCACAAAATAGTGTGTGAGCAGTTTCCACCTTTGACTTTGCAGAATTGACCTACATGCGCAGAGGGTTTAAGGCTCACACCTGAGTTTACCCAGCCAGGTTCTGAGTCATCCTGTTAGAGTCAATCACCGAGCCTCCCTCTTATAACCCGGAGTGTCAGTGAGTGCGTGTGTGTGTGTGTCTGTGGGGAGCGTGCACCCTGTATCTTAGATATATTACGTCGCTGCATGACGCACAGTAGAGAGAAAGGAGAGTAGGATGAAGGGAGGAAGGACTGGAAGGAAAGAAGGGGTGAGAACGAGTGGAAGATGGAAGGAGGAGACAGGAAGGGGAGGAAGGAGGGGAAATTTTCTCAGACACCCAGCATGGAATGACCTTAGCGGCGTGTCAAGGCGGAGGTCTCTCTCCATCCCTCCCTCTTTCTCCTTGTCTGTCACAGAGAAGCGCGCGCGTTGGCCGCATGTCTGGTGTCATCCATGTGGAGAGGAAAAACGTCAAGAGGTATCTTATTCTGCTCACATCCCTGCCGCCTGTCTGTCCAGCCTCTCCCCTCCTCACAAACACCCCAAAACACACACACGCACACCGAGGTGCTACAGTAATTCCTACAGTAAACTATAAATTCACTGCACCCCAGAGAACACAGGAAAAAAAAAACCTCTTCTGTAGGAACAACTCACTGCAAACCAACTCTGGGGATATAATAAACGTGTATTTCACTTCTTTAACAATGAATTCCTCTGTCTTTTCATTCTCTAAGCGCACCATCCATCCATCCCTCCATCCCTCCACATGGCAGAACAGAAGGCGGGGTGTCCTTACTGATCGTCCGGGATCCAATGCAGCCCATGTTGTCTTACAAAGGCTCGTACAGCTCAGGGAGAATAAAATCCATCCGTCCAGCGGGCATTTCTCCGCTGATCTCTCCGTGCGCTTTCCCCTCTGCTCCGCGT
Organism: Xiphophorus maculatus; assembly: GCF_002775205.1. Taxonomy (NCBI): domain Eukaryota; kingdom Metazoa; phylum Chordata; class Actinopteri; order Cyprinodontiformes; family Poeciliidae; genus Xiphophorus; species Xiphophorus maculatus. Next base: position 10,990,475 of record NC_036455.1, on the reverse strand, counting down.
CTCTCCACTCTTGTCTCCCTCTCTGTCCTTCTCTCCTCCGTATGTGAGAAACGGGGAGAGTGTGTGCGTGTCATCCGCGTCGCTCCCTCTCTCCCTTTCTCTTCCTCCCCGTACACCATCGTCACACACACGCACACCCCGGTCTCCTGTCTCCTGCCGTGGCACGTTTGCACAAACACACTTTATGTGCATGAACACATTGTCAAAAATTCAAGTAACTTCAGCAAAACCCCCCCCAAAAAAAAATGGGTTCCCTCACTGAAAGTGAATTCATTAATTGTTCTGAAATCCAGATGTAACTCAAGTTCCACCTTGATTTATTCGTACTGACCCGTAAAGACTCCTTCTCACACATCCACTGTCAGCTGTCCCATATGCAAAGTTGTGGACAATTATTCGCCCCTTATTAAATATTTATGCTTTATGTTTTTTGTCATGCTTACATGTTTCAGATCAAACTATCAAATTAGTTTGATCAAAATTGACAACTTTCTCTCTAATGAGAAGAGAGATGCATAATTGGGCAAAAGCTGTCAAACACATTCAGGCCCCATGTGAAAATATTTGCCCCCCAAACCTAATAACTGATTTCATCACCGACTGTCATCAGGCGACTGTGAGAAATGACAAGGAGTCTTTTAAATCGATGTGAAGGAGTTTTCACGCATGAACTACCTGTTTAAGAGCAAACCAGAGCATCTAAATTTAATTTTAGGTTCTTTTTTTTTGACAGGGCCTTAAAATCATAATTTTGTTTCTTGAGTTATGAGGAGGAGGAATTATTAATGTGCTTTGGCTCATTATCTTACTCCATAACATAATGCGTGCTTGTTAGCTTAAGATCACCACCTGATTTTCACACATAATCCTTCAAAATTTTCTGGTAGAAAACAGAAATAATGCTTCTTTCTGGTTCAATTAACTAGTATACTTAGAACAAAAAAAGCTCAAATTCGTCCATCTCAAATGATGATATTGTAATTAAACTCGGTGTGCAGCTTAAGCTGTGTCTTAAACCTCATCTCAGATGAAAGTTTCAGAGTTTCGTTTTAATGCACTCCCTCCTACAAATAATTTTCTCGTTATTGCAGCTCATATTAGGATTGAATTGAACCACTGCTTTCACAGAAGACATAAGTGAGTTCAAAGGTTCAAGAATGCAAATTGCTTGTTTCAATGTGATTAAAAAAAATTTGAAGCAGGGATAGCAGAAGAAATATGGTGTGCATTCAGTTGAGATGTTTTATTCTGGAAAGACCAGAGTCTTTGTTATGATGACCTGGGCCTCTGTTTCCATGATACGTCAAAAACGCTGACTGTCAAAGAGGTCTATGAGCTAGCCTCATCCAGTGCTACTGTCCAGCAGCCTTGACTATTTGTTGTCAAGGCAACCTGCATGGGTTGAATAGGCCTTCTCTCTATGCCCAGGATGGAAAACAAAGGAAACATGAACTGGTTCGTTTGTGTTTTTTAAAGCCAGCACCAGCACGATTAAAGCTACCAGCCACAGATTTCTGTAAAATAACTCAAATCTACTTTAAAATATAGTTTGACACCTTTTCAACAACATGCCATGGGAAGATTTTACATTGTTGTGGTGTTTTGTCGTCTGTCATTGATAATAAAAACAAAAATCAAAACTCCAAAAAAATAAGTTTACATGCACAGATCACAGAAAGTATCAAACATCAGAGATGTTTTGAGAAAGTCCAATTTACCCCTTTATTTGCATGTTTTTGTCAAAAAGTGACAGGAATGGGAGGAAAAAGGTGTTTACTTGTAATATATGCAGCTGTAGTAAAACATTTTACCCATATCTGAGGACATTGCATGGATTTCAGACTAAACACCAACAATAAAATTCAGGGAAAAGTTAGTCAAGACATCCAGAGCAACCAGATTAGCTAGATATATTACTAACTAATGTTTTGAGCCAAGTTGTTTTGAAAACAATCAAACTTTGCTTTAAGTGGTAGGGTTGAACTTCTTGCAACCCAAATTATTCAGAATCTGTTTAAATCTGTCAAAATGTTCTAATCTGAAATACTGTAGTTTGCTAATGCCAGATGATATGTGTAATTATTCTACCTATTAAACCCATTGTAAACCTAAATAAATCAGAAATAGTAGTTTTCTTTAGTGTACATGTGGCAGTGGATAAAATCACCACTCCTATGTGTTTTAAGTCCTATATCAACTGAAAAAACCCAATGAACTCTGGCTTAGAGTGAGCAAGAAGTGTGCAGGCACTTGTAACTGATCACAGGCAGCATTAAAGATGGATTTTCTTCAACAATGTTACAATCATTACACTGAAATCTGCAGCACTTGCCAAATTAAGCTTACATTAGGAGAAAATTAACCTTTTTTAAACTTTGCTAACACCAAGGCTCACTTGCATTAATTAATCTCTCTTTCTTTTTCTTTTTCTCCCCCTCCTCTTCTCGAGCTGCACAACACATATCAATGCAGCAGGCTGGCCAACTCTGATAAAGAATAGTAGAAGACACTTCATGTTTTACTGCAGACTCAGTTCCACTAAAGTCCTTGAGCTGTATGGTTTTTATGGATTCATCTGCTGATTTAAATCCACTCATGTTAAACACGTCAGCTTGGTTCCGACAGCTCCATGCATTTACTCTCCGGATTTATATTTATCATCCCTGGGGGATCTGGAAGTTTTATTCCACTCGAGTAACAGTGAGCAAGTGTTGATATGAGCAATATCTGATGCATGTAATATGTATGACGCTGCAGTCTGTTCAAATCTGCAGCTGAGCTTTCCACTTATTCCTTTCTCTCTTTCTCTAACAAGCTGTTCCCCTCCTTCAAACATCCCTGCTTTCTCCTCCTCTCTGCCTCCCCAGTTTCCCCTCTTCATCTAACACAAAATGAAAACACACTGATTCAGCTGCCGGGATCCGGCGAGGAGAGACGGCTGCTGCTCCCGATTCTATTAACTTGGATCTCCATTTCAGACGGGGGGAGTAGAAGCACACCTCTTGACTTCACACTCAATAAATTCACACAAATGAGCTGCAGCCATATTGCACAAGCTCTTAGAATGAATTTTCATCCAGGAACAAAATGCTTAAAATTTAATTTTCTTCTGTTTTCCACCCTTAAAACATCACATGTATCTTGAATAACAAAACTGCTTTGGTCTAAATTAGATGGTAGTTTTTTTTTTCATTTGATTCAAAGTTGTTAAGAATTATTAATATCTTTAATTTAAAAAAAAATAAGACATCTTAATCAAGCAATCCCCAAATGAGAAAATATAATTGAAGCACAATTAAACAGATTCATATTGAGAAATAATTGTTTAAGAGTGCCACACTTAATGCCTCCCTCTGGTGTTAATAACTTGCATAACCTTCTTTTAAGAGGGCAACAATTTGTCTTCAGCTATAATAATTCACAAGGTTGGAACATACAGAGATGTTTAGAATGTTATTTTGTTGATTTAGTTGTATAGTTTGAAAGTTCTAACGACAAATAATTGTCAGCTTTCTGGGAGAGACCCCAGGATATGATGAAATGTTAATGTTCCCAGAGCCTTTGGAAGGAAAAACAGACCAACAGCATCATAGATTCTCCGTCAACATACTTTCTTTTCTTACACACCTCTAATCAAACGGCTGGAGCTGTGGAGATTTATTTACATCCTTTACTATCCAGTTCACTGCATGTGGTGGGAAGATAACAGCGAGTCCTCTTCCAGTCTTAGCTGTCAAAGTTCAAGCTATCTTAAAATGTATAATTATTGCTTTGACTACAGATATGGACAGGTTTAGGTGAGCATCTCTAAACAGACTTCCTGAACCGAATATCAGGTTTCTTATCTCAGAGAAATAAACCTTTGTGTCAAATCTTTTTTGTACTGTACAGGTTTACCTTAGTGCACTGAAAGATATATCTTTTTACAAGGGATGCAAATAAGTTACAGTAGCAATGCACTGAATTAGCTGGGAAGAATTGGTCAGAAAGCAGAAAATTTGTATTAAGTACGAATATTTCCTATAAGACTGTAGTAGAAAAAGCATTGAAATCGTTGTGACTATTTTTTCCCCTTTTCTCTGTGGCTTACCAACCAGACCTGCCATTATGATTCTCACAGTCCAGCAATGTGTCATCCTTCCTCTGTTGTCAGACTCGTACCAGCGCTGTGAGGTGCTTGACAGATTTTCTGTCCTTGACGTCAGAGAATGGAGATAAAAAAACATAACCAGCAGCTACTAATTAAATTACAGACCTCAACATTAGCAGGTCAGAGTTTAAACTGCGTAGGTTCACGGAAACTTTATGTTGCAATTCATCTAGACACTAGGAATCATGTTCATCAGCTTTACTTCATATTGTTAATGTCTCATTGCACTGTTATAGTTAATAAAGAAGCGGAGGAGGCTTTGTAAAATATCAGCCATATGGTGCTTTAGTTTTCCTTTCCAGATCATCCTGATGGCTGAGATAATCACATCCATTCCTAGTGGAGATTAGTTGCTTTCATTTAACAGTAAATTACCCATTAATTCAAACAATCTGACTCCATGAAACATTGCTTTTCAAAGAACTCAAGAAATTCATTATTTACAATGAATATTAATAAACAATCAGATAATCAGAAATATGCCTTCATAAGAAAAATAACACCTATAAAAATAGAAAATTGCTTCAGTCTATTTGTTCCAATCAACCCAACAGGAAGAAATACATTAGCAATGATTTTGCAGAAATCCCTTTAAGAGCCTCAAAAACCATCATCTGCAACCACTTATATTACAGAATTAGGATCAGGAGTCACTGATGTCTTATCTGGATTCAAACTCTTTCAAATCCTGCCTGACAGTAAAAAAAAAGAAAGAAAAAAATACTTTTAAACTGTGGAAACCATGGCCAGATCATCCTCCAGGCTAAAGAGCACTGAGCCTTCCCAGGTAATTATGAGAACACTGTTCGAAAGCCAGCTTTTGATCGGGTATGAGGGTGCATTAGTGCGCATCTTGGGCTACTCACATTCATGTGAAGCCTATTATTGCTAGTATGCATTACAGAGTAGAGTGCACAGTTAGAGACAGACACAACAAAGGCTTTTTGACAATTATTTTTTGGCATCAAACATCAATAAACAGGATCCATTTGAAATATAAATTGCAAAATAATTTATGTAATTAGCTAGCCTTTTAGAAGACAAACAAAATACAGTAATACAAAAAAAAATCAACATCACAAAACTGAAGTGGAACTTTATATTATAGTGACTGCAACCTCATAACTTACCAGCCCTTCTGGTAAAGATGAAAAGCCTTAAAATGAAATTGTCTTTTACTATAGAGGCATAATTTCACACTGATCAATTTAGAAAACAATCAAACTTTAATTTATGATCATTTACTTAGGAGTGGGAAATACTAGGAAATTGCAGTTCCACAATTATATGTTCCTCCGTTGTTAATATTTTGTACACCCATTAGTAGTTGGACAGCACTTTGCCTTGTACTATGATTCTTGACTGTTAAGCCAAAAATAGGAATTGTTGGCTGTTTCCACTGTACATGGGTATGTACTGTATGTCATGACACAACATGCCCATGGAAATGTGCTGCCTATTGGCCAAAGAACACTGTTCCACTAAATGTCATAGTAACGTTTAATGAATACCATGTTCACATTTGTGATTTTCTGAAGAAAATGCTTTTCTTGTTGTTCTTTCCAAACAGAAGCTTAGAGAACTGATCGGACTTCATGGTTGTTATGGAGACTTTGGGACCTCATGATGCCATTGTTTGCTGCAGGTCTTTAAGAATGGACTCTGGAGATTTCTCTTTCTTACCTTGGCATCCCCAATGTGAGATTAAATTTTTCTCAACTTTCTGAGACAAGCGTCTGCAGTAAAACATTAATATTTTTAGATCGCTTTTAACACATCTATTTCAAAAAATTACCTCTGACTTAAAGGTCATTAATACCCAGAAGTGTTATTTAAATATTTCTGCATTACTAATCGATATTCAGCGAGAGTTCAATCCATGAGACCTACCTGATAAATGTGTGTAGGATCTTATTAGAACCAAAAATCGTCTACTCTTACCTCTTGAGTGCATTTATGCGTTCTGTACCTGTTTAAGAGAGCAGGTAACAGTCAGACAATGGACTAAAAATGCCCAAGACAGAATGAGTCACTCTACTTTTAGCCCCAGGCTTTGGAGCTAATATAAAACCTACGAGGTCTTGATGCAGGATGAACTCCTTTACTCATCTGACATGACCTTAAATAATATGAAGACACTAAAGATGCATCTGAAATTCAACATTGCAGGTAAAAACTTACTTTAGTTTGACATTTAAAGGGATATCACCATGACGATGTACTGCAGGTGCTGAGGGACAATGAAAAAAAGATTTTATATTTGCATATCCAGTCCATTACTCCGCTCAGAGCAAAACTGTTGACTCAGATTTAACAATTTAAAGTACCGTAGTTGGAAAGGGGGAGAAAAACACATGGGAGATTTTCAGTGATGGCCACAGAAAAAAAGGATAGAGGGGCCTAAAGAAGAATAAGAAAGAGAGGAAGAAACAGAAAGAGCAAGAAAGAGGTCAAATCTAAGCAGACGCTCAGGAGAGAGTGCAGAGATGTAGGGATGAGGGAGAGGAGGGGGTAAAGTCTATGAGTCATGCCTGAAGATGAGGAGCAAGAATTCAAGCAGAGAAAATTTATGGGGAACACGAGCTGTTGTAGGAGTAAAAGAAAAATGGAGATGGATGGAAAGAGATGCGAAAGAGGAGGAGAGAGGGTTATTTGTATTCCGACTGAGGGAGGAGAAGTCAGGTTGAGAAGGAGCTGGAGGAGAGGAGAGGAGAAAATAAACTGGGGAGGTAAAAGTGAGACAGAAGCTGCAAAATAATAGGAGCTGACTGCAAGAAATATCTTATGAAGACAAGCACAGTGATAACTATTTATAGCAGCAATTGTGTGTCTGTATGATGCTACAATGTGTGTGAATATATGAATATTTGTACAGATGGTTGTTTGTGTGTGTTGGGAACTATCAGGACAAAAGGTGATATGAGGATCTTCAATAGACAGCAGCTGCTAAACTATTGTATTAGTTGCAAAGCAAAAAGTAATTTAACTTATGTGGATGCAGTGTTCATTTTTTCATTCTGCAAAGCAAACCACAGAGCCTCAGAGAAATAGAGCAATAAAGAATTTGTTTCAATATTCAGCTTTGTCAGTGATGATATTTTTTTTCTATGCTTCACTAAACCAACCACTATTGTTAAATCCAAACTTCCTCATGTCTTACTTGCAGTGGTTTACATAAAAATTAAGCTAAAATTATTGACTCCAATTTAGCTTTAGTTTGTTAAAAACTGAGGTAGAGATATTAAAAGTAACCCCACAGGACAGAGAAAATAGGTCCATGTATGTTTGTACAGTACATGGATGCACTTAAAATAGTTTGTAAATAGCCATATAGGGCATCCCTTATTTGTGTGACACAACATGTTTATTTAAGGTCATTGCTAATGTTTTTCCAGCTTGGCATCTTTAGAAAATTTTGGTTTGCAAGACAGTTGTAGTATACTGCTGCACCTGCCAGTTATTTTCTCTCTCAGATTCTATGAAAGTTTTCAGGTAAGTACTCAGTTTTTATTGACATGAAGTTTGGCTGTAATTATTTAATCATCAATTTTTGCAATAAGGTATTAATAGATGTTGTGGTTTGTTTTTTTCTATATATGCACATCCAAAAATGTATTGGCAAAAAGCTTTGCCTTCTGAATGTTTTTTTTTGTTTGTTTGTTTTATTCATTTTGAGATTTTAAGGTTTTTTTTTATCTTCACCTTATTGGTTATTTATTTGCTTTCCAGCATCATGAGTCACTGATTGGCAATTACAAATCATTCCAGGCTCATATTTTATTTGAATATGTTGACACATAATAGTTTATGTTAACATCAGGCACAAGTCCTGGAGCGTTGTACTGGAATACCATAGTGTCTGATTACCATAGAGATATCTTATGTGACCTTTAAATCTTGAACATGTAAGCTGCTGATGCCGGTTAATGACACCAGGTAGTTTCTGCATGCAGATCAGATCATAATCAAGTTCAGTCATGAAGTGCTTGAGGAAGGAGGAAGCATGACAATTATTTGTACTGTAATTAAATGCATGTACATTTCTTGTTACCCAAAAGAAATCTGAAAAACTGCCAGGTGAATCTTAATCTTTCTTTGAATTGTATTTATTTGCTGCAGGTACCAGAGAGAGTTTCTGTTCTGAGAATCTTGTTTTAAGCTTTGTACTTGGAGTTCCTGCTAGGTCAGTGCTGGTGAGGGAAATCCAGTGAGGATTGTGTTCAGAAGGGCAATCTGTGGGTGACTGGGCAGGTCATGATGAGGTGAAGGCGGCAGGGTGGGGCATGCTGGGTAATCCTGTTCCTGCCAAACAGAGAGATGGTCTGCTCTGCCAAACGTTTTAAAGAATTTGAAATATTGACTTGCCTCTTTGAAGTAGACATAATTAAAATTTTCTTAAATATATCTTAAGGACATATAGTGACTATTTTAAAATTCTGGACTGAAAAATTATGTTGTATCTTGTTTTTAAAGTATTTTTGCTTAAATCTAATCATGAGATTGAAATATAAATAGTTTTTACTTTTTTAAAAATTGCAATATTTAGGTATAGATAATCATTCCCATCTCAGTGTTCCAACTAAGAAGTTGGAATTATCTTCAGACAAACCCAGCATTAAAGCACAAATACAATTGTAGCAAGTTATTCTTAATTGCTCTTATGTTTGAGTTCATGGATGTTTGTTTCTGTGTTATGTTGAAATGGCGATTTGTCAGGGTGTATTCTATCTTGTACTCAGAGATGGTGATTGATGGCTCCCTCCCACCAAGACCCTCAAGGACAAGTGAGTTTAGAGATTGGATGGATGGATTATGTAGTAACAGTTGTGTATATTTACCTTTCTTCTTTTTTGAAACCTAATTGCTTCATTTTGATTTCCAGCTGGTCTCTAGCTTTTCGGAGCTTTAGGCAAGTGGAGTAATATTTCTTTTTTAGACTTTTTCCAGTCAAAACAACAGCTGCTACATGCTACAAAAACAAACAAAAGTATCATAGTTTGTCATTTTCTGTGTTTTGACAATAACAAATATTTCTCCATTAAGAGTTATATATTGCATCTTCCATAATTAACTTTGCACCCAGAAGGCTGATGCATCTGGTTATCCTTCCAACAAACAGTCCCATCAATGCTATTATCTCAGCGCTGCTACATGACATGAATAATTTCAGATTTCAGACACACACAGAATCCTAAAGCCAAAGTCCAGGTTTCACTGAGCTCCTAGTAAATGTCATAATGATTGATCCCACTACTGAGTCCAGCAGAATCAATACTGTTTGTTTTTCGCTCACAACGTTGTCCTGCTGTTCGTCTCCTCTCAGGCCTTTGCAGATGCATTTAGGCTGCCAGTCAGGCGTCTGAAAGCAAAACAAACCGGCTCCTTGGGGAGGACTTTACCAGAACCGAGCAGAGTTGGAGGCATCGCTGTGAAACAGAAACGCAGAGAGGAGCATCCAGCAGGTCATCACAGAAAACATTTCATACACATCATGGTGCTTTTTAACCCAAAAACCAGGCAACAGGTAAACCTTCTGCAGATACGGACAACTTTATTGTTTAAGAAGTAGGTTGGATTTTACCTGGATGAAGCTATTTCCACTGTTAATTAATTTTCTTCCAGGAAAGCCCTTTATTAAGTTCATCCAACTTCCATGTATCAGTCGAAGAAAAGTAACCCCACAGTATGATGCTGCCACTTCTAAAAATGGCGAGTTCTGAGTGATGTAGCTAAGACCACACTGTTTAAGTTTAGTGTTATATGATGCCACATTCTTCTACAGGTTTACGGTGTCTACATAGTTTGTGGCTAACAGCAAACAGGGTTGCTTTTAATTTTTTTGAGGGGAATCAGATTGACGGGGATAGACTACAAATGCAATGCTACTTTATAAAAACTTATCAGTGAAACAAAAAAAAGTGGTATGTATGACCCTCTCCATTGACGCTCCATGTGATGAAGCATGGACAATGTCAGTTTTGTCTTGATTTAACATACATAACAGGAATGACCTGTAAGAGGTCTCGCTTATGAAATGGACATTTCCAAAATGCAAATAAGATAAAACCGCATAGGAAGGCTAGCTAGCAGAAGAACACAATTATACTAAAGTAATTAGACAACATTACCCAAACTGTTTTCTCTTGCAAGATCCTTCATAAGTTCTATTTCTGGCTCTGCACTCTCAAAGGCTAAATAAGCAGATCTCAGACCAGCTGTAGACGTGATGAGTTTCTGGAAATATGTGCCTCTGTCCTCAGTGTCATTCAATTGATTTACCTCCTTGTCTGTGTGGACTCCTGTTCCAAGAAATACAGCTCACCATAAAACTGAAATGAGGTGCGATATTCTTCCTAATAGCCCATGTGGAAATCTATCATCACATTTAGCTGTTGAATACGTTTTTGAGGTGGGGGTTGGGGGAGCAGCAGGTGCAGATGAGTTTGCAGGACTACAAGCCTTCCTCTTAAGCATTGGGATCTAGAAAGCAGTTTTTGCTTCTAATTTTGACTTTAAAAAATGAACTCATTAAATTCAGTTTAGTTTTCAATCATCATATCCTTAACAATCATGGGAAGCCAATGAAAAGCAACATACATTAACTTTATTTCTTTCTCTTTATTAACTTTAATTAAATATTAGCAGACAAATGTAAGTACTAATTGTTATTATTTAAAGGTAACAAAAACTGAATCTGTGCCTTTCTCAGCCCAGTTTTCTGAAAAACAACAACATATATTCTGTTTCTATTATTATATGCAGCCAGCTCATAATGTGTTTAGTCATAGTCTCTAGCTGCTGCTGGGGCTCACAGACAGAGTTAATGAACAAGTTGTTGCATGAGTCATATAAATATAAGGTGATCCAAACAATAGTTAATGCAAAGAGTGTTTGTTAAAGAATTTACCCCTTTAACCGTTAGAAATTTCACACTACATCCACAAACTTCTTTTTTTTTTTTAATTAGCATTGTATGCGATAGAGGAAAATGTAATATGGTTTTATAAATTTTGTATGATTAATGTGATTGAATGTTTGACCCTTGTTTTGATAAAAGAAAATCCAGTGCAAACATCTACCTTCAGAAATCCTCTATTAGTAAAGGTCATGAAGACCAAGAGCGGAATCCAAGAGCATGTAGGTGGGAGAATTTAGCCTAATTATTATTGAATTATTATTCATTAGCTCAATAGATCTGGTTTTCATAGAAGAAAATAATGAAGCTGTTGTTTTAAGTGAAATATAATAAGTTCTATTTGTAGTCCACCATTAGATAAACACGGGATACAGAACATGTGAAAGAAGGTGCTCATTTATTTACTATTTGCTGTCATGCAAAAATAATAAGAAGAGTTATTATTCTTATTGAGTTGGGCACAAAGACAACACTCTATATGACCATTATGCCCACAGTAAAACACTTTGGTGGCAGCATCACACTTTGGGGACGGAGCCAAATATAGGATAATCTTATAAAAAAACCCAGCAGACGCTGCAGAAAGATGTGACTGTGCAAATCTGGTACAGACCAGTCCCTGGAAACTTGTAGTTGCAATAAAGCAAAAGGTTGTTCTACCCCATATTTTAGATTTTTCACCCTAACCCTCTATGGCATGACTTTTTATTTTTGTGGGGAAGAAATATTTTCCTGCATTCTTTGGGAGCTTGGTGGTCCCTAATTACATGTCAATCATAAAATCGGACTCTGACACCTCCTGGAACCAGATTTGGGTTTGTTGCCTCAGGGTAACATTGGTCTAGAACACCAAGATTGTCTACACTGATTATGAGAAATGAAATACAAATCAAACAAAAACTATATTCATAAAAGAACTATTTTTTGGACAAAAATATGTCAAAAATCATGCCCCCCAAAAAATAAAATAAAGGAGCAATGTGAGGTACAGCTATGTGGTTTGTTGCCTGAGGGCAACGCCATGCCATAGAGGGCTAACACTGTCTAAAAACCATGCACAATTTTCTTTTCACATCACCATTAAGAGTTACTTTGTGTTGGTGAGAGGGTGTAGCATTGCAAGAAACGGTTTGACCAATCTGTACTGATGATTTTTCTCTGCTATTCTTCAGCTTATTTATCTGGGAAGTCTTTTCTTTAAATGTCATTCTCTAACTTTGTAAATGTCACACTGACTGCTGCATATACTGGGTAGGCTAACAAACTAGCTGACTGAATGAATTATGAATGTAAAATCCCACATGGTGCTGCCCCAGCCTTCAATAGCAACATCTCATTTACCTCCTCTCACCTGGTTTCCTGCCAGTTATCCCCACATCCTCTCTGCAGAGTTGATTAGAGGATCTTTCCTGTAACAGAGGACGAGACAAGGTCGACACGTTCTCCGCCTGCCAGGAGAGCTCTTAGATTTAGTTGCTCCAGCCAAGACAGAGGCAGACAAGGAGGCAGAGACTGCAGCTCGATGAAGAATGATGGCCTAATCCTGCAGGGGGAAAGGTGGGTTAAAACTGAGGTTTGCAGGAGGGGGGCTGCTGTCAACCAGGACTTTATTTAATGAGATAATCACAAAACTGATCTAGCCTCTTGTTCAGCCCAGCTGGGCAGACTGTTAATTTATTTTTACTTACATTTGTTCTCACAAAAAGCATGTTTGGCCCCCAGAGCTTTTGAGAAATTACACTGAAACTTCATTACTGCTAACGTGACATCTAAAGATAAATGTGCCACACCAAACTGTTTATTAGCAATGTTCAGACAAATTTTTGTGTGAGCTCTCCTGGATTTGCATATTTTGGGAGTCAATCAAATTTTTCTACTGGGTTGGATTAGCATTGTAATATGTAGAAACCATTTTATTCTGCTCATGTATTTCTGGTCCAAGAACTACATAAAGAAATAAAGTTTAAGTAAAATCAACATGAGTCCTGAGGACAAAATCTGAAACTGTGTGCTTGTGCAAGAACATGCAGTACAGCAACGTTTATTTATATAGTGCCACTTCATAGCAAATGACTTATCCAATTCATATACGAAATTATATTATCAAGTCAATCCAATGAAATAGACCATTTTGTGCTAATGCCTTAGGAGAGGAAGCAGCACAAAAGATAGTTGGAAATCAAGGTATTTACTAAACAATCTGAAAATTTAAGCCACAGAAGTTGATAGAAATACATTTACCTTTTGGTTTTTGCTGCCCTCTAAAGGTCAGCAGAGGGCATAAATAACTAACATATTTCTTAAATATAGGCTTAAATAAAATTCAAAAAATAGAAATAATCAGAATCCCAGTTAAAACTATTGCAAGAGGAAGTATTAGCTCATAAAATCTGAGAGTACAAATTGCATCAAAGTATCTTTAGTTTCCTCAAAAGGTTTATAAAAAAATCTCAAATCAGTTTGTTCTCTTTAACCTCTATTAACCTTTTGGATTCTTTTTTATTTCAGTGATTCATAATTAACAAGACACTGAACAAACAAACAAAAAACGTCCAGCACATTCTTAATATCAGATTTCTTTACACATGAATAAAAGAAAGCAAAAACAAGTTCTCAAAAACTTACAAAGAAGAATCATTGGAGTTATTATAAAATGTTCTTATGAAGTCCTCAACAGGTTATTTACTTACTCACTAGAGGGCACCATATGGTAGTCAAAAAGAATGCTTCACATGTTTTAACTTCAATCTGTTGCATGGATATTTTATAATTTTGCAAAAAGAATAAAAATGGTCAGAGGAAATGAACTAAGCTCAGAACATGATATATTTTCCTTTTCGCTTTAATTACAAAGAAATTGTTGTGAAATGATACAGTCTGACTTGTGTTCATAGAAGACAGCAAAAATAATTTTAAATCCATCAGTTTGGTTATGTTACCAACTGTGTTAAAGTGTCGTTTTGAAGCAGATGTTCTCCATTTCTATCACATAAGGTATGTATGTAATTTAGGACAAAGGGGAAATAAGTAGACCAATTATAGATTTATACCTGAGTAGATTATAATTGTATCAAAAAAAACAAAAAAAACTGTCCAAAACACTAAGTGATGCATTTACTGGCACTTGTTTTCTTGTATAGACGAAACAACGCAAAAATCTTAACTTTTTATCTGAATTTGACGTAAAAAAGACACATTTTAATTTTCTTTAAGCTATTCTTTGGACTGATTTAAAATTACATATGAACTGGGATTTTTGCACACATCTACTGATAGCATCAGCTCAGCTTTTAATAGTGATTTTAAATGATGGTCACTTTGTACAGGTTGCTTTATTGGTATCAATAAAATTTTACTGGAAACTAATCAGCAATCTTCTATTCATAAAGACATGCAAAATTTGCATTGCATAAGTTCCCCGCTCCAGGTTCTGAACAGCGTTTACAAATTAAATCAGCATATTTCACTTTGAAGAATATGTGCATTTCACTATCAGCATTTGTATCCCTGGAATTATTTAGAGCTCTTCTAAGTGTCAATTAAGTAGAAAGCATTATTAACAAATTGTTGTGTTTTTTAGTAATTTAATGCTATAATATTATGCCAGAAAACCTACCGTTTTAATATAAATTATATTTTATAACTATGTAAAACACAATTAAAAATCTTACTTTTGTTGTGTTAAAGATGTGCAGGAAAGGTTTCCTAACACTGTTGAGTTTTGGTCCTGGTGGCTCAGCAGGTTCCAGCCGCCTTTCCGTCATCTAAGTTTAAATCTGCTGCTTGACCTTTGCAGCATGTCTCTCTCTTTCTGCCTCCCACCCCCACTGTCAAATTCATTCTTTCATAAACAAAAATACAACAAATGTCATAAATGTCATCAGCTTACAGTAATTTAGAAAAGGTCACCTGCAAAGACAGTTGGAACCTCCTGCGGCGACTCGGATTTAATCACCTCATCATAAAAATGAAATGTGTTTCATCATAAAAATGCAACGGGTTTTTGTGTTTATAATTACAAATTATGTTCATGATTATGTTCATTTTGTTTCTAGATTAAGATTTGTTCTTCAAGGTGAAAGTGAAAAAATAAAACAGAATCTGTTGCAAATATAATTTTCTTCTGTAAACAAACAGGGAACGAGATCAATAAAGGATTTGTATTACGTCGGGGTATACTTTCCGTAAAAGTTTTACCAAATAAGCATCCATACTTATATTCCAGTTTAAACACCTTTACAGCTGGATTGTATGTAGAAAGTGAAGTTCATTCACTTAAATGAGAGTTGTCCTTTTTGTCCACACAGCACAGCAGCCTATCCCACTCCACAGCTGTGTGCACACAGACTTGACAGATGTTTAAGCCAGATGTCCTTTCTGATGCATCCCTCATGATTTTCTTTGAGTTTCCTGGGAAAACTCCCAATTATCCATTGGAAGGAACAGGGTTCAAAACTGGAAGCTCTGGAACTGGAGCCACCTGCTCTATATCACCACAGCCACTGCTGCTCCCTCTCAAAAGAGACTAGAAAAGCAAATAATTTTAAATCCGCTACATAATTATTGGAGAATACAAAAAATCAAATAAAATAAAAAAGATTTTGGGATATAGCGAAGAATGTGCCTTTGCTCTTTCAAAGACTTTAAACATTTGTATATCATACATGAATAGATTTATCCTTTATTGGCCTTTAGAGGGAAATTTAGGTGTATTAGCAGCAAAGTGACTGAGGAAACAAACAGATACACATAAAAATAAGCAATAATAATAAAAGAATAATGTGGACTGCTTAATGTCAAATATACAGTTGTGCAAAATTAATTATAAAAAATATGCAAAGAAATATGCAAGTGAATAAAAATATCTATAAACTTTACAAACTGTTATTTTATCTATTTGTAGGAGGTCACTTACAAGAATATGAAAACATTTGCAAATGTCAGGAATGAAAACAGTTCCTTGCTGTTATTTGCACAGGATTTCATTAGACAATCTTACAAATGAGTTACAGTATATCCCGTGAAACTTACCCCAACACAGCATGTGATAGAATATTTTACAAAATATCATTAAAACCAATAGATTCATCTTTAGCCCAGTGGAAGGCAAAGGTGAAAACAGGGGAGAGATGAAAATGAAGCGCAGCCGCATGTCGGAGTTCTCCTGATCAAGCTGTGAGACCATGGCTGAATTTTATAACCCTGTTTATACAGTCTTAGCTGGAGAAAGACAAATATCAGACTGGATGGCGCGAGACTTGAATTATTAACCAGCTGTCTCACCTCTGGGGTTGTCATGGCAACCAGGTTCCCCTTTTGTTGAAAAAAGCATGGTTGAGGTAAATCATGGGAGACATCAAGATTAGACACAAACCTCTGACCAAAGACAATGACCTTATCAATCTGGAGTTTAGGTAACCTCCAATGTGCACACACTTACACCATAACATGGAGTAACAGAGCACACATGTACGCTTTTGTTGAGGCTTCCTAAGTTATCAAAACAAAATGTGATGGCATCTCCCTGTGTTTAGTTCTGCTGATGGACACACTGAATGAACAGATCTTGTAAATAGTTCAAACCTCGCCAGGTCCAGAAGGTTCACTGAGTGCCTTTCAGACTACTGCACAGAAAATGTATAGTTTTCTGTGCAATACAAGAATACAATACAAGAATTGTATTTGAAACGTAATCAATTACAAATTTATTGATGGAACTTGACGTAATGCTGTGTTTTGATTGTTGATTCTATCTTGCATTGTGTCTCTGTGTTTGTAATGATGTAAAGCACTTTGAAATGCCTTGCTGCTGAAATGTGCTATACAAATAAAATTTGATTTTGATTTTTTTTTTAAACTCAGCCAGTACACCGCAGAGGAAGAATGTAGTTAACTGATCAGATGTTTGTAAATACTGTGGCAAAATAATCTTGGATAAGCTTGCAGCTGTAAAAATAATTTTTTTTATATACTGGCCTGTATAGACATCCTTACAATAAACTAACCTAACTAGCTAGCTAATTAACTAGCAAGACAGTTAATTAACTAACTAGCAAGACAATTAGTTAACTAACTAACTATACAAATAAATAAGTACAGTTTTTTTCAACTGTAAGCTCCTGTAGCTGAAGCTGAGCTATCTACTACAGTTGTGGGACAAACTGAAGTCCAATAAAAGTTAGTCCATAGCAGAAAAATAAAGACGAGGAAAAGCAAGTAACCTGTTAAATATCCCATAAAAGTTTCAGAATTTTTATTTGAGTGCATTTCCCCCCCCAGTAATTTGATTATTACAAAAATTTGAAAGAACTTCAACATTTTGAAGTTGTCACCTGGTGAAAATGTGCATTACATGGGCCATTATATGCATTCGTTTATGTACTGCTTTAAAAAGTGATATAACTTTAGTACAACTTGACACTAGTGTCTTTCATATCACCGTATAGTACAGAACACGTTCTTAAATTTTAGGTTTGGAAATATGCTGAGGGCAAACTGTAGTTCAGTAGTTTAAGCAGATATCAACGTCATCCTTCGGGGGCGTGGTCATTGCAGCTGGTATAAATATGAGTGACCCTCCCATCGTGGGTTCATTTACTAAGGGTTCAGGTGCCTGAACTCTCGTTTTTCATATCAAGCATTTTTACCGCGGTTTGCATAGAGCTTCTTCGACGTTGCTCCTTGGAGGAACAGGTGAGTCAAGTTGTTCCCTGTGAGATTCTCTAGAAGGAACGGTAAATCTGAAAATCCGTCCGTGTTTAAATGTTTGAGTTAACGCGAACTTTACTGATCACGTGTTGAGTTATTAATTACATGTTGAACTTTTCACCCGTTTAGAAGCAGCAAGACCAGACCAGAAAAAAATGGTGAAGATTGGAATCAACGGGTGAGCTCATTTGGCTTTGCTCTCTCTACAGAAAAGATTAAAGTTTTGCATCTTACAGATTTTCGCTCTCGTGGTCATGAATACGGCCATAGGAAGGTTTTGAAGAAGCTATTAAAGTTAGACGGACTTTTTTGTGCAGAAACCTTCTAGTCTGGACGAGTGGTATAAAAATACGATGATGGCACAAGCATGAAACTTCTCATAAATGTTCTCCATCAGATTTCTATCAATCCCAGAGGTGGAGGCGTTTGGAAATGTAACTGCCTTAGCAACAGTTGCTAAGTAACCTGTTTAGCATAATAACCGACCGTTGAAAATATCTTCAGTAACTATCTTTAGAAAAGTGAAGTTTGTTACAAGAAATGCAGAGGGACGTCAGGCGACGTCACGCTGCGTCAGCACTCGCTGCTAACCGCCAATATTTTTTCAACGAAAAAAATCTTAATATTACTTTAACAGATAATGATGTTTTGTTTGGTATGGAAAACTGTGAACTTGTCAAAACAGAATTTTTATATTTTAGCTTTTTTATTATCTATGGTAAATGTCATATTCACGCCTCCAGATATTTACAACAAAAGCCTAATTTCCAGACTTTATCTTCTATTAATATCTATATAGTCTATATTTCAAAGTGTATTATATTCCATAGGATCCTTGAAACTAAGTTCAAATGATAAAGCCATTCCAATCACAACTACAACCTTCGCACACCGATTTGATTTTGACATTGTAAACTAATTGTTGTATGTTCTGTAAAGCCCTTGGATGTTGTATCTGTGTTTGTAATTACTGGTGTTCTATGTTGTTCTTCTGTGTTCCTTGTTTGCAATAAATGAATAAATAAAAGTAACCGCATGTCGCCTGCAGAAAGAACCGTTGTAACCCGTAACGTATTGATGCACTGTGGAAATAGTTTTGATAAAAACAACAAAACGCGCAAGTTTTACAGAATTTCATCACCACTCAACTTTTAAGGCAAAGAGACTTATTTGTTTGCAAGCCATCAGAACAGGGGTCTCAAACTCCAGTCCTCGAGGGCCGCAGACCTACAGTTTTTAGATGTGCCACAGGTACAAAACACTGGAATGAAATGGCTTAATTACCTTCTCCTTGTGTGGATCAGTTCTCCGAGCCTTGCTAATGACCTAATTATTCTATTCAGGTGTGGTGCAGCAGATGAACATCTAAAAGTTGCAGGACTGCGGCCCTCGAGGACTGGAGTTTGAGACCCCTGCATCAGAAGAAGCAATTGAGACGAGCTGACAACATTTATGAGTAGCTCCTTCAAGCTGTGCTGTCACTACTATATTTTTAATGGAAATTCATACAACTTTGCTGTCTATTTTGTCAACCGGTTAGGGTTTTTAAGACTATAAATTAAGCTTTGAAATCTTCAGAAAAAACATTGTTGGTTTTGAAATCATAAATTATACAGAAAACAAAAATTTGTCAATTATTTTCAGGTCCTGCATACTGTACATATGGTGGTGATTGTACTTTGAATGTTGGTTATCTTGTAGTATAGATGATGGTGGCGTTGAGTTGAACTGATGGAAATGGAAAATCCAGAAACGTAATATTTTGAGTTGGACCCTTTATCTTCTGCTTGTAATAAGTTAGTCTATTCTCTTGCTATTTATAGTTCGCTGGTGTTGTGACTCCACGCTCTGACTCCACGCTCGGTGTCCCTCCAGTCACATCCTCCACTGACTCCATTACTGTTTCTTCTCAGCTGTCACATTCTTTTGATTTTCCCCACTTGTCTAAATTTAACTCCAACATCTTCGAGGTGCAGAGATCATCCTTGGTTCAGAATATGAATGCTGCCAAGTCTTGGAGATTGTTGAAACGGGTTCAGTCTTCTGTGAAGCAGCAGCTGCTGCTCAGAGATTTAGCTTGTGGATGCTGGAAGGGTGCCAAAGCCCAGCTTCAGACACAAAGGATGGGCGATGGTCCAGTTTGGCCTTCTGACTCCCTACTTGCTTCCCAGACTGCTAAAGAACAGCTTCTGATTCAGATCTTACGGATAACATTCAGCAGAAAGCTGAACATGTACAATTCTTGCTCCCTTCGATTTGTTTTTAAATCTCCGATATCAAATTAAAAGCCTGCTTTTCTTAAGGACGTTCCCATCAGTAGCTGGAGAAATCTGAAATCCTGGTTATCAGTGTTGCAAATGTAAATTTTTAAATTGATTGAGAGATCAGCAGATGACTAGAATTAGATTTGTCTGCTCGACCAATTTTTTTTTCTCTCTATTTTCAAAGTTTTATGACTTATGATTTTTCGGGAAAATCCATATTTGAAAATTATTTTACTGAACCATTTTCTTCTGACATGATATCCAATTGCACCTCTTGTTTCCTGACAGTTTGAAGTAGGTGATGCAATCCTATCTCTGCTCCCTCCTCACTCCGGCTCAAGGCTCACTCTTATGATTCCCATATTAGGGGTAAACTCCCTTCTGATTTCCTGTGTGAACATCTTTGTCTTTAAAGTGGGCTTACCTTGTATGGTCTGTCTGCTGTTTTTTAGTTTTCAGTCATTGCCACCTGCTGGTCAAGAGGAATACCTGAAAACTGTAGCTAACTTGCTAAAGTTGCTCTATAGTCTGTGTTTGGAATTTGAACCTAAACTTTATCCTTTCTGTTGGAAGTATAATTGGTCAGTGTGGAGGCTCTGACTGATTCTTTCCAGTCCAATCAAATTTTAAGACCTAATTCTAAATGTCTACTTTCTCAAAACCACTTAGTGTTGCAGTTCTTCCTTTGGTATTTACAGAGGCTATTTTCTTTTTGCAGTCTATATGCTGTTCATTATATTTCTTGCCTTTTAATGTATTTTAGATTTGGACGAATCGGTCGTCTGGTGACCCGAGCTGCAGCCCTGGGTGGGAAGGTTGAGGTTGTAGCCATCAATGATCCTTTTATTGACCTCGACTACATGGTGCGCAACTTTTAGAAATAAATAAATGAATGTCACACAATTTTCTGCTACAAGCATGGTATTTACGAATGTCCAAACACGCTCTGTGCAGTCCTAAACTTGTACGTTGTCTTGCAGGTCTACATGTTCAAGTATGACTCCACTCATGGTGTCTGGAAGCATGGAGAGGTGAAGGCAAAGGACGGCAAGCTGCTTATTGGCAAGATGCAGATCATGGTCTTCCATGAGTATGTAGTATTTAACAGACTTTATATGCTTCCTGATGAGTAGACATTATGCATAACCTTGGTGTCAAAATGTACAGGAAGGACCCTGTCAACATCAAATGGGGTAGCGCTGCCGTAGACTATGTTGTGGAGTCCACCGGTGTTTTCACCACCATTGACAAAGCTTCTGTAAGTTCCCAAAAGGCACTTTGTTGATAAAGAGGTATAAATGTTGATGTGGCAACATGATTTGAAAACATCTGGATTGTATAATTTAAGAAATTGTGGGGTGGTGTTAAATTTTTCTGAAGGGAATGCAAGATTATGTAGTTGTTTTAATTTAGGGTAGTAATATTACTTTAAGTTGAATCAAGCCACCGGTTTTTTTCTTTTTATCTTTCAGGTTCACTTGAAAGGCGGTGCAAAGAGGGTGGTGATCTCGGCTCCAAGCGCTGATGCTCCCATGTTCGTCATGGGCGTCAACCAGGACAAGTACGACAAGTCCATGACGGTCGTCAGGTGAGTCTCAACAGGATCCGTTTTTTGATTTGATGTCACAAATCTATTTTGATGAGAAGAATCAAAACTATGCAGCTTCAGAACAACCAATAACCTTTTCTTGTTTTATTTATTTATATTTTTATTTACTTTTTAAGCAATGCTTCCTGCACAACCAACTGCCTGGCTCCCCTTGCCAAGGTCATCAATGACAACTATGGAATCGTTGAAGGTCTCATGGTAAAAGGGAATATTTACAATTTCTAAAACCTCTGTTGTACTCTCTGCTATGTGGGCAGTCTGTTGACGATCATTTAAAAAGGCTCCCTTTGGGATGCAGTATTTAAAATAGCTAGTTGTTTGAAATTGGAATGAGATAAAGTCAGTATTGGCAGGTTTACTCCCTAATCTGTATCTCTACACTAAAACCAGAGCCTGGTGTAAATGCATTAGCAAAATGTGTCACTGGCTCCATCTGTCATCTCATCCAGAGCACAGTCCATGCTACCACAGCCACACAGAAGACTGTTGATGGGCCTTCAGGTAAAATGTGGAGAGATGGGCGAGGTGCTGCACAGAACATCATCCCCGCCTCGACTGGAGCTGCCAAAGCAGTCGGCAAAGTGATTCCTGAGCTGAACGGGTATGGAAATCCTTTTAGCCAATTTCGTTTTAGTAAATGTAAAATGGATTTATAATAAAGTTGCCTTGAGGGTCATTCATGTTATAAATCTATAACAGAAAGCTGACTGGTATGGCTTTTCGTGTCCCCACCCCCAACGTATCTGTTGTTGACCTGACAGTCCGTCTGGAGAAGCCAGTAAGTATTAGAAAGATAATCTGAACAGTTTGTCTCCAAGAGATGGTCTTACTTTAGAACAGAATAGAATGCTATGTTTTTCTTTTGCTTTTTTTAAACTTGAATTTTGCACCATTTTTGGAGATTTGGGTTGAAAGTTTGCAATTTAACCTGTTTATTTGTTCAATTATTCAGGCAAAGTATGATGACATCAAAAAGGTTGTTAAGGCTGCAGCAGATGGGCCATTAAAGGGAATTCTGGGGTACACAGAAGACCAGGTACAACAAATGAATACTGTTGCATCTCTGGGGACATTTATCTGCTCAGGAGCCAGCAGATGGCAGCACATTATGAAACATTAGTCAGTTATTCATCTCTAGCTCCTCACCTGTAGGGGTCATGTCTCCTAACTGTACATGACTCTCGGCTCAGGTTGTGTCTACAGACTTCAACGGTGACACTCACTCCTCAATCTTTGATGCTGGAGCTGGCATCGCATTGAATGATCACTTTGTGAAACTGGTTTCATGGTGAGTTTTTGTAGTATCCCACAATCAATCATGCCACTCTCAGAATGACTAAAAACATTCTGAGTAAGTTTTTACAAAGCAGATAATCAATAAGGATCTGTTTTGGGAAACTGAACTCTAGGTGTACTTAGTGGCTCACATGTATGTGATTTTTCAATCCTGTTTATTTGCAGGTATGACAATGAGTTTGGCTACAGCAACCGTGTGTGTGACCTGATCCAGCACATGTTCTCCATGGAGTAAAGCTGATGCCTGTTCCCTGTGGAAACTGTTTGGGACCTTTGCCCTTGGTTCAACCTACCTTCCTGATAAACACTGTACTATAATCACCTGTTTGGTATAGCAACCTTATATTTCTATGAATTTTGTCACTTGACTTAATAAAGTCCTTTCAATTAGATGTCTGCATAACTCTCTGCTTTGTAAAAGGTGGAGTTCAACTTCCCACTGACCATTTTTGATAAGATTAGAAAAAGGAACAACAAATCAAATTTATCATGCAATTTTAAACTTTCCTTTCTTTGTTCTTAAGTTTATGTCAATATGCATAGTGGCATGTTTGAAATATCCAAATGGACTCTGACTATCTCTGGCCTCGTCTAAATCTACTTATTTATTGGTGTAACCCAACATCACTGCATAACTGAGCAAAACTTTAAGCATATAACCAATTAGAACATTTGGAACCATCTAGTGTACAAACCTAATATAGTGAATTTTACCTTGAAATTTCAGTTGGCAATTTAAAGTAATCTTCAATTTCTGCAAAATGCTGATTATACGTGTGAATGAAATGCTTTTGATTTCACAAAATCTCTTTTTTTTTTTAAACAGTGTGTAGATTCTTGCGTTCCACTAAAAGTGTTTGTTTGTTTTAAGTGCAATGAATCTCCTGGTTCAACTTTGGTATTTTAAGAAACATTATATAAGAGAAATCTGTGTGGTTGAGCTGAAGAGACATTAAAAGTCAGAAAGGGGAAAATCCATCTTTGCTTAGTTCAGCTTGTTGAAAATGTCAACTGGGGTCACATCAAGTTTTACCAGTGAAATAAATTTTAAAAAGTCAGTTTATAGAAGCAAAACACACACAAATAACTTTAATATGTGGTTTACGGTAGCTTCAGCTGCTCAGTAACCTCCTTTTACAGTTATTACGGTAAAGCACCGCCGCAGTCATGCACTGATGTTTATTCCTGACTGGGCTTCGCTGCACAGCCGCTCTGGACTGATTTCACCTCCTTAACTGGAGCCTGAAATAGCCGTCCGTTCCTTCCAGGTATGTAAGGATGAATCTTTATTAGAGATCGGAAAATGCTTTGTTTAGCTTTATTGAAAGGCGTAAATATTCACTTTGCTTGTGCGCATCGCTGCTGCGTTTGTCCCTCTAACGCTGCGTAAAAGTAAACTGAATTTGGCTGCAGGATGCAGATGGGCGCCTGGTATTAGAAGCACCTACATATATCTTCTAAAAAAATGCGTCAGAAGATTGGTGTGTTTACTGGTATTCTGTTATGTCGTTTTGTCTGCCATATGAGGTCACGTCATACATCCTTCTAATATGCATAACTGGTTCACTTCACAGCTCCACTTCCTGAATGAAATCTTGCCAAGTCAGGAAAGAAAATATTGAATAAAGGGGCCTCCAGGTTAGGATTCTGGTTCGGATCAAGGATTTTTAATCGATTACCTGGCGTGTTGAATCCACAGAAGTCCGGGTTCATGCCGGATTTTGAGCATTTCAGATTTTCCTACTCAAGAATGAATCCTGTCCTGGGGGAGAGCGGCTTCCTGGCTCCGCAGCAGCATCACCACATGATGGGCCAGGCGGATGCAGCCATCCCGGAGCCAGGCTACTTCCTGGGGGACAGCGGTGGATTCGGGCCGGATGGCTTGTCAGGGTTGGACCTGGGTGTCCTGCCGCCGTCGTCGGGTCTGGCCTACCTGCACCGGGCGCCCCCTGCGGCCACGGCCCTGCGCAACGACCTGGGATCCAATATCAGCGTGCTAAAGACCCTGAACCTGCGATTCCGCTGTTTTTTAGCCAAAGTCCACGAACTGGAGCGCAGGAATAAAGTGTTGGAGAAGCAGCTGCAGCAGGCGGTGGAGAACAGCGGCGGAGAGGGGCTTCATAAACCCCTGACCAAAGACACGGGGGTCCAGACTGGATTTATCGGACCAATTCCGTCCAGACCGAACTACATCCCGCTCCATAATGTCAGTAATTCGGCCTACCTCCCAGGCGGCCTCCTCTCTCCCACCCTGAACCCCCCTCCGCTCCTTTCAAACCACCTGAACACAGATTCAAACTCCAACCTCACCTCAATGGGTTTCCCCCTCGGTGCCGCTCCGAGTCCGAACGACGCGACCAAAACCTTGAGCAACATCAACGAAAAGCACGCCGCCAGCAGCAGTCTGCCTCCGCCGCCGCGCTTCCTCCCCGGAACCATCTGGTCCTTCAACCACACCCGCCGCTTCGGCAGGGATTCGGGGCCCGGGGCCTCCTGGGGGCACCCTGACGGCATCGGGGTCCAGATCGACACCATCACACCTGAGATCAGAGCTCTGTACAACGTGCTGGCCAAGGTGAAGAGGGAACGGGACGAGTACAAGAGGAGGTAGGGACTGAACCTTGTTGAACTGGAGTGAATTCATTCATGTCTTAAAGTAATGTGTTAAAACTAAGTTCTTTGAATAAAGGGTGTAGCGCACTATAAAAGTAATTTAGTAAGGTATTAAATTCTATCCGTTATGAATCAAAACTTAAACATACAGTTTTACTTTAAAATGTAATTTCGGTGGGCTTTTTGTTAAGTGTATTTAGGTGTCAAATAGATATTTGTTCAAATGCATTCATCATGTGTGGCACATACAGCTTATTAAAAATTAAGGTTTACCATAAATCTTGTGATTGAGAAAGTTTAGTGTCAAATTTGTATACGGCTTTTACAGCACTAATTAACGCTAAAGTCAAAGATTTTAGAAAACTGAGCTTCTTAACCCTGAGGAAATCATTTCCAGTAAAGGGGACAGTTCAGCTGTGGTGGGCAGGGAAAAGGTTTATCTTGGATTGAAAAGTTTTATGGGTCCTTTCAAAATTTGGCCAAAAAAAATCTTCTACTGTCATCTCTAATTTTATAATTTTCTGTCATGTGATGTAAATTGTATAGGAAAACATCAAATAACTTGATTTTTCCAGCCAAAACTTCAGATACACTTAAATTTAGATTAGTTTGTTTGTGCTCCATGCTTGGTGTCTCATTAACATTTTACGTCATAACCCTACACCAATTATTGTTTTGTTTCTTTGTAACAGGAGAAATTAGCAAAATTATCTTAATATATAATAGGACTTTCACAGTTACTTTGGCCCGTTTCTGGACATTAATATAAGTGTATTTAAGCTATTAAAGTTCAAAACATAAATGATGAAAAATTCTTATGTGAGTGATAAATTATTATTCCAATTTTGATAGTTTAATTAAATTAAAGTTAAGTTTGCTTTTCCAGTGTAGATTTTTCTCATTTGCCCTAAATAGCTGACACATATAATAATGTACAGACAGCTAAACTGGTTGAAACTATTTACAAACCACAATTATTGCTCCAAAATGGAAACTTTCTCAGCTGCAAGTCTTTTGACTGTTAACTTTTACTAAACTGACCCATTCATAATTCAGCCAGTGTTCTCTTCACACTGCAACAAGACCGCAAGTCGACTGAACTAACATGCAATTAAACATTTAATGGATTCATTAACAAAAGGAAGTTCCTAATTTTAGTCATAAGTATTTAACATTACATAGAAAACGTTAAACTACAGAGGGTATTAATATTTTTATATAAATCTATTTTTTTTATGTATTGCATGTCAGTCATATTTTGATAATCATTTGTTTAAAAGTTGAAAGTGAAAGCAACTTCCTTCTCATTGTAAATGATTTTATAAGGGGTTGTGGGAGAGGTTTCCCTGAAAATATTAATTATTTTGTGATTTCAAACTTTGTGTTGTCATTGATGTTTTACTTCCAGAGAGGGATATATTGTATATTATTTCCATATTTACTCAGTCAAAGACAGATTTGACTGAGTAAATGAAAGCAAAGTAGCTCCTAGCCCAAGTGTGTATTTTCACAAAAGCTTTTATCGATTGACATGTCGGCAGATGTGAGGAGAGGTATTTGTCTCACATAATGATAGTTCCCTTTGTAATTCAAGTCTAAGTGTCTGGGATTGTTACAGATCCTATTGGTTATGTTACAATAAATACATTAAAGTTAGTAATAACTTAGAGAATGCAAGGCAGGTGTACCTATATAGCATCATTTATACACAAGACAACCCAAAGTACTTTTACAAGACAACAAATGAAAGGGGGGGAAAGAAAACGACAAAGCATGAACATACAAGTACATAATGGAAGAATATGCTAAAATACAGATACTATGAACAGCTCATTAGTCATATTCTTTGATTAAAAATCTGTTATAAACAAAAATGTTTGCAGTCCTGGTTTGAAGGAGTCAACAGTTTCTTCACACGTCCGGTTTTTAGGGAGTTAGTTCCATAAAACTAAATGGTGCCTCACTTTTAGTTCTGGCTGTAGGAACACTGAGTGAGCAGGTCTCTAATGACCTGAGGGGTCGACATGATTCATACTTGGTAAGCAACTCTTTATTTTAGGCAGAGTTTTTCTACTCTGCCTTGGAATGTTTAGAGAAGTATTTGTCCCTTACTAAGGGACAAATACTTTAAACTTCAGTTTAAAATATTTTTATTTATTTCCATATTTAATTTATCACTTCATTTCTTTCTGTAATAATATAAGATCAGCTAAAACAACCAAATAAGTTTATTATAAGATGGTTAGATGATGTCCTTCATTTCCTCCATTTCTATCCTCCTCCTCTTCCTCTCTGCTGACTTCTGTTTTGCTACCTGCAATGCAGCGGCAGCCCAGTGATGTAACCAGCCTTTCATCTCCCTCTCTGTATTTTCTCCATGTCTTTTCTGTGTTTTCCTTTCTGCCTCCTTCCTCTGTGTGTTCATCTGTCAACATTTCTCCATCCCCAGCTTTGCTGTGCTCTTAATCTCTTCCCAGAATAGCTCCGTGGATCTTTCTTTCCATCTTTTGCATTACTTCCTGCTGTCCTTGTCGACTCCTCCTTCATTTAATACATGGGTAAAAACAATAAAAGGTGCAGTTACTGTTTTCTACTGCTTTAAGTGCTGTCTGTACTAATGGACACAGCGATGATGTCAGCTTTGCCTTCAGTAATTGATGCTCTACGGGGTTACAGTGACTCATACATCATTTTGCTGAAGCAGAAAACCAAGCAATGAAAGCAGAGAGGATTCCTGTTTATTTAAAACTCTAGTGATTTTTAGATCAGTGGTCTTGGCGCCACTGAGCCTGTAGCTAATTTTTTGACATCAGAACCAAAAGCTTTATAAATGTGACGGGACATTATTCCAAACTGACAAGATTGCCATTATAATTTTGAAAAGTATGTTATAGGTTGTAGTGTATATCCTTTAATGTTTAAAATACGTATGAATGACCCATAAGAAGTTGATTTAAAAAATTAGAGAATTCCTACAAAATGTTATTCTACAACCTATTTTGATAGACAGGGAATAAATGTGTATCAAAAAGATTCAGGGAAAACCAGACCATGGAAAACTGCAGCATTAAGCTCCATTTTGCAGCATTAAGCCTACAAAACTATAACTTGACGTCCTTGCTTATCGTTTGTGCAAACTCAGTGCCAGGGTTGTTGTCCCCTACAGAAAACCTTCAAAAACATTAAGCTAAATATTTGCTTTTAATAGCAAACCAAAGAAACGAATTTGCCTCTTCTCC
The DNA here is from genome assembly GCF_002775205.1 of Xiphophorus maculatus. Taxonomy (NCBI): domain Eukaryota; kingdom Metazoa; phylum Chordata; class Actinopteri; order Cyprinodontiformes; family Poeciliidae; genus Xiphophorus; species Xiphophorus maculatus. The sequence goes on along the minus strand of NC_036455.1, from coordinate 10,961,680 downwards.
TCATCTTTGTCAGACTTGCAGGAATAATTGATTTAGTTATTCTATGATAATCCACTTACAACATATTTAATTTATTTACTTTTTAAAACAACTCAGTGTATCCATATAACATCAGTGCTCAAAAATCACATCAAGGCATTGTACACAGTACAACAAACAACCCAGATCTAGTTGTATGCTGTAAAGTTCAACTAAATGTGATTCAGTCAGCTTCATATCCGGATATGTTCCATTAACAACAGTTTATTTCAGTTCTGCTTATTTCAATTCTAATACTAATGCGCAGCAAAACTGATCTCAGGCAGTTTACAAAAGAAATTAAGAGTTTTGATTTGGTTCATTTTATTACAGATTGTACAGCTCAAGTTAGTCCAAATTTACCAGACCACTATTAACCCCATTTTAATTCAATCCAGGTCAGTGCAATGGAATGAAGCAGATTGCTTATCTCATTAGTAAACTGCAGCAGATCTCAGATTTCATTCTTAAAACTCGGCTCCTCTGCAGCTGTGGACGTCAGAGCCAGGTCAGACACTAGGCAGCAGTTTGACGTCATCACAAATTATCCCACTGCTCCGGAATAAAACGTGAGTCTGTAGGGTAATCAATCAGAAATGTCCCCGCAGAGCAACGTGTGGAGACTTTAAAACGTAAGCCACAAGGACATCGGTGCTCCTTCTTTGCCTCCTCTGCCTGCTGCTTTCCTGCAGCCATATCTGTGTGTCTCTTCATTTCAGTGAACTGAAAAATATGAGCTCTGAGTCGCTAATATTCAAAACTGGTGAGATAAACAAAGTGATATTCTCTTCTTTGGTGAACATCAATAAAAAAATAAAAATATCTATTTTGCACAAGAAAGATATCATTAGTCTAATGTAGTTTTTATTTGGCATTAGCTGCTCTTGCTTTGTTTTTATAAAAGCAGCTGATTCTGATCAAATCAGGCCAAAACAGGACCCAATGTATTTATTTTCCCCTATTTACATATGATTTATAGCATCCAAACTGCCAAATGCTTTTTGAAACTGTTTTATTGTGTCAAAAGTTTTATTGATTAATTCTTCAATTATTTTCTTTTTTTATAGACAAAGTGAGATCAAGAGCACATTTCCAGCATTTTAGGCACAATGTACCTAATGCATATGAAAATAAGGTTCACCTTAAATTTAAATGTCAAGATATGCAAAGTTTATGACTAATGGTTATAAAAGAGATTGCAAGATATAGAAAAAGATCACTGTTTTATTGCATTGGCATGACTGTAGACTAAATACGGTGAAATGTAGAAATTACATCAGATGGATTTAATTTGATATTTTTTTATGTGACTTACAGAATGATTCTAAATCTGTTGGATTTGGTCAAGAGGAAGTATCATTTGCACACAGACATTTTAAATGATCAGTCCATATAAATATCCAAATGTAACCCTGTTAATGTGGCACCAAAATGTCTATCTTGTGATATTTCTCTGTTTTCCTGCAGAGGGAAAATACAGCAGAAATCATCTGAGCATGTGGTCCCACAGTAACTTCTGCCTGTTTCTGTTTATTTCTGTCTTCTCTCCATGAAGACTGAGCGCTGGAGCATCCACACTGAATACTTCCTGCTTATGTAACATTTGCTGAATAGGAATAGATTTTGTCTCAACGCTTTGGAGGAAAATTCTTCAGGTGTCGCAGCTGAAAATTAGATTGAATTCAGCAAGGAAACCATGCAACAAAAAGCTGAATATTCCAGTTAAAAATAATAAGTATTTGATTTGTTTTTTTCCTTAATTTTCATATTGAGTGGCAAATGTGTTCCTGTAATAAGTTTAATCATTTATTCCAGTAATAAATGGTTTCCTGTCTTGAAAATGTCAAAGTGTTAATATCATAAAGAGCTGGTTTATCTCTATCATTTCCTGTTGAGAATTGTGACTGTGTGTTAACAGATGGGAGGAAGAGTATGATGCCAGAATGGATCTGCAGGAAAGGGTAGCTGAACTTGAGGAGGTATGTAATCATCACAGTTTGATTATAGTTATTATGTTCAGGTATCAATTACGGTACCTTAAACTCAGTTGGTTTGGATATATAATTTTTTCTTTTATGAAATGAAACGACATCAGACTTGTACATCGCTTTATTAGGACACGTACATGAAATCATCCATTTCCATTCACACACTGATGATTGCTAGCTGCTGGATTGTAGTCACAGCTGCAACATTATTTCAAAACCTGTTTTTTGTATTTACTCTTATCTTTGTTTGCTATTAAAAACTGATGACTAATTTGAGACAAAGTGTAACAAAGCAAAACTAACAAACAAAATGAGTACCTTTTCATAGCACCAGGACCCAATTATGTTTTTGGTTTTTTTTAACTCCGTTTATTTTGAATGATGGCTTTATTCTATTCTGACAAGAACCTTTGGGGTTCCATTAAACATTGAAACTGGATCAACTAAGCATTGCATTCTTTGGAATTTAGAAGAAAGTAAAAAATGAGAAAATACAGTATATGAGTTGTCCCAGCTTTTCCTTAAATGCCCCAAATAATTAGGAAAATGCTTAATTCACTTAATAAACACCAGAAAGGATAATTAGTTTGTGAGGACCTTAAGAATTACAGAGGGTAGTTAGCCTGTATCATTTAAGATCTTTTGTAGTCTTACAATATAATCAAACATTTAAAATGCTGCATGTTACATTCACCCATCCATCTACAGAACTGCTTGCATTGATTTTTTGTTTGTTTGTTTTAGGATCTGCAGGAGAGCGAAGTGTACCAGGATGAGCTGGCTCTCAGGGTGAAGCAGCTCAAGGCAGAGCTTGTTCTTTTCAAAGGACTTGTTAGCAATGTAAGTCTAAAACATTTTTGATAAGAGTACATGCACTGGAATAATCTTCTAGAGAGAATTAAAAGTGGAAAAAGAAAGTGGACAGACACATCAGTTTATCAAGATTTTCTTAGAAATTCATTCGTTTTCTTCCCTTTTAGTAGTGCGGCTCTACTAAGCTGAATTTTCTTTTGACTTGTTTTCTTAAGGACCTGTCTGATCTGGAGAGCAAAATTCAAGAAAAGGCCATGAAGGTGGACATGGACATCTGCCGGCGCATCGACATCACAGCTCGCCTGTGTGACGTCGCCCAGCAGAGGAACTGCGAAGACGTCATTCCCATCTTCCAGGTACGTCTGCAGCAACCATTCTCCAATAAAAACCTTTACCTCTGAGCTAAATCTACACGCCTCCACCCATCAGGTACCCACTCCTCCATCCGCTTCTGGCCGCCGCACTAGGAAGCCGAGTGGGCAGTCACAAAAGAGCGGCGACGGAGATGAACTGAGCGTGTCAGAGAGCGAGGGGGGAGGGGCCAAAGACGAGGAGTCCAGCAGCACGTCGGCCAGTCTGATAAATGAGCAGATGCAGAAGATGCTGAATCACCTGTAGGTATCGTTTCTCTGAACATAGCAACAGTAAATCACCATGTAGCTGACTTGATTGCATCTGTACTGGAGGAGGGAGTGTGAGTTTGAAGATGACTGCGACAGTCTGGCCTGGGAGGAGACGGATGAGACGCTTCTGCTGTGGGAAGATTTTTCTGGATATACACTGGGAGTTGAAACACAGGGAGAGGTACACACACGTTACATTTCTTAAATTTCTTACATGTCTGTTAAACTTTTAGACTACAGTATTCTCAAATAAATCTGAAGTTAGAAACGTGTGAAGCTTCTGCATAGCTCTAAAAATGTTCAATACAGAAAACAAATGAATACAAAACAATTAGATGTGATTGTTTCTTGTAGAATAAGAATAATAACTTTTATCTTGATACAACTTCAAGCCTTACTGTATTTTATATTGAGCCTGCATATGTCATACTCTACAACAGAGGTTTCAAACTCGTATCCATGTCGAGTCGCATGAATATGACATACGACCTGACATGGGTCACATGTGAAAGGGCCGGTTGTGGCGGAATATATTGATAAAATTACCCGTTAAATTGTTAAAATATTAATGATTTTTCTGCATTCAATTAGTACGTCTTAAAATTTAGCAATTTTCAAAAATTTTTAACATTGATGTAATTAAGTCCTATGTAAATGGAAACTGATTAAATAATATTTAAGCACACAACTGCTACCCCAAAGTTCAATTTATGTGGTCCTCTAGATCCTAGGGGGCCACACAGCAACCTTAAATCACCGTTGTGGATGATTTTTGGCGGGCTGGATTTGGCCCGCAGACCTCGAGTTTGACACCTGCGCTAAAGAGGCAGGTATCAAACCTTGAAGGTCTGGGGAACTGTAGTTTACAACCATTTTTAGGATTGAAAGTAGGCCTCACTCCTTTTAAATCAAATGAAAAATAACGTTTTACTTTATTTGGTGAAACTTGTTAATGATTAGAAATTGATTTCTTGTCTTTACTGTCATCACCTGCTTCAGTTTCTGTAGTCTTTCCAGATATTTTGTCCCCATGTTCAGGGATGGGATTTCCTCCTGTAGTCATTTTTACCTCGTCTCACTTAGATGTTCTGTGTCCACAAGCTATTTTCAGCGAGATGCCTTGATGTAACTTAGTGCAACTTCAGTCTGGTGATGTCGGTGACATGTCTTTGTAGGTGACCAGTAATCTGTTAATTGAGATAAGCCTCCGGAAGTAGCCATTGACCTGCTTAATGAAATGCCAGAAAGGAAACTTCAGGAGATTATTGACAGGTGTTTAAAGCACTCTGTCTCTAGGGTTCACCCCTACAAGCTAACATAGTGTCTTTTATTATTATATTGTTATAAATTACATTACATGACATACAGTACATCAGAACTTGTACTTGTTTGGTTTTGATTTTAGAGATGATCATTGGTTGAGGTTTGTGATATTTATGGAGAATCTATGGTGTAATCAATTAATGGCTTTACACAGATTTTTGTAAAAGGCTAATTTTAATAAAAAATAATCTCCCCAGCTCTGTCAAATGATTTATGTTGTCACTGTTTTTAATCACAATGACAAAATACTTTGCGATCATTTTCTAAGGCTTTATGGCACATTTGTTTGTTTTTCCAGCAGGACGAGTCGATTGAGAAAGTGATTAAAGACACAGAGTCCATGTTCAAATCCAGAGACAAAGAATATCAGGACACAATTGACCAAATAGAGGTGAGACATCTTGTCGCTTCTACTTCTGTGGTCTATAAAGCTTCTATTAATGAGAATAGACCCAGTCAATGTGATTTTTAACATGTTTGCGGTCCTTCGCAGCTGGAACTGGCCACAGCTAAGAGCGACATGAACCGACACCTGCACGAGTACATGGAGATGTGCTCCATGAAGAGAGGGCTGGACGTCCAGATGGAGACCTGCAGGAGACTCATCACACAGAGCGGAGACAGGTAGACCACAGGAGATCAGCCTCATTTGTTGGGACATGACAAAATGGCTATTAATTTGATAATGTTACTTTAATTTGAGTTTATTTTTATATTGTGTGCTGTAAAAGTCAGAATTTTCTGAAAATGGGGCTAAATTAGTGGAGTTCAGCAGATCAGTGTTCGCCCCGCCAATCAATTCTGAAGGGCAAGTTTGACAGATGAAATCATTTCAAATACAAACTTAAAATAAAACTGAATTCAAATTAAATGCTTGTAGAAAAAAGCATAAATGATGATTGAAAGAGGCACTGCAAACAATGTTTAACTAAAACGCTGTCACCTCGGATCTGACGTCCGAGGTTACTGGAACGGAGCACTAGTTGTATTTACATCCTGCAGTGGTCTCCAGCATGTTTAACATAAAACTTGTCCCTTTGTGTTTTATCTTAGAAAATCCACCCCACTCATCATACCAACAGCTGATGACTCTGAAAAGGAGGAGAAGAAGAATCCGACTCTACCTGCTAACTCTGAGAGCAGCAATCCCTTTTGCAACATAAATGCTGGTATCCCACCTATGAACTGGAGAAAACCCTGACACTCAATCCCATTCTGCTATTTCTTCCTCTAGTGTTTTAGGACAACTGAAATAAAGAAAACACACACTTGCCCCACATCCTAGGATTTTTGTGGATATTTCTAAAGTTTTAAAAGTACCACAATATATTTGGGATTTCTAAAAACACCCTACTAACACTGGGTTCTTTTAACCGCGTAGCCAGAAAAATTAGCCAAAGGAAGACAAATGCAGACTGTTCTGTTTTCTGTCTAAAGCAAAAAGAAAATTTCCTCCACCGTCTTTCAGAAGCGACTTTGAATCATGTTCAGCCACTGATCTGTAAACGTCTGCCCTCATGTGGTGACTTCCTCTAATTACATTAAAAAAATGCTGCACTTCAAAGTGACAAATGAAGGTGAATCTGTAAGGCGTTAGGAATGCACATTATTTTGCACAATAATATGATTATTTAGTGTGGGAGCCTGTTATTTGCACAGTCTGTAGAAAAAGCTTCTTGGTACCAGTAAACAAGGGCAATAAGCCACAGAAGAATGTAGTTTGCACATGTCACTTAAATATGAAAAACAAAAATTCTATTTATATTTATTTTAGGTTAAAGTAGTTTATTATTGCAGATTTCTGCCCAGATCCCTCTTGAGATTGAGATATGGATCTCAATAGGGTTTTACGTGGTTAAATAAAGAAATTTAAAATAATATACCTCTCCATGTGGGATTTATGGAAATTTCCATAAAGCAGTACATACAAAACAAAAATTGCAATTTCTTTAGCATCAATGAAAGATTATGGTAACTATTAATAAAGACATTAAGATGCAGTGAATTAAAAGCTTGAGGGTTAGTTATGTATGTACAGCCTTGATCAAAACTAAATATCTGGGTGGCTTTTAACCAAACTTTGCTTTCAGGCTGAACTGACTCTGAGCAAATTGAATTAACTGTGGTTCTGGGATTATAAATGAATATTTATGTTGTGCTGTCCCAAACCACTCATTGCAGGTTTGACTCTTAGCATTTCTTTTTGTTTTTTTTGCAGGGTTGTTATGTAAATGTAGCCAAGTTATGTTGGCTAAACCTATACATCTTAAGAAATCATTCATTTCTTTAATGAAATTAAAGAAAAAAATATATAGATATATCCAGTTGCAACAAAAAAAGAAATCACTTTTCATGTTAATAAAAAGAAAATCTTTTAAAATTAGATATAATTTGCTATTTAGTCAAAACTTTCTTACAAAAAATTAGACTATAATCTGCATGGACATTATTTTATTACGTTTCTACTTTTAATTTGATATATTTTTATTCAGTTGTTTAACCCCAAGGTTTTATACTTTAAAAGCAATTACCTATACCTTGATGGTTTGTAATGCTAATTTGATACATTGAGTTAATTTTTTAAAAATCACCTTTGGAAAATTTGTTTTTAAAAAGCAGGTTTTTGTGCTAGACGTGAGGCGATGGTTTAAGCTGGAAATCGCTTGCCTCCTTATTCAGAGCTTCAACCAAGTTTAGGAGTGAATACATCATCTGTTGGTTTCAAATACCAGATCACTTACTTTTGCTTTGAGGTATGTGTCTGACCTCTAATTGCACATTTTTGTGAAAAGCTGTAATATTGTAACTGATCAGTGTGTATGATGCTGACCTATTAATGCTGCAAGCTTTGTGTCCTATGATGTAAATGTCGGTGATTTTCAGTGCAGATTTACTTTTTTGTGCATTGCCAGAAACCATGTTTTGAATTATTTGGATCCCAACAGCAAATTTGGGATCAATATGATGTACAAATAAGTTATTTTAGTGCAAATAGATTCTAGAAGCGTAGGTTTTTGCTTTACTATGCTGAAATGGTGCACTGAATGACAGTTTGTTTGTTTTTTTATAATTATATACCCATGAGCCTCAGATGTTTTTGTTTTTTTAATTGTGTTTTTTCCAAGGGTCACATGTATGTATGTATGTATACCAAACACACCTGCAACAACTTGGTAGCTTATGTTATTCTATTTCTTCCCTTTTTTTTTACACATTATTCTTTTTCAGTCAAAAAATGTACAAAAGTTCTCCTATTTAGGTTCTTTATTGTTGAAACTAAAACGAAGTAGCTGCAAGTTATAGAAAACAAATCATTAGCAAGAGAAATTTAAAAAAGACAGTCTGGTTAAAAACTGATTACCTGAATGAGATCATCTGCTCTTTGATTCTCAACATAGAACTCAAAGTGTGTGAGTAAATTATTGAGAAATGAAATGTTTGAATGATTTTTTTTTTTTTTTGGTCATGGGCTATGTTGTGATTTGCAGAACTGTGTGTTTGATCAAAATAAGTTGACAAACAGAATAAATTGCATTGGAAAGATGTATCCTTGTCCTCATGGTGGTGATGATGTGATGGTCTGCGGTTGTGGTTGCAGGACGACTTCGCATAACTGGATGAACCATGAATTCTCCTCTTTACCAGAGAATTTTCAGCCTTTATGATCTTAAGTTCAAGCACTCTTGGCTTAAGCAGCAGGACAATTGCCTTATACATGAGAAAAGGGTTTTTATTTTCTAGCTGCACTGATTTAGTTTCTGATCAGTCTTTCTGCTCCTGTAATGATTTAACTGTAATTGGTTCCAGTTGACACAGTTTACTTGGCTGAGCAAAAGGCCGAGGGTCAAGAGCTGCAAACCAACAATTTCATTCAGATCAATAAAGAGGAGCAAACACAGAAACGGTCAGGAGAGGAATAGCTCCCATGGAGGAAACAGCTGTGCTGTGTCAACACATTACAGATCCTGGGTTTAGTGTAAAACAATGTTTACCTCAGCCAACACCATGCAGTGCTTTTTCCTGGCATCATGCATTTTAATTTTAAGCTGACAGTTCAGGACATTCATGATAAAATTGTGCAGAGCACACATACTTTACCCAAATTTAACCTTTTCTTTTTGCTTTTCTTTGTAATGTTCACATAGAACTCTGACCTTTCTCAAACCCTTGGCATTGTCATCCTCAAAAAGTGTTTTCTTTAAATTCTAGTTGTTCTTAAACCGTATTTTAATGCTTGATAAATTCAGCAAGCTTCACAGAAAATAGCTGAAAATCTTAATACTGATTACTGATGATCAAACCTTGAATATAATTCTAAATTGAATGACTTTATGTCTGTCATGTCTGAAGTTATAGATTAAAAAAAAATTTAAGTCTAAATAACATGGTTTAAAAAAATTAAATATTATATTTTTTGTCATTGGAGTAGAGTAACTCTCACTTTAATCCAAGACTGGCTCTGATTGGTTGATCATTCCCTCCTGACATCTCTGTCCCTGGAAGTGCAAGCTCTGAAAAATAAAGTATCATGATGAGTAACAGTTTATTATTTTAGAACACAGGTGCCAAACTCCGGTCCTGGAGAGCCACTGCCCTGCAACATTTAGATGTGCCTCTGTTGCACCTGAATAGAATAATTAGGTCATTAGCAAGGCTCTGGAGAACTGATCTGCACAAGAAGGAGGTAATTAAGCCATTTCATTCCAGTGTTTTGTGCCTGTGGCACATCTAAAAACTGCAGGACACTGGCCTCTGAGGACTGGAGTTTGACACCCCTGTTTTAGCACTAAATGCATTAGTCTATCATAGCCACAGATTTTAGGCAATTGTTAAAAACAAAATCCATCCATGCATTGTCAATTCTGTCCTACCCAATCAGGGTTGGAGGTAAAGACAAAAATATTTTTGGTAAATAGTCAAATGAATTGGTCATTTAGTTATAGCTAACACTTAACCCATTGGATTGTCATCGAAAATGATGCTTAGGTCACATAATATTTCAAGTTATGGTTAGTTAACTGTCAGTGTTTGGGGTAAATGCTATAAACGGTATTTGCATTATAAACTATTCACTTTTTTTTTTTTACATATTCTGATTATTTAGTCACAATTTAACTACTTAGTAGTTTTATCAATAAAGAAAATTCCCACAGTCAAGGATTTGATTTCTAGCTAAAGAAAAAAAAATTAATGACTGAAACCAATCAAATGAAAAATGATATATTAAGTAATTAAGTTATAACATACAGGTGTATATGCTACACTCATGCGCAATAAAAGGCAACGAACAATATTCAGTGTTACTTTCTGGTATTATAGCCTCTGACAGAGACGCTGTGCGTGTATTTGGGTGCGTGTCGCGCGCTTTTAGGGGCGGGGCTTTTAGATGACGGACATATTTTTGGTTTCTTTCATCTGCGCAATAGTGTTTTTCTTTCTTCAGTCCGGATAAAAAGAAAAGGTGAATTAAGACCTCAACAAGAAAGGAAACCAGAAGTCATCCTCCTCCTTTTTTTACATTTAAACAGCAGGGATCTCTCTCTGTGCTCTCATCAGCCTCACTCACTCTTCATCACCCTGAATCTCAGATAATCCTCATCGTCCTGCCGCTGAGATGTGAGTACTCTGTTTTATTTTTCAGTCTATTTTAAACCTGTCATATATGACTATCCAGGTTCTGTTTTCGGAACCGAATTTAATTTAATTTTAGTGTGTAATTCATACATAATCCGAAAAAGAAAACAGTTTTACTCTTTATGAAGTTAGTTTTGTGGTTTAATTTATTTTATCCGAAACTAAGTTTGAAAGCATCAGGAAATTTCCGGGGTGCAACTCTTGGACCCTGCAGGAGTCTGACCGTGACTCACCGGCTGACTCACCTAAAAAAAAAACTATTCATCAGCTGTGATCGGGAAAAGCTCAAGTGTGCTGGTACACTTTGCACCAGCTGCTTTTTAACAAAACAAATTAAACTGTGCTGCTCAAAGAGCCAGACAAAACTCACTGAGTCAATTCAGGCTAAAACAATGGATCATAAACGATATGAGATATTCTGTTGAGTAGAAAAACATTCTGTAAAAATATGTTGTTTTTTCTCTGGGGAGGGGACGACCGATTTTTAATTCCTGCATGTTGATCTCATCAGTCAGACAGGCAGGCTGCTGCTGCACTAATCTTTCTCCATTTTGCTTCTGGAAAACAAGCCTGACTGTTAGAGCAAGGCAGCAACTCTGGTTAGTGTGATTCTGCTCAGTATGTCTGACTGAAACTTCAAAAACCTCACCATGTCAAAAACCTTTTGAAATGAATTGATTATTTATCTACTGCTTTTTGACAACCTCTTATGTGTTGATTATATAGATAAAGTTACAGTTGGATGAGTTATGCTTCCATAAAACTTTATTTTAGATTTTTGTCCATATTTATTTAAAGGCAGTGAGAAAATACTGATTTAATATAATATGAATCTACTTCAAAGAAGCAGGTATGTAGGTGCTGAATTTAAAGCTTTGCTTGAAAAATCATATCAAAATGAAATCAAATAAAATCAGGGTTCCATGGTGGAGACCTTCTGGGAGCAACGAGAAGCTCCCAGATTTAAATCCTTTATTTGGCTTCACTGAAAATTACTGTGTCTTGGAGAAGCTAGTTTAGACCTCAGCAAATTTTCATCCAAGTTTCAAAAAAACTAATTTTGACATGCAACTTTTTATTGTTAATGGGTGTCATAAACTCTAATTGTGATATGTGTTGTGTTTGTGGACGATCTCATTGTTGGGGCCATCTGATTATTTTGTGATTCTATGATTCTGTACTTTGTATTTCACTGCTGGTGATGGTGTTGGGCTACATCGGGTAGCATGTAGGTTGTGTCCTTTAGCGATGCAGCATTATGAGTGGGTGGTGGGTGAGCACACTTGTTACACAATGATTATACATTTTTGCATTTAATAATATTTTTGGACATGAAATTAATCACTATTCCGTTTTATATAAACAATCAATTAAAACTGTAACCAGTTACTTGAGGTGTATGCAAGCAGCTCTGCTGGAGGCTTTTATGATATGCATGCATTCAAATTTGTACAGTCCTGGTTTGTAAGAGGTTTTTGACCAGCTAAATCTTTACTCATTCTGTGATGTTTTTACCAAAGACATCTCTGCTTCTGAAAAGATTGTTTAAGAAAACTCATCTCTGATCTTCATCATTTTCACCGCAGGTCGACTCCAGATGCAGCAGGCACACCTGGAGCTCCCGGGGGGCCGGAAGGTGAGGGAGGCCCTCCGGCTCCGGCCCCAAACTTGACCAGCAACAGACGGCTCCAGCAGACGCAGGCACAGGTGGACGAGGTGAGCAAACACACCTTTTAAAGATGTTAATGTATTGTTTTCCTCATTACAAGAACCCAAATATAGCATCAGCAGCCCACAGCTGCAGCTTAATTTTTAAAAAGTATAAAATTGCAACTGTATCATAAAATTTGAAAACTGGTATTTAAAAACTTGTATCTCTTGGTTTTTTTCTGATGTATTTGAGCTCAGTTTTTACTACTGAGAGACTCTGACAGGTGTGTTTGTCCCTCAGGTGGTGGACATCATGCGTGTGAATGTGGACAAAGTCCTGGAGAGAGACCAGAAGCTGTCAGAACTGGACGACCGGGCCGACGCCTTGCAGGCCGGAGCCTCGCAGTTCGAGAGCAGCGCCGCCAAACTCAAGAACAAGTACTGGTGGAAAAACTGCAAGGTGAGAAGGATTCAAGAGTTCCCCTCATCCAGTACCTGCCACACAAAATACCACTCTGGTCGTTTGGGCTGTGAAGTTACAACTTGTGTTTCTATAAACCCCAGAGAACAAGAAATATGAAATTAAATTACTTAATATTGAAGTTTGAGCATAAGGAAATTTTGATCTACGCTAGTTAACTGGGGTTGTAGCAGAAGGTGCATAGAGGACATTTCATAAAATTAAAGGAGAAAAACAATAAAAAAGGGGGAAAACAAATCATGTTAAGATTAAAACAACTGTAGTATTTTTTTACCAGTCAGGTATGTATTATAACATTTTAAAATAACCGTTCATCATAATGCCATGATGTCATGAAAAACATATTTTAAATAGCTGTATTTTACAATCTGAATATGTCTAAAATAGCAGTGTAACAGTAATATGTCATAGGTTAAAACAAAAATAATTATTTTGACATAAATGCAGAATCAGACAAAGTTTGATTAACAGACAATGTGATTAATATATATATTTTAAAAAAGCAAATCTCTATACTTTTTCTGATTCAGAAGAATGAGATTTAAGGTAATTTTTTTATTATTTTCCTATGTTCAGTCTCAACACCCTCGCGATGTCTCTACATTTGTGGTGATTCTAGACAAAGTAAACCAAGTTACTTATAAAAAACAAATTAGTTGCGCAAATCATGCCACAATTTTAAAATCCTCGTTAACATAAACCAGGCGTTATTGTTAAGTTTTATAAAAACATCTTCCTCAGATGGTGTAAAAACTTCGCTGAAGCTTGAAATATCACCCTGAATAAAAATAGAAACACTTCCCAGCTGCCATTTCTGCTCTCCCATCACCATCCGTCCACATCGTTCATCCATCCTTCCGTTTATCCATCCACTCTTATTTTGGGCCTGGTTTCCGGCCGCTGCCTCCTCTTCATTCTGTGCGGTTCATTTGGCCCAATCCGTGGCAGAGTGAAGGCAGATTATTTTCGTGGGGTGGGAGGAGAGTCTGTTTGACTGACGGGGAAGCCAGAAAGAGAGGAAGGAAAATCTCAATCTGGATTACAGTGACGGCCTGGGATTAGAGAGCCAGCTGTGATCTGTGATGTAACTCCTCCTCTGCAACATTCGGACTCGGCTTTGGTCATGAGAACCTCCACTGATGTAATATATGTCTCAATAAATACAACATGTTAGGTTATAACAGCATGAAGGTTTTCATTCATCTGTGAATTTCACTACTTTCAAAACAGGTTGTGTTATTCCTAAACTTTTTTACACACACATTGCAAGCCCTACTATCACGTTGACACCAATCTCTCTTTCCATGCTCTTGGATTTATTAATCTCCTGCAGCCCTCCCCCTCTCAGAGGGGATGTGATTTCCTGTCAGTGTTTTTGTTTCATGTATTGAGCAACATTTATGTTTAGAAATTTGTGGGGAAAAAAAGTGTAGAAATGTTTGTGATGACTGGATGCAGTCTCAATGCAGAGATATTCAGATTAGATTCTGCAACAGCTGGAATCCTGTGTATGCACCTTCAGGGATTAACGGAAAAACAAAGAACAAATCAATCAAATACAAACTTCCTAACTTCTTGTGTCAAGTTTGTTAATATTTTTGGAATGCTCAATTTTCAGTTTCTATTACTTCCTGTATGGCCAAAACAAAATTAAACTCCTGTTTGGCCTAAAAAGTGTTGTTGTTGTTGTTTTTGTTGCCAGATGATGATCATGATGGCAGTTATAGGAGTTATATGTGTCGGCGTCGTCTTCTGTAAGTACAACACATTGAAAAAAATCACTTCAACTCAATTATTGTATTATAATAATGCACAGTACTGTACAATGTAAACAAAAAAATTAAAACAGTGATGTTTAAATAATATTGTACACAGATGAGCCATCAGATGGCCAAACAATGTTTTTTTGTTCATAAAAGTTTTAATGAAAAACATTTTACAACTTTAATCTTCAGTGTACTTTATTTGGACTTCCAAAGAAAATTGTGTATAATTTAGAAAAAGACAAATGTGGATTTAAAGATTTTTGAATAAATAAATATGGAGTGTATTTGTATTCCCCTTTACTCCGATACACTTAAATAAAAATGACTTGTACAGAATTATCTTTCTGCACCTTTTTGTGTTGCTTTATCTCATACAATTTCACTGACATACTTTAAAATTTGTTTGTAATTTGTTATCAAAACATTTGCAAGGCACCATAAAAATAATATGTACACATTGCGTTTCTTTATCCTTATCAGAGCACTACGCCACTTTTGCTTCCAGAGCATGAGGAATATTTTTTGTATTTCTTTGACAATGAGTTAGTTTTCTTTATAAGACAAAAAAATCTGCTCTAAATTGGAAATCTTTTACCAATGTAAGTGTTTCTTTTCTGTTCACTATATTTAGTATATTTCTTCTACTGAGCTGCTTTTCAAGAATGGAGATGCAAGTCCCAGGACGGGTCTGCACCGGCGAACGCTAAACCGAGTCTTTCCTCAGTCCTCCTCCTCTTCCTCAGCGAGGCCTTCCTCAGCAACCTCTATGCATGGCCTTTAATGTTCTCCTCCTGTCCTCTTTGCAATGAGCAGGTTTACAGATTAAAACAAAGGGTCACTATAATCGGTTGGTTTTGTTTGGGTGAGTTGTAGTTTATGCAATAAGATTTATGACAGAAAAATTAGCCAATGTGACATAACCTCTGTTTTATCTAAATCATCTTCCTGAAGATGGCGGCTGCAGGAAGGGATGTTTTGGATTCAGTCAAGAATCAGTTGAGTTCCTTCTGCCTCTTTCAAGAGTATTAGGAGCTGTAACCTTTATTTCACAGAAACCATTGTCACACAATAACTAATTAGTAGTTTCATAAATAATAAATAATTGACATGGTCAAAATTATGTCAATCTTTACTTGCTTTTTGAATTCTGAAGCAGCTTTGAGCTTTAAGGTGCAACAGAATCACAGCATGTCATTGACCGATAAACTAGTTGCGTTTCCTGAAAGAGAATGTCCTTCCAGTCCTTGCTTATTGAAATTATGTGAAAAATGTCATGTTTTGTGTGTTGAGCCAAAGAGAACCACAGATAAGAGAAGCAGAGTGTGTATGTGGCTGACTGTAGATTAGAATTTTACTCTTAAAATAATACAAAGAAATTAAGTTGTGCACCTGGTAAGACTAACATCTATATACATCATATGGTTTATTTTTGAGCAACTAAAAGACAGCCATACCTAAAACATATTACTGTATATGATGTTAAAACATGGCTGAAACTCCTAGCCCTTGCTGTATATCAGTGTCACTCTGTTGGTGCTGCTACTGATTTTAAAAACAACCTAACTTCTGTTTGAACTGTTTTCTGTTTGCTTTCACCCATCCTGTGTTTAACTTCTGTGTTGAGTCGACTTGTAGTTCCCAGAACTTTTTTTTGATGAATTTTCCTGGATGAAAACACTCATTTATGCTATGTACTATTGAAATGAATACATTTAATTCCAGACTGAATGGTTGACAAAATTCTAATAAATTAATATTTGCTTTCGATTGTCTTTTTTTCCCTCTACTAGAATGTTTTGTACCAGCTTTGAGTTTCATCATGTAAAGTTAAGGGTTTTTTTTAATACTGTTCTTGATCAACTCGGATTACAAAAATGTAATATTTTTGCTAAATTCCTGAATAGTAAGCAAAGTGATATTTTAAAGCTAAGTACCATTTCTTTTTCTTATTTTATTTCAACAATCAAAACCAACCAAGCAAAAAACTTCATTACATTTTTTATTT
Organism: Xiphophorus maculatus; assembly: GCF_002775205.1. Lineage (NCBI taxonomy): Eukaryota > Metazoa > Chordata > Actinopteri > Cyprinodontiformes > Poeciliidae > Xiphophorus > Xiphophorus maculatus. The sequence continues at coordinate 10,945,379 of NC_036455.1, read as the reverse complement.
AGGTCCCAAAAAAACCATCATAATAACATTATATCAATAATATTAATAAAGAAATTGGAAAAAAAAAAAATAGGGGGAAAATATAAAAAAAAATAAAACATCTGTCCACAGCCTCATTTTTGGGACAGGGAGGAAATCTGATCCTCCAGAAAAACTCTGTAAAGTCCATTTTGGGGGTGAAAAGTGAACAGGACGTGGCTTCAAGCTCGGAGCACACCGACTCGTTGTGCACCAATCAGGAATGTTGACGTGAGGCAGGGGGTGGTTCTTGAGGTTAGAGACGATTTTCAGTCTACTGCTGCGGCATCTGCTGCAAAATGCATCACAAAACAGACAAATCTTCATTTCAGCTAGTTCAGCTTGTGTAGCAAACAAAACTAAATTAAACTTCTATCCCGCTACCTGCTGTGTCTGCGTCTGTGTTTCTGGTCCTCGGCTCGCTAGGCGGCTCAGGATGTTCCTCTCAGACATCTGGAGTCGGACAGCAACCGGCGGTATCCGGGCGATGGTTGCTGGGAGGCGGGTCACATCCGCCTTCATGTCACTCAGCAGTTCTTCCAACTGCTTTAGCACTGAAACACAGAAAGCATTAATATTTATAAAATATAAATCATTTATAAAGCCATAAAAAAAAAAAACTGGTGCCATTTAGTCATAACTTTGTAGAGCATCGGTTATACCTTTGTGCAGGACGGCGTTGGCCGGTTTGTTCCCGGACATGGACTCCTTGCTTAGGTGCTGGTGGGACTCGGCCAGACACTCCACCTCGCTGAAGCGGGTGTTCAGGGCCATGGAGGGGTGGGAGGGATCTTCTGACATGTTGAGGTAGGCGGCGCGACGCAGCTGCTCCTCGATCACCAGCGCCTGTTCCAACAGCTGGAGACGAGACGAAAAGTTTCATCTTTTAAAATATTTACAATGTTCCTGTTCTTTATGTTTGATTAAATAACAAAAATATAGATAAATAATGTGATTGTTTAAAAATATGAATGAATCAAAGATGGAAAAATGAATGAATGGATCAATGGATAACAGACAAAAGAAGGGGATATATGGTTTGGTGGAAGAAAGAAAGAGCAGAAGAAAAACAAAAGAGTGAATGAAATAAATAGTGAAAGAGGGAGAGAGCAAAATAAAAGGAAAGAAAGAGCAAAAGAGTCAAAGAAAATAGCAAAAAGAAAAGAGTGAAATAAAGACTACAAAGAAGACGAAAATATGAAAGCGCAAAAGAAGGAAAGGGCAAAAAGATAAAGAGTGAGAAAGAGCAAACGGAAAAGAAGTACAACTGGATGCAATAACAGAAAAATTGATGGATGGAAAAAATAACGAATGGATGTATGGACAGAATGTACAGACAGAGAAAAAGGGAAAAAAACAGACAGAATGATGAAAATTATACATATCGATGGCTGGACAGATAATGTACAAACATTATGAAACCCAACACTTGGACGGATGGAATTATGAATGACTGATAGAAATTTATAACCCTACATATTTTTTTTTAGGTATTACATGTGTAAAGTATTTGGTACCTTAAACCTTCGGGCCAGGAACTTGTTCTTGATTTCCAGGAAGTTGCCCCTGTTCATCTCCCCTTTGAACGGCTCGTTGAGGATGGCGAACCTCGCGTCGTTCTGGATGTCCTGCCAGCGAGCGTAGCCGTGTCTGGAGGGATCAGCGGTCAGGGGAACAAACATCCAACCAGGGCGGCCTCTGGTAAAACTACATCAACATAACGGAGTCCAGGATCACTCCGGTCGGAAAAGGATACTGAATGATGCCGGCCAGCAGCCAGTAGTCATGGCGACGGTGCCAGATCTCATTGGTTTTCTTGGTAACCGTGGCGGCGCGCTCCTCATTCTGCCATAAAGAGTGGAGCTCTAAAGGAAAAGGAGCCGTTAGTGATTTGGAACAGACTCCTGAAACTGACCCGACTTCCTGTCTGTGTTCATACCTGTGAATCCTCCATCTGCGATGTTGAACATGAATCTGGTTTTGGCTTTCTTCTTCTCCTCGCTCACGCCGCTGGCGGTGGAAGCTGCCGCTGCCACTGCCGCCGTAGCCACACCCTCTTTGCTGCCGTCTCCGTTCTGCAGCTTGGCCGCCTCCTCTGGCTTTGGAGCTTCTTTCTCCTCCTTCACATCTTCAAAAGAAAAAAACAAAACAAAAACAGAAGAGTCACTACCAGACTTCAGATGACAGCTGGCATTTAACAGGTTAAATCTACAAAAGTTACCTTTCTTTTCTTCTGCAGGAGGAGTGGTGTCCATCTTTTCAGTCTTCTCTTCCTTCTTTTCCTCTCCTGTAGGATGAAAACATTATTTAGAACAAACTTTATTAAGATTGCAGCAGAGCTAGCACAAGCGAACAGCTTTAAGAAATATTGCACAAATCATAACTTTGAAAAACATTCTTTGCAAATTTAAGAACAAAAAAAAGCCTTGAAAATCTCACCTTTGACTTCAGGTTCCTCAGGTTTGACTTCTGACGGCTCCGTCTTTTCATCTACAGCTGGTTTGTCTTCCTCTCCTCCCTCTGAGCTCTTTTTCTCTCCCTCTCCCTCCTCTCCTTCCTTTTCCTTTGCGCTCTCTGCTTCTCCGTTGCTCGGTTTGTCCGTCTCCATCGGCTCCTCGCCGTTTTTCTTCTCCTGCGTCTCCATTGGGACCTTCTCATCGTCGTCCGGGATGGCGATAACCTGTCGGCATCATGGATAAATCAGATTCAAGTCTTTGCACATTTTTCAAACCCCACCTTCTTCTTATTAAATTCTTTACCTCGCTGTTGGCTTTAGCTGGCTCTTTGCCGTTTTTATCTGCCTCGCCCTCTTTCTTTGCGTCTTTCTCTCCATCCTTTGATGCCTCTTCATTCTTCACCGAGTCATCAGCTAGAAACAGACACTCTCGTTACATACGATTTGTCTTCCTCCACATCTTTAACAGAAACATTTTCACCTCGGAGGCTAAGCTGGTACCTGGAGCAGGAGTGTTGGGCTGTGTGTCAGCGGGGGTCCCAGTGGACGGTGTTTTTCCTGGAGAGTCCGGCTGAGCCGCAGCCCTCTTGTTCTCCTCCAGGTCGGCCATCCAGGGCATGGACCACTGACCGTTGACGTGCTCAAACTCCTGGACCTGGGAAGTAAAGAGACGCCATCCGGTCAGAGCTTTGTTAGCAATTTACAGGATGGATTTAAAAGGGGGAAAAATCCACATAAAGAAATGATAATGCGCAGAGGTGCTAAATGCTCTTTTACTCAAATAGTTAGATTTCTCTGAGCAAACACCGAAGGTGGGATTGGTATAAAATAGCATGTCCACTATTATGGACACTACCATATCCGGTCACTGCAGGTCACTCACTGTAGCTAATGGTGTCAGGGGGTTGTGTTAGAACTCCAGCTTTTCATTTACTTCAACTATAACATCGACAGAAATGTGACTGTTTCAGATTTTCATTTTTGTGCTGATGATCAGCAACCACATCTGCCATCAGTTTCTACTTTTCAAGGTTTACAGACTAAATGAGTCTCAACAACAACAAAAAATATTTCAGGGCTTTCTACTTGATGTCGGTGGAAAAAAAAATAAAACTTTTTGCAAATTTTATCACTGTATTGGACTGCAGTGGAATGACATGCGCACATTTCTTGTTAGCGCTTAGATGTTTGAATATTTGTCATGGAGTTTGATCAAAAATAATGTAGTATCTCATATTATTCAAGGTTCTTCATTGAGTTGTTGAAGCCAGATATCTCCAGGTAGAGATGTCTGGCTGTAGATTGTTTGCTTAATAGTCTATTATGTCAATGTACATGTTTTTTTTTGTTTGTTTGTTTTGTCCTAGCTTGTACAGCTGCTTGGACAGTGCTGTAATAATTAAAATTATTCTTAATTTGGTCAACTAAAACCAGCTGCTGCCTCGTTGGGGTGAAATATCATGTTAATTACTCCATCAATAATCAAACATCTACAGTTTGTCATAATTTCATATTAAAGGGAGTTCAAACAAAAAACATACTTTTTTGCGTATAAGCGACATGACGCCGATGCGTGTGAGGACATGTTGCCGGGACAACCCTTCTCTAGGGACGCCATCTGCGAAAGTCTCAGCTCCGTCTGCTCCGGGTTCGCACAGGTGGCGCATGAACAGAGAGACGTAAGCCCTGCAGAGGGAGAAAAAACTAAATCTGAGAAAATATCCTTCGGTCTTCATGTTCAACAGAAAAAAAATTCACTTACTTGAATTCTTTCTCAGATTTCCCCCGCAGGTCTCGGACCAGCCACTGGGTGGTGAAGGCATCCTGCGGAGGCATCCCATAACGCATCACTGCGTTCAGGAAGGCCTTCCTCTGCCGAGAATTGAAACCCAATACCTGGAAAACAGCAGGAGGCTCAGACTTCACTCGGTTGCTTTTCACTAGATTTCTAAAACCAGTCGCTGTGTTGCTTTTTGAAATGTTTGTAGGATTCAAACATACCACGTATGAACACAGACTAAAGAAGAGCAGCTCACCTCAATGTTGCCTCCAACCCTGGCCAGCAGGGGGGGCAGTGGTTTGTCTTTATCATTCCTCAGGCCTTTCCTGTTGGGCCTGCGAGAGTTGGCTGCAGAAAAGAAACCAGAGATACTGAAGACTCCACAACCAATCAGCTGAATAATACATAATATTTTCATTTCCTGTAAGTTAGCTTGTTAAGAGATGTGCCTGGAAGAACCTGTATTACAAATTGTTTACATTTGTGCTAATGGTATCCAAGACATAAAACACATTTATGATTCTTACCCTCTGATCTCTCATCAAAGTCTTCATCCCCTTCCTCAGACGCCACAGAGTAATCCGACTGTCCATCAGACTGGTCGTCCTGCCAATCAGCTTTAAGATAATAACAAAAAATATTTTCAATCAATGAGAGGTCTATTTAAATGTAACTCAAGCTCAGAGAATTAAAAGAAAAAAGGTCTACCTCTGTCTTCCTGTGAGCCGTCGTTGTAGTTGACCTGCTTGCGGATGCGTTTGCCTTTGCCCAGGTTGCGGGCCAGATCCTCCTGCTGCTGCTCATAGTGGTGCCGCAGCAGTTTCTCCCAGTAGTCTGGGTCGACGCTCTCCTCCTGCTTGATGATTTCTCGCTGCACTTCCTCCTCCTGAGCACCACAAAAGTGGGGTAGTAATAAGAAAATCGGTTTGGACCGAGGAGGTTTCCATGCCGATCCCACCGGGCCACAGACTCACCTCTTCCTCCTCGTCTTTGACCACATACTGAGCCACTTTGAAGGAGCTCAGGTATTCGTTCATGCTCTGTATCTCCGTGTCGTCGGTGGCGTCCTGATTGCGGTCGAGAAGTCGCTCGATGGCTTTGTCATCGTAATGGATGATGCTGCTGTCTTCCTCTTTGTTCTCACCTGAGGACAAATGTGTCAACATTGATTGCTCAAGTCAGGATTCCTAAACATGTTTCAAGCCAAAACTCCATACTTTTCCAAACTCCAGATTGCTCCAACAGTTAAGTTTAAGCTTTAAATATGGAAATGTTACGTGATAGCATTAGATGGATGGATGGACAGAAAAATTCATAGCCAGATACTTGATAAGGTAAATTGCTAGAAAGACTAAGACAGATGAGTGGCTGAAAGAAGTTTCATTCATCTATCCATAATAAAATGTGCAACATCAGAAAACTAAAAAAAAAAAAAAAGCCCAAAAAAGGACACTGACTGGAATAACTTATTTTTACAAATCTAAACATGAATTATGTAGGTTTGTGAATACATTTGGGAATTACAAAGATTTTCTATGATTTATTTTCCCCAAATCTGGGGAAATCAGATAATTTCCCAGACTTTTTAAAGCTGTCTGCCTGCTACACATCTTTACCTTCTAAGTCGTCCTTGAACAGCTCTTCTGTTCCAAACTTGAGAATGTCGTCCAGCTCCTGTTTAGACATGGAGCCCGTCTTGGATCCAAGACCGGGTCGGACCACCAGGTGAGTCAACATCATCTTCTTCTTGGCCACCTGAAGCAAGAAATCCAAAGATGAAGATGTGAAGTTTTTTGTAGTTTTACAGCTGTAAAGGCTGAACCATTACCTGACAACTAAAATATATTAAAATGCGCCAATTACCTGAGTAATCCTCTCCTCCACAGAGGCCTTAGTGACAAATCTGTAGATCATGACCTTTCTGTTCTGACCGATACGATGAGCTCTGCTGAAAGCCTAAGAGCCGACAAAGAGGCAGACATGATTAACCTGATAACCCACGTATTTAGTAAGAAAAGCAGTGACAAGGCTTCACCTGGATGTCATTGTGAGGATTCCAGTCCGAGTCGTAAATGATGACCGTGTCGGCTGTGGCCAGATTGATTCCCAGACCTCCGGCCCTCGTGGACAACAAGAAGGCAAACTGCTGAGCACCGGGAGCTGAGGGACAAAGGAGGAAACAGTAAATACTTGTTCTGTATTTTTTACAATCTGCCTGTGATAAAAAAAGCAACAATAAGGATTTTTGTAAAGTTTTTGATGCAGATTTTAATTTCTCTTTAGGAGCTATGATATAAAACAATATAAAAATAGTTCAATATTTCTCTCGTCTTCCTGTCATGTGTTTCCATTTATTTTTTCTAGAAAACTACAAAAGAAATCTGACCGTTAAAACGATCGATGGCTTCCTGTCTCATCCCGCCGGTGATTCCTCCGTCAATCCGCTCATATTTGTACCCTTCATTTTCCAAGAAGTCCTCCAACAGATCCAACATCTTGGTCATCTACACAAGAACAAACAACAAATTGTTAAATAGAAAGAACAATTAAACAAACTCAACCTGCAACACTGTCTTTTCTAAAGCTGCTGACCTGCGAGAAAATGAGAACTCTGTGTCCTCCTTCCTTCAGCTTCCTCATCATCTTCTGCAGCAGCAGCAGTTTTCCAGATGACTTTGTGAGAGCACTCCCGTCGTACATCCCATTGGGCATCTTTGGCGCTTCCTGTTTGGAGTGAGAAATTAAACACAAGATTTCAAAACAAGAAATAATTTAGCTGAGCAACTGAAAACAATACATTTTCATCTATTTTCTGTCTCATTCAGTTTTTTTAAATAAATAAAAGTGTTCTCTGGCAAAGATTTGTGAATTTCTTTTATAAGGAGAGATGATGGTTTCTCCAGCCCATACCATAGCTGCTGCAGGAAAGAGGTAGGGGTGGTTGCAGCACTTTTTCAGGTCCATGACAACGTTCAGCAGAGAAACCTGGTTTCCTCCACCTTTTGTGTTGAGGGCCTCAAAGTTTTTCGTCAAGATAAATTTGTAGTATTTTCTGCAAAAGGGTAAAGAAAAATTAGACCTCAGGATTCAAGCCTGACTGGACTAAAATCATTTCGACTGTAGATTAGTGCTCCAGACTAACTTCTGCATGGGACTGAGCTCCACCCGGACGATGAGCTCGGTCTTGGAGGGCATGTGCTTGAAGACATCGGCCTTCAACCTCCTGAGCATATGCGGACCCAGCATGTCATGAAGCTTCTTGATCTGATCCTCCTTAGCAATGTCGGCAAACTCTTCCAGAAAGACTTCCAGGTTGCTGCAGGTGGAAACAAACAAGGATTAAGTTTGTAATTTTTTTGTCGTTTCTGGTATTTTTACACAAAGTCTATAAAAAAATATTGGTTTGTTTTCTTACATGAAAAACCTTGAGCAGATATTTGTAGATTACTTCATAGATTTATTTTGTAGCCCAGAGTTTGAGTACAAACTCTGCAAGTTTCACCAACTCAAATGTAAGACTTTTTAAGACCATTGTGAATGTAATTTAAGACCTATATTGCCAAAGAAATGTACATTTGTCCAGCTAACTGGCAATAAATTTGCACTTACCAGTGATGGATGTACAAAAGATGGTTAGCTAGCAAGGGAATGTTAGCAGCAAGTCAGAGAACGCGGTGAAAGTGTCTGCGTGTGACTCAAGACTTTTGTCTGATGATAAAGTCTCATGAGAAAAAAAATACATAAACTAAGAGATTAAGTTGTCTAGCCAAGACAATATTTAAGAACTGTGTTTAATGGCTAACTTACTTTTTAAACTTAATTTAAGACATTTTAAGGCTTTAATTTAGATACATGAATTTAAGAACTTTAGGATTTCTACACTAGTCAGGCTCTGGAACAAATAACATGGGCATACATGACTAATCTTTTTTGTAAGAATTTTTTGTACATTTTGTTATTTTTGCCAACTCATTCATACAAAAAAAGTGATTTTAATGTAATAAAATAGGAAAACGTTTCAATGAGTGTGAATATGTTTCCCAGGCACATCTGATTCAACTCATTTAGTTACAACTTCAACAAATGTCAGCAATCAGCTTCTTAAATTACAAAGTTAAAAATTAAAAAGCTCAACGTACTTGAACCTCTCAGGTGTGAGGAAGTTAAGGAGGTGGAAAAGCTCCTCCAGGTTGTTCTGCAGTGGAGTTCCCGTCAGTAGCAGCTTGTGTTGCAGCGGATAGTTGTTCAAGACCCGGAAAAACTGTAGCAGAGGAAACATGTTTACTACTTAGTTAACATAAAGGTTAGAAAAAACAATGAATGACAAAGTGAGCAAGGAATTTTCCCACCAAGTGTTGGCATTATCTGGTCAAATAATCTATAATATAGTTAGCGCACCTTGGACTGATTGTTTTTCAGTCTGTGGGCCTCGTCTACCACCAGGCAGGCCCAGTCTATGGAGCCCAAGATGGCCATGTCGATGGTGATCAACTCATAGGAAGTCAGCAGGACGTGGAACTTGATTGATGAATCTTTCTGTTGGACCAAACAGGAAACACCTTCATCTTCAACTCAACTTTTAAAGCGTCATTTTCATCCTACTCTTCATTCCTGCCCGTTTCCTCTCACCTTCATCCTCGACGCCTTCTTCCCTCCGCGGATGGCATTGTCCTCGAAGGAGAACTCGTTCTCCCTGATGACGGCTCTGCTGTCTTTGTCTCCGACGTACGTCACAACGTACATGTCGGGCGCCCACATCTCAAACTCTCTCTCCCAGTTTATGATGGTGGAGAGAGGAGCGCTGACCAGGAACGGCCCCTTGGAGTGACCCTGGAAGTAGAGACAACTTTAGCATAAAAAATAAGAGCAGAGGGTAAGTTTTTGTCTCCAAATAAGATGATTGCACTTTTCGTTTCAAAACAATCTAGTCTAGCAAAATTTTAATTTAAATGTCACATTAAAAGTGTTGAAAAAAATAGGTTTGTAATGCCACTGCCAAATAAGTCTATTATTCTACAGTAACAATATTCAAAAGTGGAAAATATTTAAGACAATCTCCCAGGAGTGAAAGTCAAAGCAAATTCACAGAATATCCTGCTGAAAATAGTGAAAAAAATTGTAAAATCTCCATAGACACAAAATTAAATTAGCTTTTTTGCATGATAAACTCAGTTCAGTGTTTATCACCAGTAAATACATCTCCATAAGCATTTGAATATTTACATACATATACCCATTTGCATAATTATGGGTAAAAATGTGAGACATCGGAGTTTTGCATTAAAGTGGGTCTGCCATGCCACAGTTCAACCTTTTAGTGGCTATTATTTTTAAACTCTCAGTCGAAGTCTGAATCTCGCTATTAATGCAAAAAAACAAGTTCATCTGATTTTTTTAAACAAATCACATTCAACTGCAGAATCCCTTGTGACTTCCTTAAAAAGCGCAATCTGACCTCCCAACTTTAGGTGGCAGCAGCCACACATGAGAAGCGTCTGTTTACTGTTTCAGATCCAAGTGAATGTCATCAGACTTCACCTGACAAAATGGCTGGAGAGCTCCTGACCAATCAGATTACAGTACTGCCAAACAGGCGTTCTGTCAGCAATAACTAAAATTGGGACATTTTCAACTAAATAAGTCAGACCTTCCATAAAAATCTTGACAAAACCAAAAATGTATGACTGTTTTCTCTTCCCAAGATGGATAAAAATTGGTTATTTTTCAACAAATAATTAAAAAAAACACATACAAATTAATTTAACATGTAAATCTACATTACTCAGGTTCTCACCTCCTTATAGAGCGAGTAGAGGAAGACTGCGGTTTGGACCGTCTTGCCCAGACCCATCTCATCAGCCAGGATGGTGTCTGTGCCCTGAGCCCAGGAGAACCGCAGCCAGTTGAGACCCTCCAGCTGGTAAGGGTGCAGCGTCCCACCAGTGGTGTCCAGGTAATCCGGCTGCCGCTCAAACTTTATGGTCGGCTGCAGAGAGAAGCAAGAAATATTTTCAAAAAAGTAAGGTAAAATGTCTCAAAACATTCAAAAGGATTTATTTCAAAATGTCTCAGTCACTAACTAGCATACTTACATCTATCACCGGGTTCTCGGGGGGTCTCTCTGGCCGCTTCACTCTTCCTTTCACCTTGATCTTCTTCCCTGGTCTCCCATCGTCTCCCATCATCAGTTCTCTGAAACAAAAAGATGTTTACTCGGTTAGAAACGCCCTTTTTAAGGCTGGTTTAAGTATCAAAAATGACATGAAACGATAATATTTTACCTGTGGTTCCAGTACTGAACCTTATAGGTGTCAAACTCGGGTACGTCCATGTCCTCGGCCTCCCAGGTGGCCTGGTCGTACGCCAGCTCGCGCCATTTGATCAGGTAGTGGACGTTGTTCTTCCTGTCCACACTGGAGAAAAAAAAACTTAAATTAACATTTTTTAAACAAATGTTCAACAAATTTATTCAACACACTCAAACAGTGACTGCAATATTTGAAACAACTGAGTTGGGTAATAATAAAGCTCCATAATATACTTAAAGGTTCAGGAAGTAAGATCTGAGATTTAGTAAATAACTCAATTTTTTAAACTAAAAACATTAAAACTTTAACTACAGGTGTATCAAGCACATTTTTCCTACCTGATGCAGATTTCCTGCTTTATTTTAGGCTCAACCAAAAATGACAAATTTGAAGGCTATAATACATAGTTTATAGTTTGGTTGAGGTATTAATAAAAAAAACAACAAAATTATCTTCATCTATTTAATAAAGCACGTTGTGATGGTTGATGAAATAAACAAAAACAGAAAAAGTTCTTAGTTTTGATGCATTGATTTGATTACGTAATAAATTCTTTGTTTTCTTTTCTTTAATATTTGCATTGTTGATCACCAATTAGAGATAATCAAGGGTTAGTTGACCAACTCTGATCTTTGGGTGAATTTTTGGCACATCCCTACATTAAACTGTGTTGCTCTGACATGCGAGTCCATGTCTTTAATGTTTAGACTGCCAAACCTCAAAAAGCAACTTCAACTCCTGAGAGCAACAAGATTTAACCAAACCTGTGTTTCCAGACCAAACTTAATTAAATTCTCCTGTGGCAAAGGAACTAGTAATGGATCAGGTGAGAAGAACCTTTTATTTTCTACATAAAACAATAAGGGAGTTCAATCAGCAAAAATATTTTAAAAAAAAGAGAACGAGGGAAATGTGAGTCAATCCCAACTGATGTCATTGTAATATTTAACAAGATCAGAATTACACATTTTTAATCTATAAATAAAGTGATCAATAAGCCCAGAACGATTATGCAATAAAAGGATGAGTCAGTATTAACAACTCATCTCCTGTTTTGCTTTTCTTCAAGGTCTAGTCAGATCACACAAACAGCATTAGTAAAACATAAAAACAGTTAAATGTTATTGTTCACCCAGGACAAGGCAGTCTGCATCTGTGTTAAAAGGCAACATTAACTGAGTGCAAGTCAATGTAGTAATTCAATAAGGTTTCCCAATGCGATGCAACCTTTCTACAGCAAGCGATGGTCAGACATTGATCCTAAAGGTCTGAAAGTTTAAACTAAAGATTAGCATTTTTTAAAAATCCACTGAGGATATGAAGAGCCTGACTCATGAGGACATAAACAAGTCCTATTAAACACTGTCTATTATTTAAATCATTAGAAATAATAATAAAAAAACCATTTTCAATAAAAAAATACTCTCAGAATATAGTCGTGTCTGTATTGACTAGTCCTGCTTGCAACATTTAGAGGAAAAAATTTAAACTTGCGATTTACAGAGAAATTGGCTGGAATTCTACACTTGATTGGCTCTGATTGGTTGATGTGTCATACAAATGTCTGTTTATTCAATCTCTCATAAATACGTAGGCCAGTTATGTCTAAAAGTTCTCATCACAGAAAAAAAAGCTAAATTAAATTAAAGAATTAAATTAAGATAAAATAAAAAACAACAGCATTTTGAGTGAGTGAAGCCAATAATTATATATTATTATATTGCCAGTCAAAAGTAATTTAATTTGAATTAGGAGCATTTTAGAATGATCTTCCTTCTCCAGATTAAGACGCTCAGACATTGTGTGAACTCTGACCTGTGGTTCAGGATGCGGTGGATCATCAGCCACTCAAACTTGATCCCATAGCGAAGGTATTTCTCCTCCAGGTGAGTGTACATGGGATCCTTGTGCTTCCTCTTCAGGCACTTGTCCTCCTCTCCTTCGCCAAAGTCGATGGGCGGCGGCTCGTCCATGTCGTTTTTCCTCTGGTAGTTCCTGAACATCACCTGGCAGTGCATCTCCAGCTGATGTGGAACATAACAAACGGTCACCAAAGACGTTCAGAAATGAAAAAGTGTGTCGTCATCTTGTATGCACCTGGAGCTCCGTGACCCAAGAGCAATGCCAGTAAGACATGTTGGACCATTTGGCGAAGAACTCCCGCTCGGACCGCCCGGCCAGAGGGGCGGGGTCTGGGGTTTCGGCGGGGAGCTCTGGAGGGCGTGGCACGGGCGTAGGAGGAGGCGGGTCTCCCCACCGCCATGTTAGGATCTTCTGAACCTTCCCCTTCAAGGGCGGACACTGAGAATGACAAAAAATGTGAAAGTTATTGTAAAGATTTTAGCAATGTCCAAAAAGCCAACATACTGACCCCGACATGAATCTAGGGCTGAAACGATTAATCAGATTAATCAGTTATTGAAATAATTGTCAATTAATTTATTAATCAATTAACTGTTAGCTGGAGTGGTTAAATGAAAAAATCTGCAGAATGTGCCGATTTTTTCATCCGATTAATCAATTAATCGTAAGAACAATGTCCCACTCACTGTGCACCGGGGGCAGATCCACTCCCCATTGGGAATCTCGGGCAGCGGAGGGTTCAGGCAGTGGATGTGGTACGACGACGGACACGAGTCGCAGCAGAGGAGCTCGCCTCCGTCTTTGCAAACCCGGCAGAACTCCATGTGATGGTCGTCCTCCTCCATCTCGCCCGTCTCGCCGTTGTCCTCCTCTCCCTCTGAGGCGTCCTCTCTGGCTTCCCACTGGATGCCCTCCTTCTCCTATAGTTCAGGACAAAAAAAATCTGAATCAGTTCTGTGCAAATGCATTAAATAGTTTTAGCAGCAGATCAGCTTACGCAGTGCGGGCAGCTCCAGGTGCCCTCCGGGGCCTTCTCCATGTCGGGGTCCAGACACACCATGTGGTACGCTCTGGGGCAAGTGTCACACAGGATGATCTCCCCTCCCTGCTGGCAAACCTCGCAGTAGTCCTGATGGTCCGTCTCATATCCATCGCCATCTTCCGTTTCTGATGGCGGGAAAAACATTTAATACTGTGCTGTAATACAGTCATGTCTTTGCATTTAGTCACATCACAAACACCAGTTTATATTATAGACAAACTCTACTGATCTATGTGTGCAGACTCCTTTACTATGATACCCCTAAATAAAGCCAGAACAACAAGGAAGCATATTATTTGGCCCGATGGGAGCAAAATGTTACTTTCTGGAGCAAAATGCCAACTGTGAGCCATAGTGTTGGGAGCATTATGCTGATAGATGGAGATGCAGAGTAATCCTGGGGGAAGAAAATCCTGCAGAAGATTGGGACTGGAGCAGCGTGTCAGTCTCAGCTGGACAATACAATTCATAAAGTCTTTTAGATATTTCATGTGTTAGAAATGTGCTAGACTTGAAGTTTGATGTTTACAGACTTTTCATCTAATTTGACCAAGCACAAGCAATTCACCAACAGTGGAATAAAAGTGTTTATCTCCACCAACTTCTGGAGATAAAAAAAATATGGTTCAACAAACTATTGTATCATGAGGTATGAATACAAAAGCATGCCGCACTTTACAGATTTTTTTGGTTGCAAGATATATTTGAAAACCACCCATGCTATTCCTTCCACATCACAATAATGCAGAAATTTGTGTTAATTGGTCACAAAATCCCACCAGACCTCAGTCTGGTTTCAGCCTGAAACCAGACTGAGGTCCTGGTTTCAAGGCTCTACTTTTAATCTTTGTTGTCAAAAGAAAACCAAAGAAATGAATCACTTCTTCCTACTGAGTAGAGATTTCCCCTATACTAAACGATTGACAAGGAAGGTTTTCATGAGCAAAACACTAAAATCTATTTCCATGTAATTCCTTAACCAGAATCTTCATTGAAGACTTCATTCAGGTATACTCCAGACACAAATAGCTTTAATTATAAACACTTTGCTGAAAACTGGGGCATCTAGTTCTGTGGAATCAAAATCTCAGCTGAAGGGAGAAGGGTTTCCACCCTGAAGCCACTACGTCACAGTTCAGAGTCTGACCTCGATGTGAATACAACCGTGACGTCTTTCGAATGCTGCTTCGATCTTGTGACAGCAGCGACAGAAGAGGCCTCGGCGGGCGACAACCCAGAAGATGTTGTACTTCTAAATATACCCGTACTCCACTGACTCAGCCACGATGACTAATGTGTTCATCTGCACGGCTCGTTTTTCTCAGCTCTGCGCTCGCTCTCAAAGCTTTCCCTGAACCACTTATCTCCCTCTGCAAAGGGGCCATTAACCAGCTGGTTTAGATACAGTTAATAATCCACTTTTTTAAAACATATACAGTAGAGCTGGGTGATAAATCGATTTTAATTTTTGTTTCTTGATTATTTAATTTTTGGAAAAATCTGTTTCTTCCCCCCACCAATGCACTCATTGGGTTTCCATAGTCCTGAGTGATGTCAGCAAGCCCAGGGCAGCCATCTTGTTTGACATGCATTTCTTTTTTTGCAGCTACCATTTATTTGGACTTTGAAGTCAGGTTAACTCTATGGTGAAATATAAAGTTTTTTATAAAGTCCTTATGTTACAAGAATAGAGTCATAGTACTAGGAGAATCATATATTACAAAACAGTCAAAATGAGAATATAGCCCTAATTTAACCAGAGTAAGGTCGTAATATTAGGAGATTGAGGTAGTAATTTTATAAGAATTTCAATACAAAAAACAACAAGAAATTATCAAAGCTTTTTTCTCAAAATATTTATAGTTGTTTAGTGGTACAATTGCATCTTTATTCTGATAATATTATGACTATGTCCTTGTAATTAAACAAATTCCTGTATTGCGGCTTTAGTACTCTGTTGTACCACTCATAAAATTTATTATTGAAGAAAAGCGACTTTATTCAAATATTTTGTCATTTTTATTTTCTTTTTTAGAAAAGAAAACAAAAGCAAAATGAAAAAAATCAGATGTGTTATGAAAAAGAATTGGAGATTTTATTTATTTTTGAAACCATATTGCCCAGCCCTAATATGCAGAAATGATTAACAAAGAGGAGGAAAAAAATCTAAGAAATACCTTTCTTCCTCTTGGGTTTGTTCTTGGAGAGCTTCTTCTTGCTGCGGCTGCTGCGGCTGTTTGAACCCTCCGAGATGGAGACGCTGTTGATGCTGCCATTCTCAAAGTCGCTGTCGACGTCAGGCTCGTCCTCCTCACTCTGCGCACACCAGAAACAAACATTAAACGCTCAGCTTCATTAGGAGACTGTCCATACAAGCACCGTATGAGCAGAGCATCAGTAAAGACGTGGAGCGTGTTCGTACCGAGGAGCGCTTCCTTTTGCTGTTGAAGCCTCCCAGCTTGATTTTCAAAGGAGCGACCTTCTTCGTCTTGGCATTGTTATTCTTCTTCTCTTGTGGCTTTGGTGCTGGTTTGGATTTTTTGCGGGCGTTGGGACCTGCAGACCCAACAAACGGACAAATCAGTCACCCAGAGTAATGAGACAGCCGTTTCCCTCGCCGCTGTCCCGGCAGCACTACCTTTGCCCTCCTTGGTTTTGGCTTTGCGGAGAGGCGGCGCCGGTGTCTGCAGAGGCTCGGCCGGGGCCGCCGGGGGCTCGGCTGCAGGTGTGACCTCTGCCACCATGGTCTCTACAGCAGCTGGTATGTTAGCAGTAGCCAGTGCAGCATTCGCAGCTGCTGCTCCTCTCAGAGGGTTGTTTGTGCTGAACTCCCGCCACTTTGCCCCCAAAACCATCATCATCTTGGACACGGCGATCTTGGGATTCTTGGCTGCAATGAGCGGCCTGTAAAGGAGGAAAAGTGAGTCTTAGCACCAAAAGTGTGGAAAAAAGAACAGTCACCGAGGAAACACTGGATGTTTCTGTGAAAAACATTTCCAAATAATACATGCACATGTGAGGGCTTCCAGAGCAACTGGTTCAGTATTATGGGTAAACTAAGGCCAGAACAGACCTGACAAACTGGCTGAAGGCCTTGTAGTTAGTCAGGGATCTGTAATCCTCCTCGGTGAACACATGGTCAATGTCCTCCATTCCCCAGTCATCCAGCAGCTGAGATGATGACTTTGGCTCCTGCAGTAAATAATAAACAATAATTAAAAAACATTGAAGTCTGAAGCACAAGTGAAAAACATTGAATTCAACAAAATTGTGTTTATTTTGACTAAAAGTTGTAATGTAGTTATATGTTTACTATTTGCTAAAAGTTTATATCCAATATGAAAAGTTATAAAACTATAAGCAGTTTTGCTTTACTCAGAAGACGACTGATCTGATGGAAACTTTAAAAACCAACGTATTTGTGCACCAAAAAATTCAGCTTTTACACCTTCATTTTCTATCAGCAGGAGTCTCTTCCTGCGAGGTTTGAAACCTTATTTTACCTCAAGTGGTATTAAAATATTATGCTACATATGGCTTGTGTTGCATGTAAAATAATAGGGCCTTTTTGCAACGACCGAATCTGCTCCAGTAGAGCCAATTTGCATGTAAGAGAGTTACAAGTGGCGAAGTGAAGAGCCTCTAAAATTAGCATCCAGCAAGCAAGCAAACGCTTTAATAATTGACACAGACCGGCATGTTTTTCAGCGCAATTGCACTAAATTGCTTAGTGATATGTGCACCATTTTAGAAACCCTATTGATTTGGTGGTTATCTGGAACAGTCTGTTTTTCACTGTCTGTCGTTTAAAAAGTGCATGTGCGTGCATATGGTGCATATTAGGTGCAGATATAGATGCACCAATCAATCAGCCAGAGATCATCATCGGCCAATTTTCCCTTGATGGGTTCTGATCAGTGAGCCGCAGGTCAAATATTGATCCCTGCGCCCCCCTCATTCATGAAATGTTTAAAAACCATGAGCTCCCACCATTTTCAATCTAACTGGGATAATGAGCTCTGAAAATAAAATCCAAATCAGAAGATCAGATGGAAGAAATAAAAGTTTGATCAGTGCATTTCTAGTCCAAATCAAACTAGAATTCTTAACATGAGGAAGTAAGAGGAAGTTGAACTACAACACAAACAAAGTAAGTAATACTTGTATCAGGTATTTTAACTGCTGTTAAAAAAAGAACAGAAAACAAAAAGAAAATACATTATGTTCTTTTTTTCCACTAAACTTTCCACCACATCTCATCCTTCACAAATATCCCAAATTGCCTTGATTCAACTTAAACGGTTCTTTTTAATGTTGATAAATAGACTTTTTTTTTCTGCTCATTCGGGTCTCCCTGAAGTTTAATGGATGAAGAACAAAGAGGTTCATCTCAGGCAGCACAAGTAGCAGATAAAGATTAAGATAATGCACTGCACGTTCCACCCCCAGCTGCCTTTGATCAAGGCTGCCTGTGCAGCCCTCCGTCTTGTACGGCAGGGCTGCGGCGCGGAACGAGGGCGGCTCTGCTAAGCAATCAAAATGTGTTTATCTAACCAAGAAAAAAAAAAAAAAAAGGGTCAAGAATGTATGGTCGTGCTAATGCTAGGGTTGCCATGGTAACAGCACATTATATCATATGTACATCTCACAGAGCAATACTAGACGTACACATACACACACACACTTACACCCCCCTCCGCACCATTCCCACCCCCTCCTTTTGCATAACTGTCATTAACAAGAAGGCCCCCTATTGGCCGCCAGGTTCTAAATCCACCAGACTGTTCTTTGTTCAAGCGTCGCTCATTTCACATGTGTTTGTCACACCGCAGGACTCCATTACAGGTACGCAGGCAGAAGGTGCTCATCATGGAACCCGCAGAGGGCAGGTAGAACAGCTATTTACCAACTGAAGACCGCCTCTTAGAAACACAGATGCTTGACATTTCTAGTTCTTAAAAAGAAAATACATCAATTAAAAAAAAATTTAAAAAAAACAATCTACCACAGACCTAGATAAATGATGAGGTTCACCTCTACAAAGCTACATCAGCATAGCTGTTATATCAGTGCATACTTTAAAAGAAGTGTGCCAGTAGCTGGGGCATGTTTTAAAAGATCATGGTGCGTCTTTACACAGCTTTGATGGAAACTCGTTTAAAAAAAATGTCTGTAATTTATCATCATGTGGTCAATTGTCCTTTGCCCAGGAGTGGATAAAGAACAACTGATTATGACGCAAACAAGCTTAAGAAGGGATCAGAAACACTGTGCCATTAGAAAGTGCTTCCCCTCTTCCAGATTTCTTCCTTTTGTCACACGTAGACATTTCATATCATCAAAAATCTATTTAATATCAGCCACAGACGATCTGAGTAAATACAAAACAGTTTTTTTTTTTACTAATCAGCACAAAAAAAAAACCGACCATGTTTTGCATGATAACATAACTCCTCCCTCTCTAAATCATGAATTAACCTTCATTATTCACACTTTTTCCTTCACAAGCCACACCCGATGCTGATTACTGCCGGACTGGTAGAATCAAGAAATCCCATAAAGAAAATTTCATCTGACATTTATAGGACATTACAGGGTCCCTACCACTCCCTCTAGGCTTTGGTATAACAGGAATTACAATTATTAATTAGATTTGGGGATCAAGGGCAGGAATCAACATAATTAACCTCTTGATATGAAGAGTGTGAATACCCAACACTTGAAATATAGTACTCTTTTGGATTTGCGATGATGACAGATTAAACTAGAAACAGTTACAAAGATATTTCTAATGCTTTATGACACCAGCAAACTACATTCTCCTAATAGGAAAAAAAAGTAAGGAAGAGCAGTGAACCTTCCCAGGAGTGGCCAGCCTACAAAATCAGTACAAGAGTGAATCAAAACTACAGAAAAAAAAAAAAAAAAAAAAAAACAACATCTGAATCACTGCATACCACATTTTCCTCAGTCAAGGTCAGTGGTCATGATTGTACAAAAAGAAAGGCTGTGCAGACATTGCAACTTCATGGAAGAGTTGCTGGTCAAAAAGATCCCAGAAACCCGTTTTACACTCGCCAAAAAGAATCTTAATGATTCCCGAGACTTTTGGGAAAATGTCCCAGAGACAACTGAAGAGTCCAGTGGTATCTTGCGTAAAACTAACAGCATTTCAGAAAATTGACAGCTTTCCAGCAGTTAAACTAATGGGGTTGGTAGTTTGATAGTTCTGAAGTAGCAGGGCACTTCAGGACATAAATAATTTCTCTACTCTACCAGAAAAGCAGAGTTTTCTACCCTAATCACAAACATATTGAGGTTACACTGAAGGACAATGATGCTTAGCAAACCAGCGAGTCTAATTAAGATGCAGGGAAATGACTAAAACAGACTTTTTATGCTAAAAAATTCATCAATGAAGCTAAATTTAAACACTTCTGCGGGGGAAAGTAGGTCAATAATGGTTCATAGCACAGCATGTACAGGACTGACTGCCAGTTATCACAAAATATACTTGACCAGGTTGGTATGAATAGTTTTTTCTTAAGGCATGAAATCATCATTTGAACAATTAAATGTATAATAACTCAGGCTATGTTTTGTGTGATATTAAAATTTCTTTAATGAGTTGAAACATTAAAGTGTTACACTTTTTCTCAGCAATGTACTTCCTGGTCATTCTTGAAGCATGCATTTGTTTTTAGATCTAGCTGAAATACCAAAGTTGTTCCTTACCGAGTCATCATCGTCATCGTCGTCATCCTCCTCTGGCTCTGGTTCTTTCCTTTTGGAACTCCTTTCAGGAACACTGTTCCTCTTCTTCTCTTTGCCACTGCTGGCTTTCTTCTTCTTCTTGCGTCCTGGAGTGTAGTCGCTGCCCTCGCTCTCGGAGCGCTGGGCCGAGCCCGTATCCTCTACGTCTTCCACTCCGCCCATGTCCATGGGCTCTGGGGAGCTGATCGTCAACTCCTGGGACAAGAAGGAAACAGATAGGGCTCAGCAAACCCAGGAAAATACATGGAGACAACCTTACAGTGAAATGTAACTGCGTTCCTGCAGCTGCTTACCTCTCTGCGCGACCGCCTCTTGCTGCCCTTGCTCTCCCGGCTCTTCTTGGCCTTTTTCTTCTTCTTCTTCACCTTCGGAGACTCATTCTCCGAGATCTCTTCTTCCTCATCATCTGCAAAGCAGGCCAACGGACACACGCCACAGTTAGGATGAATGCCCACAAACAGCGTGTCAGCACATTCAGGCTGCGTGATCATTATTTAATAGTTGGCTCTGAAGATAGAAGGCATATCTGTGAACCCTCTGATGAAAACCGCGCACAGGTTAGATGCAACTGCTTACTGAAACAACCAATATGGTGGTAGATGGCAGGTTTTATTTTGCGGAGAGAAAATACAAGTAGGTGTAAAAGGTGAACTGTTACATGTAAGTAATTAACAGCATTTGAATGAGCCTTATCGGGTAAAATATCTACTCTTCTAATGGCTGTAATTAGCCGCTTTGGAGAAAGTTTCCACTCAGGAAAGTCCAGTTGTTCATCTATTTAACCACGAAGCAGATTACCATAGTATGAACAGATTAATTTACAGCGGGTAAATCAGAAAATAAACTAGCATTCTAAGTCAATGTCCTCTTTTCAATGTCCTTAGAGTGGAAAAAAAGAAAAACATTAATTCACATTGAATTAGTCACTATGATGTATCTACAGGTTGAACAACATATGATGTTAATGATTCTAAGAGCTTATTAATGTAATTTGCAGTCATTTTAAAATTAATGAGAAGCTACTGTTAAAAACATTTAACAAGATGTTTTTTATTTTTTGGATCAATGGAATTCCAGGCCTGATTTATGACTCCTGACATTTGCTCAACATCTGGCTGCAAATAGACTAATGAATAAAATGTAAAAGATACATACATTTTAAAAACGATATTTGAATGTCTTCTATTTTGGGAAAATTCAAGCACTTTAGATGTTTAAGTATTACCCAACATTCAGAAACCTAAACAATTGACCCCAAAACTGATTACAAAAGTTACATATTAACTCACCAACCCGTTTTCTATATTTACTTAATCCTACAGAGGATCGTAGGGGTGAAAATTTACACCTCAGTGCAATTTACAATCACAGATTAACCAAACATGATTTTAGTTGGAGGAAGGACACCACACTGCCTAGAAAAAACAATGCATGGGAAGAACATAAGAGGCAACAGAGATTTAGAAGAAGTGTGTTACAACAACTCCAACCTGCTTTGACAACAATTTAAAGAGTTTGAGTTTTAAAATATTGACTGCTATCGTAGAGTACTGTTGACGTATTATTTCTGTGAATAATATCTACCAGGAGAAGGTTGATAACCTATGATATTTCCAAACAATTAGAAAATGAACCAGTCCAGACTGGGATCAAAACCTACATAACTGGAGATAGGATATTTCTAAAATACTATACAAATAATTAAATTTGTGAGATTTTACCATGGTGTGACCTCAGGTTGGAACAAGCATTTTTTCATTGCTATTGTCACAACTTTATAACTGCATCAAAACTATAAACATTAACTATTTTGGGATCAGTTTGACTGCATTTTATTAGGAACATTAGTTTTAATGCCTGTATGTGGATAAAACTGGACGTCACACCCATGCTTGTTATATAGCATAGTATTAAAAATAGCAAAATTGATCAAAACCAAAATCTACAAGTCAGACTCCAAGGAAAAATGGAAATATAGGTAGGTAAAAGTCTAATCGGTGCATCGCTACCGGCCAGAGACCAATCAGATGCCTTGAATTTCTCTACTACAGACTTCCTTACAAGCAACAATATAAACACACATGATTTATTTTTCGCATTAATTTTAGTTTCATAATCCACTATCATGTGATTTCATAATAATACGTGTTATCCGCTGAATGGAGAACAATCGTGTTGTTGACTTCACCAGTTGAAGCTGATCTAAGAGACTATTTGTTCTCCAAGGTTCCGCTGTGTATGCTGCGGCTGCTCGCTGAAATCCAGCCGTAAACAACACTCGGCACAATTTAAACAAGCAAAGTATAAGATAGACCGAGTAATTTGTGTTTAATATATGGAAAAAAAGTGGATTTATGTCTGTTATTATTCGCACTTTTCCTTCCACAGTCAAACTGAAGGCGCCGGCTACGAGGAGGGGAGCGCTACGGAACGTCATCCACCAGCTTCCAAGCTAACTGGCTGCCTCCATCTTGTCATCGACACGTAAAAAATACCGGTAGCTGGCTAATGTTAGGCCCCGGGAACATGCCGGTTTTTCAGCGTGACAGCACAACAGTGCATCCATCAGCTTTACAACCTCTGACTGCGGTTGGGGTAAAACAATTTGAGTTCTTTAAAACATGTTTGTCTCCCTGTTTGCTAATGGAAGCTACGCAGTAGTTAGCCGCATGAACGAGCTAGCGCTAAGCTAACGCAGCATGATTGATGCGAACGTCAAAAACACACAAGCAGCGTGAACATTAGCGGCTAACAAATGAGACTCATCTTACCTTGCATTAGGCGGTCGTCGGCGGCTCCATAATCGTCTCTGTCATCTTCACTTCCAGACATAGCGGACAGCAGGAAACTTTCTTCTATTGAGTTAGCCAATAGTTTAGCTAACTAAATGAAAGTTATTGTTTGTGGATAATCCAGAGTTCGGACCCAGTGTGAAGTCTGTCCAAATCGTAGCCGGGCCAGGTTTATCAGGGCAGAAAATAAGAGCATAAAAGAAAGCGGAAGTGAAATATCAGGACCAACAAGCACCCGGTAAAACATAGAAGGACGTCAACACTCAGCACATGGGACAATAAACCCAACTTTATCCGCCTGCGAAGTTCACATATTTCTATCTCCTCCTTTCACTCCATCTCTGCGTTCAGCTTACACTATGATTACTATCCGTCCCATTAGCATGCGTGCTAGCCGGAGCTGAACCGGTTGGAGATTTAAGACTCGAAACAGAACCGATCCGCTTCACATACTGACATTTACCCAGAAAATTCCCTTGTGTGACAACCTAAGCCTACTTCACCCTCAATCAAGTCAATTCACAGACCCAGAAACTGACATACTCACAACTTCAAGCTTCCAATAAACAGTAACTCCACGCTCAGTTTGCAACTGATTGACCACTTGGATGCTTTTTTATTCCAGATGGTAGCGGTGTATATATAATTTAAATATATTTCCGTATTTTTGGTGGCAGCGTGTGCGCACGACGCCGTCTCCTCTTTCTCTTCCTCGCGCGCACACACACAAAGAGATCAGGGGGCAGGCATCCCATAATATTCCCCGCACACACATGCACACGCATTCATATACGCGCACATTTCACTCACCCCTCCCCCACTCTGCATAGTTACCTTGCAACGTACAGACCATAATAGTCAACTCACCCCCTCCCTCTTCTACAGTCTCTTCCCCATTCCTCTATGCACATCACCCCCCCACCCACCACACACCTCCACCCCTCTTAGCAACCACGATCACTATGGAAACGCTCACCCCCGCCCTCTCCTGTGTGGCATCCCATAATAGTAATGAGCGCAGTCACTGACATCCCACAATAAGCATAACTCCAAAAAGAGAGAGATAGGAGAAAGGAGGGGGGGAAAGGAAAATGCGCTCACATGGCAACTGTGTGTGCCACATGACTGCTCAACTTGAGAGTGCATGTTTGCATGTATGCGCAGACTTATGGGTATGAGCGTGGCTCCTAAAGATTGCACACCGGGTGCAGAAGTGATGCAAACCTGGTACCCACCATTAGAAAACTTGGGGGGCCACAAAATGTAGGGGTGACCCCAAAGTAACCCCAAAACGAGGCCTTATGAGCTCAAGTATACGTTACTCAGCATGACGGCAACTGTATGGCTAAGTCTGCACACAAATGCCGGGAAACTTCAGTCAGTAAAAACTTTGCAAGTAGGTTGGTTCAAAATTAAAAAGCCGGGCTCGCCCCTCCAGTTGGGGCAACAGTTGGAGGTCACAGGGGTGAAGCTGCAGTCAAAATCTTTATGCCTGCAGCTGGAAGTATCCCTCAAAACTCTTTGGAGAAAGCCCAGAAGTGCAAGCGCCAAGTCAACAGCTGAGTTAAGCTGTCTGCATGCATACACATGCTGGCTTGCTCCACAGGCTGCAATGAAATGCATTGCAGTCAATGGTGGGAAAAACGTCTGGGTCCTAGACAGCTTTTTTCCCACCGTTGACTGAGTGCAATACATTTAGACTGAGGGGCAAAATGCAGAATTCCCTGTGCTAAGCGTGGCAGAGATGCTTCAGAATGATGGCTCGACACATGGGGAATTAGTTGTGTATATGACTGCTAATGGGAAGCTGCCTTTGGGCCCTGGGGAGGATCAGAATTAGTTATGCACTGTTATTGTTGGACTCTGGGACAAGTTTGCTCTGCAGATGGTGTTTCAATTGTCTAAAAGATAACAGAACAAACGTGAAGGGCATTGTTTTCAGCCATGTGCAGGAACCCTATAGACACTAGTGTAGTCTACTGAACAGTTCTCCTAGCTTTCAGAGCCTTATGGAAGCTGAAAGGATGTGCAATGTTTGAAATGTTTTCTCTTGGAGTTTTTGCAGCACAGTTGAAAATGATGAGTTGACCATTGATATATAGTGCTAATGGTACTATATCAATGGAGATGACGACTTTTTTGATGATAGTGCAAAATTACTCTCAAAATTTTCTATTTGATATTGTCTTTGCAAAATGTTAGATTATTTAGTGCTTTATTCAGTTCGGAAATTTTAAGAACTATTCCCTTTATGCTTTAACAGTTCAACCAAGTTTGAATGTTTTGGTGATGTTCAACTTTTGTGTGTCCATCTATCCATGGTAATACACACACACAAACACACACGCACAAACACACACACACACACACACACACACAATATATATACTGTATATGTCTATATGTCTATATATATATATATACTCTGTAGTTTGATGTTATTCTGCTTATTCTTAAAGCTTTTTGAACAGTGTGGAAAAGCATTGTGCCACATATTTAGTTGCGTAATGATGCAATTCTCTGAGCGCACTAAACAGGGTTCCAACACATTTTAATGAAAAAATTACATCCTTTTCCAGACTGAGATTCACAGAGTTCTCAACCATCTTTTAACCATATGTTTAATTCTGTTCATTGACAATGACAGAAAATGCTGCAGAGATAATACAATATATACAGAATACGCAAAACCAGGACAGCAAATTCCATATTCTTTTCTTACTAGATATCTTTAGTTTATTTGTTTACTGATTCTTAGTTCTTGAAAGTTACTAATTTTTCTCCGTTTTTTAACATTTGTTTCACAACATAATTATGTTCACCAAGAAGGTTGCAGCCCACAAGTCTACAAGTCTCTTAGATAAGCTTCCACTTTATATAATGAATGGCTAAAATTATTAAATATACTTGTGGTGTTACAAAAACACGGCCCTGTGTAGTAGCTCAACTGACAGCCCATTATGTGAGATGGCTATGTGTTTATTTCCATATAAGGCGGGTAACTGAGATCTAATCATTCAGGACAGATTTTAATGCCAGGTGTGAATGATCTGACTAAGAAAGGTCTACTTTTGTCTGAATCAGTCAGCATGCATTTTGATGCTAGGTCTAGGTCACAGTGTCTCTTTGTTCAGTCCATGAAGTACCTGAGATCTGTCCAGGGATCTATGAGTCTCACTCATAGACCTGACCAGGGACCACCCACAACAGGATTAAGTTGGTAAATCACTGATTTTCGGCTTGAAACTTATATTATTACTTACTAATAATATAAGTACATTTTCTGATTTGGAACATTTGGGGTATGATTTTTGCTTGGTTGTGGATGTAGTTCTGTAGGCATTTTTAAAACTATGATCTTAAGTGCACACTGCAATGGTTCGCAGCCAAGTGTGAAGTAGACAGGACAGTAGTTGGCTAGTCTGCTAAGGCCCCGTTTATGGCCCCCCTTTTGATGGTATGATAGAGTGGGTGGAAAAGACAGATTGGGGCCTTGACTGCCATAATGTGGTCATTACTGTAGTCTGATAGCTGGAAGTCGTAAAATACTGTTCCTTTTGCTTTCTGACATTTGTGTACGGTCATGAGATATGGATTATGCCCAAAAGAATGAGATCTCATCCTTTCATTGGGTACCTGGGCTCTCCCTTAGCGAAAGGGTAAAGACTTTGGAGCTGCTGCTGCGGCTGCTCCTCTACATTGAAAAGAGTCAACAGAGGGTTTAGCCATCTGATAAGGATGTCTCATATGGACATTGCTTTAAAGGTTTTCTAACCATGTTTCAATGGGAATAGACACTAGGACTGACCCACAATTTGGAGGAGGGACCATAATTCTCTTCTAGCCTGGGAATACTTTGGGTTCTCCAAAATGAGATGTAGAGTGTCACTGGGGAGAGGCATGTCCCGGTTTCCATCCTAGTCCTGTAACCTGATCTCGGATTAGCAGAAGAGTGACTGGATGAAGCACTTGAATTTAAAAAAAATTGCAGCTGATTCCACATCTTTTGAGCTAAAGACTCACTTCACAAACTAAAAGACCTCTTCTTTAAGTCTATCGAATCATGATATATCACTTTAGACCAAAACCCTAAGCAGGAATATCCATGTTTGTTGTTTTATTACACTTTAATCCGTTGCGGTAGAAAAGCAGGTTTATTTTACAGAAAAAACTGGTTGATGCTTGAGCAGAATTAATCACAAAGTCACAATCCACTCAGTTGTTACTAACTAGTTTTCCCCAAAACATTAGTATGTTTATGAGCCTATTTTACTATCTAGAAGTATCCATTGACCTTTAACCCACACCAAGCTATCTGCCCTGGCTGTTGTTGCAGGTCTTCAACTCTCTTTTTTGCTCATCCTCAGCATCCTGACTCAGCAAACCGTCATCTGGAGTTTGTCGTTTCCTTTGTCCTCATCCTTTTTTTCTTTCACCTAAACACAAATGACATAGAAAAATATTTTAAAATAACTTTTCACCTTTTCTTTTATTTGACCAACTGTTTTTTTTTGTAGCCCTTGCTTATCAGCCTACCTCCTCCCCCACATGTCTCATTTTCTTGACTATAGACAAAGTGTTCATGGTTGAATTTGGAAAGAAATGGGGGTAGGGTGGGTGGGGCTGGGTGCTGGTGGGGTGGAGGGTAACATCCCATAATCACCAATCAGAAGAATACCAGGGGTAGTTGTCATAGAAACCTCGCACATACCTCTTGATATCCTTCCCCTCCCCCCGCCTGCTTGCAGAATTGCATATCTCATAATGATAATAATATCGTTTCTGAGGCAAAAAGAGAAAAAAAGAGGAGGGGGGGGGGGGGGACTACAGACCATAATAGTGCTCCTGAGCTTCTAGTTGCCATGGAGATAAGCAAAGGGGTGGCAGCGGCGGCAGAGGGAGGAGAGTCACAGGCAGGGTCAGATTACCATGTAACTCAAAATGCATGCCATTATATTTCTTGACTGCCCCACCAGCCTGACCCTCGCTGTGGCTCTGCTCCACCTATCCTCCCCTGCAGCCCACGCTCTGAAGCCACAAAAAAGTGCAAATAGATTTGATAAGCCCCAACATGTCTGACGTATCAAATAGCATGCTTCACTAGGAGAAAGACAGACCGAGAAAACAGAAACAAATAATAAAATGGGTACATTGGGATTGTCTGGATGTGCCAAAAGACTCAGCACTGCCACCATGCCAATTATTACCTGTGGCTGTTTCATCTTGCTGTCTTTCTGTTTCTCCAGTCATCCCTTGGTTCCAGATGTAGTAAGTTGGATGATGGACAGAAAAATAATGATTATATTGTAACATAATGTTGCTGGAGTTGCCTTAGTGATGGTTATTGCTTTGGTCACAACCACTCTAAACTTACAATTGTTGAATCTTCTAGGAGTCATAAAGTAAATTTTTAAAATTTAATTGCAAAAATCAAATTTTGGTGCAAATTTGTTTCTCCAACTTTGCATCATCAATAACCATCAAGCATATTGAAACAACCTTTTGAAAACAATGTGGTCCCCCTGAGTAAATAGTTTACAGAATTAAGGCTGCGGGTGTTTCGGGATATGCTGCTACCAACCCTGCACATTTCTTTATTAATTCTCAATTACAGTCAGATTGATAAAAGAAGTTCTGTGAACAGCAATTTTCACAACTTAGACTAGGACATTCTAACACAAAAGTATATGTATATGTCAATCACATTCACATTATGCTGAGTAAGTCACATCTTGACACAACATTTCTTTCTGCTATATTCAAAAAGGAGCATAGGCACTTCTATAAGTAGAAGTATAACCTCATGTATTCCAACCTCATTACAACTTCAATAAGATAACTACTATTTAACCACTTATGCAGTTTAGTTTTTCAATTGCAAAGATAGAAAAAAAGAGTACTTGGCAAAATAGCAAAAAGACACAACAGTAATGTAATTGTAGCATTCTTCACAATTCCATTGCACCTTGGCGGCATGTATAAGTCCTTTGCAACCTCTAACTGATTTTCTAGTGGCTTTCCCCAGTATTTACTGTAGCTCCATCCATTTTGACATCAATTCTAACCTGATTCTTTGTCTCAGTTTCAGGAGCGTGTGTTTAGAGTGATTCGCAAATGTTAGTTTTCTGTGACACACATTTTTAAAATAGACTAAAAAGTTCAGCTTTGGAGTTGTGCCATACTCTCTTCTATTTGCAGGTGATGAATTGAGCATTGCTCTGTAAGACAATCAAAGCTTTTTTTTAACCCACCCTCTGCTTTGACTTCACAGCTTTCTCCCGGATCTGAAGGGGAGTTCTGGGTCTTCATGATACTGTTTGTTTTCTAAAATTCTCTGAGGCTTCCATAGAATTGCAATGTTTATACTGACAGTAAATTACACACATTTGGACTTTATTTACTAATTAAGTAACTTTTGAAGGCAATTGGCTGTGTGAATTTTTAGGAGTATCAGAGCAGGGCTGAATGCAAATGCACATCAGAAGATTTTCAGTTGTGAACATTTTTGAAAGCTAGGAATCATTATCCTTTTCTTTGAGAGACTTTTTGCAGTTTCATATAAAATGCCTTCAAGTAATGTGTTTGTAATGTAACAAAATCTGAACTGTTTCAAAGGGTATGAATACTTTTGTAAGGTATTGTACCAACTAACAAAACTACCTGCTGTTAAATGAACCTATTTGACAGCCAACTAAAGTTAAATTAGCTCATTTGAAGTGGAAAGTCTGCAGAAGCTGGGATTCTAAACAAGGCCAATCCCTGCATATTAAGATGTATTGCTCCATCTCTGCCTCAGTCATTTACATTACAGAGGACAGGGGGTATATTGTACTCGCTGTGCTGCTGAGATAGTTTGCGAGAGAAGTTTTTTGATTAATTCTCGCCGCCAATCTGCCTTTGTGCTGCTTTCTCTCTCTGCCACACTGCCTTGTTGTATTTGCAGATAGATATTACTTCTCCCGACATACACAGTCTGTGCACGTCTGGCTGCGATGTTGACACACATGTGGAGGGGTGTGGAGGGAACCACCCCACACAAAAACAGGCCTAGGCCAGACCATAATGCCCCCTCCCCCCACCCGACAACATAGACATCCCATAATATGCTTTTTGCCTGCCCCCCCATCATCACTTCCTCCTCCTCCTTTCTTCATCGCTTGGCCTGCAGCTCCATAATAATCACTAATTCCCCTTCTCGTTCCATCTCATCCCCCCACCCCCCTTCCTCTGCCATCGTCACCATCATCACTTCCTGTCTCATAGCTTCTTCAAGTGCAGAGTACAGTATCTCTCCCCAAGCAGCAGCCACTTACAGGGGCTCAAAATACCCAGGTTTACAATCTCTGATGTCTTCTGTGCACGTCGTCAGGACGGGGTTTTCTCTCTCACTGCTCCCTCCCACAGCCAAACAATACAACAAACCTTCACAGAAATATAATGTACCAGATACCACTTACTGATTTGGTCCAAAAGGGAACAGGACAAAAAGTGATTAAGCTGGTCTCAAAAGCTGCCACACTGAAAGACAAACCTGCTACTATGGAATGTCTACATTAGCATGTGTTACACATGTGGTTCCCAAAATAAAATACAGAGCATCTCATTTTCTGTCTTTATTGTGGCATAAGTGAATAAAACCAGGAGTGATTACTTTGAGACATTACTCAAATGTTGGAGGCCTGTCATGGAAGCTATTTGGATTGATGTTGATGTTGAAGGCTGAGCTGAACTCCACAAACAGGATCCTGGGTTACTTTTCTGAGTAGTAAAGGTGGTGCATGATGAGGTGTAGTCCCTGTTGACTGCATCATCTGCCAACCTATTGCCCGGTAAGCAAACTGCAGAGGGTTCAGATGGGTACCCATTACATCCTTCACACGCTTTAAAATCAGTCAGCCAAAGGACTTAATGACCACAAATCTGTGGTCATTTAATTCTGCTATGGTGCCTTTCTTTGGGAACTGGGGGCTTTAAACAAGAATAAGTGCTTCACTGTGGCCTATATCAAAAATGTGCAGCTCTTAATTTACTATATGCTTGCTGGGCAAGGAAATGGAAACCTTTTTTGTCTTTGTGATGTACACCAATCAGGCATAATATTATGACCATTGAGAGTTGCAGTGACTAACACTGATATTCTCACCATGGCAACTGCGAGTAGGTTGCATGTATTAAGCAGCAAATGAACTTTTTTTCCTCAGAGTTGATGTGTTGGAACTACTGAAAATGGGTAAGGGCAAGGATTTGTAGGAGTTTAGCAAAGGTCAAATGGTAATGACAAGACAACTTGGTCAGAGGTCTGGGTCTGCAGTGAAAGGTATCAGTCAGAAGTAGTCCAAGAAAGGAACGGGGGAACTTGTGACATGGTCATAGCTTTCTGAGACTCAGAGAAACACATAGGGAGTGTGGGTTCGCTGATGTGATCCAATCTAACACAAGAACTACTGTAGATGAAATTGCTAAAGAAGTTAAATATGGTCCTTTTTTATTATTTTTCATCACATGAATGGCCAGGTGGCCGTATGCTTTGGGCCATGCTGTTGGGAAACCTTAGGCCCTTTAACAAAGCTAATGCTGCTGAGAAACACACTGTATACGTAAGCTTTGTTGCAAACCTTGTACTCCATGTCATGGAAATGGTACTCCCTGCTGGTTTTAGCCTCTTTTAGTATGATGCTATAGCAAAGTAGAAACAGTTCAGGACTGACTAGAGCATTGTTTTGCTGGTAAAGCTACTGTCATTTCCACTATTATCTGGCATTACATTATTATCTGGCATTACATTATAAAGTCATTTTCAATTGTCTTTCAGTTTCATTAAGGAATGCCTTCAAACTTTACTACCACTGCTGCAGTTGTAAAAAACTAAATTGTATGTAAAAAAAATCTGTTTGAAAACCAGCTGCAGTTCATAAAGTCATTTGGTCATATACCATATTCTACTGCAGTTACAGTAGATAAAAGTGACCTATTGAACCTTTCTTTGAATAATGGGATTTATTCCAACCTTTTTTCTGCTTTTCCAGATGTTTTTATGCAAATTTTCCAGTTAGTTCCTGATTCTTCTTGGTTTTACTTCAATATTTGCAAAAGATAAAATCTTATGTCAAGCTGTGTGTGAGATACAAATGTAACAGATCATAAGAGACTAAATGATGTGTTTTGAGCAAAAGGTAAAGGTCATGGATCAAGGTCGTACAGAGCTGCACATAGTGATTGGTGAACAGATCATCTGAGTGGCTGTATGGGGGATTACACAGGCTTAGAGGAAGTACAACACCTGAAAAGCAGGTGAGTGTTAAAAATATTGTTATGTGATATAGACAGGTTTCCTCAGTCCAGTTCAGGTATATCATTCATTAAAATTAGATTTTTAGTCATATCTGTGCACAATGCAGGCAAGGTTGGACAACAAGGGTAAAATCCTTTTTTTCAATTCCAAGAATTATGGATCTTTGGACAGCCCTGAAATGCTATTTCCATATCATCTGGTAGATGGTTTAAGAAAAAAATCCCTTTAACCAGCTGGCTTTAAAGAGACCATATAAAATGTTTTATTGCGTCTTTTGCCTCCTCACTGTTAAGGCAGGAGAAACAGCTGTAAACAGCAAAGCCTGATGAAAACAGAACTCCTTTTTGTGCATCTTTAATAGTTAGACTGCCAAAATGTTCAGATCTTAGCATTTACAATTGTTGAAACTTTTTGTACAATCATGTGTGAAATGACAGCCCCTATTTTTGCATGTTTAGCGTTGTGGACGCTAAAAATGACAAAAATGCACATTTAAAAAATCTTGTACTTAAGAGTTATGTTAGGGATTCCTCCAGGTAATACTTCAATTTCAACAAATATTTTTTCCTAGTTTAGTTTTACAGATTTTCTAAAAACAAAAAGAGCATTTTATGTATAATTTAGCTTGGTAAAGCAATAATAGAAATGATCTCAATCTTACTTCCATGTCAAACTCTGTAGCTTTGTCAGTATAATAAAATAATAAAAGTAAAAATAATCCAATTACAGAGGCATAATTTTTCACTGAAAATGGTACAAAAACCTATAATTTAATATCACAAAAAATATCCCAGAAGTATAAATGTGAAGCGACATAGAAAATTGTTTCATGTTGTTGTCTTCAAAATGGGACAGAACATGTGTAGCTTACAGACTGGATGTTCACACATGGAATGGTTACAAGGAAACAGCCACAGCCTGAACCTTGCTCATATCTACAACCAAAAGGATATTTAAAAGTTTGAAACAACTAAAACTGTAACAAAGCTTATTTTGCAACTATGCTTAGGAAAGTGGTGTTAAAAAATGCAAGAATTTACAACTTGTTCCACAGACAACAAATATGCCAGTAATGTTAAATGGGGTTAACTAGCAAGCCAGTATTCAAGGCTTACTAGAAATAAACATTTATGTGTTTGGTTGTTTTCTTTTTCACTTTTTCCCCCCACTTCTAAATTGGCCTTGACAGTGAAATTTTGTGAGAGACCTTTAACGGGGTGGGATATTTGAAGGCTTTAGTTTTAAGTATCCACTATGTTGAAACCACAAAGGAATGAGTCACAACTGTCTTTACAAACAAAAACAAAAGGCCTGTTTCATAGTGGCAGGACATACAGCGAAAACTGAGGCAGAATAGGGAGGAAGCACAAAATCCACTTTAATGCTTCTCAGCTGACAAACCTGCAAACTTCTGTTGTTCAGAGGACCTTGATAAAATAGCTAAGTGTTTCTGTCTTTCAGTTAGAAGTTCAAATCTTTGATAGTTTTTGCCATTTTTGTTGGTGCAATGCCTTCCGATTAAAATCAGAAAGGTTAAAATGACAAAATCAGCTAATCAAGTTGTACTGATCTCAGTTATGGGAGTCCAGACTGACTGAAGTGGTGAGTGAAGAGGTTCATTTGAACTAAACTAAACAGTCCACCTTTAAAGGCCTGCTTGCGTGCACACCCAAGCCACCATTTTATCTCACCTCCTTAAAAAACTCGCACTCTCTCGTGCACACATTATATACTCACACGTCCGTACACGCCCCTCCCCCACCCGGTCCTGAGCTCAAAACGCATGCAAACACGCACTCTTTTCCCATAATACCCTTCCAACACACACACAAACACACACATTACACCCATATCTCCCCCTCACACACATATGAACCCCAATTTGTGTACACACTGTGCTCAGACACACACACACACACACACAACATGCACACACGCCCTGCTCCCCTCCCCCTCCCAGTCCATACCAGGGCACGTCATGACAAAACAAAGAACACCCCATAATAGTCACAGTTGCACTGTATGCATGGTAACCAGTTATGTCAGAGATGAAGGCACTATGTGTGTTTTACTGTATACTGTATGAGCACAAACACACAGTCGAACAAAATTACAGGCTAACCGGCATAAATCAACACACAAGAGTGCACCCAACCACATGTGCACACCCACACACAAAAGTTCTCTATAAGTAGGCATATAGATATTTAATAAAACTCAGTCAAAGCATGTTCCTATTGCACAAAATAACTCATGCAATGACATGAAATTTAAAAAAGATGCAAAAAACATATATACGTAGACAGATATTCATATATGAACAAACTATGAGAAAACATTAAAACTGCATATAAAAGTAAAAAAATAGACATGAACACAATAAAGTACGAGAATACAAAAACATGAGAGAAGTAGATTTTAGGAGCAGTGCTATACGAATCTCCAAAGGAAACAGCATCTTGTTAAAATGGCAGAGTTTTGATGTAAAACATGTGACTATGAAATTATTTATTTCTACATCCTGTATTCAGTCATGCAGGATCATACTAAAAAAACAAACAAATCTGATAGAAGGAAAAGATACAAAACAAAGAAAGCTGCAAGTTGTAAATAAAACCCTTGGTACACCCTTGACTCATTTAGCATTCAGCCTTCTTCTATCAGGTAGGCACAGAAATGAATGATTATTGGTTTTATATATCACAGTAATATAATACCCTATTATTAGTGATACAATCTTAAAATGGAGCTACCATTAAACTGTTTGTGATTACAATGAATTTTGAACTGAGCTTCTCGGCTGTTTAGTTAAACAAGGATCTTTTAACCACAGAACAGCACCAAAGGCTACATGTGGTAATAATTTGAACTTTCTCACTGCACAAGAAATATGTTTTAATATTGTTTCTCTTTTCACTGCCTGCAAAAGAAAAAAAAAAAACATCAATAAGTCTCTGCTTGGTGTGGATAATTTTTTAGCGCATTTGCCTTTCTACTTTTCAACATTTAAAAGTAAAAATCTATCAAATTGTGAAGACGTCTCTTACCCAGAACCCTATTCAAAAAATTTAATTCTAGATGTTTGCTGGGCCACCTGAAAACATTATCTTTTGTTGAAGCCATTTTGTTGTTATTGATTTTGGTGCACTGCTGCACTAAAAATAAAATGGTAAACGGACTGAATTTACAAAGAGCTTTTCCAGTCTTTCTGACCATTCAAAGCGCTTTGCACTACTGCCACAGTCACACTCACCAACACACAAAGATTCATGCACAGATCAGTACACAATTTGGGGTTAAGGCACAACAACATGGAACAGGGGGCAGCTGGAATCAAACCTACAACCCTCCAGATGGAAGTAACTATTCTACACGCTGATTACAACCAGAAGCTGTTGGAAAGTTTCCTTTGATGTGTGACTTGGGTCTCAACTTTATGACACATCTAGAGAAGCATCCAGGTTCTTTAATGTCATTATTACTACATTTTCCATAAGTACTGATGACTATCTTCATTGTGCCAAGGTCTAGACACAATGCTGTCTTTCTGCGAACAGAGGTATTTGGCAAATGTCAGGAAAATTCTACTAAGAAAACTGAACTTTTTAAAGGTCAATTCGATTTACTATAATTGATGACTGGTATGAAATTGAAATTACAAACTTCTGAAAATGAATCAAAAGGTGCTTAATTAAATCAAAACAATGTGCCTTCTTATGCGGTTAAGATTATTAAAACATATTTTTATCCATGTTTCTATTTAAGGTGAATCTTGCTGAAAATGGTTGTTTTGCTCCTTTATTCTGCTTTCAGTGACTCATGAAATGGACGTTTCTTGTTTCTTTTATGCCAAATGTTTTTCCACAACATACTTTTTTCTTTGTATAGTTTGTGTTTGTGACAGTAGAATCCAGTGTGTGGAAGATTTTATCATATTAGTATTTTCTTTCCTCTTTACATTTGAGTGCAAACAAGAACCTGAGACACAATAACCAGGTTTGACACGCTGCTTCTTGTCTATTCTAATGCATCTGTGTTTAGATAAAGTGTGTGTGTGTGGGTGTGCGTGTGTGTGTGTGTGTGTGTGTGTATAGTTGTATTGGTGCACGTGGGCGTCCTCCAAGTAAAAGAAAAAGATGAAAAAAAAGGGAGAGGTCAGGTTTCTTTCCCATAATGCAACACTCCCTACCAACCCTCACCCCCCTCCCTCTTCTTTGCCGTCTTCATGCTGGTCGCCCTTGGCAACACACTTACAATGAGGTCAGGTGGACATCCAATAATATTCAACTGCCAAACCAACAAACGGCAAGAAGCGAGGTGGTTCAGGACAGACGGAAACACAATAATTTAGCAATGGCTCATTACAGAACAGACAAATTAAACTGAAACTGACCTGGAAACATTTTTAAGTTCAAGTCAAACTTTCTTGCCCCTTTGTAATTAAGTAATTTTGTAGACACAAACAAGTTTGAGCTGAAAGGAAAATAGAAAAAAAATGTCACAAAATGACTGGTCAGCAAAAACCAAGAGCAGAAACTTCTAAGTTTGAGGTAATTAAAGGCAACCTGGAGCTGAAAAACTGACAAAACTCAAAGTTGTACACAGAAATAACTACTGCATAAGTTCCAAGTATCAAAAACTGTCTTTAATTACAACAGACATTGAAAGGGCCAAGTTGAGGTTGCAGAAGTGGCCTCTACTTTACCACACAACAGACATTCTTATTTCTTGGGAAAAGTAACAAGCATGGCAATGAGAAATCAAGTCCCATTAGACTCTGAAGGCCAGATGGTCAATGGAGGCAAACGGGCTGGTGTGAGTATTTCAGAAACTGCTAATCTACTGGGATCATCATGCAAAACTATCTCTGGGTAGCAGAGAAATGTCCAAAAGAAGGGAATATTTTCAGTGAACGTCAGCTGTATTGACAATGTCAGAGGTCACAAGAGAATGGACAGACTGGTCTGACAACATAAAAAGGCCATACCAGCTAAACTAACCCCTGGCTACAAACAAATTATAGGGAATAGCAGAAGACCGCCGAGTTTAACTCCTGGTAGCCAAGAAGCTAACTGGACTCCAATAGTCTGGTTATCAGATCTCAATCCAATAGAACCCATTTGGACAAGAGATTCACATTATTGATGAGCAGCAAAAAAAAAACTGTGTGATGCTTTCATGTCCAAATGGACCTAAGGAATGTTTCCTTTATCTTATTGTATACATAGTGTGAATAACCAAAGCAGTTCTGGGTCCAATACTTCATGCTTTTACAAGCACAACCAACAATCAGGTGAACTAAACTAATCCAAAAACAGGTAATTATCAATATGCTTATTTAGATGAGTCATAATGCAAATGTGATTATGTAAAGCAAAATTAATTTCTATTGAAAGACAAAACTTTAAAAATAAACATACAGTAATATGTGATAATTGATCACAAAATGTGCTTCATGGCCAACACTATGGAGATTGAATGTGTGTGGGTCTAAAGCTGTGAAATGAAACTTAAGTTCTCAGTTATCAGGATTCATATTTTGGTTACTTGTCCAAATAAAAAGGATAGAAGAAGTTGTGTATTTAAGCTTCTAATGAACATGGAGAAATAGTCACAGGAACTCCCAGGAGTCCATATCTGTAAAAACCATGTGACTGAGAAATGTTGCAAAAAGAAATTCCTGAAGCAGCCAAAAGTACCCGAGCACAAAGAGCTCCGACATAAAACAAAAGAAACGAGAGATAAAGATGTGAGGAGAAAACTAACACAGTAAGGAGCTGAACAGAGGTTGGGAGGAGAAGAGGAACCAGATTGTGGTGAGACTGAACAGTTACATATATTTTTGTTTTTCTTCGTCTCATTCATGCCGTCGTCACACAGACAAAGGAACACGCAGCCTCCATGCTGTGTCGGGCTGAAGGATCCATTTTAGAGTGCCAATCAAAAAATGAGTCTTGGTCATTTACATACTGTATCAACTGGGGAAGACCATTGAAAACCAGGGGAGCAACTCCTCCTGCTGTTCACTGTGGGACACTGCACCTCTCAAAAAAAATGCAGATGTGGCAAATGCAATTTAACAACAAACAAAAATGTTTTAGGTAAATCTTAATTGTTCTATTTAAAATGAAAAAAAAACAAACAATAAAAGTCATTTTGACAAAAATATATTTTCACCCTATTTTTGTCAGTATCACATAAAAGCCCATTTTTAAAATGGGGAAAGAAAAATAACATGATTCCAATAGTGCCATTGAAATAAGACAAGCACTACTCACCTCAACTCACCCATATTTAATCTGAATCTGTTTATTTTTTTTTAAATTTATAGATCAACACAAGGTAAGACACAATTATGAACTGGAAAGAAAATTGTGAACAGCAAAGTTTCTCTTTTATAAATATAAATCTGAAAAGAATGGCATGCATTTGTGTTCTGCCCCCATTCAATGAGATGATAAAAAGATAAGTAATTATTCTGATATTTGGAATAATCAAATTAAATATTAATAAACTGCAATCTCCAAAAGATGAATGTTCACCTAAAATGGCAGCGAAAGATGCAAAGAGGCTCATGGTAACTCTGGAGGAGCTGCAGGGATGTGCAGCTCAGGCCTGAAAATCTGCAGCTGATATAACTCAAATAAATCAAATCTTTATAGTAAAGTGACAAAATTAAAGCAAAAATATTTCAGAAAACCAAAATCCATCATGTTGGGAGAACATGTAGGAGAAAAAGCAACTGTGTGAAGAAATGTACTCTGTTCAGACGAGAGCAAAAAGGAGGGAGAATAAAGAATATTTCTGTAAGACAACTTGTTAGAGCCTCAAAATGACTTGAGTCTAGGGCCATTTTACACTACTTTATGTTGGTATATGAAATAAAATCCAATTAGTATTAGTTTTGCTTAGAAAAACTGAAAAATATTGCCTTTCTTGAATATAAATGTTTTTATAGTTATTTTTTAATGTACAACAGAAATATTTATGACATTTTTCAAGTGAATAACTAATCTGATTTAATTACGCTGAAATGAAATGCTTTCCTTATACCAGACTGCAAAACACAATACATTTTAGTGTTGCTCTTCTGACAGATAGCAGCAATAAAATAGAATCAATCAAGATAAAACATTCAAGTACTATTTTTATTATTTCCATACACCCATTCCAACAAACATTCAAATTTAATGCATGACAAATATTATTCAATCTCCAAGTATTGTTTTAAAATATCTTTCGTTTTTGACATCAGAAGCTTATTAAAGATCTTTTTGTTTGCCAAACTAAGCGGGCGATACCTTAACTGTTGGCACTCTGTGTGTTCATCAAGTAGTTGTAAAAATATCTAAAAAGCACAAAGAAGAAATCAAAACTTAAAGTGTCTAAAACCCTGCAAGACTACTGTCCCCAAAGAAACAATAAGAAGCAATAATATCTATATAATACTCATAATAATTCGTTCAATATCTGATCAAAATGTCAACATCAACAGATTGCTTTAAAAAAAAAGGATTTTGTGTTCATTTCATTAGAAAATACAGTCATCTGAAGGATTAAAAGAGTTTTCTGGGCTCAGGACAGTCAGTGCTAGACAGCACTGAAACTCCATAAAATAATATGCATCACCATTTACCCCATTCTATGCAAAACAAAATCTAGTCCCCAGAGGAACAATTTTTGAACAAGCACAACTGCTGAGTGAAAATGTGAAGCTCTGCTAACAAAACAAGCTTTAGTTTTCATTTTGTTCAAAGAAGTTGGGCTAAGAAAGCAGCGTAACAGCAACAAAATAAAATCTATGAATAATTCAAATGATAATTCCTAATAATTATATTAACATCTAGATCAACATCCTGGAATCTGTGAAGCAATGATTTAGTTGAACTTTGGCAGAAGAAACAGCAAAGGAACATTTGAACCACATCAGTCCTTTTTAAGGCGTTCAGCTGCTAAAAACTAGAGAGATCTTTCCAGAAGAACAAAATAATCAAAATAGAAAACATTACGTGGTTTTGTGTTAACTGTTTGAGATCGATGAAATAAAGCTGCAAAATGTCTGGACATTATGGCTCACCAAACAGCTTAAAGATAAAAAGTATTTTTTTTTTATATATAAAAAAGGGTAATTTCCACCATTAGATTAAAGCAACCACCTATTAGGAGTTTGACTGTGTTAAGGCAATAAGACTATCTAACATGTTGAGCACTTTAAACCTCCAAGAATCTAAAATGTATTCAAGCAAAGTTTTAATCATTCTTTCCTGGAGTGCAAAAACAGAAAGGCACAACTTGCTTTCTTCTCTAAGGATACATAGCCTTTACTCTTTGTACTTTTATTAAAAACTAAAAAACAACTGTAATCGACTTATCATTAAACATTGAAGCCTTAAAAGTAAATATGAGTTTGATTGAAGTCATCCGGTTCAAGATGTCTCAGAACCTTTGAAGTCTCAAATGCGCGTTTGTTCCACATTGGTCAGATACCAACTTTTCTTTGTTGCTGTGTGGACAAACCTGCAGATCCTGCTCATCATGTTTCTACATTACTCCAGATAACTTGTTCAGATTGAGAGCAAGGTTTTCAGTTTCTTTTATTGTACGAATAAAAGGTAAATTATTTATTATTCACTTTTAAATTCTTAAGCGTCTTAGAACAATACTTTAAGACCAGATTTAGTGTACAAAAAATGTGTTTGAAACTGAACATTTCCAAACACATTTTATGTTTGAAAACACATTAGTTTTTTTAAACTCACTTAGACATAGTAACATTAGAAATGCCTTTAAGTTGCTCCAAAAACTACCTTGAATTCCAGTGGCATAAGCAACGCACTTATTGTGTTTCTATTAACCTTTTAGGATGCTATTTTGAATAAATATATGAATTCAAAATGCATTTTTGGTGCTAGAAAAGATCTATGGTAGAAGAAACAAAAAGGAAAAAGAAAATGAACGCAAATAAAACTTGATGTACAGAGAAGTAAAGCTGGCACATAAAAGGGAAGGTGTTTAAACACTAATAATATAGTTCTTTAATTTCCTGCAGACCGTCACTGCCTTATTGCTAAAATATTTATCCAAATGAGGAGCTGGTTTTCAGTTCCAGCTGTAAGCTTGTCTCCATCCATGCCTTACAGTTCATCGCATCCCATTAACAAAAGAAAATCTTGTTTACTTGTTAAGTGTGGAGTGTAGTTCATAAATGTTTATCATGTTAGAGTGACTTATCTACTAGGAAAATAAAGCGGCTGTCAGTTTTAACACCACACCCATGTTAGGTCACTACAGCTGAAGGCACTGTTTGAACATGTGTCTACACCCCTCCCCTTGGTGCTCCCTCCCTCTGTTCCCGTACAGGATTGATCTCTTCCTCGTCCACCTCCATCTTCTTCTGCTTCTCGTCTTCCACATCTTCCGGAAGATTTCTATAGGAGAAGGCAGCGCTTTTTGGGTTTGATGTCTGGGGGCTCCAGGGCTGCCAGGATGGCCTCATCAAACACGTTCTTCAATCCTCTCTTAAAAAAAAAAGAAAAGAAAAAAAAATCAGACACAAAGAGAAACATTTTCTTTTAAAGGTGCAAATTCTTCATTCCACTCCTTGATTTAGTAAACAGATTATTGGTAAGATGTAATGATCTTAGAAATTGATTAATCTATCGATTATCGAATAATGGGAACTCCTTTTTTTTGGATTGGCTGATTAATAATCGAATAGCAAAAGGTACTTAATAGGAGATTTCTGTTTATTTATTTTTCTTTACAGAATTTGAACCAGGTTAAGCCAAAACTAAACCACTTGAGGAGTTTTAAGTATATGAAGGCTTTTATTTTTGTACAGTGTAGACTTAATTATTGCTTTATGTTCTTTCCTCAAAATTGTCTTTTTTTTTAGTCTGTGTATGCCAGTTAACGATTAATCAATTTCTAAATTAGTTGACAATTATTTCAATAACTGATTCATTACGATGAATCTGATTAATCATTTCAGCCCTAGTAGGACGAGCAAGGAAAAAAACAACATCACAATAAGTTTCACTGCAATATAACAATGACAAAGAAAAGAATGTCAAACTCAGACAGGTTGGAGAAAGAATGCATCTAAAAGTTGTAGTAGTAGTTGGGCGCCCATACAAGGCGCTATATCAGGCTCATCAGGAAAGGACGAGACTTAGCAGTATTGTTCTGAAAAGAAATAATCCTCTTGCTTTTGTTTTCACAGATGTTATTTGTAATCAATGAAGAAAATTTCACTCCACATTTGACTTGCGCAAAGATTCTAGTTTTCCTATAGATGTCTAACTAAGTTGGTTATATTCCAACAAAAATATTTTATCTGATCAATTAAACTGGATTTTAAAACCTATGTTCAGTGTAGAATTATTCAGTTTAAGTTTGATCAGAGTAACCGTTTTAAATTGTAAGCTGGAGATAATATGCATAAAAAAACTGTGAATAAGCCCTTTAGTTTAGTGTCTCTAAAGCAGATTCAGTGTTGTTAAACTTTTGTATCATGTTTGTCACCATTTCTGTAACCGTAAAACACCCAAAATGGTTCCACACAAACAAAACACTCAAAAGTAGTGGGAGGTTCATCAAACATGTAAAAAACTGGGCTTACTTCAAAATGAGTTTATAAATAGATACAAGGTGTTAAGTTTAAAGCTGACACATAGGAATCATAATAGCTTACCCTTACTTCCCAAGAAAGTCACTTCATAATCTCAGCAAGATAGCACTTTGTGACACCTTAATATGAAATATTGTTGCTTTTTGAAATCATAAGTTATGTTACACTCCTACATCATTGACATTTTTGCATCTTAAAGTGAAAAACTGAAATGACTTTCTTAATTATCCAACTGTCACTATTTTACTCAGTACCCTCACCTAATTAAATAAAAATAAAAAACAAATCCTTGAATGATGCTCACCATTTGTGCTATGTGAGGTTGTGCATTTTTGCAGAGGTTTCCTCTAATATGGACCTGACTGATTTATTGGACCTATTGCATGTTTTTAAAAAAAAAAAAAAAGTTTTAATGACTTCATGAACTTCCTGCTCTTTCAGGCATTGTGCAATGCAAATGTGCTCATGCAGCGTTCCCTGACAAGTCCGTTACAGCCTGACAAGTCCCGTCTTGTGTAAAAGTTAAGAAATGCACTCAGAGTTGTAATAAACAACCTGTTTGTTTATGCTTGGAGAGTCTGCCTTTATGCGAGTTTCTCTTCTCTAGTTGGTAAGTTTTTTACTTTCATGGCCTAATTCCTTAGTCACAAACTACATTAGTAAATTGACAAATTATAAATAGTTTATCAATATTTGGATAGTTGTGAACCAGAAGAGAACCTGGACACAGTTGAATCAGAAAGGGCTTTGGATTGCGGGGCCTTCCAGTGGTGGTGAGGTGAGAGTCTGCAGTCAGAAGCAGTTGCCTCCCTCCCATTTACCTGTGTCAGAGCTGAGCACTCCACATATTTGACAGCTCTGAGCTCTCGCGCCAGTTTCTCCCCACTTTCAGAGCTCATGGGTCGTTGTTTGTTCTTGGCCAGCTTCTCCATTGTGTTGCTGTCGTCTCTTAAATCCACCTGAGTTCCAACCAGCAAGAAGGGCGTCCGCGGGCAGTGGTGGGAAATCTCAGGGACCCACTGTGATTAAAAAAAAAATTACAATAAAAATTTAAGTCAATGA
This sequence comes from Xiphophorus maculatus, assembly GCF_002775205.1. Lineage (NCBI taxonomy): Eukaryota > Metazoa > Chordata > Actinopteri > Cyprinodontiformes > Poeciliidae > Xiphophorus > Xiphophorus maculatus. Next base: position 10,901,363 of record NC_036455.1, on the reverse strand, counting down.
ACTAAATCTCAACTCTGAGATTGCCAAAAAACTAAACTAAAAATTAAATAAATGAATAACAAACAGTAACTATTCAAGGGAGATCTTCAAGTGATATTTGCATAAGTTCAATAAATGATAATTTATTTGTAAAGTTAGGAAGAATGTCCATTGCTATACAATTAAAGTGACCAAACCTTCTCTCTGACGTTTTCAAAGGAGGAAGGCGATACGACTGAGAAACAGACGAGGAAAACGTCGGTTTGAGGGTAGCTAAGGGGTCGCAGTCTGTCATAGTCCTCCTGACCTGCAGGGGGAGACAGAGACACTTAAAACTAAAATGATAATAAAAAAAAATTAAACAATTAAATAGTGACAGGAAGGAAACAAGCAAGTTACGGTACTTCTATCTTCAACATTAAAAGAAAGGGTAATTACAGTAGGAATAACAACACTGCCTTTAATTTTTCAGTTACTGTAGGTGCCAACAACACCAATATCAATCGCAAAAGATTATAGGTATATGCAGATTTATTATCACCTGCAGTGTCAAACAGTCCAAGGGTGTATGGCTCCCCTCCAATCATCACTGTCACAGCATAGTTGTCAAAGACCTGGACATAAAACAGGGCAGAAGATGAAAAAGACTTCAAAATAAGCTAAGAGGAAGCCTGGAAAAAGGGAAGTGAAATTGTCAAAAATAACAGGAAGAGGGCTGAAGAAAGGCTTACTTATAAAGATGCTCGACTGAATTAAATTTGTTTCTATGGAATGCAGAAATAAATGGAAAGTAAATAAACTGTAAATTTTTAGAAAGGCTGGCAAAAACAGGTCATGCCTTCCAACATACTTTGTTTTGCCATGTCAAACATATCCAAGCTGTTTTATTCATTGAAGATTGTATGAACTTTCATTTACTCTCCTTTGCTGCAGCCCAGATTCTCATTCTATCAAAATCCTGTTTGAAACATCATACTGAGATAGCAACAGATAATTAAACAATTTGATATTTTAATTATTTTACCTGTTCAGTAGAGTTATAATCATAATGATTTACAAGTACATATTTTTAGTGAGAGACGGAGTTTGATTAAAAATGGGGAAGGATCATATCTACATGCTCTGACTCTGAAGCCAATTATTTCATAAAATGTGGGAGACATTGACCAATGAGCTGCAATTGCTGAGCTACTTGAACCGTAGCATCTGAGACGAAGGTGAAATGGGGAGGTGTCTCTGTGGTTGTTTTAAATATCTTGTTTACTGTGTCATCTCCACGGCAACAAAAACAAACTTCCTGTTTACATTAAACATACCCTTTGTCAGGTGGTGTTACTGCTCTGACAAAGCTCCACCCTCATGCAAGCAGAAATCATGTGAGGCTTCGTTTTTGTATGGACTGTGTTGAACAGAGTGGCTTCAAATATCCTGTTCACTAGCAGCAAACCATTGAAAAGAAAAGTTAAAAATATTGTGGTGAACAGCTGCTCAGGTGAACAAGCTTACTGACTCTTACTTATTCTTCTTGTTTTTCTCTCATATCCTCAGGCTGCTGCCATGCGCATTGACATGCAGCGCCGTTGCAACATGCATGTGCAATATCAGTTCTTCAAAAGTGGAAAAGAGCAGGAATGCACAGCTTCAACAAACACCCAGCCCTGCTGCTGTTTGGTGTAGCCTGCAGACATTTTGGTTTAAATAAAACCCAGAATGCTGAGGTAAGATCCAGCTAAACCAGACTGAATAGAAGTCACAGACAATTTTCTGACACCGTAAATCATAGTTGAACCAAAATTTAGCAAAATCATCTATTTGGATCCATTTTTTTATGTTTTCATTTTCAGATCAAATAATTTTTAATATCAGACAAAGACTCTACAAGTAAAAACAAAACGCCATCTTGTAATTTGGACAATAGAAGCTGTCCAAACCAACATGGTCAAATGTAATAATATTATGCCTTCCTTGTTAAATAGTGAATTAATTGTAATAAACAGTATTTACTGGTTATTTTACTAGCCATACCCAAGCCTGAGCTGTAGAATCAAGCACTTAAAACAGGGAATTTAATAACAGATAAGAAACTTGTGTCTCTGCCATCCAAAGTACCAACTTTAAAAGGGTAAAATAGTCATTTCTGAAGCGAACAAAGGTAAGGGTAACAAAAAAAAATCCTAAGTATTGGTTCTTCACATTTGATTCTTGTTCTGGGTTGTCAAGTACTCCACAATTTATAAATAACAGGGGTTTCTCCAAGTCTTGCTCCGATATTATTAAAAGTATAGAGCTAAATAGACCAACATTATTTACATAATGAACTAAATGTACTTTATTTAGTTCCATCATTACTTCCAAAAACCACAAAATGTGCATCAGTTCAGTTCAAGAAGCTGAATTGGAAATGCAGCCTGAGGTGAATCACACTGACATGTATGGACAAAAACAGGCAAACGGAAACAGAGCGGAGGGGCGAGGCAAGGGAAATATGTTGACTTCAGTAAAACACAAATAAAGCTGGTATACTCTGAGGCCTAGACTGTAGGCGTAATCTCAGAAATTTACCTGGGTGGACAAGCATAAAATAATGCAAGGTTTTCAAATTTGTTTTAAAATAAAAATCTAAACATGTGGCGTAAAGAATTCTTCCATCGCCTCTTGCTGGAAATTGAATCATTTCACAGTGGGATGGTGTCATCAGCATGATGTGCAGTTAGTTTTCCTATGTTCAGGGGACTGATAGCAAAAACTAAGATGTTGAAGCTTGGTATTTACTACTGATCCCACTGGTTTTGGTCTTAATAATGTGGTTTATTCAATATTGTTCTATAACAATCCCCTAAGACCTTCACAGAACAGCTTTGATTAAGCTGGGATTAAATACTACACACGATCAGTTCATTTACTAATTAGATAACAACTTGAGGCAACTGGAGGCACCTGATTTAATTTAGCGGTTTCAGAGAATGGAGTGAAGAAGAATATAAATATGTTTTTTGCTTTGTCAAAGGTAGAAAATGTCAGGTAGTGAGAATACTTATGCACTGAGTTGGGCAGTAACTAGCTACATTTACTCAGATGCATTTACTTGAATAACGTTTTGGAAAATATTTACTTTTGGGAGTATTTTTACTATGCTCTCCATTTCACTTTTCTTTGAGTAAGTTTATTATGAAGTATTACTACTGTTACTGGAGTAAACTTTTTGATACTTGATCCTCTCTGAGTAATTTCACTCAATGTCTGTTTTAACCAAAAATTCACCAAACACAGACACACATTTGCAGTTTTAGTTAAAGTTTCACAGAAAGAAATTGATTTGGAAAAATGTTTCTTTTGCCTGATTTTGTTATTTGGTAATTATGTTAATTGTATGAGTTATTTGCACTTTCCTCCTTAAAATACCAACATTTCCACATAACCACTAAAGGGCTGATGTGTTCTAAAATACGTTTTTACTCTTTCTTGTAAATAATTCTTGGGCTGCTCTTTGTTGACTACTTCAGGATACGTTTTTGGATTACGCTAAGACTACAGCAACTCCGGCAAACAACCCGATCAAAAACAGTGAAAAAAGCTTAATATTAGAAAGGTACACCATCTGTACTGTTGATACGCATATAGAAATGATACCAAATCAAAAAACAAGATGTCCCTAAAAAAACAACAATAAATCAGTAAATTCTAAGGAGAGGGTTAGACTTAGTCACTCTCTCCTTGAAAATCACCTCTCCTACTGTGGTGATTGTCAGATGACTCACAGGAAACAACATTGCAAGAAGCTGCAACAACACAATGAATCAAAGAGGAAACCGGAGGTTTGTCTGTGTTTGCTGTGATGAATTGGTTGACGAGGCTACAGCTGTGCCTGCTTTTAAAGCTGGAAAGCAAGAGCTAATATATAAAACTGTGAGAAAAAAATGCTTGTTCAAAAGTTCTTGTCATTTATCCTGGAGGCTATAAGAAAATATAGATGAAAGGTTTACCATAAAGTGGAAAAATAAGGTTGTTTCTAATAATAGAAACACTGGCAGGAAGAGGATGTTGTTTAGGTGATAAGAACACTAACAATAAAACCATAACTGACCAAAATGCAAATGCAATTTGACAAACTGGAGAGATAAGAATAGTATTACATAAAACTTGTAGACAAAATAAATTAATATGGAAATAAAGATGCAGTTTTATGGGAAACAAGCTACATAAGTAAATAAATCAGTGCTAAAAACAGGATTAACAGAAACAGAAGTAAAAGTTGAGTCAGCATTGCTGGTTCTGCAAACGTCTCATCAAACTGGGCTAAGAAGTGCCAAGAGAAGAAGCTGCCTATACGCTGAATGTTTCCAACTTAAAGTCAGCTGTTCTGCTGTTACGAGGCAGAACGCAGAGTTTGCATCCTCAGCAGAGAATCTGAACCACATTTTGCATAAAGCTGCAGAATGTTGGGGTTCTGTTACTCAGCAGGGTGCTGCTCTTATGCTTACAATCAAACAGTATGTGCATGGTTGATTTCATAAGATGCAACAAACTGCCACCAAGAGTCGCTTAAATCCAAAATGCATACATTAAAATGAAATCATACCAAGTTTGGGATTTTTCAATTATGTTTATAATATAATCATGAGTGTAAACAGTATTTTTGAAATAAAAAAGCGCAAGAACAAAACTAATTTTGATCTCACTCACTTTGCAAACATCTAATTGGTTTAGGGAACTGATAACAAAAGTGAAAGTAGATCTCTGTGTTGATGCCAGCATACAGACTCAGGTGTGCAAGATCAGTCTCGCTTGTGCCGGAATATAACAAGAACTATTCTGGAACCACTCCCAGCAGTAATCTGATCCATAAAACTGAGGCATCCTGCAGATCTACCAACAAACAGAGGCTAAATTAGGTGCTGCACGACCAGAAAGGGTTGAAACTCACTGATCTGTCTTCAGCTTTATTGTGCAAACTTCTGATACATTTTGTTTAAAGGGACAAACAACCATTTGGTATAAACTTACAATGAAATGTAACATTATATTCATGTTTGGCAGTAGTGTGATATCTTTCAGTTTCATAAAGGTTGGAGTTCTGGTAAAAGCTTATTTTGTTTTCTCAGTCCAGGCACTGTAAACAAGTATCACTTCCTGTGTGCCAGGAAAGAGCTGCATAGTGTTAAGGGTAAAAAAATAACCCTGCTTCTGTAGCTCTATAAATATCAATTCATATCTGCTTTGACCACTTCACAGTGGTATTTAAATACAAGTGGTATTTTATTATTGGTTACTCACGGTTGGTACGTATTCAGAGGGAAACTTGTTGGTTGTGTAGGAGATGAGCAGGCAAGTTTTCCCCACAGCACCATCACCCACTACCACACATTTTATAGTCTGCATCTGAGGAGGAGACATTAATGGGATTACACAGATAAAAAGGTAAAGCAGAGAAATTACATACAAAATCTACAGTGGTATTTGTACCCCTTGGATTTTTTGGGGGGGACATTTTGTCACATAACCACAATCATCAATGCATAACATAGGAATCAGGCCAACACAAAAGTAACATAAATAAGGGAATGAAAAATAGCCTATGCTTTTTCAAAGATTTTTACAAAGAGAAACCAGTCAACGGGACAACTATGAATTGTACGGCCTACAAATCTGGCCTTTAAGAAACTGTAGAAATAAATTAATTTATGAGAATCCAGAAGCAATGCATGGGACTCAGAAGATATGTGGAAGAAGGTGCTGTGGTCAGAGGAGACCAACATTCAAGACTTTGACCTACATACAAGATGCTGTGTGCCAGAAAAGTAACATCACCCTGAACATGTCATCACCATTGTGAAACATAGTTGTGGGTACATCATGCTCTGGGCATGCTTCATGGAAGCTGTTCAGACTTTAAAAATAGAGCTATATGCAGATAGAGGAAGAAAACCTGTTAGTAGCTCCAAAAGACATAGCAACTGGAGTGGAGGTTCACCTTCCACCTGCACAGTGGCCCTAAGCATTCACCCTGAGATACAATGAAATGGTTTAGATCAGTGGTGCCCAAAGTCGGTCCTCAAGAGCCGGCATCCTGCATGTTTTAGTTCTCTCCCTGGTTTAACGCACCTGGATCAAGTGATGGGTCATTAGAAGGCCTACATTGACAGGCTGAAAAGGTTGTTACTACCACCAGGGCTGCTGCATGAAGAAGAGCACAGCACAAGCTCAAGAGTGAATTGATCAAAAGTCAAAAGTGACTCGAGAGAATCAGTGAAAGAGAGACTGAAGAAATGTGTGAGACTGTTCAATACTGACACTAAAAAAGACGACTTTAGTGGTTTTAGTGCACATGAGGAAGACAAAGATAATGATTAGTAACTTTCCCTGGTAGGCTATTGTATTTTTAAGATGGACACCTGCGGCTTAAATACAGGTGTGGTCTATATATGTACTTTTTTCCATTTCAAAGCTAATGGATACAGCTTATAAAAGGGGTAATCTTCATAATGAACATGCCCAACTAAACTAATTGAAGAAAAATTGCTGCTTTTTCTTTTCCATAAGATAACAACCATGAGCTATAAAATTAGTATGCCTGACAGGAATGCCAGGAGCAGGAACTGACTACAAGACAAGTAGACAGAAACAGTGGCCGCGCTGTACAGCAGTGTTTACAACACAATGAAGGCAGAACCTGTGACCGCCCAGACACCAAACAGCTAGCATACCCAGGCTGCTGGTTCATTAGGTGGGACAATGGCACAGGGCTATGGGCTGCCACTCCATCACTGGCTCTTTGTTTGGGTCATTTTGGCAGTATGCAGCATTCAGCTAAACCCTGATGAGTCAGGGACACACGGTAACTGGCTGCAGGAATGATGACACCAGTTATGTCAGGAAAGCATTCTTCAGAGGTAATTTGTATTCACATGAAAACAATTCTGAACAATTATTGGCAAGCATGATCCTTCAATTCACTTCTGCTTCTTGCACACACTGTTGTCAGGGATATCAAGTTGGTCCTGTTTGGCCATCAATCAGCCTTAAAAGATTCAACAAATGATAAGAGTTTTTTTTTCAGGTTCAGAATAAGTCATTCTGAAACTGTTTAACATCTTAAACATGGGTTCTAAAAGCGTATAAAAAGTAAACACGTCAAGTGTTTGTTTTTGTTACAGATCTAAATCCTCACAGGTTCCACCAGATCACAAAGAGAAATAATCCTACAGCTTTAGATGCACACAATGTTCTATTTGTATTAAATTTCATATTCATTTGAGAAGGAAGAGTAGATCACACGTCCGCATGTCAAGGCATGTGAGAATCATCATACAATTACACAACAAAATGAGATAACATCAATTTAATAAAGTGTCAGACACGCAGAGCTTATTTAAGATTTTTAACCAACTGAAATATAATTTGAAAAAATGTAAAGATCCAACACAATATTTAAATCTTCTTAAAATATAACTATATAATTTTTATGAAAAATAACATTTCTTCCTTTGCTAATTGTGCTTACCATAAAAACACACCAACCAATCAGCCAGAAATCAGATTTTCTCTTTGTTGGCTCTGATTTGTGGTAGGTAAGTCAAACATTTATTAAATACAAATACAAGTATTTTTGATGTTTTTTGAGCTTAGTAAAATAAACATTGTAAAATGTTAGACAAATATGTTTTGAGAGATCTAGAACAATAATCTAGAAATGTTTAAATTTTTCAAAATACTACCACATATATTTTATAATGCTTAGAAAAAAAAGAAACTTCAACAAACGAAACAACAAGGCAAAGAAACCCAGACAGTATCGGCCAGAAACAGCCTGACTGGTCTAATGAATGAATTAACAACCAGTTCTCTAATAACAGTGGTTAATTACTAATGAAATCTATGATAATAGGCAAGCAAGTGACTTGTACTCATAGACACATCTTTATTTATCAAACTGTAATGTAATGCTTTAATTTTGATTTAGCTTGTCAATCTGCCAGGGACTGCAGATGATGGACTGAAAAAATGGTTTTCAGTATGACAAATGGGAAAACACTTTCATTTTATATACGACAAACAACTAAACAAGTGAATGAATTAATTCTTACTTCTGACAGAAAACGTAAAAAAGTTACACGCAATGTCAGATCGTTCTATACATTTAAAACGTGTTTAAATGTATTTAAACCTTTAAATGATTAAGATTTTTGGTTGAGAGTTTCTTCTTCTTAGTCACTTCCGCATCGAAATGATCAATGGATGAGATAGTTTGAACAATCAGCCACGACGTTACTTTTAGAAATAAAACCAGATATAAAAGCGTGATGTTAATGATTGCTGACGGTAGCTTTAAAACGAAACTAATATTTTACAGGGTGTTGATTTTTAAAGTTAGCTAAACTGACGTAAACCAATCCCCACGCCCACAATCAATATTATCCGTTGAAAATGAAAGAAAAAAGGAAGAACATAAAAGTTGAGAAGGAGGAAATATCTAAAACTAAACATATAAGTATAATGACAACTCATCTCACCAGAACCAGCACCAGCGCTGGTTTACTTGTTCGGTAACTGAGCAGAGATTTAACAGCGCTGCTAGCATAAAGTTAGCCAAAGGAAGTAGTTTGTTTTGACAGCTGCGGGTTATCAGAATTAGTTTTCAACCGACTAGCCAGTAAAACTATTACAGTACAACAAGTTACACTAAAAGCTGTGGTTATTTCCTTAACTATACTTCTTCATTTGAAGTCGCACAACTACAGGTTTTTAAGCTGTCAGCTCTTACCTTGTCCGTTCACCACCGCTGGAGTGTTCCGACTGGTGTGGTGCGTTCAATTCCTTCCTGGAAATCCCGCTTCCTCCTGTTCGGGAAGTTGGACAAATGAATTGGATTGTGTTCAGGCACTCCTGGAATTTTTCTGAATGCTTTCACATCATTTACACTGTATGCTTCAGTTTTTATTTTATTTAGTCATGTTTTTTAAAGACAATTTTTAAAAATAATTTAACAAAAAAAATGTCATAACAGATTACAAGAGCACTTTTTTTCTTTACAAACGTATAAAGAATTTACGTTTTTGTTTTGCTTCATTTAAAGAAAATTATCCAACAGGTTCTTCAGTTACACCTCTCAGGGTGTGCTATCTAACTACAGAAAAAGAAATCTATCAATCTTATTTCTTCTGGAATTTATTTTTAAAGCCACTTTTGCTGCATCTACACTACCGGCAAAACATTAGGAATGACGCCAATCGATATATTTCAAGAAGCAGTCCCTGAAAAGCAGCATTTTCTAAGACATACATATATCAGGCAAACGTCATTAATACTAACAATACTGAGCACATATTGAGAGAGCGAAAATGTTCTCATTTACCAATAGAGGGCGATAAAGGTCAAACTGTATTTGTTCCAAGTTTGTGGTTTGTCTTCTGCAGTTTTTTGTTTGAGAAATGCAGCATAAAGTTATAACAGAGTGGCAATAAAATGATATCTAAAACACAAAGAATGTTCACGGCTTTAATGTTTCAAAAATACAATCCACAAAAGTGTCAAATTCAAAGATAACATGTATTACCGGCCTTACAGGAAGAATTAGGCAACTGAGATTTAATTTATGTGAACATTCTGAGTTATGTTGTTGAGTTGCATAATTGATGAATATTAATTTCATGTTTTCAGTTACTGTGACTGAAAACACAATATGAGAGATTCGTTAAGAGTTCCTTAAAGCTCTGGATGTTGCAGGGTTGTGTTGGCTGTGTTGGGTTGTCTGTAAAATTGCATGGACATCAGGGGCAGTTCCCCTGGATTGGCAGACTGGGGTGGTGGTCCCCCTGTTCAAAAAGGGGGACCGGAGGGTGTGCTCCAATTATAGGGGGGTCACACTCTTAAGCCTCCCTGGCAAGGTCTATTCAGGGGTCCTGGAGAGGAGGGTCCGTTGGTTAGTCGAACTTCGGATTTGGGAAGAGCAGTGTGGTTTTCGTCCTGTCGTGGAACACTGGACCAGCTCTACACCCTCAGCAGGATACTGGAAGGAGCATGGGAGTTTGCCCAACCAGTCTACATGTGTTTTGTGAACTTGGAGAAGGCGTTTGACCGTGTCCCTCGCAGAGCCCTGTGGGAGGTTCTCCGGGAGTATGGGGTACCGGGCCCTTTGATATGGGCTGTCAGGTTCCTGTATGACCAGTGTCAGAGTCTGGTCCGCATTGCCGGCAGTAAGTCGGGTTCGAGTCCGGTGAGAGTTGGACTCCCCCAGGGCTGCCCTTTGTCACCGATTCTGTTCATTACTTTTATGGACAGAATTTCTAGGCGCAGCCAAGGTGTTGAAGGGATCCGATTTGGTGGCCTTGGGATCTCATCTCTGCTTTTTGCGGCTGATGTGGTCCTATTGGCTTCATCAGGTTATGATCTGCAGCTCTCGCTGGAGCGGTTCGCAGCCGAGTGTGAAGCGACCTTGATGAGGATCAGTGCCTCCAAATCCGAGCCGGAAAAGGGTAGAGTGCCTTCTCCGGGTCGGGGTGGGGGTAAGGGGGTGGGGGGAGGATGGGGGTGCCCTGCCTCAAGTGGAGGAGTTCAAGTATCTTGGGAACTTGTTCATGAATGAGGGAAGAAGGGAGAGGGAGATCGACAGGCGGATTGGTGCAGCTTCTGCAGTGAAACGGGTGAGAAGCTCAGTCATCCGGGCGGGACTCGGAGTAGAGCCGCTGCTCCTTCACATCGAGAGGAGCCAGTTGAGGTGGCTCGGGCATCTGGTCAGGATGCCTCCTGGACGCCTCCCTGGTGAGGTGTTCCGGGCAGGTCCCACCGGGAGGAGGTCCTGGGGAAGACTCAGGACTTGCTGGAGGGACTATGTCTCTCGGCTGGCCTGAGAACGCCTTGGGATTCCCCTGGAAGAGCTGGAACAAGTGGCTGGGGAGAGGGAAGTCTGGCCCTCTCTTCTGAAGCTGCTACCGCCACGACCCAACCCCGGATAAAGCAGAAGAAAATGGATGGATGGACAGTTATTGTGACTTAACAAGAGGGTAACTGAACCAGGAGGGAAGCGTAGATATCTTTCTCCATAGTTTCAGTCTCCATTTCTTACTGAAATTAATCTAAAAGCATTCAAAGGCTATATGGAACATGATTAAAATCAATTCAAGTCAATTTCAATTCAAAAACTGTTAATTTATCTCAACGGTCCATTAAATGTTTTAACTCAAATCAACCATAGCTACAAAGAGTCATAGTGAATGTTGATGTCTGTGGGCAAGAAGGACATCCAGTAGCAGTCAGTTTTGCAATGAATATGAAAAGGACTCTGACTGAAGACTGTCACAGTATGAATCTCATGACTGAAACAGCTCAATTTCCAGGCAGCAGAAATAATATTCCAGAGTAGCATTTCCTTGATGACACCATCAATTATTGGCAAGCACTCCCGATCCAAATCCCTTGCTTTTGCCACACCTCTTTAGATCTCTGTCTGCCTGTGTGGTTAGAAAGCCAGGCAGTGAGATGTTGGGGTTTGGAATAAGAGATATGGGATATCTTACCCATTATGATCAATGGATGAGATAGTTTGAATTTCCTCCGCTCTGCCCTTTGGTTCTGCTCTGCATCCATGAAGCTTCATTTTCAACTCCTCTGTGCAATGGAGTCATAATTCAGGTATTATTTGGGTTTTGAAATAATTGGTTGCTCTTAGGTGTAAAAACAATAATAATTGCCACAGTTACGCATCATAACAACTATGCAACAGTAAAAGAGTAAAATGGAAAAGTTCTGCAGCTGCACCATACCCCAGTATAAATGCACAAAATAGGGATTAGAGTCATTCAAAGTGCTCCTGTTGACTTTTTTGAGTTTGCATACAGAATAAGCAGTGATTTAAAAGTTTCATTTAATCTTATGTTAACTTTTATTTTCCTTTAGAATTTAATGATTAGCTTCAAAGTCTAGTTTCAGTTGTATGACATTCCAATGTCCACTGGAATGGATGCATCAAAAATAAAAATTATTCCAAACAATTGGGAATTTTTGTAAAAAGAATGATTAGACAATATTGATTTTTTCTTGTAGGATAATGGAGCTGAATCTGTGAATTGCTTTTCATTGTGCTCTTAAAGTCTTTTTCTAAATATTTCAAAAGAACCAAATAATCTGAAAGACAAAAAGAGGAGAATCTGAGGTATTTAAAGAAGGCGCATGTCCATACCCGAATGACCTGAGATATAGATATATGTGAAAACCACAAACAGGATTGGGGATGATTCATTTTTTAAAAACAAAACAATCAACCATGAATAAAAAAATCGTACAGATTAGAAAATAGTCATTATGTGCGAAATATTGTCAAAGTAACCTAATTCTTTTTGTGTTCAATGATTTGAGTATTTGTGTTGGTTGACCTGGCTGTCAGTTTGTGCTGTAGGTGGAGGGGAACCTTGCTGAGAGGAAGGCCAGTCAACCTTCGGTGTAACGCAACAGAAAATGAGATAATTACAATGCAAGTCATTTGTTTATTACCCTCACCCTGGAAGGCCTTTGTTCTCATATCTTCACAAGGTTTTCATTGTGCTCTTTTGATCTCTAGTAATTCTATCTTTTTTTTACTTCTCTGCTTCTTCCTACTTTATCTTATTTTCTCTCACTGTTTCTTTTTATTTTTCCCCAAATGTCTGTGTGTGTGTGTCTGTCAGCTGCTTGGCTGTGGCTAACCAGGGGATGGATGTCAAGGACACAGTGCTGCTTGTCTCCCTTAGATAATCCCATTAAACTCAGGAATTTAATTACAGATTATCTCACACTCTTGCACACTCACACGCATGCATGCCTACACATAAGAACTTACCACCATTGGCACACTTGCATTGTCACAAAAATACGCAGGTGAACAAAAAGGCATACAGTCAGGAGATAAACCCATCTACACACACCAAGAACACACTGGTTTCACCATTTTGCCTTGTCAATGTGTATCAGTATCACCCTGCAGTCAGCATTAACAACTTCACCGGTCTGTTTTTAGAACAGCAAGGACACATTAGCTGTAGCAAACAAATTATTTTAAATTTCTGTACTCTAAATTAAAGTTACTGCTGTAAATGTAAAGACATTTTTACAAAATAACCAAACAATTGTTGTAATTGTGACATGAGCTGCAAATATGGCAATAAATACATTTAATTTCCACCTATGATCTCACAGGAATTACACATAATCAGGCCAATTCATTAGGTAGACTTGTAAAACTGCTTGTTGCAATAAAAGCATCTCAATGTTTTTAGATGTGGTGGAGATACTTTACTGAAGTTCAAAATAAGGAGTTAGGATAATTTAAAAGAGTTTTAACATGATATGTTTGCTTCTGTCAGATGATCTGGTCTGAATATTTTTCTACGTTATTAGAGGGCAGTCCTAAAAAGAGAATATATCCAGTGACTTATGTACAAAAATGATTTATTGAAGTCAAATGTCGAAGGACCTAACCCTAACCCATGAGCTTGGACAGCTGCTAGATCTCAGTCCAATAGGAGACTCTCCTCAGTGATCTGATCAGATCTAAATCTGTAGCCACTGTGCATTGGCAATATGAGTTAAAATCTCTGAGGAATCTCTGTCACATGTTGTTGAATCTATCCCACATGAAATAGTTCAGAGAACAACAGAACAACCTAGATGTCAGTAAAGTGTTTTTAATAAAGTGAAGAGTGAGTGAAAGTGAAATGTGCATTCATACCATTTAAGAGCCAGCTGCACTTTTTGATATTTTCCATGTTAAACGTGTTAATGAAACCCAGATAGATGTGAATACTGATACAGTTGATTTTCATAAGATAACAAAATGAACTAAATGAAGAAACAACGTTTTTGTCCTACAGTGACAATAACTGAGACTTCACTGTATGAAGCAAAGTATTTCTTCAAGATGACCAAACTAAAACTTCTGGATGGCTTAATAAAACCATACAGTGATGTAAATAACTGTGTTTATTATTTTATTCCAGAAGAGGAAGACATATACTGTATATTCACTCTTAAAATCACAATGATAAAAAATTTGCATATATACATATTGTTTCTACCATATTTTTGAGCTCTCACACTGTGACCACCTGGATGAAAAATGTGTTAATTTTATGAATAAAGGGTCACAGCTGCACCTCCACCAACACAAGGAGAGGAGATGTTTTTTTATTTTTTATGATTTTGGAGTTAATGCAGCAACACGGAAAAATCAACCTTTACTCTGACCTTCACCTGAAGGCAAACCTTCCCTCCCTTTCACAATAGGAAGTAAAATTTCTCTAATTCCTTCTCAGGGAAGCAGAAACATTTTCATACAGAGGATCATCATGTCTGAGCATGGTGGAGAAGATGGATTATATAACCGCATGTATACAGACTGAACCCCACTACAGCAGTAGAGAAAGACACTGAGACACTGGGAGACAAGAAGCTGTCCACCCATCATCTATTTTTACCACCACTGTTGGACATCGAGCCTCTGTACCCTGTCCTTATCCCTTCATCCAAACCCTTGGTCCATCTTCTCCTTTTTTAATTAACACTCATCTTCTTCCCTCCATCTCCCTTCTGAGTCATCTCCCCTCCCCCCCCTCCGTCACACATCTCACCCCCTCCTCCTCCCCTCCTGTTTTCCTCCTCTCCCTCTCTCATCGCTCAGCCTCTCCAGTATTTTCTCCATTGCCGTGCAAGGCAGAACACACACACACACTCACACACTCACGGGTGGCAGGTAAAGGCAGGATTTTTGCTGTTTTTCTTATCCTCTTCTCTATTGGGTTTTGTCATTCTCCATTGCTATTTATTCCTTTTTAGTTTTCATGTGGGCTTCATGCTGCGTAAAGCAGACATAATTAAAAAAATGCATGCGTGTGTGTGTTGTGAAATATTTGAGGTGTCACTGTGTGTGTTGCAGCTTCATGCATGTTTGGAAAATGGCTGTCAAGTGAATTTTGTGGGTGCAGAGAGAGACATGAGAGCGTACATGTGTGCGCCTCCTTGTACGTGCACAGTGTGTGGCTGTGTGTCAGTTTGAGCTCTCAGTATGCTTCAATGTGTCTGATAGGAGAGAAAGGATGAAGAAAACAATACGTGTGTGTGTGTGTGCATTTTTGCGTTACTATGCATTTTGCTGTCAAGTTCAGATGTTCTCTTTTCATGTAAGCTGCACAGAAAGGGGTGTATGTGTGTGTTTACGTGACATGCAGTTTCTTGGTGTTAATGTGTGTCCTTGTAGTTGAAGAGGGATGATATGTTTATGAGTGTTGTGGCAGTAGAAATATAGTGTGTGAGGGCTGATGCATTCATGTGTGTATGTGTGTGTTAGAAGGTGGCAATGTAGCTTACAGGAAGACTGACCTGAATATCCTCTGACTTTTTGGAAAATGGCTGGTGTTTGCTCATGTGATTCTTGCCTGCAGTGTGTGTGCATGAGATGGGATCCTGCAGTCAATAATGCCCAGGTCTCTGGTTTCTAATTGTGTTTGAAGATGAGGCAGGAATACGTGAGAGTATAGGCATCTCTGAGTCTCAGGGAAATATGCTTGGTTGTACTGAAACACTTCCTATAGATCATCAATACATTCAGGTAAAGTGACTTGATTAATAAGTTTATAACAACATGCCTGATTTTTAGAAAAGGTAGCTAAGCCCATAAAGACAAATTAACATTATGTGAGTTTGCAATATTTATATTTTGTTAAAGAAAAAAAAAATATAGACATATGCACTAAATGCTGGAGAAACATTATGTAGTGGGACCATGTATTGATAAATTTTGCTCTTGAGCAGAAAATCTTGAAGGAAAATGTCAATACATTAATTAAAATTAAGGTTTTTGAGTGACCTAGTCAAAGCTCAGTAAATTTTCTGTGGATTCAATACTTTTAAGATCCTCCTATGTGGCTGAAAGAAGAAAAAAAGCTTGTTGCTACTCATCACAAACACTTGAATCTTTCTCACACTGGGTTAAGTTTTTTTTTATAACTTTATATAAATCTTAATTTTACTAATATTGTCTTTGACGTTCAATTTAAAAAGCAGAATAAGAGGAAATCTGGTAACTTTACCAGTAAAGTATGTAGATATGGACTTTAGCAATATGTTTGAGAATATACAAACCGTTTTGAAAATGTTTAGCTAACACACATTGATTTGGATGACATCTGGAAAGCCTTAGCTCTACAATAGCTAACCCTAATAAACATCTGGTTCTTCAATCATGTAAAATTGTAGATTTTTATCATGTTTCTCTGGTTTTTCTATGTAATTTCCACATGACTACAGTTTACTGATATGATTTGGGCATTCCCTCTTCTCTATCCACAGCTAAATGGCAGCTGGTTGCAGAGATGCACCATCTGTTTTTTTTTATTTCAACAAATTAGTCCTTAGTGATATAAATTTGTTAGATGAAAACAAGCATCACTGGCATTGTTTTTGAGAAATTTATATTTTTACCTTCTGCTGATGACTGAACTGTTTTGTAAAAGCAGGTAGAGCCCTGTTCATAGTTATTGAGACACCTGGAAAACACAGTCCGTGTAAAACCCCTTCATTAAATTCTAATAATGAACAGAAAAAATATTCTACATTTAGATTTTATCAAGTAGAAATCATATAAGAAAATAGAACATATGATTAATGTTAATTTACTCAGCCAGGACAATAATCATGTTAAAAGTAGTTTAACTGAATCATTAGTGACATTCTGGTGACCATGATTAGTCTTAAAATGATGAATACAGATGATTATTTTCCTTAGTCAGTGTTCTTGTTTATCTTCATTTGTGACAGTCAGAGCAAGAAATAGTACTAATTATAGTATTAGTAGTATAAATAAAACCCCTTACATCTATTTATGTCAATTTATACATGTAGTTGTGTGTTTGTGCATGTGTGTGCATGTTGATGCGCCATATGCCACAGTTCTGTTGCCCATTTTCTTCTCGTCTCCCTCTCTACATTCCTCCATCTCTCCACTCTTCTCCAGCCATATATGGTCATTTAATTATTTATCCATGTCTTTCCTCTTCTTGTGATCCTTCCATTTCTGCCTCACTCTGCCTCATTTCCTCTTCCTCTCCATTTTGTCCTTCATCATTCCCTCCCTCCCTCCCTCTCTCCTTCCTGCTGGCCATTCCCATTTCCAGGGAAACTCTTCCTTTCGTTTTGACAAATATGCAAAGCCATGTTTGAGTGCTCATTTCCTGCTGATTTTTTTTTAATCCCCTGCATCCAAATTTTGATTTTAGCTCTCTTATTTCACACCTGCTCCTTGTCTTGACACCTGATTGATTAATTACTATTTTGAATTGAAAAGCTACATGTTCTGCATTTTTTCTGGAAGAAATCACAAAATATAAAACATTTAAGTAAGAAGTGATTTAATAAAATGTATGCAAATCAAGAATTCAACACAGCTTTGCTTTGGTTTTATTTGATCAAATGGTCTTCATGCATTCCCTACTTGTGTTTTATTGCATTACTCTTTATTAAATTGTTCCAGTTAATATTAACCAACTGTTAGTCTGAATATCCTATAAGACTTGAGTAAATTGAATAGCTGTGGGGCTAACATGTCTGAACCCTATTGGCCTTTTTAAATAAATAGCAAAATACCCAATCATTTTCTTTGCTGGCTTTTAACAATGCTGCGCAATATTGTATATTGTAAAGTGAAAGAAAAAAATGTTTGGAAAAACAACTATTAGAAATGAGTCAAAAAATAAACCCTCTTATGATACAGATTTGGTCAGATCTAACAAATGATGATTATTTAATTAATATCCTAGAGCACATTCATCATTTCAACAATCAGTTGCTCATGTCAGCTGAATGCACACACAGTACTGAGCCTGGTTTGGCTAGAGGTTGTTTAATGTTAATAAAATGGAGTTCTTCCTTTCCACAGTCACCAATGGCTTATTTAGAGGTAACGAGCAATTGCATCAAAGTTGATGATTTGATGCAATTGGCTGGGCTTCGTTAGATGTACTTTTATGTATCAACATTACATGAGCAACCTAATTTGACTGTATTGTTATACAGTTCAGATTGGATTGGACTGCAAGATTGGATCTTAGTCTTATGTCAAAATCTGATTTCATCCAAATTTAGACTTAAATTGTTATAAATTTGGATGTCTTGCTTTACAAAATGATTCAGGTTGCATTTGCTGTCAATTGGCTCAATATAAATGAAATAAACTGCGCAGAAGCCAGTTGTTTCTGGATATTAGAGGACGTTTCATGAATGCTTTCTATATATGACCAACAAAAGGTCATCATTTAAGAGGTTAAATGGGTTTTGTTCCTGAGTTGTATTAATTAATTTTAAGACAAACAAGTACAAAATTAGCTAAAGAGAAAGTAATGGCAAGGGTTAAGAAACAAATCTATCAATCGTGTTCTTTATGACTGGCATACAATTTTATATTCTAATGTTAATAATAAGGATTACAATATTTGTGAAATTCAGGTGGTGGGGTCAGAGTTTGGTGTGAACTGGCTGTGTCTTTGATGTTAATTGAAATATAATTACATTGTTCTTTCTATTCTTGTACTTTATTCTAGTAGTATTATATCTTTGCCTCCTTTATTTAGTCTTCCTTGCAGATAGATATTGTTGCTATTCCTATCCTCCCCTTACTTATTTGAACTAATCACTCTATCCCTGCTTCACCCACTTGTGTTGGCCTATAAGGAGTTTTTTCTCCATCCGATCAGTGCTGGTATCTTTTCTGCTGAGCGCTGCAGTCCCTCTTAGGTGTGGTTTGATGAGTTCGTGAGTGTCCTCCCTCCCTCTCTGCTGCTGCTGTAGAGCTTACGTAACACACAGCAACGTGTACAAACAGCAAAGAGTGAGAAACACAGGGGAGATGTGGAAAAAAAGGAGAAAGAAAGAAGGATGGAAAAAAGATGAGATTGATTAGGCAATAACCTCATTGAGAATGGTGACAGATTAGGAGGAGAGAACATGTGTTCATGTATATTAGATGGTGCAAATTGCAGCAGGATGCCAGTGATGTTAATGCATGCATGACTGACTCAGTGACAATGGAATTATGCTTTCTTCAGAGCGTAAAGTTTAAACTTCATTGAGATGCATGTTATACTTGAATTGCATGCAGAAGAAGAGGTAATAAATGTAACTAAACAAGATTAAAACACACTTATGAGCAGTTTTTGCATAATTTAAATATATGAAAACTGTTCAGCTGAGTCTTTGGTTTTCTTGGTGTTTATCACCATCTGAAAGTTATTAATCAAGCAGATAATTTATTAGGAAATGCAAAATCTCTTTGTTGATGTCTCATGCAGTGCTACTCCACCCTTAGGTGGAATTGTTTGGGAAGACTCTGCAATACGGCAGGGTGGGGCCTCAGAGGATCACCAAAAAGGAACAGAGAACCAGTATCCATAAAATGAATGGTTGCCTGTAGAGAAAATCCACCCACACATCAATTACTTTCACTTCTGACCAAGCGAATTCTGAAGGCCCCTTCTCTGCCTTTTTCTTCAGCTGAGCACCATTTACTCATCACTTTTTTCCCTGACCTGTTCAGGCGCTGTGACTTACAATAGGTGAGTGAGGAAGAATTTATAGGCTCTCATAACTGACCTTAACCATCAGCATAAAGCTTTAGAACAGATTTTAAAACTGGAGTTAAATTTATTTAAGTGCTTTAAAAACTTCAATAAAGATGGGAATTGGGTGGGCAAAAGGCACTTTTTTAGGGTGAACAAATTTATGTTACCAGAGAAAGTTTTTATATGGGAGACAAGTAGGAATGAGCAATAAAAACAATCACATTAAATAGAGTTTAATATTATCAGGAAGGTTTTGCTTGAATTTAGGCTGATGAAGGAAAATAACAAAGTGCTTTGACACATATATTCTAGATTTGGCTCATGCAAAAATGTACAAGTTAGAAAAAATGCTTTAACATTTTTCAGGTGATCCAAAAAGTATTCTAAAAATTGCCTATTTGATCATAAAAATACAAATATATTAAGTCATAAAAGATTAAAGAAAACTAAAGAATGATTCTGTATTGCCACATTAAGATATTAATAATGTGAACCAAGCTAGAGTTTATTTTGAGCATATATTTGTGCTATTTAAAGAGTAAAGGTTGGGAATTTGCTTTTAATTGTCAGTTATTGCATCCCATTACATTGTGTCCAAGTTTCTGCCATTTGAGCCAAACTTGTTTTGATGAAAGGAAATTAGCTAGTAAGTCCAGGAAAAACCCAAGCCAGCAATGACCTTAGGAAAATAGACACTTTTAGGGTAAACTTAAATATTTAGTTGACCACATGGAAAGTGTCAGGAATATTTTATGGTCAAATATTTAATTGTTTGGCCAAAATGAGAAGAAGTATGTTTAAAGCGCTCAAGGTGAATACTTTAAACTTAACAGGAATATACCAGATGTTAAACATGATTTACGAGCTGAAAGAAGAATTTTACTAAGTTTTTTAACTTCACATAAGATCAAAATTGAAACCTAAAGAATTGGGTCTTCCAACAGGAAAACAATCCTAAAAACGTATAAAAATGAAGCAGACTAACACGTCTCTGAAATGCTCTGCTTAAAAACTAGGTCTATGCATTTCTTCAATCCAGTCAAAGAAAACATTCTAAAAGGTCGCTAGAATGCTAAAATTAATATTATATCCAGGGTTATGATGAGTGTATTTAAACCCTTCACTATAATTGTGTATTTATTTAAGGTGTTTTGAGCAAAAAAATATGAAACCTTTGGTCCGTCAGGCCATTGACAGGGTTGGTGTTGGATGTAAATCTGAATGTAAATCTTTTCATTTACATTCAGGGTTTTTTGTCACAAAACTTACTTGTACTGGATATGAACCAAGTGGTTTTACTTTCTGAAACATATTTACAGATCATGGTATCAAAAACATTTAGCTATTTTTGTTGCGGCAACAAAACCTCTGAAGTCGCATGCTACAACACAAATGTCCCACCTTTGTTTTTCTAGAGAAATTTCTAAATCTTCAGTGTAAAAGAATCACAAAAAGCAATCTAATTTCCTTCCAATGAATGTTCCCACTAGCGTTGACCAGACACAGTCTGATAAAAACTAAAAAAGCCTTTTTGCCTAAACTTTGATTTAAGATCTTAATTGGCAAAATACAAAGTGGTACTCTTACAGATATATTGTGAAGCAGTGAGGACAGAAAAGGAGTGGACCTTTTTTTTGATTCTCCATCTTTCTGTCAGTGCAATTGAAAAATACAGCCTCGGTGCCAGGCTTCTGCAAGCTACCAGCCAAATTTAGCTCACAGATCGATAAAGTATTCATACAGCAAAGAGGGACAAGAGCAGCATAAAAGGACTTTCTTGACATACTGCCGCAGTTACAGTTCTACGTGTTTGGAATATCAATGGGCAAACACCCACGGAGGAAAGCACAGATAATCAAAGTGAAATGGCATTGAAGGTACAGGTTCCATTACTGTAGCAGGTTTTTGCAGGTTAATAATTTCATGGCAGTAGAAAAAATAAAATTAAAAAGCATCATCAAAGAGAATTAATGCATTTTTAATCCTGATATGTAAGGTACTTCAGTCTGTCACCAAGAAGCTGCTCCTTTCATGTTGTACTTTAAAGTGAATGCTAGAATTGGATGTAAAGTGACAAGAGGTGATTCTGGACGAAAGCAGAGAAAGAAAAGCCCAGCTGGGAAGTCAATCTAACTTCTTCAATTTTCTCAAGTGTTCTTTCTCATCTCTCATATCAGAAAAAACTGTTATGTTCGATTTGACTCAGAAGTTAGCGCTATGATCTAGTAATGCTGTCGCATCCCAGAAGAGGAAGGCCAGACTAACTCGTAACAGAGCCAAAAGGGAAATATTTCTCTTCATTTTAACAGTAGAACAACATGCGCACAAGTAGATTGTACAATTTTGCTTGCACTGTTCCTGCAACTTGCGCTAGTTTGTGCAATCCAAAACAGCCATCTTGGATTGTATGTATTCAGAGACAACTTTCTGTCACTGTCCTGTCACTCCAAGAAGGCTACATTAGCCAGCTAACAACATCAAGTTTTGTCCTTTGATTTCTTTTTCTCTTTCTTGTTTTTTAAACTATGTTCTCTTCTGAAAAATGTTTACGGCAAAATCTTTTTCATTTACTATGCTGTGCTTTGTTGTCATGTTGCTAAAAATAAACCTTCTCTGCAGCAAACACAGAACTGGCTAAGTGCATTAAAGATCTAAAAGGAGAAAATGTGTATAAACAGCAAAAGTAGATGAATGGTCTGGCTTTAAATTGTATTGCATTGCACTGCTTTGCAAGTCTTGCATGAAGATTTTGCTGGATTTTTGAGAGAGATGTGCGTTGATGCTGTGACCTATTTAGGTGAAAGCTCTAGTGGCTGAGCTGTTTTTCCAAGGGTGAAGACTGGCACCACACAATGCATCTAGAATGCATTTGTGCTGCAAGAGTTTCCGAGATCTCTCTCCTGGGATGCAAAAAGCTGAAGAAGTAAACAGGTTCAGCGGAAACATAAAGATACTGTGAATACAGCACAAAAGTGAATATGCATAAGGTTGAATTTTATACAAAGCTTTTCTTCTTGCTTATTATTTTAGAAAGCAGCATTGTCTCAGTTCAGTTTCATCCTGTGAATCTGGGTATGCCGCGTCCTGTGTTTCTTCAAATTATGCAGACCATTATAAAGATAACGTATCACTGAAAACAATTTAAGTGGTGGTAAAATCCTAAATCCTTTTATGATGCATATTTTTTAACTGCAGTTACTGTTAAGTGTATTTTTGATTCAATGTAGGGCATTGTTATATTGAATTCTCACAAAGACATTCAGTTCATTTGCTTTTAAATAAAAAACTGCAAGCTGTAAATTCATATGGTCGTAATCTGTTACATTTCCTAAACAAACACACAAAACAAATGCATTGACCTATTACAGAAACAAAGTATTAAATAAATAAATACGTAAATAATTTTACTCAAACTTCAAAATATAGCATGACAAAGAAGATCAGTCTTTCTTGGTTTGTCACACTAATGTTTTAGTATCTGATCTGCCTCACGCATGTGATCTAAACACCACAACACGTTTCTTTTACAGCTGCAGTTTTTACTTGTTTGCATTCAGTTGAAATAATTTTTGCTGCCTTGATTTACAGTCCATTTATGATTGATAATGCCAGTCAGTCTCTTTGACCCTCAGGATGTCGATCGTCAGCATTGTTGCCAGGGAGATCCTGGACTCCAGGGGAAACCCCACTGTGGAAGTGGATCTTCGCACAGAAAAAGGTTCTTTGACTTGGAGAAACAAAATGAAAAAATGTATTTATGATTTAGCTGCCAACAGCATAATCAATTTAACTATGACATAGCGACTAAGATAAAATATCAATAAATGCTTGAAACTGAAGTTTGGGAAAAGATACAAGGACATTCTCAAGATTACGGGTAGAGGAGAGGCTGTACCGAATATGTATTTTCTGTTCGATATGCCTATTGATTTGAGCACTTTCCATGACATTTAATAATTTTAAACCCGTTTTTTCATCTGTTTCTCAGGTCTATTTAGGGCTGCAGTGCCCAGTGGGGCTTCCACAGGGATCTACGAGGCTCTGGAGCTCCGAGATGGCGATAAAAGCCGTTTTAAGGGAAAAGGTAAGAAGACAAATCAGCTGGGCATCTATGTTCCATTACTATCAACAAAAACTCAGTGCTGCATAAAGTAATTCAACATTCAGATTTTAAAAAATCTTAAAGCTTCTGCAGAGAAAGCTTGAAACCCTTTTTTTGTTATTCTATTAATTTGGAATGTAGATTAGGGATAAAAGTAATAACAAAAAAGTGACAAAAATATTTATAACATTTAAGTTTGCAACCTTGTGTCTAATATGTGTTGGAACTTATTATTCTGTAAAACTCTCTTTTTCTTCATTTTGCACTTTAGGTGTTTTGAAGGCAGTTGGACACATTAATGATTCTCTGGCGCCAGCCCTCATAGCCTCTGTAAGTCATCAAAACATTTTTATACTCATTAGCAATAATATTCATTCACAGCAAACTTAAAGCTCTCAAGGTTCAAATGTAGAAACACATGAACCAATGTGAAGGCAATTAACACATTTCTTAGAAATTATGGATATGCCAGAGAGTTTTTGGAAATGTAATATTTCCCCCATTGAAGAACATTTAAGCTTTTGAGGAGGTAATGATTGAAAATGTATGGGTCTTACATAATTAGAGCTGTAAAAAGTTTTCTGCCTTGGAGACATCTGGATGAACTGACTGAAGAGAGTAAGAATGGGAGAACAGTAACACTAAAGAATGGCAACAGTGCTGCAAAAATGAAGATAATGATATCATGAGAGTTAGAGGAATTGTGATATCAGGACATTTTTGATACCAGAAGCAATGCAAACTGAATAATTTCCTTCATATAAAAACTTGTTCTATTTCCCAATTTTTACAAACTTTCATGCTTTTAACCTGTTTCATTGCTAATTCAAGTAAATTTGACGCAGTTCATTTACATAGCATTAACTGAAAACAGTAATACTACTCCGAATTTTTTGCCAAAATACAAACATGTTAAATTCATACCCATTTCCATGCACTCCAGTTCAATAATATCGGAATTATTTCTAATTTAAAAAAACAGCACAAACAAGTCAAAAGTTTAACAATTCAGCCACGTTAAGAATAAAAATAGTTATTAAAGAAAGTTATTAAATAGGTGATTTCTGACATAGTAAGTCGGTGTAAATAAGTTCTGAATTACCTAAATAAAAAAGTCAAACTAATTTAAGCATTAACTGTTAAAGTCTTTTCAAAACCTGTAACTTTATGATGCAGTTTTGTTTACCAAGTTTCCTTTGCTGTCTGCAGGGCATCAGTGTGGTGGAGCAGGAGCAGTTGGACAACACGATGATTGAAATGGATGGCACAGAAAACAAATGTGAGTCAAAACACGACAGAATGACTTATACCACACCATCAGCCTGTACCAGCCAGCTGGAACTCTCTCGTGTTCAGCAGCTCGCACATATTTTAAAAACTGTTTGCACCAAAGGCTCATTTGTCACAGAGTCCTTTGCAGAGCAATAAGCTGCATAAATACAGACGGTAATAAGACAGAGCAAATAGATTGCTTTGGCTCGGAGAACACCAACTCACATGTTTGATTAATAAATTCGCTCTGAATTTATTTCATCTTCCTAACAGAACAAGTAATCATTTCTGGAAGCACAGCCAACAGCCATGAAAATGGGTTGTAGGAAGAAATTAATATTAGTAGGTACAATAAACCTGACAAAATTAATCAGTAGGGAATAATTGGCAGAGAATGACAAAGAAGGATTCAGCTTATTTAGGTTCTATGATAGCAATAATAAAGCTAACTTTACTGGATAAATAATTATATTTCTGATTACTTTGCCTTTATTGTACCCTAAGTTACAAAAATGTCAGCAAAAATATTTATACTTTTTAGACTATAAATTCAAGCACCATTGTCTTGTTAGTAAGTTACGATTCATAGAAATAACAAATAGACATAAACTTTTAGTTTGTCAACTTTAAACCAAATCAATTTTATTCAGAGAAAATTCACATTTAAATCCCATCCCTTGTTTTGTCGACTTCTACACAACAGTTGTAGATAAATAATAAAAGACGCATAATAACAAATTAAAATCAATTCTCTCATTAGTAGTTGACATAACCGTTAGCAGCTGTTAATCTAAACTCACATCCTGAATACTAAATATTCCATTTGTGCCATTTAAAAAAAAAAAAACCTTTTATGCTTTCCCTCCCAAAAAAATATATCTGCTCCAATGTGAAAAATAACATAAAAGCCTAAAATTACAAATTAGCAAAAGTTCTTATGCATATGCCTGAAATATCTGATAATATATTAAAAGTAAAAAGAAAATGGAAATTTAACATTGTTATTCTTTCAAAAATAAAGTTTTGCAAGACATTTTGATACTTACTCCTGTCTTTTCCAATCATCTGGCTTGTCAAACAGCTAAGTTTGGAGCCAATGCCATTTTGGGAGTATCCCTCGCCATCTGTAAAGCCGGTGCAGCAGAGAAGGACGTCCCTTTGTACCGCCACATAGCTGACTTAGCTGGAAACACCGAACTTGTGCTGCCGGTTCCTGTACGTCTCAATCACATTATAGAGTGTCTACAACAGTCGGATGAAAATATTTTAACGTAAAGCGTTCATTTAGCTGGATTTTCAAAGAAATTTTATCCTTTGTCCTTCCAGGCCTTTAATGTGATAAATGGAGGATCTCATGCAGGAAACAAACTTGCCATGCAGGAGTTCATGGTTCTGCCTGTTGGGGCCGAGTCTTTCAAGTAAGAAAGGCGCTTTGCTTTTTGTCATCCATTTTGGTTTACATTTGTTGTCTGTCAGCATGTTTTCATCTTCCTGTTCCCGTGGTTTGGTTTTCAGAGAGGCCCTGAGGATAGGATCCGAGCTCTACCACACGCTGAAGGGCGTGATTCATGAGAAATATGGTCAAGATGCTATTAATGTTGGAGATGAAGGAGGATTTGCTCCAAACATCTTGGAGAACAGTGAAGGTGAGGATGGAAATGTAGTTGAAAATAAGGCCATTCTGCTTTTAAGCATTAATGTCTTGACCTTTTTATATTGTCTCATTTGGTTCTCAGCCCTGGACTTGCTGCAGACTGCCATCGAGAAAGCAGGCTTCACCGATAAGGTCGTAGTCGGGATGGACGTGGCCGCCTCCGAGTTTTACCGTGAGGGGAAGTATGATCTGGACTTCAAATCCCCTCCGGATTCATCCCGACACATCAGTGGAGAAGAGCTGGCTGACATCTACCAAAGCTTTGTCAATAATTACCCAGGTGCAGCACTTTCTGTTTGATAAATAATAAAATACAAAATCCTTTTTGCTTTCCTTACAGACTAAATCATCTCTCCCTGTTTCCTCCCAGTGGTCTCCATCGAGGATCCATTTGACCAGGACGACTGGGAGGCCTGGTCCCGTCTGACGGCCCAGGTGGGGATTCAGGTTGTTGGAGACGACTTGACAGTGACCAACCCAAAAAGGATAGAGAAAGCTGCAGAGGAGCGAGCCTGCAACTGCCTGCTGCTCAAAGTCAACCAGATCGGCTCCGTCACTGAAGCTATACAGGCGTACGTCTGCTTTTTAAAACTTATTTAACCGTTTCCTTGTTGTTTTTCTTTGGAGAGTTGTGAAATATCTCTTCATATTGTAACTTTTTCTTCAATTTGTAGGAAAGTAACAGAATCTATAAATATTTACTATATTTCATTCGTAAGATCTTTGTGTTTTATATTGCGGCATTTAAAAGGGGGTAAAAAAAGCAAAGACTTGACCAACAATATGTAACAGATGGAGCCAACAATGAAAACATGTGAGCTTATCTAGTGAGGTAATGGTGGAGATTTATGGGATTCAGGTGAGCTTAATCAGTGGGATTGGCAACAGCTGTTCCAAGTTAGAGCTGAACAAGACACAGAAGGATCTACAAACCAAAAGGAAAAAAGTCTAATACAAACAAACAAGAACAAGCCAACATGCACAGACAGAAGAACCTAAAAACGAAAAAACACACATGAATTAACTGATAAGGCCAATAAAACCATGTTGTGTAGGAAAACTAAAACCCAAACACCCAAAGATCATGACACTCTGTTTTATGTGCAGGATGAAAACAGATGTTTCTTAGCCATTGATTTATTGAATGCTTGCAGGTTTACTGCACTTGTCATAGCTGCTGCAATGAAATAAACAAGTTTAATTGATGGGTAATTAGCAAGCTTTTGCTGAACTGCAGTCATCTGAATCAGGTGAAGAAAAGGAGAGAAACATCAAAAACATGCAGGACTATGGATCTGGGTTGGAAAACACTAAATTAGGACATGGTTATCTATGTATTTGTTCTTTTTAGTTCGTGTAAGGCTACAAGGACTCAATAATTAGCCAATATTTAGTAATGTACTAGACAGTTTTAGACTAATTTGTGGGTCTGTTGGTAATAATGTAAAAAGCCCAGCATAAATATACATTTTATTGCTGCAGAATAATCGTAAATATAACAAACATCCCAAAAAGCTGCCTTTTAATTTGAGTACTTTTATGCAGTGTTTATGTAAATAGACTGGAGACATTCAACCTGAACTCACTCTTCTGTGAAATGAAAAGGAACAAACAAAAGCACCTTATAGAGGCTCTGACCTTGTTGAGTCATAAAGGTTTCTGTGTCGTCTCATCAATCAGTCCTGCAAACAAACTCAGAGTTAGTCAGGTCGCTGTCAGCAGTGCCAATCTTGAGATAATAATGAGAAATCAGAAACACAAACTTAATCAAACCAATTGTTTTCTGTTCATTTAAATTATTCCTCAAGGTGGGATTGTTGTTTTCTTGTTTCTTTTTTAGCTGCCTTCACACAGTAGTATGCACTCTTCCTCTGACTGTGTGTGTCATTCATTTGAGACCTGACATAACGTCACTCAGCCTTATGAATCTATCAATCATTGAGTCCAGCAGCAGGAGAGAAGAGGGTGTGAGGAAGATTAAGTGACAACCAGAACCAATGACACTATTAGTGATGTATTGGCTCCATCTCCTAAAAAATCACCCTGCATCATTAATCTGATACATTTAATAGCTCAGCTGGCTGAGTGGAAATCCCGAGAAGCCTGGAGCTTCAGAGGACATCTTAATTTTTATGTTGTTAACTTGTCAGATGACCTGCGGCTACAAATGAATCATAATGTGATTAATGCACTCACCCAATTAAGAGGGTAATATATGCAATACTGCAGTTATGCGGGGAGAGAAAAGAATACATTTTGTGTGCTGAAGACTATGAATTTCTCTCTATTGTACATGAAGACAATGAAATATCTCAACAGTGAAACAACAACTGCACCAAAGTCAGGGGTCATGTAAATAATATATTTGTATAAAGTGCAAACCTTTACATTTAGTTAAGAGATTTTCATATTCAATACATGGATAACACAGAAGACTGGATTTAGCCTTTTTTGATGTAAGAGTTGTTTTGTTTGCTTTTAGAAAAGGAAATACAAGTCAACAGATGTTTAATTCCTTTATATTTAGAAAGTTAAGAAAGTTTCACTGTAGTTTTTAGCACCTATGCTGTAGAATTTATATCGAGAGAGTAATATATATATGTTAAGAGTGTTTAAGTTATTCTCAGCTCTCTTTTTTATTTTGTAGAAATTCATGCTTCTTTTTAAGATCGAAAAACAGAACAATGTTTCTTTTTTTAATCAAAATGTCCCTAGTTTGAACATTACCTACATGCTACTTTCAGAGTAAATGACGTGCTGCAAGGCGCAACAGCACAACCTGCACAAATGTTGAGATGCCACAGGATTTATTCCCATGAAAATTAGGTTATGATGTAAACTATTGGCTCTTTCTTTCAGATGCAAGCTGGCTCAGGCCAATGGCTGGGGAGTGATGGTCAGCCATCGCTCAGGGGAGACAGAGGACACCTTTATTGCCGACCTGGTGGTGGGACTCTGTACTGGACAGGTAATTACTTCACTGCTCTTACAAAGTATTTGTGTAATCTGAAAAAGTAACATACTGTTAAGCTAACTCACAGCAGAGTAACAAATCGATAGGTTTGTGCTGTGACTTGATAAACTGCAGGTTTTTCAATCTGTGCATTTAAGTCTCCGTCTCTGACTCACCAAAGGTTAATTTGGTCTTATCCAACTTCATTTACATCTTTTTTTGGTTTGTCCATAACTTACTGAACTTCGTTCTCTATTGCAGATTAAGACTGGCGCCCCCTGCAGATCTGAGCGACTTGCTAAATACAACCAGCTCATGAGGTCAGTAGGTTGCAGAGACTCAACTCTACCATTCACACACCTTAGGTGTCTCATAAGGCTTTATTGATGAAAATTTGAGCTATTATCATTTACTGTCAATGTTCCTTGACAGTGAGACTGGAATTAGTGTCACAATAATAGTTCTCCAATTCTTGGAAAAAGCCACATTTTTTGTGTCTTGATTGGGAAACAAAATGTAATAAATTTTTTCTTTGCAAATGTCAAACCTCACCCACAAAGATATAATACACCCATTTCGAATAATTCTAGATGGGTGAGAAAATAGACTAATCTTATGGAAAGTTGAAATATGCAGAGCTAACATATTTCAACACATTTTTCAGTTTTTATTCTGTTATGCCTAAACTTTCTTCAGTATTGGTGCAGTTCTATGTCACCTTTCAACCTAAATCAAATCAGGCACAGCAGCAGCTCTGCAGAGCCACTTCTCCATAGGTGCCTGCTCTATTTTAGTACTTAGAGTCCGAGCTAATTGACGTGACAGTCGACGGCATCGCTGGTGTCACCCCATGCGTCCGAACCAGTCAGCGGCTGGAAGGAGCAGGGAGAGTAGGAGGAGGAATCGGCTCAGCGATGTAATCCCATTGGGTTGCTGTGGAAGTACATGGGAGAGGTGGAGGCTGGAAAGACTTAGAGTGGCATTAGCCAGGTAGAAACGCTAATCTGTGCAGTTGAGCAAGAAAACGCTGGCGAAAAGTTTGACTTGTCTAACTCAAACTCATGTCAATATCATGAAACTTTTAAAAATGAATATTTACTTTTCTACCACCAAATAAATGCAAAAACAAGAGAACATGTCATTTAGGCAATCAAGATGTGCCTTGATCATCCAGGAAATTACAACAAATAAATATAAAGTTACCTAAACAAGACAACTTTCACAGTAAGAGCAATTACTAAATGGGAGTTGTGGGACTGGAAACGTGACAGATAACCCTGGGCTGGTAAGAAGAAGGAATAAACAATAAAACTTTCAACTTTGCAGGCCACAAAATCTCCATAGCAACTAGCAGCACTTTTTACATGCTTACAGGTTGGTTGTAAGATATTCCAATAAAAAGCATTTTTTGTCTTACCATCAAAAATACAAACACTTGCTTGCAGTTTTTCAAGCGTTAACAAGAGATGGAACTATGTGACTTATGCCCGCTGTATGGTGGATAATTTTTTTTTCTTGTTTGGCATCTTGAACTTTAAATTATAAGGATATTCTCAACTACAACTGAAAGCCCAGAACTTTGAAAGACTGCAGAAGCTTGTTGTGACTTTTCTTAACTAAGGTGCATCTTTTTTTTTGATTCTCCTGTCACTCTGTTTGGTTTACCTCTCCTGACCTATCCTGTTTGATGGATTGTTAGGTGACAGGCAGTGCCTGCTGATTGTGACTTAAAATTCAGAAGGTTTTTGAAACGGGTCATTTTTCAGACACCAAAAAACATTAACTTATTGCCAAAAAGCGGCTTGGTGGGTTTTGTAAGCACTGTGGCTGATTTTAGAAGCAGCAGAGACCCAAATGGAAGCACAAAAACATGCAAAATATGAATTTTGCATAAAAGATCCCTTTCATTCGTCAAAATAGAAAAAAAAATGTAACCCAAAGACTTGTGTCTCTGTTTTTTCAGGATCGAGGAGGAGCTGGGCGACCAGGCTCGCTTCGCCGGCCATAACTTCAGGAACCCAAGCGTCCTGTGAAACCAGCTGACAGACGAGAATGACTCACACACTCAACGCACGCAAAATGCCCACGCAAACTGACACAAATGACTAACAAGGAATGAGCCATGTACAAAGAACGATCACTCAAATTCAGGAAAAATACAATCGCAAAAGAGCTAAGCAAAAGAAATGAATCAATTATGCACTAGACTTAAAAGAATGGAGGTGATGCTGTATGCAGACACACATACACACACGCACACAGTTGCAACACCTGAAAATGCACATGCAGGGGAACACTCTGAAAAAAAACCTAGAATCTATAAGCCAGACATGCACTGTTATTGTAGGAATAGTTCATGTACACCCAGGAGGCAGGCCTGCAATGATAACGATTATTGTTGTAAAAAAACAGAGGTAAGTAGAAATTCTGTAGAATAATATAGTCTGAAGCACGCAACTGAAAGAGATGAAAAAGTCAAACTTTTAAGACCAAACGAGGATGATGCAGATGTAGGAACTGAGTGAAAGCAACAATAAAACAATAAAGAGCACTCTAACACCAAAACACACACACACACACACCTTCAGCTGTGTCTCTCTCTCACCTGGACACTCAAGAACCTGCACTCTTCCTAGCTCTATCCTCCTCCCTTTCTCTCTATATATATTTTACTCTCCTTCTTCTCGTTGTGTCTGTGTCTCAGTTTTAACTGTTCTGGTTTTCTTCTCAACCTTGTGTGAATTTGATTATTTGTCCTTCATGCTTGAAGTCCTGCTTCTGTCCTGAAAGAAAAAAAGAAAATCTTTAAAACTCAAGAACCTTTGACCCTTTTGGTTCCCCCGTCCCTTGTTTGTCCATAGAATAGCTGGGTCAACAAAAGATGAAAGAGCAATGAAAATAAAAATATGAAAACAATAAAGGAACACTTGTCAATTAAAATAATGTGAAAATATGTGAAATAAAGATTATGTTCTAAGATTTCAATCAAAGTTTCTACTCTGTGTGTTTGCACTTATCTGAATCTTTCTCCCTAAGTTGACACCTACTGCATGTATTATGATTACATATTACAGATTTGACTTGAAAATATCGTTTGAGAACTATAGAAAGATATATATTGAAGGCTACAAATAAATTAAAAGCCCAATAGCTGTTCTGTGATCAATCCAGGTATCTCTGAGTTTTTGTGGAGGAAAATTACAGGATCTAAATACATGAGCATACATAAAAATGCATATACAGAAAAATTCCAGCTACAGTAGCTAATTAAAAATGTTGTAAAATCTTATACTCAAAGTCACAAATAGCTTGCAGTGTACTTTGAGGAGCTTCACAAGGCTCGGCTTTCCTGCTCTATTCCAGTTCATGTTCTTAGTGTTTGCTTCCAGGGTTCAAACGATCACAGAACTGCAGTGCTTCTGAAAATGCAACGTGTCTAAAATTTTCCATTGGGCCAATCTCAAGGCAGTAAAGGTGTTGACAGATTAATTTGCACTCCCACTCATGTGGGATCAGTTTGATGTACAGCTGTTAATACTAGAACCCCCGCTGCTATCTCCACAGTTATTAGAACAGGCAAAATACTAGTGGGGGTCTGCCATGCAGGTATGCTTTTTGAAAATCTGTCAAAATATGAAAAGTCAGCTCAGTTTGTGGGACTGGAGAAATGGGAGACAAGAATTTTGAGGATTTCTGCAAAAAACAACAAATTTGTTCATATTAAAAACTACCAATGTGAGACATAAATATGTTTTTACCTTCTTAAGAGTTTACAGAGGTTACTCACTTGTAGAGAGACAAAACGTAAACATAAATGTGTCAGAACAGGACACTGATGAGTCCTACACCGCTATAGAATGAAAGGCTACTTAACAAGAAAGAAGCCAACACTCCACAAGCAGCATAGGAAGCCATATAGTAGTTTGTAAATGCACTCTTTGCAAAATCTAATGCAGATATTTGTGAATAAAGCCAGAATGCTTTCCCCAAGCACATTTATGTTAATTGCCCTCAAAAATGGCCCTTATAAAGATGAAACCATTGCAATGTGTTTCCACATTTTATTTATTTGCTTCCAGTGTACAATGATCAGTTCCCTGATCGCTACATTTTCTAAAGTGCAACCTGAGCCAGGGTTAAGCTACGTACAGTCATAAAGCTTTTAGACCTACTGAGTCACTGACTCTTCATATTTTCTTTGCATATGTTAATGTAAGGGAATTATGTCTACAACAGTAATTATTACAGACTGTGTGTTACAATACAGGAGAGACAAATGTCACAGGAGTGAAGAAAATCACATTATTTAGTAAGTAAACAGACACTGATTGATGCAATTTAAAAAAACTTCACAGGTTAAACTAAGAGCAAGTAATAATGAGATTGTCCTTTTCAACTTAAAAACTACTGAAGATATGCCGATGGTAATTATATCTCACTTTTTAGACAAATAAGCATTACATTACATTTAAAGAAACCAACATATTCATGTAAAACAGACATTTGTTTGTGCATGAGTCAGCTTAGTTCTCATAAAACTGCAGTGTGACAGAATAGTGTGAAAATGATCCCAGTTTAGTGATCGTCTTTACACTTTATGCACGTGCGTTGATGATGTCAACAAACTCCGGTTTCAGAGAGGCTCCGCCAACCAGAAAGCCGTCCACGTCGCCCTGAGACGCCAGCTCCCTGCAGTTTGCGCCGGTGACTGAACCTGGAGGACACACCCAGCCAAGAGATGCATAGTGTGAATGAAGCAGTAAGAAAAAAGCTTTGGAGGAAATAATTCTTAAACACAACTGCGAGTGCTGCATTGAAAAAAGCAAAAGACACAACAGTAAAGGGAGACCTACACTTAAAGTACAATGCAAAACTTTAAAAAAATCTTCACTAACTTCTTTATTCTGGTCTTTCAGGAAGAATTCAAAGCGTCCAATTAGACAACAGAAGACATTGGTTGACTAGACAAGTATATCTATAGCAGCTAAATATAGTAGCAAAAAATAAATATATGCAGTATAACATCACCACGAACCTCCATAAATGATGCGCAGGGAGTCAGCCACATCATCTGATACATTTGCTGTGAACCAAGCCCTCAGCTTTTCATGAACTTCCTGAGCCTAAGGAAGGAATACATATTTTACATCTATCAAGTAAGTACAATTCTAAAAATAAATCAGAAATCAGTCTGGCAATGTTCAGTAAATCTCTCAGATTCAAATATGAATATAACAATAAAAGCGTTCTTGGAAATACAACACTAAATCTGCATGTTCATGCAAACCAGTTTTTCTACAAGTTTGTGCTTTTATTTCTAGGTTTGGAAGTTTATGTTGCGCCTGTTGTGTGTGTTTTTATTCCTTCACATCTGTATTTACGTCAGAGACTTTATTCTTTTTGCTCTCTCATTTGTATTGTAAATTTTTGTGCTATTCTACATTTCTATTTGGCAGCCCCTAATTATTCTAAAATCGTATCTTTTTTAAGTTGTCATCTAATAATCATTCACATTAGGTCACTTTTTCACTCAGATCTCCACTACCCTTTACAGTTAGTAGCAGTTGTGGTAAATATGTAAAAAAACCAACTTAAAATAAATGTTATATGTTCTGTTACAGCAGGATAATCTCATACTGAAACTTGGAGAAAAAAATTAACTTTTGTCATTAGTGAATTTATTCTGTGGGGGCAAAAAAAAATCTAATTTTAGACAATAATAGTTATTATGAAATCATCTGGGCCACAATTACAATTAAGTTTTTCCACATGAAGTTTGTCCCAAGACTTTTATGGAACTGCAGTTGTCCATGACTGAAATTAATTTTCACAACCTTTTCTGAACTGGCAGCACAATTCAGAAAAAGAAAACATTCAGAAAACATTCGATCATATTTTTCTTGTTTGATGTTTTATTTTAGGATTAGTTCAGTCTTTTGTGCTTTCTAAGCCTCTTGAGACAAAGTAGCCAAAGCTACTCTGTCCCTTCTTTATTGTTACCTGCTCAGGTGTGGCTGTCTTTCCAGTGCCGATGGCCCAAACAGGTTCATACGCCAGCACCACTTTCCCCCAGTCCGTCACATTTTCTGCAACCCAACATCCCTTTAATCCATGCATTGCGAATGAAAGCTCGAAGCTGTAATTAACCCAATCTGTTCATAAACGGAGTAATCCGGAAAGCAAATACACAAAGTCTGCAAAGAAACGTTTGCACACAAACAGAAAGTAAAGTTCACATAGAAACGTGTCCTTGTAGCAGTGGGAAGCTGCAGACACAGCTGTGTCTCCTAAAATTTCTGCAGCAGCAGAGTCCACTGACCTATTTACATTTTAAAACAGTGAGCAACCTAGATTCAGTACAGGAGAAAAATGCATGAGGCCAACATGTGACCAGAGAAAAGATCATTAATCAGGTTACATAATGTAGAGTAAAATACAAAAAAACTGGTTTGTAGGTTTTAACCAATTGTCCCAATACATTCCAACTTTATTTGTTGATCATTTTTCATATAACAATATGCCTATTTAAGTACAACATTTAATCATCATTGGTCTAGTATAGCAACTTTTATTGTATGTTTTAAAATTGTTTTAAGACAAAAAAAGCTAAAGGAAAATGTAAAAACTTAGACCAAAAAAAAAAAAAAAAAACAAGAAAGGAAAAAAAAACAATAAAAAACTAAAACTGAGCCGGGAAGAAACATAATAGATTTGTTCACCTGCAATAACCTGTGTCTGAGCGTAGATGACTTCTTCTGTGGTATCTGCCTCGCGCTCCTCCAGCGTCTCACCGATACAGGCGATCACTCCGAGATCGCTCTCCAGCGCGTGAGCAACCTGCAGATATCATAACTTAGTAAATGCTTTACCTGCCACATTTCATATATTTGTAAGAAATTCCATTTTGCTCCTGTACAATGACATTAAAGGCATTCTGATACAGAAGATATGACCTGATACCATTATCGCAACAAAAATATTTAAATCCCAGATCATTTTTTTACTAATTTACTAAGAGAAGAAAGGTACTTTTGATTGTTTCATTTTATGTTTTTTCACAGCACTAAAAAAAAAATGGGGAAAGTCTGAGGAAACAAAATGGGTTTCTAATTAACTGAGGGCATTAAGTTGAAAAGAATCATAAAAAAGGACTTTAACTATCATTTTCTATGACATATAATGACGCAGACAGACATAGCCGTCAGTCTGTGAAATAAACAGTCTGTAGCAGGAATAAAGTTTCACCTTTTGGCCAATTAGCTCATCACTTTCCCCGAACACATGGCGCCTCTCTGAGTGTCCGAGGATCACCCAGTCTGCCCCGCTGTCCTTTATCATGGCTGGGCTGGAGGGAGGCACAGGGGGGTAAACATGGTGGGGAGTAGGCCACCTCTTAAAGAGCTGGACTGCAACAGATTGTATTTATTTTAATAAAGTATGATTTCACTTCAGAGCTAGGAAATATCAAACTCTGTTTTTCATTTTCTAAAACACATTTCCAATGTTCTCAGAGTTTACCTCCTCCAGCATAGATCTGAACATATGACAAATGGGATGACTTTAGGGTTTTTCCAACCCTTAGTTGATTAAAAAAAAAAAAAAGGAACCACTTGTATGAAACATAAAATCAGTCCGAACCGTGTTTGCTTTTTATTTTACTATTTTGTCTCTGAGTGGCTGACACACCTGATCTCTCCTGTAAATGCTCCTTTAGCCACTTTGTAGCAGTTCTGGGCTGAGACCCCAATTCTAGGATCCAGAAGGGACCGAGCAAAGTCCAGATAGATGGAAGGAGCAGCACACACCACCTCTGAAAACAATACAGAGGAGTTATCTGTTTGTTGCTTTTTCTTCTCTGTAAGAGCAGTTTCAAAGTAATGCAATTTTATAAGGATCATAATTGCTAAAACTTGCTTGATGCTGTGTACAACCTAGGCATTCTTCTTTATTATTTATGAATTATTCACACTTTTCTATCCTGGATTCATTATGCGTTTACTCAAAATCTTTCATATGTGGCTTTTTAACCCATTACTGGTAAACCCTGGGAAAAATAATAGAGCTTATATTTAATGAACTTTGACAAAAGAAAAACAACAAAAAAAGAACAAAGAACATTTAAAAAATCCCCACAGAGCTTAGATTAGTAAGTAAACTTTAATTTATATAGCATCTTACATGCACCAAAATTTAGCTCAAAGAATTTAAGTTAATATAAACACTAGTGATATTGATCATTATCTGTAGAAGCGTAGAGAGGAAGGAAAATGTTCAGTGCACTAAAAAATTAAATTTAGTTCTTGCTTTTAGAAATCTGAAATGATGCATCTTCTAGGATGGGGTGAAATAGCTATCCAGAATTTTTTGTTAAGAAATGGCATTTAAGGTGCTCTTTTTGCAATTAATTGTTGTTTTTTTACAATAAACAATTAATTGCATAAATGTTAATTACATTTACGCTTTTAAAAATTTCATTATAATAGTTATCAACCCTAGTAACACGACCCCTGCAATCAAATCCTAACAAAATATATTTATATATATTTAAAATATATATATATATATATATATATATATATATATATATATATATATATATATATATATATATATATATTTCAAATATGATTTATGTTTTCTAAAAGTAAAAAAACAATAATAGATTTTATTCTGTGCTCCATTTATACTCATGGTCTGAAAGAAACTGTAGGTTCTTTCATGTAGAAAACATTCTCAAGAGAAGTGCAAGTAATTGAGTAAATGTACTCAGTTACTTTCCAATACTTAAAGACAGAAACGTCAGAGGACTTTTTGCAAGTCATCCTGATCACGACTCCACCTCGAGCTGCATCCCTATATTTATTTAACACTTTTATTTAGAAAACACAGCTAATAGCGGATAATTATATGGGAGCGTTGCATCTAACCCTGCAGCCGCTCATCAGTCAGGGTTACCGGTCTGATCGTCCAGGCTGGCGGTGTTCAGAGTGGTGATCAGCTGTTCCAGGCTCTCCTTATTTCCGTTCATCTTCCAGTTTCCCCCGACGAAGAACCTCCGTACCATGGCCGGTTGCTGGTGGTTGATGCCCGGTGAGAGAGGAGATGAAGGCCCCGGTGTTCAGTTCAGGCTGGTGTGCAGTTCAGGAGCTGTTGGAAATATCATCACCAAACATCCGTCTTCTTCTGAGTTGGGATTAAAAGACCGACGTGGATCAAGTTTTAAGGGTGGCTATAGCGCCACCTTCTGTGCGAACAAAAAACTGCCTTTAAAATGTTGCATATTTCAACTGATGTTGTAAAAGACATTTATTTCACACACACACACACACCCACGCACACACACACACACACACACACACACACACACACACACACACACACACACACACACACACACACACACACACGCACACGCACACGCACACACACACACACACACACACACACACACAAATCTGAGACGATTAGGCTGATTGAACTATTTTAGAATAATAATGTACATTTCTCATCTGAATTTTTATGACTCATTCATAAATTTTTCCAATTACCTATATACTGAAAGGCAAGTGAACACATTAATTAATACATCATTGAAAGTTTTACCTGAAATGAAAATGAAGCGCTTTTTTATTAAAAGAAAGCACATTATAATGAGATAAGAAAATACAAACAAGTCTATACACTTACATCTTCAAAAGCTTTATAATGAGGCATAGAAAAACCTTATTCTGGTTGGTGACAGTAAATACAAACAGCTTCCTTCACACAGCTGAGATCAACTAGTAAAACTGAGAAGCTCCTTTTAATGCCACGAAAGGACATGAAAATGAAGCATGTGGGAATCGGACACTCAACTGCAATGTTTTCATCCATTAATTTCTATACCCGTTTGTACTTGAAGGGTTGCATTGAAGCCTGGTGCCTCTCTCCAGCAGTCATTGGGCGATAGAGGACAAACAGCACACATACATGCAAGGGCAAGTTGGAGAAACCAATGAACCCAAAATGTGAGTGGAGGAAGCTAAAGTACCCAGAGAGATGAACAAAAAAGCAAGTTCTTGGGAATTTCGTTTAGCCAATATTCTACATTTAGTGGATTTTTAGAGTGCAAGTCTAAAAGTTGCTCTGTTAACAGACTCTCCCAGATGAGTTGTGGATCTCTGCAGCTCCTCCAGAGGTACCATGCAGCTTTTGGCTGCTTTTCTGATTAATGTTCTTTCCGTTCTCAGAAAATAAGCTTAACAGAACTGTGTGAGCTATTCTAATTAGGCTAATTCTTTTACAACATACCACTGCTTTAAATTTCTTTCTGCTATGTTCCTTGTTCTGCTGTTCTATAATATTGTCTAAGAAACAGCAGTGGCCTTCACTGAAACAGCCATACTCAAACTGAGATTAAATTACACACAGAAGCACTCTGTTCACAGTGTAGGCAATGTAAGTGCTTGCACTAGATTTAATTTAGAGTTAATATGTCAAAGGAGACTGATTAAAAATGCAGACCACAATTCCCAAGTTCTTCTGGTGAAAAATTTGAAAAACTCTGGTTTTCCATTTCTATTTCAGTTAGATGCTGCTATGTGTTGCTTTGACATAATGAAAATGCCAAACACATTCAAGTTTCTGGTTCTGATTTGGAAAAAGTTCACTGTTGGAGCAGCTGCGTTTGGGAACAGAGACAAAAACACACAAACTCCAACATAACGTTAATGCAGAACTATTTATTAGAAAGATCTTCAGGAAACATTTTTGCCTTTTGTACATTAGAGTTGAACACTTGTACAATAACTACAGAATGCAGCTGGGCTGAGGGGGATGAAATTCAGTTTATATGGTTTTACAGAATGTTTTTCTGATTAGACAGCCGCCCTGCAGCCCAGTCTACCAGCCTGCTCCCAGACTGAAACTTTCTTTTTTGGGGGTTCTTCACATCCACCCTGTGTTAAACTGTCTGTTCTTAGGAGGCGAGCAATGATGACTTTTTGCAATATATTTACACTTGGTGTGTGTATAGTCTGACAAAACAAGTAAAGAAAAAAACCCACTGTACATCAACTTAAGTCTAACTGTTGCATTAATTTATACCTGATCTATGAAAGTTCAGGGCTCTTTTACAGATTAATGTTCTCGAAAAAAAAAGTTATTCTATAACTTTGTCTTCAGTGCTTATGCCTTTGATCTCCTTTTATTGACAAAAACCTCTATGTGTTTCTGATCCAGAGCTTTTTTTTTCCTGCTCTGGCAACATTTAGATTAATTGTGCTATTTTCAAAAACGTGTTTCGTTATTTAAAATGACAACACTGAAGTTCTTCTGCACATTCAGCAGAATGCATCACGCATTGTTTCCCTGGTGCCATTTACACAATGAGGCTCATTCGCAACCACTCATATTTTGCATACATTATTAAGGAAGAAGAGAGGAAGATAGGAAGAGGAGGCCTTTTTTTATTCATGCATCCTCCTTGTTTTTTACAGTGTCTCCTCTTTCCTTCATTTCTTTATTCTTTCCTCCTCATTTCTGCTCCTCCTCTTTTCTTCCAGAGATGTTTTCCTCCCACTGAAATGCCTCAGTTCCACAGTTTGAGGAAGCTGTCCCAGGATCCTGTGCATACACCCATTCCATCAACCGGGACGCCGGTGCAGCTCACCCTATTGTCATGGCCAGAGAGCACACCTGAAGGACAGGGGTGAATTGCAAGTAAATAGATGATAAATAGAGTAATAATCCTGCACTTGTCTTCTTGTTTGCGTACATTTGAGCTAACACATCCATGAAGCCACGACCATAGTAACACTAATAGAGCTCTCACCGACTTTCTCGCCCTTCAGTGAGTCCCAGATGTGGCAGTTGAAGTCGTCATAACCTGCAAAGATAAGGCGGCCAGAGTTGGAGAGGGCCAGAGATGTGACGCCGGCGTTCAGGCTGGTGTCCGTGTAGTCCAACACCTCCTGGTCGGAGCGCAGGTCATACATCTTGCAGGAGCAGTCATCAGAGCCTGTGATGACGGCATTTCCACTGGGGAAGTACTGAAAGTGGAAGAAAAAAGGTGAAAGTGTTTGAGGAAAAGATGGCAAAGATTAGCGTAATATGGAGCTGCGAACAAAGATTTGTGAAGGATTTTGTCACATTTAAGTGTTTTAGATTGGAGAATGATAACCAGAGGATAAACAAAATGCAACTTTCTAAACCAGCAGGTCCCTGAGTGAAAAACTAATTGCTGTCTTAGACCCAGTGGTGCCCAAAGTCGGTCCTCAAGGCCCCGCAATCCTGCATGTTTTAGTTCTGTTCCTGGTTTAACACACCTGGATCCAATGATGGCTCATTAGAAAGCCTAAGAAGAACACTGACATGCTGAAAAGGTCGTTACTACCACCAGGGAGAGAACTAAAACATGCAGGATGCTGGCCCTCGAGGCCCTCAAGTCTTTAGAAAAAGTGTTTTTGCACTAGGACCTTTAAACATACTTGACATTGACCTACAGACTCTATTAAAGTTAAATTTCTTGATTCTTGTAAAACAAACCATCAAACAATCCTCACAGCAATGGCGTTGATGTCACTGGTGTGTCCAGAGAAGGTCTGCTTGCAGGCTCCTTCCCTCAGGTCCCACAGCTTGGCCAGAGAGTCGCAGGCTCCTGAGATGAACATGTTCATGTCCGGAGACAGGGCCAGCGACATGCAGTCTCCGATGTGGTTGGTGAAGACCGTTTTCTGCTTGCCCGTCTCCAGGTCCCACAGGCAGCTAGGACAGTTAAGAAGGATGGCGTGTTGGTGGCATTTTGAATCTAATTATTAGGATTTGTGTATTTGTTAAATGTGAGCACAAATTATAGGTGATACAGTAAAACCAAACAAGCAGTCAGAAACAACACATTGGCAGAACACACAAATAAAAGTATTATATCTCTTGCCAATGGCACATACTTGAAAATTAATATAGAAAATAAAATAATCTTAATAAATCATAAATCCATTGATATTAAGTATCATTATAATGTATTGTGAAATTAATATAATATTAAGAGGGTACATAAAATAAAATAAAATAACATTTATATAATTTACATAATAACTTGTTCTATACTGCAGAAGAAATGAACTAAAACCAGCTAATATGGAAAGCAGTAATTGCAGGTTGCAATTGTTTGCTTTTAAGTACATATTTATTTCAGTTATTGGAGCTATGTCAAAGTTGAATAAAGTAAAAAAAATGAAAGTAAATTATTTAAAACCCACATCGATTACAAAATGTTTAATTTTCAAGTATGTAAAAAAATCCATAAAGGTCAGATTGTTGTCATTATGAATGTTTACTAAAAAGGTTTTCACTTTTACAAATGATCTAAGAGACTAATAAGGATTTACTTTTATTTTAAACATCAATCAAGTCTAAATTTATAATAGAGATATATAAACTTAGTTTCCTATTTTCTTTGTCATGTGAACCAAAATTGTCAAGTCTAAACTTCTTGCAGGCCCAATTATTTGTTTATTATACATTTTTAAAGACTAAAATATCAATCAAAATTATATTGCAACTTTTAATCCACCCAATAACAAAGTAAACATTTAATATCTTAATTAAACCAAGAAAGTATTCAAATGTTTTGTAATTTGCTTCCCCACTTGTCCTGGAAAAGCTAGTTTCATCATTCTTGATTTACAGTTGTGAGCCGCACAAAATCCATCCACAAATGGCTCCTGGATGGATAAATGAGTTTTTAACTTTAAGAAACTCACCAGGTGGTGTCACCAGAAGCTGTCAGGATCTCAGAATCACTAAGGAAACGGCAGCAAGACAAGTAACCTGTGTGAGAGACACAATTTCTTTTTAAAAAGTGGGTTACATTAAAGTTTTTAAGGTAGCAGAAATGACTTGTCCTCACCTGTGTGTGCATCCAGCTCCCTGAGGGTCTTGGGGCTGGCAGCCTTAATGTTATAGACTGTGCAGATGTTATCCAGACCACCGCTGGCCACCAGGTTACCAGAAGGAGCGAAAGCGACACTCATCACCCAAGCAGACTTCAGGGGGACAGCAACCAACTGAGGAGAGAAATTCAGGACAGTTGTTGAGTTCATTCAGACAGTCACAGGTTTTAGTCACCAGTAACTCTTAATCAAACTTATCGTTTAGGTGTTTTATGTTCTATGTCTCGTCAATATGTCCTCCATTCAAACTCACAGAACAGTAAGGGGACTTCACTAACTTAACTTTCAATTAGAAAGTTTATTCAAGTCAGAATTTCTGCAAGCATAACACACACACACATATATATAATTTATACCAAACTGTTCATAAGAATTTGAAACACGGCAATTAACAATAAGTCATTAAGCAACATAGTTCACACTTGATGAAATACTGGCCGTGATCCTACCTTGTTTCCAGTGAACGTGTCCCAGATTAGAAGCTTGCCATCCTGTGATGCACTGACCATTTGCCTTAGAGAGGAACACAGCATCACTGTAAATACAGCTGGTTTTTAGAATAGAAAAACAATATCGCAGTTAAGAGCTTGCACCCAGAAATTGCTGT
Source organism: Xiphophorus maculatus (assembly GCF_002775205.1). NCBI lineage: Eukaryota > Metazoa > Chordata > Actinopteri > Cyprinodontiformes > Poeciliidae > Xiphophorus > Xiphophorus maculatus. The sequence continues at coordinate 10,857,288 of NC_036455.1, read as the reverse complement.
TTTCTACCTTCTTGTGACCCTAAGATAATTAAGAAAATGGGTGGATGGATGTTTTTACAAGAGCATGTGGGATCTGACTAGAGTCAAAATGTTTTGAAAACATTTCTTTCAAGGAATAATTATTTCTCAACAATGCTCAATGTGCTGTCTGAATTTGAAAGCTCTGAAATAAGTTACAAACCTTGGCAATAACAAACGTGATATCCAGTTCAACAGAGAAAAAGTAAAACTGATCATCTTAAAGAGCAGTTTGTGTTTAGAGACTACATTTTTTTTTACTGTTTACCCCACCGGTTATATTTTTTAAAATATATTTTTATAAGGAGTTAGAAGATAGTGAGGAGACATAAAAAAAATAGAGCTTTAAGCTCCTGGTTATAAAATAAAGCCTTGTTTTTCCTCATTCTCTTTTTAAAGAGAAAATAAATAAAGATGTTTTTTATTTAAGTTGATGATGCTCCAACCTGAGTTACTGCAGTAAATCACAGAAATAAGATTTATTCAAATGTCAAATTGTGACATTTGAATAAATATACTTTCTCTGGGGGGAAACGATTAATTTAGCTCAAATCATAGTTTTGGCTATTATTTGAGCTAAACAAATAAATCAAACATTATGAAAAACGGGCACAATACTCAATAAAAAGTTAGAATTTCCCATCCTGTTACCTTGAATCTTCTGACCAGTGCATGGCATAGATCTTTGCCAGGTGGCCTTTGAGAGTCTTTCGGAGCTTCAGCTGGACCCGGCCCACAGAGGCCACGCCATTAGCTGCTGCTGTCATGGTGGTGTCGTTCGCGGCCTTACGCGCCGCCTAGTGGACACATGAGGGAATACATATGTTAGAATAAACAAGTTTGAAGAAATCTTGTTGGATAAACGATGTAATGAAAGTCAGACCAGATGAAAATACCCTGATAAAGATATTGCTTCCTGTCTGAAGGTTTTAAGGAGTTTCTACAGGAAGTAGTTTGTCTCATTCAGGAAATGCTCACCTCAATCTGAGCACGGAGGCCATCACACTCCTTTTTCAGTGCATCCATTTCAGCTTTCTCAGCTGCCATGATGACAGTCGCTGGAGGATGTTACTGATGGAAGATGACACAATCACTCTGTGGCAAAACAGAGTACAAGAAGGAACAGTAAGGTAAGGAGGAAATTACACACAAAAAATAAATGATTTACTTCATAGAGATGATATATCACTCTCATTTTACTAAGATAAATAAACTTCCTTTCAGCTGACACAGCAGCAAATTACACTAACATCTTCTGACTTTTCTCTGGATCAGTGAGTGACCTTGATTTATCCATCTAGAGCGGCTGTTTTCTGCTGCACCATCAAATCACAAAAATCTGATTCTGCGGATGTAATCCAAAACTGATGTTATAATCTTGACAGGTCAAATAATGGTAAGTAGGATAAAATAGGGAGGTATGAAAAAGAGGTAAAAGTAAATATTTTATAGAAAGAAGAATAAAGTGAGGGGAAAACGGTGTCAACCTTTTAACTTCAGGTTTCTGAGTCCTGTTTTCTGCTCATCTGCTGGACATACTTAACATTTGAAAAAGCTGTTTACCTGCTGTTCGAAGACATTAGTAATAATCATAAATATAAGGTATTCATTCAGTCCCTTCTATCTTTGTCAAACAACATATGAAGGGTAAATGTCAAAGAAGAATCAAAAATTCCCAAAACCCTTGCGTGCAGAAGTGTACAGTATGACTAATACTCTGTAATGGGATACTGACGTCTGACAAATTTAATGCCAAGAACCTGCTTACACCCTACTGAGGCCGACGTTCAAGGCTAAAATCAAACACGTTCGCAGGATTTTTACATAATATATATCGTTTTACAGAGTATCATATTCACTTTTTGTCCTAGTTCTATTAAAAATGATATTTCAGGAACTTAGGAAGCAAAAACACAACTTGCATGATGTATGCAACTCATAGTGAACAGAACAGCAAGAAATTGTAAAGTGTCAGCAGAAATATGAACTTGTTGAGTAGGGAAAAAATCCAGAGTGTTGCCCTCCTGACCTCAGCATCTTGCTAAATGATAAAACATGACTATCATGGGGATGAAATGGATTGCTGGCCTGTCTACTGCACATGTGGAAGACTGAACCTGTGACAGAATGAAGGGTAGAAGATGGGAAGGCAGGAAGTGGAGTAGTTCTGTTGTTGAGGGGGTTTCTGAGGTGGGTTTGCTGCAGGGGTTTAAATCCTGGAGATCTCAGAGGAGGCTTTACGGCCAAATCTCTTCTCATCCGATTACTACTCTTTACCTCGGGATCAGGGAAAGAGAGAGGTGATGTGGAAGATGATGAAGAAAGAAATTGCTCATTTGGAGTCAAAACCATAACCAGCACACACAGGTAGAGTGTCTTAGATCCAGCACATAAAACACCTAATGTGAGTTCTACTTTTCTTGGTTGAAAACACATGATATAACCAGAAATTCTCTTCATAAGAAAAAGTCTTGCAGAAGAAATCTTAGAGGCAGGAATCGGTTTTAGGTTTGGTTATATCTTTGTCACCTGAGACTAAGATCTTCTTTGGGTGCTTGTTTTTAATCCAAAGACTGACATCAAAATGATGAAAGCAGTCACAGGATATTAAAATGAGCTTATCTAGTGCTAGCTTGAAGCTATTGGAGTGGTTGCTTGGATGAAGACAAAAACCATTAGTGGCTCCTTGAGAATTGTGGATGAATTATATTCCTGAAATCAGTGAAAGAAAATCACAAAATGGAGATGCAAAAAAAGATCAATGGTTGCCACAGTTTGCCTGCATTTGCATGGCGAAGCAATGTTGTTTTTCAAACTTACAAATCTTCCTTTAACAATAATGGAGCCACCTGCCCAGAAACATGTAAGCAGAAACTCACCTTTTCCACTCACAGTTAGGACCTTGTCTCCTGCAACCGGGCAGCTGCTGGTTCAAGTCCGGCTCTGTGGTCCCTATGAGTTTAGATTCCACAGTCCCAGGTTCGCTGGCTCCTCTGATGCTCTACCCAATGTAGACTGCCGATCTAGCTTCACCTGCAAAAAAACTCTCTCTTTCTCCTGCCCTTCCTCCACTGTGAAGAACAGATGAGGATTGGAGGGGATGAAGGAGATAAGGGATGAAGGGATGAAGGGATAAAGCACAAAGATGGAAACAGAGAGGGAAGGAGCGAGACTGAGAGAAACAGGGGGAGGGAACGTGGCAGAGTGCAACAGGTAAACTGATTGGAAGAAAAAAAAAGAGGTTACGAGGTCAAATGACAAAACAGGTGAGGAACCAAAGGAAGGCAGGAAGTTAAGTGAAAAACGTAGATGAAAACCTGAGATTCGAGATTTGCAAAGAAATAAAGTAATTTCTTTTTTTCCCAAACACACAGGTGATTCTGAATAGATATCAATAATTCAAACTTCCTTTGAATTAATGATTAACCTTTGGAGAAAACAATAGAAATGGTCAAATGGGCACCATTGAATTAACTCTTAGGTGTTTTAACCATCAAGTCTGTGCAGTCACTTGTGTTTTTTTGTTGTAGGCCATGTTTTTCATGACTACGGGGGTTGATTTTACAGTTAGTTAGGAGCAGAGGTTGACAAGGGGCGAATTGGTTTGGCAGAGCTAATGAGCTGAGCCTGGTTAATCGGGGTTGTATGAGATATCCGGGGATGGGCAATCTCGTTAGGGAATTAGAGCGGGTCGGGCTAAACGTGCGTCACACTTGACTTGCAAAGGTAGGGACGAAAAGTGGATCAAGAGTCAACTGTGGCATTGTGCCTTTTTCAGAAAACTTTCAGGTGATTTTTGCAACTGAAGAGATGCACTGCAAGAAAAAGATATGCTCTCAGAACCTGTCCAAAGTGATGAGGTCTTCATAAAAATCTTCATTGCTCCTATAAGCACTCCAAGACTGGATGGCACCTGGAGAATGTAAAGGCCAACAGGAGAGCAGGCAACGAGGGGTTGAACCATGTCCCGATGTGAAGTGGAGAAGGTTTTGGTTTGATCTTGTTTGGTCTACCCCTCTGGCATCTCGTAATCTGACTTGCAACGTCAGGAGGATTTGCACTCTTTCTTCCAGGAAATCTGGGTGGGCAAATTCAGAGGAGGTGGGGCAACTAATGGTAATTAGATCACCTCTTTTCATTAAAGTGGAAAGATGGAGGTAAGGATTGGGAGCCTGATGCATGTTTGAATTCTTGAATGTTCACTTAAAACATGGTTTTCTGCCAATGGCTACAATTCCAGATAAAAGTGCATATTTTGACTGAATATTTTAAAAATATTGAGCTAAAAAGAGAATGCAAAAAATCACATATTCTGGGAGATAAATCTAAGAACATGTTTGAATCATTCCATACTCATTTTACCAAGTAAGCTCTAAATGAAACAAGTCTTTTTGGACCTATAAAATTTAATCCCAATATAAATGTATATCACACATTTTGGGAAGTGCAATACTGCAATTTTAGTTGAATATTTTCTACATGTCTCAATAAAAAAAAAGTAAGATCTAAATCTCTCAACTGACCCAATTCTGTGTCCCTGGGAATGGATGTAGTTTGGTGTGGAATGTCAACCCCAGAAGAAAAGGAAAAGGCCCAATGATGATGCTGGTTGATGCTGGTAAGAGAGAGTGATTATCCACAGAAATATGAGTTTGGTGTTAACTGAAAGGTCGCTCAGAAATGAAGAAGTCATCATCCAAAAGCAACAACAAAAATGTGAACTATTGAATCAACTTCTCAAGGAATCACGAGGACCTCTGAATTAGGTTTAAGGACAAAACATCTATGCTTTGGAGTAACTATGTCAAAGGTTCTATTCAGTTACAATTTTGGTAATTATTTCTTTAAAAAAGGAGCATAATATGTTAGCCTATGTCATGTTCTCAGGTAGTGTATTTAAGTGATTATGTTTTTTTTTGTTTTTTTTTTACAAAATCTGCAAGTCTGGCAGTAATCAAACGTTGGTATGGCTAGTGAAACTGGTTGAAAGACACAATTTATCACGACTATTTCATGATACAACAAAAAGACATGCCTAAATTTTGTATTTACTCTGGTTGTCTTTATTTGTTGACTTTCTATTATAAACACCAGAACACTAGCAAATCAAGTATGGACATCATCAGTTAAGACTAATTGTATTCTCTTGAAAGTGTTCCAGCTGGCTCTTTGTTTGCCTAAGACGTTAAAACACTTGTGAAATGTTTATCTCTTTCCTCAGGCTCACGTGATGCAGTCTAAAAATAAAACCTGCTGCAAGTCAAACTAAACTCTTCCCGAATGAGCACTTTATGCATGTTTGTCTTTAGCATTAAGTTTAATCTGATCACAAAACCTTTGTCTCAGTGTTGCACTTGCTGTTCTGTGATGTGATCCTTAAAGGTTGAGTGAGTCCATGAACAGTTATCCCTTTTGTTTCCGTGTTGAACTGGCGATCCATCCAGAGTAAGGAAGGAAACTGAACCATCCCTCTGTGCTTTTCAGGTTCTGGATAAGTTGACTAACACAGTACATTTGATTTTTGACAAGAAAAACATTATTATAATAAAGTAATCTGTCTCTAGAACTTTACATAGACCTCTTTATCATTCCACTTTTGGGAGAAAAAAGAGAAATTCACAAGGAATGAAAATGTAACTTCTTTATCTTTCCACTATATCGGTGAGAGATGAAGTTGCTCAACTTTTAAAATTGCATCACAGAAAAGCTTTAATACCAAAGTAATGTAAAACACAAATTCACATAGTGTACTTGGTATAGCTACTCAGTATATACACCAATATACTGTAGATAGTGTATATAATAATATAACAATAACAATATAGACGCTGTATCAAAAATGTAATTCTTGGGAAAGACTACCGAGAGCAAATTAAGTTGGAAATCACACATCAGATACAAGAAAAGTTTCTAAAGGTGCCTCAATTATTAAAAAAGCTAAACATTTCTCAGAAAATAATGCATAGCACTTATTATATTGATCATCAATGTTGCTCTTGTGAGTTTTTGTATAGAAATTTGTGGGAAATATTAGTTTACTCCATCTTCTCTCCAAAAACATGCTGGGAAAATTGTATATAAAGTAGGATCTTTTGATCATGCCTTCCTTATTCCTTATCCAAATTGTTGACTTTTTCTTTATTTTGTAAAACCTTTTGGGGTAAAACTTCTATATAAAGCCAATAAAAATGCACTACCTACAAATATTTAAAATATTTTTACACAAAGAGAAGAGGTTAAATGAGGGGCCGTGGTAGCTTCAAGATGCAAGTGGTGTTTGTGTGTGTCTATATGTGGAGTTAAACTTTGGAACTGACTGGGGACACAGTTTAAACAATGTCCACAGATTCTTCAATTTAAATCAAGATATAATGGACTAATCACAAGGCTGTTGGAAAGGAGGTCTGATGGGTCGGTAATGTGGGAGTAAATGTTTTCCTTCATCCTACGTCTTTCCTATGTCTTGCTGTTCCTTTTGATGCTGGTTTTCTTTCCATATTTTACAGTGCAATATATTTATTTTTCTTTCTTGTTTTTCATACCAAGTGCAAAGAAATTGCATCATATTGTGTTGTAATGGGTTTCTAATTGGCTTGGAATAAACAGTAAAACGGAGCAAGCCAACAAATGCTTTCTAATAGGAAGGTGAAATGTGGGTCAAATGAGTGCTGTGCCCTTAATCTGTTTAACAAAAAATATTATTTTTTGGGTGAAAGCAGATTATTGCATTTAATATCTACATTTCATATTTTTTTCATGTAAGATGTCAAACAATACTGTTCTTTCTTAGTTGATTGAGAGAAATCCAGTATTATTTTTAGGTTTCTTAAATCCATTGTCAAAAATTTCTAACTCTTCTCCAAGGTAAAGATGTTGACTCTCTGTTTTCTTTTGTCAGTCAATTGACTTCCTGAACAGACATAATAAAGGACAACAGAGCATCCAGTTTTCTTAGTGATAGAGGGAGGAAATGATGGCTAGATTGGTAAAAACCCATCTACTGTCAGGAGGAAATTTGCATTGAGGAAATTTAATATCATGCATCAATTTTAAAATGTTTTTAGACCTTTTTTTCAAAAAAAAATTGTCAAATAATTTTCTCCCTTAGTTATAGAGAAAGCATGAATACAGCAAGCAGTAGGTGCTGCGTTAAAAGTCTTGTGGCAATGATGCATTTCTCATTACAACGAATCTGAGGCCAATTTCCAGAAACAGAACTGAAATGGAGATTTCTTGCTTCATTTGTTTCACAGTTTGAGTGAAGAGCTGCTGTGCTGCTCTATCCCACTCTCCTACAGTAAGTCTCAAACTGTAATCCAGGCTAATGAACTGGGACAGAAGAGGGCTATCTTACTTCCTGGTATCTCTCAGTTGTAACGAGCTCAGGAGTAAAACCCTGCACTCTAACTCTCTCCCCTTTTGGCCTCTTCATTCAGTGACGCTCTTAGTCCACTTTGAGAACACAGAGAGAGGACAGAGTCACACGGAAGACTGGATGTAAGTCTCACAGAGGGATTTAGATTTGTTTTGTGTAAGTAATAGGCAAGTGGGACTTTAAAGAAATGAAATATCATTTACCTGCAGCCTCCTGCAGTCATTAGGTGAGAGGCGGATTACACCCTGGAAAGGTCATCAATCCATCACAACAGAGAGAAAGACACAGGACAAACAACACACTCAGACTTAAAGACCAACTAAGAGACCAACTAACCTAACAGTAATGGTTTTGGACTGTGGGAGGAAGCCTGTGGATTCAAACTGCACACAGAAAGACCCGGGCTGGGATTTGAACCCAGGACCTTCTTACTGCAGTACCAGTTGACTGAAGTTTTTTTTTATATGTAAACCACAAAAAGCAAAACATAATGGTGATCTCAATAAACATAATCACATAAACATGGATGATGTCTGCATGTTAACTTCTGACATGTGCTGTTCTGAACCATGATAAAAATCAGAACCACTCAGCTTTATTGTGTACATAAACAAGGAATTTTCTAACTTGTTCCCAATATGCAGACATTTTAAATATAATTATATTAATTTGAAAATAAATAGAATAATGTCCCTCTTTTTTAAGACCAAAAACAAAGGGCTAGTGGTGTTGTTAATGAATGACTGTCCTCTGTAGTGAATAAAATCTGTAAATTAATTGATCAAAAATGAACCCAGTTTATTAGTTGGGGCTTGAGAAGTCTAGACAAATTTACAAAGGTAACTGTTGTCAGTTTGCACTGCCACCTGCTGGGAGTGACCGGAGTAGAAAATTGAGCCCCTGAATCAATATGTATGGTGGTGTTACTTCCATTTTGGAATAACTACATTTTTTGTCATACTTAAAACCTCCTTTCATATTTTTTAACTTGATTAAAACATGAATATGGCCAGATATAAAGTCAATAATAGGTGTTTTAATCTGCTTATTGATAATGGAGATAATAGAAGCAAATGATTGAATGAAAAAAAAAAACACTCAAACTTATAGAACAGATCATTTCAGTAAAGGGTTTTACATTGTTCATTTAAATCTTCATTTGCAGCATTATTATAAAAACTAACAAATTGCCCTTGATAAAAACAGATAAACATAGAACCAGAGATAAACAAACAACACTAGATTTAATGGCAGACTAGAAATTATAGCACAGATTTAGTTTATTTGTGTTAATCTGATAATTCGCAGAAACAACAACAGGTCAAATACAGTTAACCTGAAAAACTTTGGAAATTCACAAGATCCCTTTTACACATACCTTAATAATTTGAGTGATTTAATAGTGATTAAATAGTCGTTTAACTTAATCCTGCAAAATCTGCTGCTGATTCTTTCAAATGATCAGAAATGTTGCCATCTTAAAGTGCATTCTAATCAAAAGCAAATTTGAAATTACTGAAATTACATCTAATAAAATCCCACACAAACACAATCAGAGATACAAGTATTCTATATTCCAGTAAAACATATCCACTACCTTTCATAGTAAAAGATAACAAAAAAAACATAGAATTATTAGTCAACATGAAATTCTGAGCTTTAAGTAGATCATTTAGCAATATTACCTTCTGTCTGTGATTTAAAGGCACTGAATTAAATTTGAGTTTTGGAAAGCTCAAATTTAAAGCTCTATTTAAAGTTCTATTTAAAGCTCTATATAAGAATTTATATAGAGCTTTCCAATCGTTTTGGCCACTCAAAGCGCTTTACACTAGACTAAACCCATTCGCGTACACATTTATCTACCAATATCCAGATCGGTAGGCAACTTGGGGTTGCCCAGGGGCATATTGATATGTGACAGGAGGAAGCCGAAATTGAACCTATAACCTTCCAACCACAAGTCAACTACAGAGCCACAGTTGCCCCATTTTTAACATCTGACCAAAAGAAGCAAATAAACTTCATATGTGTTTATATAAACAGGTGGAATCACTAAAATGAATCAGTGCAGGAAAATGTTGCAAACACAGTCTGGGATTTGGTGTATTTTTCCTACTGTAGCCAGAGATGGTTGTCTAGTAATATTGACTTCTTGTGCTAACAGACTTAATATTAGTAGTGGATCTTAGAGAAAAATATAGAAACATATGCAAACTACACTGCAAAAGTATTTCTTTAACAAGCCTCCCGGTGGCCAATGAGGTTTATATCACAATTTAATTAAGATAACCTGCAATCAGATGCTTCCAGTTTCTGAGCGTCTCTGAAAGCCGAACTCTTTGTAAAATAAAACGACCAGCAGGCTGCAGGTCTCGCTTTAGCCAGTCTAGTTGGTAACATCTCACTATTGTGTGGTACTGCTCATCTCCTTCTCGCAAATGTAGGGCAAAACCATGTAGCAGGGGGCATCGTACCAGCTCTTTGTCGCCACACGTTCCAACACCTCGGTCTTGACGATGTAACCGCAGTCCTCATTTATGTGGTTATTAGGCTCGTTTTCCTCCCAGAAACTTTTGTGAAGAGAGACAAACATAAAGCAAGCTCTTTAGTCGCTAATATTATACTTAACAGGTACAAGCAACTAGTGAAAAGCAACATGTTTATTTTTCCATAATAATAATCTGCTATTCTGTGTGCCACGCTATATGTTTGTATTCTGCCACTGTATCATGGAAAGTGCTTTGAAACTTGAACCCTAATGTTCGGTGAAGGTTTCAGAGATTTGCTAAAGAACAACAGCATCATAAAAATCAAAGAAACACACTAAAAGGGAGTTCAGCAAAGAATCTTTCACACTTATCAGGATTAGAGAATTAAACAACACCCCAAAGACTGAAGATTTTCCTGAGCACTGATGGGTGGTGCTAAAGAGAAGACAATCCATAGATAAGATGGAGGTAAATGGAGTGGCTAAGAATGGCCAAGTCAAAATCTAGATCAATAAGAAAATTTGATGTTCCAAGACACTTCTTGTGGTTGAACTATTTTGCTAAGAAGACTGTGCACAGCATGTGCAGGGTACTCTAAAACACTAGTGCAGACATATACAAAAAAATACAAAATAAAAAATATGCACAATTTTTTGTCAAATTAGCAACTATCCACTACTTTGTGTTGCATTTGTGTCACATAAACCCTAATGAAATAAATACATAAAAGGCTCTGGTTGAAATGCGACAAAATATAAAAAAGTTCAAAGGGGTTAATTTGTTTACAAGGCATACCAAATAATAATGATGCCTAAAATCATAAAATCTCTGTTTTGTATGGTAACCAATAAACAAAACGGCACAGATCAAAGTGATTTCAACATATTTTTGTCTATTTAGCAGTTTGGAAATAAAAAGCTGCAATCAGCATAAAAAAGTGGTGAATGCTGCATGAAAGTCTAAAATGGAACAAAACATTAAAATGAAAAGAGAACCAAAGGAAAAAAAGAAAAGAAAATATATGGAGAAAAAAAAGAGGAACATCAGGAATGTAGGTGACAACTGGGGAATAACACAAGTCTGTGACTTTCAAAATGAGGAACGAAAATCAGGAGCTTCTTATAAAATATGCCAAATGAGCATTTGGTGTAAAAGAACCAGAGGTGAAAAGGAAGTTCACAGTTTTTGTCTCAGCAGAAGTGGAAAACATGAACCTGGAAAAAATATTTTTTAACACTGGAAAAAATATATACTTACGGTAGATTACAAGAAATGGAAGATGATAATGAAAAAGAGGGTTTTAAAGAAAATATGCTAGTGTGTAAACAGTTACTTATTTGATTATATTTGTGTTTTTATGAGTGTTTCCCCCATAAAAATACCCTAGCAGTGTACAATGGTTGTTCTTATCAGTCACTCCATAGTTGCACATTTTCCAGACTAAAAGAAAAAGTAAACAGCAACCTGCCCGGTCTGTTGGGTTGCTGTTTAAAGTTAAGTACAACTGATTAATTCACAATTTATACCCCAGAAAACAGAAAATTGAGATCTGATCAGTACAATTTTTATGACACGGTCAACTTACAAAGAATAATATTTGGAAAATCCTTCCAATACATTAATTTATTAGGAATATTTATGGATGCCATTAATTCTACTTCATCAAAGAAGGTTTTTGTACATCTCTAAGGGCGCTAATAATTGTGGAAGATGCTGAAGAAATGAATGTTTGTAATAAATAAAGTAGGTGATGTAAGCTAAAAATAAGAGGAAAAAGCAGCCAGGCTGTGTATTAAAGACAAAAGAGTAAGGAATTCATTCATTCAGAAGGAATGAATATATGATTTTTGTTGAATAAATCAACAGTAGTTAATTCACTGATAAAATATTTCCTAAAATTTGTCAGTGTGCCAAACGTAACAGGCAAAGCAAAGGTAAAGGTCCACTGGACCCGCAGTTTGTTTGCAAACGTCTGCCCCAGTTTAAGCTGGAGTGAACGTCTATCAAAGCTGAAAAAAATTAAAGCCTTTTTCTCTGTCATTTACTGTAAAGTTGTTTTAAAAAGCTTAACGTAATAAACTGTATTCTGCACTGTTTGATCTGCTAGAAAATGGATTGTATCAATACATGTAATATATTTTGACTCCAACTGTAGTAATATTAATACATTTAAAAAAATATTTTTTTTTTGCTAGATTGACTCAGACTGAAACTATCTAGTCACCTCCTGCCACTTGATGACTGTAATATTTGTATGTTGCAGCTTTACAAAAACCAGTTGTGACTGAAGTTCAGTGATGTTTGATGTCTCACTCAATTTAAGCACATGGTGTATGTGTTAATGCAGAGAAATGTGCAATTTTTAAAACTTAATATTAATTTAAGTGACAATATTTTGTAGTATGCTGATGAGAAGTCCATACCCTCCAACTAGCGGAGTGTCGTCGACCCATTTCCACTCATCCTCTGTCTCTCCGTCTGTGATTCCAAACCAGTATGAGTTCCAGTGTCCTCTGGGAAGGAGATTCCACAAAAAGGTCTGACAGATAAACAAAGTGGGATTATTTACATAAATTCCAACACAGAAAGCATTTATAAGCTTGACATTGTGTGTGAAATTTGACTGTTGTTCAAAAAACTATGCTTACAATAGAAATAAACAAAAAAGAAAACATGGTACCATTAGCCTTGCCCTTCAGGAAACGGCTGGCCATAACAAGCATTACTGGCAGGAACAATGTTACGTTTTATTGAAGACTGTAATGGAGTCAAACATGTCCATTTTATAAGAGATTTTTAGGACATTGCAACACTCTTTACAACGTTAACTTTATTTTTGGGTAGAATTTGACACAGTTTTTGCACAAAATATAGTTTGGACAAAAACTGTCCCTGTAAAAGGAAAGCACTGCAGAGCAAATAAATCTGATATTTGAGTGCATTTTTAAAGGATTTTGGGAGGCAGAATAAGCAAATTACTTTATGCTCTCAACTTTAAAATAAACTCTCTCAGACAGAATCAAATGAAAAGTTCACAGATGCTGCACTAACTATCATACTTTACCTGCTCTTCAGCTGTTAGGATAATGGCCAGATGACCTCCTTGTCTTTGACAGTATATTCGGCTGCCAGTCCAACTTTTGCTATCTTTAGAAATGAGGTAACAGCTGTTGTTGAAGAGACGCCAGTCCGTAGGACACACAATAGGGGCTCTGGTCGGTTTAGCTGTGGTTGCAGTGGCTGGAAACCAACAGCACATGTCATATATCAGATGCATAAGCATAACATGCAAATTCAATCATCAGGTTTAAGTGACTTTGAATTCCCTTCAGCCTTGTATTGTGTTTGGTTTTATGCTTTGAGTTATTTATTGTTCTCAAGCAAGATGCTAAAATAATCGTCTTTCAATTAGTTGAATATTAATTCTGCACTCTAATGGTTGACCAAATATAATGAACACTGGACATGTTCCCTAAGAAAGACAAAACCTCAATTTGACCCTCTTAATTTCTCAGAGCTGATATTTATTAACATCTTGGTATGACTGAGAGTGTTGTAATTGTTCAGTAATGCCTTATAGTTTTACACCCAGTGTAGAAACACAGTATCTAAAATATTAGACAGTCTCTGAACTGAACACTGAGGCTCTTATGAAAGTAGGAAAAAAATGTCAGGAACTCGACATGATGCTGTATTTTTTAACTCTATGAGAACATTATGCACCATTTTAAGGAGAACTGTACCTTTGGCTGTCATTATGGAGGTAAGGTTCACCTGCAGCTCTTCCTTTTCTTTCTGAAGTTGTTTATTCTCCTTCTGGAGTTTCGTGATTAACGCCATCAATGCTGAAACATTTGCATTCTCCTTCTGCATCTCTGCAGTTGCTTCAGCACCAGGCGAGGGTTTGTTCTTATCTGCAAACAACATTAAAGCAGGACACATTTTTTAAGCTTTTCTGAGAGTCCGATTGGATAAATGTTGTTATTTAAACATAACTGCTAGTTCCTGCAACATATAGGCCTCTAAGGAACAGATCCAAGTTTGCTAATACACTGAAGAAGCAAGCCAAGGGTGTGGATTGTACTTTTTTCCAGAATGTGAAGACAGACATGCCCTATATTCACATTTAACAAGAACATATGATTTAAAAGTTAAAAATCTAACATCGTGTGATTATGTTGGCTTCTAAAGGACAAAACATATGAATCATAATAAGAGACCTGAGCAGAATTTTGATTCCTGAAGCATGCCTAAGCTTAAATCATCAAGGTCTAACATATTTTGATTTGAAGCTTCCAATTTGTTTGGTAAATAGGTTTTTACAAGTTACAAAAATGATGCTAGCTTGCTCAAATGGAGAGCAAGCTGCTCTCATTAACAAGACTAACTTATGAGAAACTAACTTATGTGGAAAGGTTAGTGTGCACCTACAGGCACTTTGTACAAGGTAAGTAAATGAAGAGAAAACCTTAAAGTATAGAAATTTAGACAAATTTATTGTTAGCTATTACTGGTGTCTGACAGAAGCTAATTGCTGATTGGTCTAAATTGTTTTAGATATGAACCAGAACAAGTGAAGGAAACGCTAGTCATCTCTGACTGTTGTATACTCACAGTGAGCGGTGACAGCTATGATTGAGATCAGGAGGATAGCACAGAGTGTAGCCAGGCAGATGGTGGCAAAGCGGTATGGACCCGGGCCACTCCGCCGCAGGTCTTTGACTGGGTAATCTGGAGGAGAAACAGATTCCTTGGTAAATGAAAATGAAGGTATCTGAAAAATATTAAAGGGTGTTGTTAAAGGGGATCAATTATGTAAAATTCAGTTTTTTCACATTTTTATTCCTCCATTTTGATATCAACTGCTTTTAAAAACATCCCAAATGCTTAGAAAAAAGCCAACCAGCAGTTTTTTGGCAATTAGTTAATGGTTTTTGGTGTCAGGCTATCTCCAATACTGCAGCTCTTTGTGGATTTTCCCAGTCTGCATCCATCAGTATCCATTAAAAATAGCTCTAGGAGGAAGCAGTGGTGAACGGCCTAGGTTCACAGATGCATGCAGGGAACGGAAGCTGACCCTTTTCAAGTTACTGTGGCGGTGTTGAAAGGTCCCAGAATGCAGAAAGCACTTCAAGTTGTTGGACAAATCAGACCAATCAAGGTGGAAAGTACAACAAATTAACTCAGCCTCCAAATACTTTAGATACCCATCCAAGCAAACACTTGTGAGGTGTGTAGGAAAAAAAACAGTCAAATCCAAAACAACTTTATAGCTTACATGACATGAAGCATCTGCAACTGAAATCTTGCTGACAAATAACACACAACTTTAAAAAAAAAAATAAAATATGTATAATAAAATATTGATACAAAAGTGAACCTGTGCAAATTTCTGTAAGTAGTCTTTGCTGAACCTGTATTAGGAACTGTAGCATGTGTACACATGTCTAACTGTTTGCTTTAAGTTACACAACACAAATAGTTGGAAATGGGTATGAATCATATCTGAATGAAGCAGGCGTTGGGGAGCATTGCTCGCCCACGGAGTAATGCTGTTGCATGCAGATGATATAGAAAAATGATGGCTAACTGAGGCCAATATATGACGTTAAGCTTGTTAACAAGAACAAGCTATTAATTTTTTTGTAATCTATGTTCAAAAGTGGATAGTACTGTACTGGTTACATTTACTTGAGTAACTTTTACTTATAATAGTAGTTTTACTGCATTGTACTTTTTCTTTTAATTGAGTAATATTATTATTGCTACTCTTGAGTAGATTGATTTTGCATTTAAAGAAATAGACTTCAGAGATTAGAAACATTACATTCTTAGATTTCTGTAATGTATGTGCTAATGTTTATGCAAATTTTCAGCATAATTATTCAACATTTTATACATGTCACTGTTTACATCCTTGTTTATTTTGTACTAGTAAACATGGTTATTTTATTTGAAAAGTCACAGAAAGGTTTGCTTATGTATTTATATCAAAATAAAAGCTTGTTTACGCTGACCCCCCAGCTAAACTCCTGTGGAGCCGGGCCTGGAATGAAGAAACAAACAAGTCTGAATCCTCAGAGCTGAAGTGTGACAATATGCATCTAGCAGTTCAATGCAAACTTTTATATTAAGTTTATGTAAATATAATAACTTGTCAGTTTTAGTAAGTAGATATTTTGCTTACTTTTTTGTAAATACTAGTAGTCTCAAAAATTCATTTACAGCTCTGACAGGAGCTCTAAACTTATCCTGGACATCTGCTTAAAATCACTGTGCTTCTTGTAAGCAGTCTGTTTTCATCTGAAACTCTGTAGAATGTGCTCACACAAAAACATTACATAATACAACCTTGGTTCTTCAGCATGAAAAATGTCAACCGCAAAACACAGAACAGAGTTTATGGTGGGAATTCTCCTTTCTTGGAATAAAAGAAAGTGGAAAGTATGTTTCTTATAGTAGAGCTGTATTCAGAAAACAATTGTGAAAAAAACTCCACTCTCAAAATTGTATTAGAATATTGTACACAAACTTTTTGAAAACTAAGCTGTTGTTCCTCTATGATCAACACTCCAGACCTCTCAGCTCTTCTGGTTCTACTTTACTCTGCACCCAGAACCAGAACCAAACATGGAGAAGCAGCATTCAGTTTCTATGCTCTGCAAATCTGGAGCAAACTTCCAGAAAACAGCTGAAACATTGAGTTCCTCAAAATCAAGGCTAAATCCCCACCCGTTGAGAGTTGCTTTTTATTAATAATAACTGGAAAACTGATCTACATATTTGATGATGATGATTTTGATGAGACAAAGCTGTCAGTCGTATTGCTTGTTTCATAACTAATTACTGTTTTATGTTTTAATGTTTAAGCACTTTGAACTAGCTTATTGCTGAAATGTGCTGTACAAATAATCTTGACTTGAATTAAAGCTGCAGATTTACCATATTGAGACAAACGGGACCCAACAAATATAAAGAATGACGAATAATATGGTAAAGCTATAATAAAGAATGAAAAGTACCAGTACAATCATGAAGTGACGATGCAAATTTAAACTGCAGTCGGCAAACAAACATTACATTTTTCCTATATGTGGAAAAACAAAGTCGCTGTAAAGGAACATTGATGAAACTTTGAAGACATCCATTTTAGCATTGCAGTTTAGATCATTAGATTTATGCTCATGTTAAATACGATTGCCTACATTCACTTTTTCAAACACTGAATTAAACACTAAAATGCACAATAAAGTTTCACATAACTTTAGTAATTGACAATATTTTTCTCGCATGAAACTTAAAATTTGGGTGTACAAAAGAATCCCGATTAAAACAAAAGTGGCTATAAGATGTGCTTTTCCCCTGGGGAGTAAACAGCATGATTCTGACAAAAAAAAAAGAAAAAAAAGTCTTTTGACCATATTACGCAACAGTTGCAAAATAAACACTGCAAACAGGGACAATAAAAAATAGATGAAATTGTAAGAAAAGTCGAGTTTTGTTGTACAGTGATAATGTTTGTTTGCATAAACTTTTCTTGTTACAGGAATAAAACGGGGATCAGAATTAATGGATCTGCAGCTGGATAAAACTTTCCCACTTTCCTCTCTGCTTACCGCTCTGATGCACATCTGGTCTGGACTCCTCATAACTCCCCTCGTCTACTAGTTGGGAGTACATCCTGCCAGAGGCCGAGGAGCTGCCGGTGGTCGCCATCTCAACAACACAAGAACTGGTTTTGATGGAGAGTGAGAATAAACTTTTCCATGTTCTCTACTTATGAACAAACCCCGCTTTCAAACACGCATCGCTGAGCGAAATTAATTAGACGTTCCGGACAGAGCTTTCAAAATAAAAGCCCTGGTAAAAGGTGGGAAAAATTAGGTGCAACACTAACAGGCAAAGCAGACTCATGCAAAAATTAAAATCAATAAAGTAAATAAATAAACATGTATTTATGGATGGGCTATTTTGAGATTTATTACTGTTGTACAGTAATAATGTTTGCACAAATAAAGTTATCAAATAAAGTTAACTGCAACTTTCACTGAAAAAAGTCGCAAAGTGCTGTGAGAATGATTTACGCCGGCGGTTTTCAAAGTGTGAGGCGCGCCTCCCCTAGGGGGCGCCAGAGCACTTTTGGGGAGGCGCGGTGCGAGGGAAAAAATAAACCGGAATACAACAGTAATGTTGCCATGTTGCCAATTTAGTTAAAATCATAAATAAAACGAGTTACACATGATTCAGGACCGTGATAGAAAAAGAAAGGCTGCGCATAGCGTCCGTAATTGTTTTTTCCTTTGTATGCCTCCGCTCTTTCATACAGCACGCTCTTTTAGCTCGAGATAAATTGTTTAGATGAGCCACAAAAAGAGCTCCACGATTTTGCAACTGTTTAGGTTTTTGATTTATTTTTTAATTTCAAGGAAATGTGCAACATTTACAGATGTGTTCCAAAGATCTGATCAAAATGTTTTTGTTAAGATGTGAAAACACTCTTGGTATCTCAAACATTAAACTCAGATTCTCAGATGTAACGTTTGTTTGAGAAAACGGTTGAAAAATGAGTTTGGGGTTGCTCTTATCATTAGAAAAATGAAAAAAAGGGCGTATTTGCCATACAAAGGCCCTGATAAAAATAATTAAAATGGGAGGAAATGTTTTAAAATGTTCACGTGTTAAATTTCATTCAGATAAAGTGTCATTTTAAAAGATGAGATGGTTCTAAAATAAAAGCAATTAGAAGGTGTTTTGTAGTGGCATCTGTTTGGGTGTGGGTTGATTATTTGGGGGGAGGGGGGGATGCAGCAGGCATTGTGCTCCTTGGAGGGGGGTTCACCCTTTCATACTTTGAAAACCCCTGATTTACGCTATACTTTATGGCACAACAATTGTAGTTGGTAGCTTGGGCATATTTAAGAAACATCTTTAACTTCTGAACATAAATTAGTTTAAGTGATTGGATAATGGATTAAAAATCTGAATGCTCCTTAAAGTTAATAGACAGCGACATCTGGTGGACGGAAAACATCACTGCAGTAGTTCGTGGTAATTTACGGTAAGTAAAATTAACACCATCCATCCATCCATCCATCCATCCATCCATCCATCCATCCATCCATCCATCCATCCATCCATCCATCCATCCATCCATCCATCCATCCATCCTCTATTACACCATCTTTATCGACAAAAGTTCATAGACGCTGATGCCTATAAAAACAACATTTGTCTAGATATGTGGATGAAGGGTTTAGTATTCCACACTTCACAATTAAAGGCATTTTAATATGACTTAAAGTATCATTATTACAGAATATTATACTTTGCTTTAGGTATTTCACAATTTATATTCCTCCTAAATTTTTGTTAAGGAAGACCTAAATGTGAAATGCATAAGTATCTGTAACATGAAGAAAAATGCACATCACATGTTCACGTAGGTTTGACAGACTTACCTTTCAATATTTAATATTTAAATTTTTTATAATTATGACGAGCAGCATAACATCATAACTGACATATAATACTGTTATTATTTATGGATTAAATACAAATAAAGATTAAAATCCATTTAATTCTGTGACTGTACAGCTTGTTACGTCACAACATCTTAATGAAGTATAATTTTTTTCACTTTTGTTTTTTGTCAAATTAATTCATAAATAGAGGAAAATCTTAAAGCTTTACTTATTCTGTAGCACTTTGTTGTGTGTGTCTGCACAGTGACTTTCTATGGCAAAAGTAAGTTTATTTTAGAAGGAAGTTTTTGTATGAAGAGTTTTGACTGTGTGTGCGGCCCTGGTCTATAACCCACATGAACACAGTGACAAAGGTAAACTGCTGCATCTTCAGCCCTGACCCCGCTGATGGTCAGAGTGAAGTCAGAACTGGAACCACTGCCTCTGAAGCGACTAGGTATCCCATCTGCAGGTCTATTAGCATCAACCAGGAGAAGTTTAGGGAATTTTCCATCTTTTTGTTGGTACCAAGCCATATAATCCTTGCTATTCCAAGAATAGACACTCTGACTAGTCCTACAGTTGATTGTGATGGATTCTCCAACAGCAGAGTGCACTGTTCCAGGCTGAGTCACTGTGATCTGACCTCTTACCTCTGTGGACACAAAGAGAAAAACATGCAGCAGTTTCATGGTTTAGTCGGCTTCATTTCAGAGGGACAGATGTTCATAGAGGAGAGGAGTTGGATTCTCTGGACTTTACCTGTGAAGCAGCAGCAGAGGAGAGTCCAGATGAGGACGCAGATCAAAGTCATGTTTTTGATGAAGAGGATTTCTGTGTCTCCTGTTGTGATGAAGGACAGCTGTCAGTCATCCAGTGTTCAACTGTCAGGACTATAAACTCTCCCAGAGCACTGGAGCATGGAGCTGCTGATGCAAAGTGGCTCTATGGAAATAATTTTACTATGACAGTTTGTACAATGATTATATTTACCAATGGATTTCTAATGGATGATCAGTTTTAAAAGTCATCTTTCTATAAAATATTTTCTCCTGTATATGGTTTATAAATATTTATTTCATATAATCACACTGTGTCATCCATCCATCAATCCATTGTACTTGCTTGTCTGTGCAGAGAGATTTGGTTATTTGAATAAACAAAACTTGTTTATTTAAATAAAGAAAACTTGTGATAAAGATTAGCTTTTTACATTTATGTTTATTTTTTCGAACCCTTTAATGCATTAAAGTGAACCGATTGCTTTCATGGTGGGAATTCTTCAAGTACAGTCTGTAATTTTTGTATAACTTCATATGAATTTAACATTATTTATGGTTACTTTTGTACTAATTTATTTTAACATATACATATTATTTCTAAATTAGAATTCAAAATATATAACTCAAAATATATAAACATATAAAATAGTTAGTCTCTCTGGGGTCTGCCATAACTTAAAATGTTTATATTTTGATCAGAAAACTGTTACCATGGAAGAGCAGTCATCCTTGACCGTTGTCATGGTTATTTTGCTAAACACAGGAAACAAAAAACGGAAAAAACATTTCCATTCAAACTTCCACTTTCCTGAAGATGAATTTGGTCTTCACTGATGTAAACACTACTGTAACTTCCACTGAGTCCAAATCAACAGCAGAAAAGTTGCTAAGGCTTATTTATATCAGTGATTAAATAACGTCACATTCTTTTTCTGCAACTTACAATATGTATTAACACTCATCTTTTATCATGGTTTGTGAACATGTGAGCATGTAAATGTTTCTGCATGTGTAGATGTAAGACACTTGTTTTGAATGAATTCATAATTGTTTATATTTTTAAATAAATCTTAACAAAACAGCAAGATGAATGCTTACTGACTGCACTCTACTGTACATTCTCAAATATTTAAACTATTCTAAATTTCATTTGCTACACTCATAATACACTCCTTCTTTTTGGTTTTTTTCAAGTGATCTTGTTTTACAGCTTTCCATCTTTCTAAAGATCTTTCAGAAGGTTTTGTTACTCTCCAACCCATTTTTAGTCCAGCCTATGCTCCAGACCCAAACACAGCATTGCACTGTTTACAAGAATAAAAAGAAACATGTCCAACAAGGATGTGTTTCAGGCCTATGGAAGATATCTTTGGAAGCAGAATAATCTTAAATGATCTCATTTCAAAGATTAGGATTTTATTTCGCCACCTTCCTAAAACAATGGCCTAAGTCATTTTTTGCCCAAATTTATTATTTATTTTACCTAATTCATCTTTTGGTAAAAAGTGGCCATTACTTTAGGAAGATGATGATTTGAAACATCATCTGACATGTCATCCTTTTATCACTGAGACTAATCAAAATAAGTGCTCTAATGGAATCAGATTGTTTCAGCTAAAATACTTTTCCTCTCTGTCAAACGGTGCTCTCCTTAGTTTCAGCTAAAGAATGTAAAACAAAATGTGCCTTTGAAAGACTTAGTTTTAACCTGGCTCTTGGATAAACTGAAAAGTGTTTACATTAGAGTCGCGATGATTACAAGTGATCAGGAGTAATAAACAGTCAAGCTGAATGAAAAAGAGAAATTAAACTTTCAGAAAACTACAGAACTACTGATCAGGATTACCTAGAAATCTACAAGAAATTCTCTTAAAGGTTGATAGACTTTCTGAAAATAGTTTTTCTTTTTGATATTTTCTCAATAATGTTGAATATATTAATCAATAAGAAATTGCCAAACACATCCACTTGATAAATGTTTGAACCATTGTTTCAGTGTTTGTTTTGAATAAAACGTTCTGTGTCTCTCAGTCAAAGGTTTTTGTTTGATGCTGTGGGGAGTTTGTATCACTGTGCCACATGTTTGGAGGAGGAACCAGACTTGAAGTTAACAGTAAGTTCATTTGATCCCTTAAATAGCAAAAATGTTCAGTCTTTCATTATTTTTCATACGGTCAAGATTTGTATATAATTGTGTATCGTTTCACACATTTGGATCTTTAGTTCCACCTTTTATTTGTTATAAAATAATAAATGTTAATTAAATAATTAAGCATTCTAAACTTTTAAATATTATTCAGTGCAAGGTGTTTATTATCAAATCAACCTCTACTTTTCATACTTCCATTGGGCATATATCAGTGATAGTGTTTCCCCATGTTCTGTGTTGTCCTATTTTTATTCACATAAAAGTCACACCCAGTGATCAACATAGAATCAGAAAAAAAAATTAAAGCTGAAGACTTGAAGCCTCCTCTGTTTTAGACCAACAATTACTCGGGTTCAGAAAAGTTTATTGCAATCAGAATGTACTTGTAAATATTATGACTATTCCTCTCAAAAGTATCACTAAAGTTTCAGTGCCATCAGAATGACCTTCAACTATCCTCTGTTAGTGTTCACAAATATGTTTGGTAAAGTCACATCAGACGGTTGTGTTGTCGGCTATTTTTGTGGGTGTAATTTCATTAAATTATCTCAGCACTCTATGTGAAATAATTCAGTGTGTTGGGATGCTTTAAATTCATTTTGCTAAAATGATTTGTTCATAGGAGTAATTTCAGTACTTCTGCAATAATACTAATGACAGGTTTGCCTACTGGATGACAGTGTTGTAATTAATCTGCTGGCTGCTGCAGAATTCATAAATGTTTTACACTGTGGACTAGTAGTCAACTAAAATAACTAAAAAAAAGTGTGATCTTAAAACCAGCTGTTGTACGTATTTTTAGCTGTGAAACCTGCCTGTTTCCACGCTTCAGCAGTCATGCCTGCATGTTAGAAGGAAGTGAAAAACTGTAGATCGTCTTTTCATTGACTAAGCCGGCTTCTCCTGCCAGGTTTGGAGAGTGGCTGTTCATCCTGGACCGATTACATTTAATAGCAGTTCCAACTAATTTTTTTGCTTTTTTTCTAGTGGGTCAAGTGCCTCCATCACTAATGGTTGTACCCCCCTCCAGTGAGGAGCTGAAGCAGGGGAAGGTTATCCTCATGTGTCTGGCCAACAAGGGCTTCCCCTCAGACTGGACTCTGTCCTGGAAGCTGGACGGCAGCAGCAGCAGCTTGGAGCAGAGCAGGAGCCCCGGGGTGCTGCAGAATGACGGCCTCTACAGCTGGAGCAGCACCCTGAGGCTCCCTGCAGACCAGTGGAGGAAGGTGGGCTCTGTGACCTGTGAGGCCTCCCAGGGCTCCCAGACTGCAGTCACAGAGACACTGAAGAGAGACCAGTGTTCCCAGTACTGAGCTGATATGCCAGAAGATGGGAACTATTGCTTTTTCAATGCTTTCTGTTCTTTCCGTCTTCAAAAGCTTCTTTTCATTCGAAGCCTTCTTGCTTATTGTTGCAATCCCGGTTGATTTAATATCTTAAAGCAATAAAACTGATCAACGCATCAACGTGTTTTGTCTGAGTTATATATTTCACTGGAGAAGCTTGTGTTTATTTGATACAAAATTCTGACATGAATGATAGCATTTCAGAGGCCGGTTGACTAAAAATGTATAAAATATATATATTTCTATAGCATTAAAACAACTACATTTTAAGCACAATTATTAAGAAAACAAGGTGTTGAAAGGAAATAAGTTTTTTTTTCGGTTTCATTGTATGAGAAATCATGAGGAAAATAATTGTAACTTGGAGAAGTTGATCTTTTTTCAATTCATGACAATAAAAAAACGTTTATTTACATCTTTCCTTCACTCTTGCCCAGGATCCACTGCTGTGTGTGTTTAGGGTTTCACTTGTCTTTGTATTTAGATTAGGTTATTTTAGATTATATTGGGTTGAATTTGCCAATAAATACATCTTGTGTTAACTAGTATCATGTTCTTTTCAGTGTCATTATTACATACATGTTGTTAGTATCTCTTGTCCTTTTTTTCTTTTTTTCCCTCTATTTCTGCAAATGTAGAAGAAGACTCTCCTTCTTTTTTCCCTCTCTTTCCCACATCTATTGCATTTGAAATAAACCAGCTTGTTATTGTGATCCATCTGTTTGTTTGCCAAAAGGCACCAATAGGACATGACAAAACAGATCTCAAAGAAGTGGTTTGGAACAACTCTGTGAATTTCAAAGCCACTCCAGGGCATTTCATGCTCCCCTCTGATCCGTCCAAATCATTGTCTGCATTTTTGTTCTGTTAAAAGAAATTGTGTAAGCAGTTGTCTTTGCAGATACCTCAATGTTACTTGTGGTGTAAAACTGCTTTAAAATACCAGTTGACAGGAAAAGTAGTATAAATTGGGGCCTAAGACACCAAACAGGATGAGGCAAATATTAAATGGTTAAATGGAGTAAAAATCTGGGAATATGATTAGCTTTTTTGATAAAAAGCTCATAGCATGTAAATTTTAAATATTCACTGGAAGCTTCTGTCTAAACTGTCCATGTCAACAAAATACTTGGTAAAACAGTTTTGATTTAAACCACAGGAGATGAAATTAATCAACACTTAGTAAAACTTAAAAAAAATATTTGTAGATTAATGATGTCAATGTCATTTTTTATATAGTGAATCCTAATTTTGTGATCCCATACTCTGTCTCAAACAAGAGAATTTTGTTAATTGAGAAGGTTGCAGAAGGACACGATAGTGACTAATTAAATATAAAAGATGTGGGGGCAACAGAAAAGTCCTTGCATACTGTCCTACACAGTTGCATTTGCCATTTCACTCCAGAAGATGTCAGCATTGAACAGCTTATTTATTTAAAAAACCCTACACTTTTAGTATGCATACACTGTAAAAAAGGACTTCTCTAATTTACAATAAAAGATCAACAGCTGTGGTTGCCAGAACTTTACAGGTTTTTCCATATTTCTGCCAACCACAGCTATTGGTAAATACAACGTTTTTTTTGTTGTTGTTTTTTTTTTACAATGTATTATGATTGCTGTAGTAGTTTTATGTGTTTAAGTTATATTTTCCACTTTCCAGGAGATTCTTAAATCTTCTCAGGATATTTCAGATGTGTGAATGGGGAAGCTTGCAGCTATTTAGCACCTGACAATTGGACATGCTCAATTTTAAAAGCTTTATGGATTTAGGATAATTTTAAAAGTTTTTAAATGGACTGAAACCAAAATCACTATTTTCTAACTGACTTTAAAAATAGCAGCAATGCTAAGATGTGAATACATAATTGAAATTATTTTTTGTGGTAAAAGGAGAAAAATAATCACAGCTCTCAAATAAAGTTATTCAATTTGTTGACAGCAATTTGTGCCCATATGGTGTCGCTCTATAGCAGCTTCCAGTTATATCACTTTTGGTTTTTGTACGACTGCTTTTCACTGTGTGAACACATACTGGCTATTGGGGTAATGAAGACTCTGACAGTAATAAACTGCAGCATCTTCAGCCTGAACTCCACTGATGGTCAGAGTGAAGTCAGAGTTTGATCCACTGCCTGAAAACCGACTTGGAGTCCCTGATGCTTTAGTGCTGGTAGTATAAATGAGGAGCTTAAGAGTTTGTCCATCTTTCTGTTGGTACCAGGCTAAATAGGTGCTATGAATATTCTGACTGGTTCTACAGCTGATGGTGGCAGATCTTCCCAGATCAATTCTCACTGCTGAAGGCTGAGTCAGTGTGTACTGACCTCTGACCTCTGAGGACACAGACAAAAACATGCAGCAGCTTCATGGTTTAGTCGGCTTCATTTCAGAGGGACAGATGTTCATAGAGGAGAGGAGTTGGATTCTCTGGACTTTACCTGTGAAGCAGCAGCAGAGGAGAGTCCAGATGAGGACGCAGATCAAAGTCATGTTTGTGATGAGAAGGATTTCTGTGTCTTCTGTTGTGATGAAGGACAGCTGTCAGTCATCCAGTGTTCAACTGTCAGGACTATAAACTCTCCCAGAGCACTGGAGCATGGAGCTGCTGATGCAAAGTGACTCTATGGAAATGCTCTGACTGAGAGCAACAGGGACTGGAATCAATGATCACAAAGTTCACCAGTTCAGTCATCGTGTGAATGTTGATGAGTTATTCTTATTGATGAAGCTTTTATTAACAAATGTTTAAAAGTTTATTTTTCAAGTAATAGAATTTATGGGATATTTTAGTTTTTTAATTTGCACTATTTCACTGTGCACTACTTATATTTTAAAGATAAATTATATTACATTTTGACTTATTCCTATGACTGTTTTGATAAAATAGATATAGCTGATTTTTCAATTACATAAACAGTCTAATGCATTTCTACTAGTCTTATGTTGAAGTCTTTTGTTATTGCCTTAGATTGCATTAAGGTTCTACGCGGGGTTAAGTCTGAACACATGCACAATGTTTTTGCTTCTTTTCCTCATCATTCACAATCCTTAAACATTTCAACAGTGTGTATTCTCTCAAGAGAATGAATCAGCATTTTTCATTGTAGTTGAAAACATTACTAAACTATTAATGTTAGTTTTTTTCATGTCTTTTAATTCTACACTCTATCTGTTTGTCCTCCACCATGTAAATGACTCTGGCAGTACCACAAATAGTAGAAAGCAGGGAGTAATTTAACCAAAACACTTATTGAGGTGATGGTTTACATTATCTTTTAACCAAAGCCTATTTTTGAAAAGTTTATCCAAAAATTTAAAGCTATATCTATTATTAATGAAAACAAAACATTTACTTCAATCTGCTGTTAAATGTTTCCTTTCTATCCTGAAACTATATGTTACTATTTGTAATGTGCAAAGAAATAAAACTCATTAAGAAAGATGATGAAAATGATTGTGACTTGCATTGGTTCAAATTCACTCGATGAACACAACCCAAGATTCCTGAGTCACTCATGTAAATATTTACGAAATATTCTTGAGGAATCTACGCTTCTTTCTTGCTATTGGATAAACAACACATGAAAACTGGTTCTGATTGTGATTTTCTCGCAGTGTGAACAGGACTGCTGCAGGTTAGCTAAAAATGTGTCAACTTTCAAAAGCATTAGACTGCTGTCCATTTCTTCTTTTCTTTGCAATTTATCCAGTTGTATAGAAAATGTTCTTAGTGAATGGTTTCTTACATTTTTTTGAAAACCTCAAATTAAAGCATTTAAAAAAAATCTGACTTTGCAGTTACAGTGCAATTCTTTCTCTTCTTAGCAGGTTTTTATAATTCCATTTATGTGTTGGTGCTTCCATTTCATCAAAACATTTTCTAATATTTTATATTAATTCATAATAAAAATTAAATGATTTTTTTTTATCTGCTCTTGGTCAACTGCTTTGTTCAACGTAATGTTAAATGTGAACATTATTAACTTTTTAAGATTTGGTATAAATGTTAAGGTTTTGGTGAAACACATGCCATATCAGAAATTTCAGCATCATTTGTTTCTGTTTTATTAATTGGTTTTGCTGATATGATTCAGTCAGGTGGGATTTTTTAAGCATACATAACCTACATTATCACTGTTATGGAAAAGACTAAGAGTCTAGATGAGGACTCAGTTAAAATTGAAGTTGATGTTTTAAGTAAATTTGAAAAGCATAATCTGCTACATAAAAAGTCTGCTTGTATTTGCAGTTAGTCGCTATTGCAGCTTTTTCAGTCATTTCAGTTCCTGTTCAGTTTGACTGGGAGGTTTTTGTACGAGACATTTTCACTGTGGGAACACCCATTGATTGTTGACGTTGTGGTAACTCTGACAGTAGTAAACTGCAGCATCTTCAGCCTGAACTCCACTGATGGTCAGAGTGAAGTCAGAATGTGATCCACTGCCTGAAAAACGACTTGGAGTCCCTGATGCTTTAGTGCTAGAAAGATAAATGAGAAGCTTAGGAGTTTGTCCATCTTTTTGTTGATACCAGGCTAAACAAGGGAAGGAGCTGAGGTGAACATGAACATTTTGACTCATTCTACAGTTGATGGTGACAGATCCTCCCAGTCCAGCTCTCACTGCTTCAGGCTGCTGAGTCACTGTGACCTGACCTCTGACCTCTGAGGACACAGAGACAAAAACATGCAGCAGCTTCATGGTTTAGTCGGCTTCATTTCAGAGGGACAGATGTTCATAGAGGAGAGGAGTTGGATTCTCTGGACTTTACCTGTGAAGCAGCAGCAGAGGAGAGTCCAGATGAGGACGCAGATCAAAGTCATGTTTGTGATGAGGAGGATTTCTGTGTCTTCTGTTGTGATGAAGGACAGCTGTCAGTCATCCAGTGTTCAACTGTCAGGACTATAAACTCTCCCAGAGCACTGGAGCATGGAGCTGCTGATGCAAAGTGGCTCTATGGAAATGCTCTGACTGACTGCAATAGAAACTAGGATCAATGGACCTTACCAAGCTCCGCCCACAACCGACCCACGTGACCTCAAGTCTCACAAGTAGTGATGGTGAGATGAAGCCTCATGAGGCATTGAACCACTTGAGCCAACTGGTTCGAGAAAGGGTTCATTTCTTGAGGCTTCATGTGCACACGAAACCACCTACTGGCCAGGTGTATAATCACAGCCAGCTGTATCTTAACACGTGTGATGCATTGAATTTTTGTCTATTATGGCTCTTGGGAATGACGTCACAAAAGATGTAGGACGAAATCATTTGTCTACATAAATTATGTATACACATATGTGTATAATAAAATATTTTTGAATGTATTCTCTGTGTGTAATTAATCCCAAAATAGTAGTGTCATGTGATATGGCATGTTGTGTAATAATGTTTTTCTGTGACTCTAGAAAAATGGCCTGGGCTTAATCAGGCAGAGGACAGTGAAAGTGCTTGTGGAACTAGGGAGGGGGTGGTGAATAGGCTAATGCTTGTGTAACTTGGATGATTTCATGCATTTTTATTAAGAAATAAAAATTTTTCCACAGTTTTTGGTTTCAAACGATTTCTCTTTTTTGACACTACATGGATGAGGTGTTATTATTGTACCCCAACTCCTTGGAGCACAATAAACACCTCACCTTTACAGAAAATAAGAAACAGTGAAAAATACAGTTCCTCATAAGCAAACCTAATGCATCTGCAAATGTTCAGTTCACCTTACCTTGTTAGGGCTTATCAAATCAAAATGTTCCCACATAGGGGAAATCCTCCTCTTTCTCGCCGGCTCCATCCTACTCCTATCTATCTATCTATCTATCTATCTATCTATCTATCTATCTATCTATCTATCTATCTATCTATCTATCTATCTATCTATCCTAAACTCTCCAAACACCGAACTAACTGTCTCAAACTAAATAACCATTATCCAAACTCTGCTATCCAAACTATCAAAACTGTATCCACTCTCTCAACTGACCCAACTCGCCTACAACAACCCACATTATGAATGGATCCTGTGGGGTTTCTAAAGCTGTCAAACCCCGCGCCAACATCTGAGCCACTTCCCGAAGCAGTCACGTGGTACAGCCGGGCAGCGAGGCTTCGGACGTCATCGTTTTCGGCTCCTCCCCTAAACGAAGCAAGCCTCGATACGCGCTTTACGGAAACGCCCCCTCCATTACTCGACACACGCCTCGAAGCCTCGGCACATCACGTAACATCACTACTCACAAGCAAAGCCTGCAGCGCGTTGTTTCTATGTAAACATGACTGATTAGTGCGTCATTTCTACCGGATTTTCACAATATATCAGCTACTAAATGGACAGAGGAACTAACAAGTTCATGTCATCATCTGGGAGGAGGTTACTGGTTTCTCAGTCACAAGCTGGTTGCAAACCTGAGGCCAGCAGGTGTCAGTCAGTTATGGTAGATCTGAAACTTGGTTTGATGACGTCAATATGAGAAGCTACAGACTGATAGGAGGAACCAAAGAGCTCTGTAAAGGTAAAGGCAAATCTTCTGAAGCTGGGATATTATTAATTTGATTTCACATAATTACCTCGGTAGAAGCCATTTGTTTGTTAAAATTTTATGAAATATATTTGTTTTATTTAATGTTTGTTGTGAATGACGTAAACTCACAAACGAACGAGGTAATTAGTCCAACGTTTAGAAACTACAGCGGCTGTAATGCGCCACAGCAAAGGTAAACAAAGGTAAAATAACCCGAACAGGTGATCAACTCAAAACCGCTCTTACCTTTTTACTCTCTCTTTGTAGTTTAAGCACACCTGTTACCGTGGCAACCGCCTGTTCCCCGCAAGACGAGCAAAGATTACGTTAAAAACATAACATTCAGTCCGTTGCGATTATCAAGTTTCCAGGCTTGATATTTATTTCTCGATTAATAATCAGCGCTTCCCTGAACACAGCGACGGTTGATTGACTAGCTGTACTTGGTGCTAACGTGGCTAACAGGAGTAACAGTTTAGTCCAAAGCCTTTTCTGCTAAAATAAAACCTTTAGTGTATGTCAGATACAGACACATTGCATATTGATCTGTTTAGCTAACCTAAGACTGTGTAGCAGACAGGCTTCAAGGTGTAGAAGTTGCATCAGTTCTGCCTTTATGCTGTATTTAGCTAACGGGAAGCTAAGTATGTTTGTGAGATGGCCACGCACGTGACCACGTAGAATGGGAATCAGCCAATGAAAAGCGGCGCCTCTGGTAAGGTCCATGTGATGCTGCTTTGAACATTTTTAAAGCATTTTTTCAAATTGTTAAAGTTTCTCCCACATAATGTTTTTTACATCTTAACTGACTGTTTTTGAGCAAAACAAGTTTAGTTGTGTTTTATATCAAATTTCTACACTTTTTCTTTTCCATTTTTCTTCCTAGTAGTTCATAATCATTTTAGATATTTTACACATCAAAATAGAAATGAGAGATGAGGAAATTTTAAATTTTCACTTTAAAATAACACAAACAGTAAGTGTGCAATTTTAGTGCAACTTTTTCAACACCCTTTCTTTACATTAACACATTTTTACATATTTAGAGGTAAGTGTCTAAACAAAGGATATTTTGGGAAGTGAACATTTTTATGGGGGGCAACTTTTCTGTCATTTGAGATATGGCCCTGTCCTTTGAATCATTGCATCA
Source organism: Xiphophorus maculatus (assembly GCF_002775205.1). Classification (NCBI taxonomy): domain Eukaryota; kingdom Metazoa; phylum Chordata; class Actinopteri; order Cyprinodontiformes; family Poeciliidae; genus Xiphophorus; species Xiphophorus maculatus. The sequence goes on along the minus strand of NC_036455.1, from coordinate 10,825,996 downwards.
GTATAATGAAAACTTATACTGATGCAAAGACTGAACATCTTTTGTTACAGACTTATGTCTTCTAATGAAATAATCAATTTTTAAATATGTGAAAAAAATCTCTCTACTTTTTTCAAAGCTGTAATTGTGCAAAATATTTTGTTAATCAAAGAGTCTTTTTGTCATTCCAATTAATCTGATGATCGCATAAAACAGGCAGATGACAAGATCCAGCTGCTTCATGAAAATTTGTGTACATCTATATGAAGGTTTTAGTTAAGTGATTTCTGCAGCAGCTTTTAGCTACAACTAACTAGTTAGTGCTCATCTATAGTCTAATTTACATATTATGCTCTATGAATATGGTTCTATGAACAACTTCTGTTTCAGTGCAGCAGATCAGTTTCTCTATAGCTGAGGGAGGATTTTGTACGACATTATATCACTGTGTGACTGGAAAGCTCCAATTTCAACCCAAGGTCAGGGCTGATATTCTCATTTTTCTCAATCATTGTTATTGTAATAAATTTGATGACATCCTGAAATCAAGTTTCCAGCAGAGAGTCTCATCCTGAACCAGGAGCCCCAGGATGGTCAGCAGTAGAGTCAGTGACATCATCATTGTGCTGCTGGTGTGTCAGTGGCTCTGAAAGGCCTGGACAGCCACTGATCAACTCTGACCTCTTAACAGCTGGGAGCAGAGAGGCAGGACACATATTCAAACACACACAGTGACATGGAGCTAAGCTCATCATGTAATTAGATTTCTTAAGTGCTGTGAGATGCTAATTACCTTACGTTATCCACGTTATCCAAACCACCTGCATATCCCCCAAGAGCGCACAAGTCCAAATAAGGACAATTACGTCACGGGACGTCAGACAAAAACATGCAGCTCCCAGTGTGCAGTAACAGAGACCCTCAAGAGAGACCAGTGTCTCTAAATTGAATCTGTAGCTGATTTTACCTTTGCTTTCATGTTTTCTTATTACCAGCTTCTCTGTTTCATTCTGAATGTGCTTGATATTGTTTTAAAGTGGACTGATTCAATTTTATAAACAATAAAAGTTTCACAAATGCTTCTGAAATCTTATGTTTGACTTATTCACATTATTCACAAGAAATATGGACAGTAGTCTTACTGGCCACCCCCAGCTCTTGTCCTAGGACCTTTGGAAAAAGGCTGACATGTGACTGATTGGAAGAATGAGCATAGAATGTGGATGAGGAATGACAATATCTATTGTAGAAAATGCAATATCAATTTACATTTTCTACAACAGCTTTTCTTTCCAGTAACATACATTTACATATGTCAGTGACAAATCTGTGCAGCTGCAGTTCAGTTTCTGTTCAGTTTGACTGACGGAGGTTTTTGTATGACTGTTTTTCACTGTGTGATCACCCACTGGCTGTTGGGGTAATGAAGACTCTGACAGTAGTAAACTGCAGCATCTTCAGCCTGAACTCCACTGATGGTCAGAGTGAAGTCAGAGTTTGATCCTCTGCCTGTAAAACGACTTGGAGTCCCTGATGTCCGAGTGCTGGCGTCATAAATGAGGAGCTTAGGAGTTTTTCCATCTTTCTGTTGATACCACCCAAAACGGTGATTACTATAGTAAACATACACATTCTGACTGGTTCTACAATTGATGGTAGCAGATCCTCCCAGATCAGCTCTCACTGCTGCAGGCTGCTGAGTTACTGTGATCTGACCTCTGACCTCTGAGGACACAGAGACAAAAATATGCAGCAGCTTCATGGTTTAGTCGGCTTCATTTCAGAGGGACAGATGTTCATAGAGGAGAGAAGTTGGATTCTCTGGACTTTACCTGTGAAGCAGCAGCAGAGGAGAGTCCAGATGAGGACGCAGATCAAAGTCATGTTTTTGATGAGGAGGATTTCTGTGTCTTCTGTTGTGATGAAGGACAGCTGTCAGTCATCCAGTGTTCAACTGTCAGGAATATAAACTCTCCCAGAGCACTGGAGCATGGAGCTGCTGATGCAAAGTGGCTCAAAATTTTCAGAATGACTCCGACAGAGACTTTGGTTCAGTGTAATGATGGTTGATTCATTTTAATATAACTAACAGTGTCAACAGATCTTTGTTAATGCACAAAGAAGTTCATTAGCATGTTTTGTTCAATAATAATGAAAAATGTAAAATTTATTTCAGATTATTTTGTAAAGCCTTATATATAGCTTTTTGGATGCATGGTAGTCTTGATAGTACTTAATTCTTTTCCTGACTCTTAAATTTGATATTTTCTGTCTTTAAACTTTTAACATTTTTAAGAAATAGCAATACAGTTTTCTGTCTACATGTATATTTATGAAGTTTTCTCAAAGATCACACAACATTGAGATAAGCAGATTTCAGGAGAGCATCATGTTTTACGTAATTTCACTTTTATATGAGAAGAGAATTGAAATATTCCTGCTAAAGATATTCCACTTGCAGCAGCTTTGTGCTACCAGACAATTTTTTAGTACCTACTTGTGTTCCAAGCACACCAGATTTATGTGAGAAAACCCAATGTTCAAAACCAAAGCTAAATATCTTAAACATATCTCAAACTACACAAGATGTTTATTTGTTAAACGTCTCTTATAAAGTTACTACAGAATGTGCTCATTTGGGTTTCTTGAAATGAAAGAATATGTTTTGTTGTACGAATGCTGATAATGGTTGCTACCACGGCTTTTATTTGAAGACATTTATTCCAAAAGGAGAGTCATGGCTTCCCACAATTTTGTTTCAATCTTTTCATGAAAAAAGAATTAAGTTCTGGTCAATTTCAGGAAAATGTTGGGTTTTCTGCTTACGTTTAGTTTCTAGGTGATCAATATGTACAAACACCTTTTTTCACAGAGTTGTTTGTGTTCAGAGTCAGAAAGCCGTGTCTCTCTACAGTCAGAGGTTTTTGTACGGCGCCTCAATGAGTTTGTATCACTGTGGTACACGTTCGGTGGAGGAACCAGACTGGAGATTGGAAGTAAGTCAAAAGTTTATTTTCTTATTTTATCTTTTGTCAGTTTTCCTTTATTCCCTTTCCATAATAGGTAGAAATTGAAAAATGTTGGTAATTTCATATTAAATAACAAAAACATATACAGGAAACACAAAGGTGATTTTGTATTTTTAAGTCTAAAAAAATAAATTACGGACCATAATACATGGTGATCAGTCCGTGATTTAATTACTGAGTTATTGCAGTAGTTTAATCTGGATTTACAGATTTTGTTTAGACTGAAAATGTCACAGAGTCGTGACTTTTCTATAGTCAGAGGTTTTTGTACAGCGACCCGCTTAATTTGTATGTGGAGGAACCAGATTGGCATTTCCAAGTAAGTGTGCAACATTTAAAAACTAAACAGAACATTACATAATCTCTTTAAAAAATGCTTCTATTTTGCTTTTTATCATACTTGCTGGTACTTTGACTTTATTTTGTAGTGTAAGTTTTCCCTGAGTAGATGTTTCAAATTCGTAATCCATTTAAAATTCAATTTTAAATATTTTTTTTATGTCCATAGTTGATAAAATATCACCTCCTGTGAGAATAAATCTGTTGTTCAAAAACAAACTTTTATCCTGTTATAAATCTATAATAGGATGAAGACAGAAAACACTGGAAAAAATGCAGACAAGTCAAATAACTTTATGTTGTCAATTGGCAGTAAAATTTGAAATTTTATGAGTATGTTTCAATTTTACATTTTTAATTCCACATTAAACTAAAAATATTTGAATTTGCAAGAGAAATGTATGTCATTTTTTAGTTTAAAGAATAGATTAAATATTTCGGGTCAGACAGCATGATGATGGAGCTGAGAAGATTCTAAAGAGGAAGTGAAACATTAAGTGACTCTTGGAGCAAAACAACATCTGGGAGGAACATCCTGGCATTTAAGATCTGTTACATTCAATTTGCTTAGAGTCTAAGCATTAGACGCTTCCTATATGATTGACAGCTTTGTGATCCATGTCCTCTAACCTCGGTGTTGTTTCCTAGGTGATACCCGCCCCACTCTGACAGTGCTGCCCCCCTCCAATGAGGAGCTGCAGAAAGAGACAGTCACCTTCATGTGTCTGGCCAACAAGGGCTTCCCCTCAGACTGGACTCTGTCCTGGAAGCTGGACGGCAGCAGAAGCAGCAGCAGCTGGGAGGAGACCAGGAGCTCCGGGGTGCTGCAGAATGACGGCCTCTACAGCTGGAGCAGCACCCTGAGGCTCCCTGCAGACCAGTGGAGGAAGGTGGGCTCTGTGACCTGTGAGGCCTCCCAGGGCTCCCAGTGTGCAGTAACAGAGACCATCAAGAGAGACCAGTGTCTCTAAATTGAATCTGTAGCTGATTTTACCTTTGCTTTCATGTTTTCTTATTACCAGCTTCTCTGTTTCATTCTGAATGTGCTTGATATTGTTTTAAAGTGGACTGATTCAATTTTATAAACAATAAAAGTTTCACAAAGGCTTCTGAAATCTTATGTTTGACTTATTCACATTATTCACAAGAAATATGGACAATAGTCTTACTGGCCACCCCCAGCTCTTGTCCTAGGACCTTTGGAAAAAGGCTGACATGTGACTGATTGGAAGAATGAGCATAGAATATGGATGAGGAATGACAATATCTGTTGTAGAAAATGCAATATCAATTTACATTTTCTACAACAGCTTTTCTTTCCAGTAACATACATTTACATATGTCAGTGACAAATCTGTGCAGCTGCAGTTCAGTTTCTGTTCAGTTTGACTGACGGAGGTTTTTGTACGACTGTTTTTCACTGTGTGAACACGTGCTGGCTGTTGGGGTAATGAAAACTCTGACAGTAATAAACTGCAGCATCTTCAGCCTGAACTCCACTGATGGTCAGAGTGAAGTCAGAGTTTGATCCACTGCCTGTAAAACGACTTGGAGTCCCTGATGCTTTAGTGCTGGTAGTATAAATGAGGAGCTTAGGAGTTTGTCCATCTTTCTGTTGGTACCAGTGTAAGTAGTTGTTGTTATAAACATTTTGACTGGTCCTACAGGTGATGGTGGCAGATCTTCCCAGATCAGCTCTCACTGCTGCAGGCTGCTGAGTTACTGTGATCTGACCTCTGACCTCTGTGGACACAGATACAAAAACATGTAGCAGCTTCATGGTTTAGTCGGCTTCATTTCAGAGGGACAGATGTTCATAGAGGATTCTCTGGACTTTACCTGTGAAGCAGCTGCAGAGGAGAGTCCAGATGAGGACGCAGATCAAAGTCATGTTTGTGATGAGGAGGATTTCTGTGTCTCCTGTTGTGATGAAGGACAGCTGTCAGTCATCCAGTGTTCAACTGTCAGGACTATAAACTCTCCCAGAGCACTGGAGCATGGAGCTGCTGATGCAAAGTGGCTCTATGGAAATGCTCTTTAGTCTCAGGTTTGTTCTTAATTAATAAAACTAATTTCAACTCTTAAACCACAGCTTCTCATTTTCTAACCTGGACTTATAACCTGAACAATGAAAAATAAACTTCTCATATAATTACATTACTCTGCAATTGAGCATTAACAGCTAACAGTGCCATACATTTAGCGGTAATAAACTCCTCCATGAACTACTTTTCTGATGGTCAGTGCTTCATCTGAGCTTTTTCCACTATGAATAGTGTAGTGTTTTGGGTTTTCTGTGTGTTTATTTAGGTTTCTGTGTTCTGTAGAGTCTCTGTTTTGTCCCGTCTACCCCTTGATTGAGTGCAGCTGTTCCTTGTTTCCCCTAATTGTCTCCCTGTGTATTTAATCCCACCTGTGTTCCTTGTTCTTGGTCGGGTCCTCGTCTTGTCGTGTCTATTCTGTCGTCAGTGTATTTCTGCACCAGTTGCTGCCAGTATTGAGCTATTAGCTGTCTGCTCATTCTGTGCTGCCTAGACTTTGGATTATTGTTTGTTTCATCATTAAATTCATCACCATTTCTCTCACCAAAACTGGGTCCACTGCATCTCCCTAAACCATCTCTCACCACATATCATGACAAATCGTTATAAACTGGTGCTACAAAATGTTATATTCAAGTACTTTGGAAGTTCCACAGGTTTTACAATGCAAACAGTTCAAAAGGAAGGAAGTGTTTCCAAGTTCTTGTTACATGTCACACAGACAGTTAACATAAAATAAAATACTTTCATTTTGATCAGCTGTCTTTGATTTAGAAATGTTCTGTGATATTACCAAAGCTACTGCTTTGCTTTGTAGTATTAAACATGTTCATATTGGTAGATCTCTGACAGTTTTGATGTATTGTCAACAATACATAAGCAATGTGATTAAACATGATGCGGTATGATTAAAAAAATAAGGTGAGGTCCAGTTACTAAATGTTTCATTCAAAAGTTTTTGTCAAATCCCACATTCAGTATCAGTAAAATATTGTTCTTCCCATTTTACATACAAGTTAATTATACATTTTATGATTTTTGTCGTGTGATTCTAATTGATTAATTAATTAAAACATGGAACTAATACAAACTAAAGTAACTTGTGTGATATTTTTAAATGCTTTAGTGAAGGTTCTGTTTCTTACTACTATCCATTTCTTCATCAAATTAAGTTGTTTTTTTTAAGTTATCCTATCTTTTGTCAACCAAATAAGCTTTATATCATTCAAATTAGAGTGATGCTGTACATTTTACTCATTTATTTTAACCCTTTGGAGTCTTGGGTCTAAATGGCCGTTTTGGTCTAATTTTGAATTTACCCTTATATTTCCACCATAAAAACTATTTACCTTACCTTGTTTGGTATCATTATTTTCAGAACATCCTAAACTTTGTGATTTTACAGTGTTTGTTTCATTTTGACAAAATTTATTATCACATTGGAGCAAAAAACACACACAGAAACATGACGTCATGCCCGCCACAGGGCGGGCGTCGACCTTAAAAGGTTAAAACACCTTCATGGAAATTTGTGTGTATCCATGTGAAGGATTTCAGTAAACTATCAGTTTCTGCAGCAGCTGGAAGCTGCAGCAACATAGTTTCAGTTCAGTTTGACTGAGGGAGGTTTTTGTATGACTGTTTTTCACTGTGTGAACATCCACTGGCTGTTGATGTAGTGAAGACTCTGACAGTAATAAACTGCAGCATCTTCAGCCTGAACTCCACTGATGGTCAGAGTGAAGTCAGAGTTTGATCCTCCATCGTTAAAACGATTTGGAGTCCCTGAGACGCGACTGCCAACATAGTAGAAGAGTAGATGTGGAGTTTGTCCATCTTTCTGTTGGTACCACGCCAAGTAGTAGTTTTTATAAACATCCTGACTGGTTCTACAGCTGATGGTGGCAGATCTTCCCAGATCAGCTCTCACTGCTGCAGGCTGAGTCACTGTGACCTGACCTCTGACCTCTGAGGACACAGAGACAAAAACATGCAGCAGCTTCATGGTTTAGTCGGCTTCATTTCAGAGGGACAGATGTTCATAGAGGAGAGGAGTTGGATTCTCTGGACTTTACCTGTGAAGCAGCAGCAGAGGAGAGTCCAGATGAGGACGCAGATCAAAGTCATGTTTTTGATGAAGAGGATTTCTGTGTCTCCTGTTGTGATGAAGGACAGCTGTCAGTCATCCAGTGTTCAACTGTCAGGACTATAAACTCTCCCAGAGCACTGGAGCATGGAGCTGCTGATGCAAAGTGACTCTCTATGGAAATGCTCTGAATGACTCACAGAGGGAATTTGGATCTAATTGATTACATTTAAAAATGAAAACTCTTCGGCAAAAATGCAACTGAATATGTTGAAAATAACATGAGACTTTTCCAAAAACCTCTTTAGTGAAGGTGTACTTAAATAAGTCAGGGTGTTTTTTTTATGAACTATTTCTTGCATGATATGTTTTTTGTAAAGAATTTCAATCAGTTTTGTATCATTTATATTTAATGCAAGAACAAACCTATTTATTTTCCAACTCGTTTTTCAGAGTTTCTGTTCAGTCTCTGTAGAGCAGTGGTGCCCAAAGTCGGTCCTCGAGGGCCGGCATCCTGCATGTTCTAGTTCTCTCCCTGGTTTAACGCACCTGGATCCAATGATGGCTCATTAGAAAGCCTAAGAAGAACACTGACATGCTGAAAAGGTTGTTGGTACTACCAGGGAGAGAACTAAAACATGCAGGATGCCGGCCCTCGACGACCGACTTTGGGCGCCCCTGCTGTAGAGTCTCTGTTTTGTCCTGTCTACCCCTTGATTGAGTGCAGCTGTTCCTTGTTTCCCCTAATTGTCTCCCTGTGTATTTAATCCCACATGTGTTCCTTGTTCTTGGTCGGGTCCTCGTCTTGTCGTGTCTATTCTGTCTTCAGTGTATTTCTGCACCAGTTGCTGCCAGTATTGAGCTATTAGCCGTCTGCTCATTCTGTGCTGCCTAGACTTTAGACTATTGTTTGTTTCATCATTAAATTCATCATCATTTCTGTCACCAAAACTGTGTCCACTGCATCTCCCTAAACCATCTCTCACCACATATCATGACAAATCGTCATAAACTGGTGCTACAAAATGTTATATTCAAGTACTTTGGAAGTTCCACAGGTTTTACAATGCAAACAGTTCAAAAGGATGGAAATGTTTCTAAGTTCTTGCTACATGTCACACAGACAGTTAACATAAAATAAAATACTTTCATTTTGATCAGCTGTCTTTGATTTAGAAATGTTCTGTGATATTACCAAAGCTGCTGCTTTGCTTTGTAGTATTAAACATGTACATACTGGTAGATCTCTGACAGTTTTTATGTTACATAATGTCAACAATACATAAGCAATGTGATTAAACATGTTTCGGTATGATTAAAAAAATAAGGTGAGGTCCAGTTACTAAATGTTTCATTCAAAGGTTTTTGTTAAATCCCACATTCAGTATCAGTAAAATATTTTTCTTCCCATTTTACATACATTAAATAGTTGAAAAACTGATAAAAACTTTGGAAATTAAATATCTGAAAATCTAGAGATCAAAATGACACTTCATGCATTGAAAAATATCAGCAAAAAATGAATAAAAACTCCACCAGAGCAACTAAATGGGTCTTTGAAAGACCCTTCATTCATCTGCCTCTCATTGTGGCTGAAGAAGGTTTTTGTATGACAGCTTTCACTGTGGAAACAACCATCGACTGATGTGGTGTTGACTCTGACAGTAGTAGACTGCAGCATCTTCAGTCTGAACTCCTCTGATACTTAAAGTAAATTTAGAGTGTGATCCACTGCCTGAGAAACGTTGGGGAGTCCCTGCTGATCTGTGGATCGCAGAATGAATGAACAGCTTGGGACTTTGTCCTTCTTTGTGCTTGTACCACACTAAACGGTGTACGGTATTATGGACATAAACATCCTGACTGATTGAACATCTGATGCTGACAGATCTTCCCAGATCAGCTCTCACTGCTGCAGGCTGTTGAGTCGCTGTGACCTGACCTCTGACCTCTGTGGACACAAAGACAAAAACATGCAGCATCTTCATGGTTTAGTCGGCTCCATTTCAAAGGGACAGATGTTCATAGAGGAGAGGAGTTGGATTCTCTGGACTTTACCTGTGAAGCAACAGCAGAGGAGAGTCCAGATGAGGACGCAGATCAAAGTCATGTTTTTGATGAAGAGGATTTCTGTTGTGATGAAGGACAGCTGTCAGTCATCCAGTGTTCAACTGTCAGGACTATAAACTCTCCCAGAGCGCTGGAGCATGGAGCTGCTGATGCAAAGTCATTCACTATGGAAATACTCTGACTGACTGGGATCAATATGATGGAGCAGATCAGTTAATATTTGTGCAAAATTTGATGAAAAGTTTATTACAATTTTTTTCAGATTGTTGTTTTTAACAACTTGTGGTTATGGTCTCCTGCATTAACTTCTTTTTGTTAACTGTTTATGTTTCAAAAATATTCTGGAGATAGTTTTTGTGGTATTGTTGTTATTTCACTTTTTGTTACACTTAATTTCTAGATAAATTTGATAATTTTCACCCCAATATGCCAAAAACTTGCACTTAAATATATTGAGACTCATACGAAACATCAGAATAATTGAGTAAAATTTTAGCAACAATAAAATATCAGCTTATCAACTCAGTGAAAATCAAGATCTTGCTTGTCAGCAAAAGTTAAGATTTGTGTAGCTAAATGAGCACAAGGAAGGAAAGAAAATAGAGAATTACCGGTACTCACAATTGGATTATTGTTAAGTTTCAACATATTTCATTTATCTGAGTGATGTATTTAAGTAAATTATCATAAAAAAGAAAAGAAATGCATTTGTGCACTTAATCTTTTTGGATAAAAGATTCAAAACATTATTTTTAGTTTCATATTCTGTCAATAAAAATTGTAATTATTTTAAAGCATTTTTGCTTTCTATGACAGATCTAGATTTGACACAAGCAGCAGATTTTATTCATTGTTTTCATGAAAGTGAGTGAGCCGTGTCTCTCTACAGTCAGAGGTTTTTGTATGGCGCCTCAGTTTGTATCACTGTGGTGGACTTTTGGTGGAGGAACCAGACTGGAGGTTGGAAGTAAGTAAAATTTAAAGCTACTTCTTAAATTTAAACACTTTTCAATATTTTTTATTTTGTGTTACTCGGAAAGAAAGCTCAGAATATGTATATTTTTTAATAAACAAGTTTTGTAAGAACAAAGAATTCATTTTGTGAATGGAAACCTGATAGATTTAAGATAGTGAGATCTGGACAAGGGTAGCATTTACATCGATAAAATGGTTAGTTTTTTAATCTGGTTATAAGGTTTAGTTTAGTCTAAAACTGTCAGAGCCGTGACTCTCTACAGTCAGAGGTTTTGTACGGCGCCTCAATGAGTTTATATCACTGGTACACGTTCGGTGGAGGAACCAGACTACATGTTGGAAGTAAGTCAAAAATAAATGTTGTTTTATTAAGTTATAATTTTCTATATTCTGTATTTCACTTTGATAAATGAAAGTTGGATGAATTGGGAAGTTTTTAGTATTTTAATGGCAAATAAATGCACTGAACCAACAGTTCTTTCATAAAGAAAAACCAAATATAAGATACAATCATAAATGTTAATGTTTAATGAAATATTACACTAAATTGTGTTTAGTTTACTCATTAATCTGAGCTTGAAGGTTTTGTTTAGTATGAAAAAGTCAGAAGTTTTTATCTTTACAGTCAATGGTTTCTTTCTGTAAAGCAGTTCAACCAGTTTGTATCAATAAGGTGGGCAATTAGTGATTAACCAGGTTGGATGTATGTTTGGATGATTTTTTAAAATATTATTTAGTGCCCAGTTGAAGGTAGAAAACTGTGTTTTTATTAGTTTCTTTTACTGTGAATTATAAAAGTTGGATTATAATTCACCACTAGAAGTAAAATATCAATAAATAATTTGAAGAGTGGTAGATATGAGAATAATGATCTGTGATCCAAGGGCATATCTTTACTTATTGGTTTAATTAACTCATATGTCAAAGTTAAAGACAAGAGACAGGAGAAAACGTCTGACACTAATCAGAGCTTCTGAACAGATTAAATTCATGGGAAAGAGTTTACCAAATTATGAATTATATTTTTAAAAATCTGTTGAGCCTTTTCTAAAACATTTACTGTTGTGATTTCACCATTTTTAATATCAGGAAATGTTTTCTAAAATATTTTATTCTACATTTCATTACTGGTCTATTTCAGTTGAAACTGTATTATTTGTCTTCCTGAGCTGATATGCATGACAGATTTTTGAAAAGGAAACGAAACAGAATGTGAGCTGAGTGGCTGGTAGAGCAGAAAGACATCTGTTAGAAACGTCTTTGCAGAGAAAATCAACTCTCACAGTACAAGAGCTCAAATCATTGGAGTTCCTGTCCTCTAACCTGATTGGTGTCTCCTAGGTGATACTCGCCCCACCCTGACAGTGCTGCCCCCCTCCAGTGAGGAGCTGCAGCAGGAGAAGGTTACCCTCCTGTGTCTGGCCAACAAGGGCTTCCCCTCAGACTGGACTCTGTCCTGGGAGCTGGATGGCAGCAGAACCAGCTTCACCTGGGAGGAGAGCAAGAGCTCTGTGATGGTGCAGAATGACGGCCTCTACAGCTGGAGCAGCACCCTGAGGATCCCTGCAGACCAGTGGAGGAAGGTGGGCTCTGTGACCTGTGAGGCCTCCCAGGGCTCCCTGACTGCAGTCACAGAGACGCTGAGGAAAAACCAGTGTTCCCAGTTCTGAGCTGATTCACTAGAAGATCACTAGTTTGTGTCTACTACTGCTGTCTGTGTTGTTTAAGCATTTCTCTCTTTTTTCTTTCTCATTTCTTCTTTTGTTCTTCTACAACTTGAAGGTTTAAATAAAATTTACTAAAAATATTTGTCTGACTTTCTCACTTTTTACTTTGTACCAAAATTAGTGCCCTGGACATTTTCAAAATAAAATACCTAATCTACAGTGAAATCTCAAATTTCATGAATGGTTTAAAGGACAGCAGTTATGACTTTATTGTTTAACTAACAGTACTAAAATATGCTCTTGTCATAGGCATTAAAGAACATCATCCTACTTTTTAAAAATTTGTTTCACTATAAAGTTTTTCCTTTGATGTATTTTAATATTTATAAATAATGCAATTGTGCCAAGAGATTACATTCAATAACATTTATGAAAAAATCCTCAAGACTGAATAGAGTCAACTGACTGAGAGTGTTTACTGTACATATCTTATAATTAGGATTGTCTTGTTTAGAATTTGTTTTCTTCAAAGCAACATTTCATGGTTTTAACAGCAGCAAAGCAAACAGTGTTTGGAAAAAGCAAACTATTTTTTTCAACTCTTCCAAGTGTTCCCAAACTAAATCGTTTTTTCTTTTCCTTCTTTTGTTATAGTAAAATATTTTTAGCTGTGGTCTAGTAACGTCACCTAAACGAATACAGGTAAACAAAGGGAAAATGGAGTGCATTAATAAAAACAAAGTCTGATGCAGTAAATATAACTTAAATCATAGGAACACATAATTATCCTGGACAAAGTAATTGTTGACAGAAACATGAGGTTGTTTCTAAATATCTGACCTGTAGCATATCTGTATGTAATATCTGTATTATAAGAGTTTTCTGTGTGTTTAACCAACTGGAACTCCCAGATGCAACAGACAGTTCAGTTTCTGTTGAGTCTGAATGGTAGAGGTTTTTGTACGACTGTTTTTCACTGTGTGAGTGAATACTTGCTGCTGATGTAGAATTCACCCATACAGTAATAAACTGCAGCATCTTCAGCCTGAACTCCACTGATGGTCAGAGTGAAGTCAGAGTTTGATCCACTGCCTGAAAAACGACTTGGAATCCCTGATGCTCGAGAGTTGATAAGATAAATGAGGAGCTTAGGAGTTTGTCCATCTTTCTGTTGATACCAGGAGAAATAGTTGCTATTTATATTCTGACTGGTTTTACATCTGATGGCGGCAGATCCTCCCAGATCAGCTCTCATTGCTTCAGGCTGAGTCACTTTGGCCTGACCTCTGACCTCTGTGGACACAGAGACAAAAACATGCAGAAGCTTCATGGTTAGTCGGCTTCATTTCAGAGGGACAGATGTTCATAGAGGAGAGGAGTTGGATTCTCTGGACTTTACCTGTGAAGCAGCAGCAGAGGAGAGTCCAGATGAGGACGCAGATCAAAGTCATGTTTTTGATGAGGAGGATTTATGTGTCTCCTGTTGTGATGAAGGACAGCTGTCAGTCATCCAGTGTTCAACTGTCAGGACTATAAACTCTCCCAGAGCGCTGGAGCATGGAGCTGCTGATGCAAAGTGGCTCTATGGAAATGCTCTGAATGACTCCAGTAGAGATTTGGAACTATGTGACACTCATTTTAATAACAGCATATTTATTTTAATTTTTCTGTAGTAAATGTTCTTCCCATGTAACATTCAACACAGTTCACAAAACAGTTTGTTGTTGAGAAAAGTATATTGACTTTACAATATGTTTACTTGTTTTGTATGAATTATGGAAACTGTTTTATCTTTTTTAATATCTAATAATCATTTTGGGGAATATACACCATATAAACAACAGATGAACAAATACATTTTTATGTGATGATTAAGTCTTTCCATCACAATGTTATATGCCATGATTACTTTGTTTTGAGCAAAAATATTTTTACCTTAATTTTAAATTTATTAAAGAACAACTGGCTGTTTATGTTTTTTTTTCGTTTAAAAAGTTGTATCAGCTGGTCAAGGACTAATGTCAGATTTTAGCATTTTGGTAAGACAAGGCAACTTAATTTATATAGCACCTTTCAGCCAAAGATAATTCAAAGTGCTTGTACAAAAAAGTTACTTTTGTCTGTAACCTGATACATTGCATCTTTCCTCCTGTGGTTGATTCATACTGTGTATTGTTCCTGTTTATATAATATCGTTTATAAATCGTACTTCATCATACATGGTGACAGGCCCCAAGTTCCCAACTATCCTGCAACGATAAATGGGTGTTTTTAAGTGTTCAAGATAATTTGACATTTAGTAATAAAAAAAGCAAAGACATTTTATTTTAAAATTACACATTTTGATGTGACTTTCTGTTCCTTTATTCACAGTGATTCCTGGTTAGATTCACTGTTATGTTTTGGGCCATCATCATATTGTAGTCCAGTGCTGGTTAAGGTTCACAGTGCTTCATATTTTCCATCATGCACTGTAGTATTCATGGTGAGTTGTGTCACAGTGATCCCACTGCAGCAAAGAACCTTAGAAGCATGACACTTCCAACTCCATGTTTCACAGCTGGCATGAGATACCTGACAGGGAGAGCTGTATTGGTTGAAGACAATGATTTGGTTCATTTTTGGAAAACAACAACAAAACTTAGTTTTTGACTCATTTGTCCAAAGACTATTAATCCAGAGGTCCTCGTCTTGGAATATAATTATTCAGGCAAACTTTAGTCTGGCCTTTTTACTTAGAGAGCAAAGCTTTACCCTTTGATCGTCTCCCATAACAAAAGTTACATTAGTGCAGTCTCTTCTATTTTAGAGTCAGTCATGTGTTTAATAACAAAAACAACAAGTCAAAATGCTGTAAGTCTTGTGTTGAAATGTTTGGGTTTTCAGAGACTTCACCAAATATTTTTGGTGTTCCAGGGTGAAATAGTTTGAACAGCCAGAACTTGGGCACGTTGGTTCACTTTTTGACAGTTTTTTATGCAGCAGAATTGCTGATTTCACATTCTTTTGAGACCATTTTAAATCCCTCTTCAGGCTAAAAAGCTGCTATATATACCATTAATCATATACTATACATATTCCAATTCAATATTACTTTATTAATATATATGTATATTAATGATGTAATTAATTAGTACACACACACACAAACAAACACACATATGTAACCTTAATTAAACAGTGTTAAGATTAGTCTGGCATGGCTTTTATTCCTTGAGGTGACACAATCAGTTTCTGCAGCTGCAGTTCAGTTTCTGTTCATACTGACTGACGGAGGTTTTTGTATGACTGTTTTTCACTGTGTGAACACATACTGGCTGTTGGGGTAATGAAAACTCTGACAGTAATAAACTGCAGCATCTTCAGCCTGAACTCCACTGATGGTCAGAGTGAAGTCAGAGTTTGATCCACTGCCTGTAAAACGACTTGGAGTCCCTGATGCTTTAGTGCTGGCATAATAAATGAGGAGCTTAGGAGTTTGTCCATCTTTCTGTTGGTACCAGGCTAAGCAGTTAGAGCCATGAACATTCTGACTGGTTCTACAGTTGATGGTAGCAGATCCTCCCAGTTCAGCTCTCACTGCTGAAGGCTGAGTCAGTGTGTACTGACCTCTGACCTCTGAGGACACGGAGACAAAAACATGCAGCATCTTCATGGTTTAGTCGGCTTCATTTCAGAGGGACAGATGTTCATAGAGGAGAGGAGTTGGATTCTCTGGACTTTACCTGTGAAGCAGCAGCAGAGGAGAGTCCAGATGAGGACGCAGATCAAAGTCATGTTTTTGATGAAGAGGATTTCTGTGTCTTCTGTTGCGATGAAGGACAGCTGTCAGTCATCCAGTGTTCAACTGTCAGGACTATAAACTCTCCCAGAGCACTGTAGCATGGAGCTGCTGATGCAAAGTGACTCTATGGAAATGCTCTGACTGAGTTCAATAGAGAGGAAGATCGATGTGATGAATTTAAGACAAAGCTCATATTAACTCTTAAGTAGTGTTTAAATGTTTTTTTTTTTATCACAATGTTTTATACATTTTGCCTCATAGTAAATTTGTGATCAAAATAATTGTATTTTATCAGAACTAAACTCCTACATGATCCTGGAAGGATCAGCTTGTTTAGACAGGATAGAATTTAAAGCTCCCTGTGTGACACGTTTTCTGTGCATGAACACACAATTAAACATAGTGACTAGACACATTTAAATGTCTACGTAAATTATAGTTTTTCAGGTGGACTATTTTGTCCAATAAAATATATGTTTTTTCTTTTTCATTTGGTGAGTCCACATCTCAGATATAATGTAACTACATAAGAGGACAGTACATGTCTACTTTCAGAATGTTTCTGTTGTATTTCAGTGTGTCTGTATCACTGTGATGGAAATTATGCTGACAGAACTGGCTTTACTCTGTAAGGATCAGAAGGAAATTATAATTCAAAAATTACAAACTGCATCTTTTAAATCTTCAAACCAAGCTGGAAGCCTTTTTGAGTCTGAGCTCACTTTTATTCCGCATTTTAAACAAATAGTTAAAACAGGATTTTATCATCTAAAAAATATAACCAGAGTTCACTCTATTCTTTCCCTCGCTAATACCGAGACTCTAATGCGTGCTTGTATTTCCAGCTATATAGAGTATTGCAATGCCCTGCTGTCTGGTCTCCCTAAATGAACTCTGCACAGCCTTCAGCTGTCACAAAACTCTGCTGCTCCTGTGCTAACCAAGACCAGAAGGCAGGCTCTCATCACACCTGTTTTAAAATCAGGTGTGATTTTAAAACACACCTGATTGTCTTAGCTCCCAGTACATCTCAGGATTGATTTTAAGATTTTTTACTCGTTTTTAAATGTCTTAATTGTCTTGCACCCTCTTAACTTGTAGAGCTGCCATTACCTTATGAACCCCTGCGGAAACTGAGGTCCTCTGGCACTGGACTTTTAACAACTCCCAGAGTCAGAACTCACACTTATGGTGAGACTTCTGTCCAATATTATGGCCCCCGTTTGTGGAACGATATGCCAGAGAACCTGAGGGCTGCAGAAAATGTTGCTGTTTTTAAGAGCAGGCTCAAGACCCATCTTTTTAACTGTATTTCCTAAATTTAATATTTCTGCTTAGTCTGTGCATTTTCAATGCAGTTGTGTGTTTTTCCATGTGGGGTTGGGGTGGGTAATTGTTTTTGTTTATTTTTATTGATCTGTACAGCACTTTGAGCTGCTTTTAGTATGAAGGGTGTGTTATAAATAAACTTGATTGATTGATTAATTGATAAAGGATTCATTGTGAGTCTCAGTTCAGGAACAGCCTCATCTCCATTTAATAGACTATAGGACTTTGACATCTTTTTTCCCTGATGTTTAAAGTCCTAGCTACATAAAATTCCTCTCATTGAACTCTAGTGATTTAACTGTTTAAAATATTTTGGTGAAAGTTATTTTAGGCTTAAAAGGATGTTCCTCAAATGTTCAAGATCAACATCTAGTAACAAAAAGCAAAACAATACAATAAAAAATTAAGAAGAACAAATACTGATGCATGTTTGATCAATTATCAAATGACATCAGCCATTTGATGAACCTGCAATCATGGAGAAAAATTAAGATAACCAATTTACATGTAATTAAATTACTTTATTTTCCACTAATTAAGCAAGATTAATCATCAATATGTAAACATTTATTTTAAAATAAAGATTAACATTATTTTACTCTTTAAACAACAGATAACACAAAGTATTCTACCTAAACAAAATAGAACACCACACCATTTATTCAGAGTTGTTCTTCAGTGGACTTACTAATATGCTTTGAGCTTCATGCTGTGATGTCCAACTTGTTTTCATTTAATTATGTCTGTCTTTACTGCAGCTTCCAGCTGCCACTGTCATTGCACTGAAACTTGAGTTTCAGTTCAGTTTGATTGAGGAAGGTTTTTGTACGACTGTTTTTCACTGTGTGAATGGCCACTGACTCCCAATGTTATGAAGACTCTGGCAGTAGTAAACTGCAGCATCTTCAGCCTGAACTCCACTGATGGTCAGAGTGAAGTCAGAGTTTGATCCACTGCCTGAGAAACGACTTGGAGTCCCTGATGCTTTAGTGCCAGAAAAATAAATGAGGAGCTTAGGAGTTTGTCCATCTTTCTGTTGGTACCAGGCTAAACGGTGGCCACTGCTGTCCACATAAACATTCTGACTGGTTCTACAGTTGATGCTGATAGATCCTCCCAGATCAGCTCTCACTGTTACAGGCTGCTGAGTCACTGTGACCTGACCTCTGACCTCTGTGGACACAAAGACATGCAGCAGCTTCATGGTTTAGTTGGCTCCATTTCAGAGGGACAGATGTTCATAGAGGAGAGGAGTTGGATTCTCTGGACTTTACCTGTGAAGCAGCAGCAGAGGAGAGTCCAGATGAGGACGCAGATCAAAGTCATGTTTGTGATGAGGAGGATTTCTGTGTCTTCTGTTGTGATGAAGGACAGCTGTCAGTCATCCAGTGTTCAACTGTCAGGACTATAAACTCTCCCAGAGCACTGGAGCATGGAGCTGCTGATGCAAAGTGACTCTATGGAAATGCTCTGACTGACTCCAGCAGATCAGTCTGCTGTTGATCAGTTAAACAATCAATTTCTGCCCAGAAATGTATTATTCTGGGCAGAATAATACATACAGGAAGATACAGTTTTAAAGTCCCTACACTGGCTTCCTGTAGCTCAAAGAATAGACTTTAAAATACTGTTGTTAGTTTACAAATCACTGAACGGCTTAGCACCACAATACATCAAAGATCTGCTGTTGCTGTATCAACCTTCCAGACCTCTCAGGTCTTCCGGTTCTGGTTCTGCTCTGCATCCCCAGAACCAGAACCAAATGAGGAGAAGCAGCTTTCAGCATCTATGCACCACAAATTTGGAACAAACTTCCAGAAAACTGTAAAACAGCTGAAACACTGACTTCCTTTAAATCTAGACTAAAAACCCACCTGTTTAGGATTGTATTTGAAACGTAATCAATTACAAATTTATTGATGGAACTTTACTTAATGTCGTGTATTGATTATTGATTCTATGTTGCATTGTGTTTCTGTGTTTGATATGATGTAAAGCACTTTGAAATGCCTTGCTGCTGATATGTGCTATACAAATAAAATTTGATTGATTGATTGATACATACAGTCTCATAATTGTGGTCCTAGAAGTATCTCCATATATTGCAATTAACCTATAGTCTGGATTCATTCTTTCCCATCTTATGTCATTTTTCTAGGCAATAATGTTTTTAAACATTCATATTGTTTCAAATATTAAGCAAAATATGCTTTAATTGTTGTGTTTAAATCTTGAGAGATGTGCTAAAGTATAAATCTATCTAGTCTACAATTTTTTTAATTCTTACTGTTGCATTTAAAAACACTAAAACAAACACTTGCAAGCTATTATGGGTTTATTTGATAAACCTATTTGCACTGTTTTGTTCAAAAATGCAAAGTTTGATTTAAATATCAAAGAAAAGTAAAAATGCTTGCTTTTGTTACAGAACAAACATAAAATTAAGCAAGCGTAAGGCATAAAAGGAACAGTGAAAGCAAAAGGATTTATCACACAAAACGTAGAGCTAGCAGATCAGGTTTCAGTTGAAAATAAATAAGCAGCCAAAAAATCTGGCTTCTTTTTGGAGTTTGCTTTATGAAAATAGCTGAAGTTCCCAACACCAACTAATTCTAATAATCTAGTCCTGGATTTGTATTAAACTTTTCTTTTCTTCCCTACATGTACAACTTGTTTTTCAGTGCACTAAAGGAGACAGTCTGTCCCGGAGTAACAGACTGAGATCCTGGACTCTGAGTCAGGGTGATGACTGCTGAGGAACCTAAAAACATGACAGAGAGAGATACTGACACAAATCTAGATCAGAGAAATATATCAGGATTCACATGTAAAGGATGGTTCATTTGAGTCTTTTTCATTGACAGAAAAAAGAATCCCAAGAAAAGTTTCTATCAGAGTCTCATCCTGAACCAGGAGCCCCAGGATGGTCAGCAGTAGAGTCAGTGACATCATCATTGTGCTGCTGGTGTGTCAGTGGCTCTGAAAGGACTGGACAGCCACTGATCAACTCTGACCTCTTAACAGCTGGAGCAGAGAGGCAGGACACATATGCAAACACACAGTCAGTCACATGGAGCTCAGCTCTACATGTTCTCTTCTAACATCCTGGGTCTCTATCGCTGTGTTCTCTGAACTGCAGATGGTCTTGACTTTTCAAATAAACTACAAAAATACATGAACATATATACTAATTTAAAAAAGAGAGAAGATAATCCAGTTAAGGCCATATAAGCAGCTTCAATTAAAACTTGGAGGACAAGTGAAGAAACACACCATTTATAAACTTATAAAGATAGACTAGTTTCAAAGTTAAATAATACTAATTTAGAGAACATTTATCGATTACTTCTGTTGTATCTGAGCTATAAAAAATTTCACATACACCATGACTGGTTTCAAATAAATTTGTGGGTACTTCCCAGTTTTCTATCATCCTTCTTGGGAACAACATTTAACTTGACCTTCTGGTCCGTCACTTTTAACAATGTAGAGTTCAATGGGGCCAATTCCTGCTGCATCGTAGCAACCTCAATCCATAACACTTCCACCTCCATGCTTCAAAGAGAGAATGAGTTTCTTATCTTGGAGTGTTGTATGTGACTGAATTTTCACATCTTCTTGTGTTCAAATAATTCAGTTTTTCATTCGTGTCCAAAAAGTCATTACTCCACAGGTTATATTTACCTATTTCTTTGAGAGCATAGATTATTTCTTGGCACAATCCTCACAAAGATTAAAACACATTCTTTTGATTGTTGTGGTATTTACTTTCATATCAACAGCAGCAAGATAAGTCTGTGGATATTTTGATTATATTTTAATATTTTTACTGACTTGTTTCAGCAACTTATGATCTGCTTTGGAGCTGAACTCTCTTGGTCACAATGCTCTTGTTATGTTAACAGTTATTTCCAATCTCCTCAATCTGTAGACTCCTTTCCTTACAGTAGAACTGCCATTTTAACATCATTTTGAGACTTCTTTAAAGCCATTTCCAGACTCATAAATTGTGTCTGGTTCTCCCATTAATCTTCTTTCTGACTGGATGACAGCTCTTTGGTTCACAGTCTCATTTAAAACATTGATAAAAACTAATCTAAATGTCAGAAATGTAAACAGAGTAAACCTACTTCAAATTAAAGAGGAACAATGTTTATATGGAGTTTTACATTTGTTGGTAATTCTCAAGTTGACAATAAATGTTGATATATCAATCTATGTTAGACAAACAAGAAATCATTGTGAGTTTTAATTTTTTATGTTATTAGCTTTTAAAAATCTTAAAAATTCTAGTTCTCCATGTTTTGTGTTCAGAGAGCCGTGTCTCTCTACAGTCAGAGGTTTTTGTACGACGGCTCAATGAGTTTGTATCACTGTGGTACACGTTCGGTGGAGGAACCAGACTGGAGTTTGGAAGTAAGTAAAATATAAAGCTGCTTTTTTACTGATTTGCTTCTATTGTTTTAATTCTGTTTGGCAGATTGAAGCTAGAAGACATGCATTATTTAATGCTTTACAAAAAAAAGTTTCAAGATACACATAAGTCATACTTAATATCCCAAATTATATAACAAGTCAGTGCTGATCTAAGAAGTAAAAAATATTTGGTTTGACTTAATAGTTAATCTTGGTTTGTAGGCTTAGTTTAGTCAGACAAAGTCAGAGAGCCGTGTCTGTAGTCAGAGGTTTTTGTACGGCGCCTCAGTGAGTTTGTATCACTGTGGTGGACTTTTGGTGGAGGAACCAGACTGGAGCTGGGAAGTAAGTTTATTTCATGCTTAATACAAAATTAAAAAATAATGTCGGGATGCTTTAAAGTAAATTTTTGTATTTTCCTATAAATGAGGAAATTATATATGTGCATTAATTACTTTCTTACATCAAACAAATAGAATCTGACTTCAAGATGAAGTGAAATATTTTATGTTCAAATTATATAAAATGTTGCTTTGGAAATAAATATCAGAATTGAGGTTTGATATGTTTATCAATGTTATCACTTTTTAATTTTAATACTTTTCTGCCAGTTGTAAACCAGTTTGGTGATTTGGTGTGAAAAATCTAAATGAGCTCAAGTAAAAACCGAATTTATTTTTATTGGTGGGATAAAATCAGTCTTAATCTATACTGTTCAACAAAGACACAGAAAACTTGAAGTTTATTGAACTTAGTATTTCAAATTAAACTCTTTCTTTAAGATTTTAAATTTTTTATTTGTTTATTTAAGAGTACATTGAATTTTTTAAAATTTAATTTTTGGGTGACTTTTTTGTGCTGATCTGAGACTCCTAAAAGGAAGTGAAACAATGTGTCAGTGAGTGACGAGTGGAGCATGAAAACATCTGGCAGAAACTTCTTATTTTAGAAAGCCTCTCACTAACTGTAACCATGACACAATATCTGCTGCTTAACATCTACAGGTTCTGATCTCTAATCTGATTGGTGTCTCCTAGGTGATACCCGCCCCACCCTGACAGTGCTGCCCCCATCCAGTGTGGAGCTGCAGCAGCAGCAGGTTACCCTCATGTGTCTGGCCAACAAGGGCTTCCCCTCAGACTGGACTCTGTCCTGGAAGCTGGACGGCAGCAGCAGCAGCAGCTGGGAGCAGAGCAGGAGCTCCGGGGTGCTGCAGAATGACGGCCTCTACAGCTGGAGCAGCACCCTGAGGATCCCTGCAGACCAGTGGAGGAAGGTGGGCTCTGTGACCTGTGAGGCCTCCCAGGGCTCCCAGTCTGCAGTCACAGAGACACTGAGGAGAGACCAGTGTTCCCAGTCCTGAGCTGGTTCTTCTTATTTGCTTTTTAATTGTTTTTACAGTTTTATTACATTACCACTCTTGGTCTTCTCTCTGTAAAAACAAAATGTTTCTCCAGTTTGACTCTGATAATGTTTCTTTCTTTTTAATAAACTCTGGTTTCTTTAAACAATAACATTTTTTGTCATTTGTTTCTAAGAAATTAGAGCCATCTAAAAATTAAATGTTATTGGAAATGTTTCTAATAAATTACGTGAACTAATTCTGTTTAAATAATTTTTTCTTTCAAATAACTAGAGGTATCAATCAAGATGATCTAAGCAAATTGGTTTAACTCTTTACTGATTGTTTCATCTCTCAGTCTGCTGTTCCAAGTGGAAATGTTTAAATCAATAAGATTTCATTTAGATAATGGAAAATGCGCCAAATCCTTGTTGAATACTTATGAAAAGACATGTTTCATTTATATATATATATATTTTTTTTTAAATAATCTGAGATCGTTGCTCTGTATTATCAGAGTGTCCTGATGCAGATCTTTGTATCACATTTGCTGAAAAAAGTTCTAGAGTGAATTTCTGGTGACTAAATTCAGTTCCTGTTCTGTTGAAACAAAATTTGAATTAAAATTTAAATTCATTAAAGCTTTCAAACAGGAACTGTATTGCTCTTATTATTAATTAATAGAAAATAATTTTTTTTTAGTTTATTAAAATGATGATTTTTTTTCCCCTGTACCATTTTGAGTCAGATCAGTTCCTCTTTCTCTCTGAGGTTTTTGTACGGCCTTGTATCACTGTGTGAGTGGGAAGCTGTTACGTTGCTGACAATAGTAAACTCCTGCATCCTCAGCCTGAACTCCACTGATGGTTAAAGTGAAGTCAGTCTGTTCTGCTTTTGCACGAAAACGCTCAGGAACTCCAGACTGACGTACTGTGGTATCCACAATCAAAAGTTTGGGAGCTTCTCCAGGTTTCTGAAGATACCAGTTGATGTCATCACCTATCAGTCGGTCAGATTTACACCTGATGGAGACGGTCTGTCCCTGAACAGCAGACTGAGCTCCAGGAGTCTGAGTCAAGATGATGTCTCCTGAAGAACCTTGAGAACATGAAACAAACACACATTTATGGCAAAATAAGATTAACGTTTATAGTAAATGTAAAACAGTTTTTCCTGTTTTTAATGTATATGTAATGCTACAGCAGAGAGACTCACTCTGAACCAGGAGCCCCAGGATGGTCAGCAGTAGAGTCAGTGACATCATCATTGTGCTGCTGGTGTGTCAGTGGCTCTGAAAGGCCTGGACAGCCACTGATCAACTCTGACCTCTTAACAGCTGGAGCAGAGAGGCAGGACACATATGCAAACACACACAGTCAGTCACATGGAGCTCAGCTCTACATATCATCAGGTTTCCTCCTCACTGCTCAGACAGTTGTGATAAATTAAAATAGTGGAAGAAAATACTCTAGAGTAAAGAGCTTTCTTCATTTCCTCTATTTGTAATTCTGATATCCTTCATTATAACAATTTATTATTACGGTATAATAATATTCTTTATTTGAAGCATGTTTAATAGATCTTCAACACAAACAACAGAACAAAATCTTGAAGCTAAAGCTCAATTATCAAACACATTTTCCTAAACTCTCGTTGAAGTTAAACTGTTGACATCAACACTCAGATCATTTTATTCATCTAAGATCTGCAAACTGTTTGTGTGAAAATCTAGTTGCTTTTTTCTTTACATTGTGGCTGTTGCTATTCCAACAGCAACTACAAATAATCTTAGGATTTGTGTCCAATTATACATTTTATGATTTTTGTCATGTGATTCTAATTGATTAATTGATTAAAACATGGAACTAATACAAACTAAAGTAACTTGTGTGATATTTTTAAATGCTTTAGTGAAGGTTCTGTTTCTTACTACTATCCATTTCTTCATCAAATTAAAAGTTATTTTTTAAGTTATCCTATCTTTTGTCAACCAATCATTCAAATTATAATGATGCTGTACATTTTACTCATTTATTTTAAAACACCTTCATGAAAATTTGTGTGTATCCATGTGAAGGATTTCAGTAAACTATCAGTTTCTGCAGCAGCTGGAAGCTGCAGCAACATAGTTTCAGTTCAGTTTGACTGAGGGAGGTTTTTGTACGACTGTTTTTCACTGTGTGAACACCCCATCGCTATGGTAACTCTGACAGTAATAAACTGCAGCATCTTCAGCCTGAACTCCACTGATGGTCAGAGTGAAGTCAGAGTTTGATCCACTGCCTGTAAAACGACTTGGAGTCCCTGATTCTCGAGTGCTGGTAGTATAAATGAGAAGCTTAGGAGTTTGTCCATCTTTCTGTTGGTACCAGGCTAAATAGTTGCTATAAATATTCTGACTGGTTCTACAGCTGATGGTGGCAGATCCTCCCAGATCAGCTCTCACTGCGGCAGGCTGAGTTACTGTGATCTGACCTCTGACCTCTGAGGACACAGAGACAAAAACATGCAGCATCTTCATGGTTTAGTCGGCTTCATTTCAGAGGAACAGATGTTCATAGAGGAGAGGAGTTGGATTCTCTGGACTTTACCTGTGAAGCAGCAGCAGAGGAGAGTCCAGATGAGGACGCAGATCAAAGTCATGTTTTTGATGAGGAGGATTTCTGTGTCTCCTGTTGTGATGAAGGACAACTGTCAGTCATCCAGTGTTCAACTGTCAGGACTATAAACTCTCCCAGAGCACTGGAGCATGGAGCTGCTGATGCAAAATGGCTCTATGGAAATTTTCTGACTGACTGCAATAGAAACTTGGATCAATGTGGTGCTACTTAGAATATTTTTAAAGCATTTTTTCAAATAGTTAAAGTTTCTCCCACATAATGTTTTTTACATCTTAAGTGACTGTTTTTGAGCAAAACATACTTTACACCATATTTAGTTATGTTTTATATAAAATTTCTACACTTTTTCTTTCTGTTTTTCTTCCTAGTAGTTCATAATCATTTTAGATATTTTACACATCAAAATAGAAATGAGAGATGAGGACATTATAAATCTGCACTTTAAAATAACACAAACAGTAAGTGTACAATTTTAGTGCAACTTTTTCAACACCCTTTCTTTACATTAACACATTTTTACATATTTAGAGGTAAGTGTCTAAACAAAGGATATTTTGGCAAGTGAACATTTTTATGGGGGGCAACTTTTCTGTCATTTGAGATATGGCCCTGTCCTTTGAATCATTGCATCAGTATAATGAAAACTTATACTGATGCAAAGACTGAACATCTTTTGTTACAGAGTTATGTCTTCTAATGAAATAATCAATTTTTAAATATGTGAAAAAAATCTCTCTAAAGCTGTAATTGTGTAACATATTTTGTTAATCAAAGAGTCTTTTTGTCATTCCAATTAATCTGATGATCGCATAAAACAGGCAGATGACAAGATCCAGCTGCTTCATGAAAATTTGTGTACATCTATATGAATATTTTGGTTAAGTGATTTCTGCAGCAGCTTTTAGCTACAACTAGCTAGTTAGTTCTCATCCATAGTCTAATTTACATATTATGATCTATGAATATGGTTCTATGAACAACTTCTCTTTCAGTGCAGCGGATCAGTTCCTCTATAGCTGAGGGAGGATTTTGTACGACATTATATCACTGTGTGACTGGAAAGCTCCAATTTCAACCCAAGGTCTGGGCTGATATTCTCATTTTTCTCAATCATTGTCATTGTAATAAATTTGATGACATCCTGAAATCAAGTTTCCAGCAGAGAGTCTCATCCTGAACCAGGAGCCCCAGGATGGTCAGCAGTAGAGTCAGTGACATCATCATTGCGCTGCTGGTGTGTCAGTGGCTCTGAAAGGCCTGGACAGCCACTGATCAACTCTGACCTCTTAACAGCTGGAGCAGAGAGGCAGGACACATATTCAAACACACACAGTGACATGGAGCTAAGCTCATTATGTAATTAGATTTCTTAAGTGCTGTGAGATGCTAATTACCTTCATATTGAGGGTAAACAAAGGCTCTGATCATCTTGATTGTACCAACACAAGAGTATAAAATGATCTATTTAGTGATCTGCCCTTAGATTCAAACCAGCTATGATCAATCATTGACCACAAATGCATAGTGCAATTACTTTTGTTTGTCTAATTTAGTTGTAAGTAATTTATTTTTCCAAATCTTTTGTTGCAACTCATTTTATTTCTGTCATAATAGCTTTAAAATTCCAATGTTTTTTATATGTTGTGTGAGGAATTGAGTTTTCCTGTGTGTTTATTTTAGGTTTCTGTGTCCATTGAGTCTCTGTGTTGTCCTGTCTAGATTGTTCCCAACTGTGTCTCGTTCCCTGATTACTCTCTGTGTATTTAATCCCACCTCTGTTCCTTGTTCCTCTTCGGGTTGTTGTTGAATCTGTTGTGTCTAATCTGTCTGTTCAAGCTGTCTCGTTGTGTCAAGTCTGCTGTCAGATGGCTCTTGTTTTTCAGTTGCTACCAGTATTAACCCTTAGCCTTCTGTTCATTGTGTGCTGCCTGGATTTTGGACTTTGGATTTTTGTATATTTCACTATTTAATCATCATTCTCACTCAAATACCTGGGTTCATCTTATCTTCCTCACCACCAAATCATGACATGTTGTTGTTTTAGTAATTATTTATTTTCTTTGTGCTCTGACTTTACATGTTTTAAAACTTTCCTAAGTATTCCATGAATTTATAACACTAACATACTGAGAAATAGATTCAAATAGAGACAGTTGGTCATGGAACCAGTGTCCAACAGTTTGAGACATTTTCTCGTGATTATTTTATAAAACATGAAAAAGAAGAGAGGCTGTGTTTTGCGGCAGTTTGTTGCACCGCTGCCATGCAGAAGGTCCCGGGTTAAACTCCTGGCTTGGGGTTCCCATTTACATGGAGTTTGCATAAAATCGCTTCATGTGTTGGTTCTCTCACTAACATTCTCTTATTGTTAAATCTGCGATTAGGGGCTATTTTGTTTGGCTGGTTTTCTGTTTGCATGTCTTCTGGAATGACAATTTGCCTAGTTTCTGTTCTCTCAACGGAAGGTTTTTGTATGACGATATTTCACTGTGTGTACAAACTGGCAGATGATTTAAAAGTACCCATACAGTAATAAACTGCTGCATCTTCAGCCTTTATTTCTCTTATTGTTAAAGTGAAGTCAGAATGTGATCCACTGCCTGAAAATCGATCTGAAACTCCAGATGCTCTCTGATAAGAAAACTTGATAATTAATTTTGGAGGCTCTCCATCCTTCTTTTGAAACCAGAATTGATCATGGAAGGATCCTTTATTAACATTTTGACTGGTCTGACATCGGATGTTGACAGACCCTCCCAGACCAGCTCTCACTGCTGCAGGCTGAGTCACTGTAACCTGACCTCTGACCTCTGTGGACACAAAGACAAAGACATGCAGCAGCTTCATGGTTTAGTCGGCTTCATTTCAGAGGGACAGATGTTCATAGAGGAGAGGAGTTGGATTCTCTGGACTTTACCTGTGAAGCAGCAGCAGAGGAGAGTCCAGATGAGGACGCAGATCAAAGTCATGTTTTTGATGAGGAGGATTTCTGTGTCTCCTGTTGTGATGAAGGACATCCAGTGTCAGTCATCCAGTGTTCAACTGTCAGGACTATAAACTCTCCCAGAGCACTGGAGCATGGAGCTGCTGATGCAAAGTGGCTCAAAATTTTCAGAATGACTCCAACAGAGACTTTGGATCAGTGTAATGATGGTTCATTCATTTTAATATAACTAACAGTGTCAACAGATCTTTGTTAATGCACAAAGAAGTTCATTAGCATGTTTTGTTCAATAATAATGAAAAATGTAAAATTTATTTCAGATTATTTTGTAAAGCCTTGTATATACAAATTGAAATATTCCTGCTAAAGATATTCCACTTGTAGCAGCTTTGTGCTACCGGACAGTTTTTTTAGAACCTACTTGTGTTCCAAGCACACCAGATTTATGTGAGAAAACCCAGTGTTCAAAACCAAAGTTAAATATCCTAAACATGTCTCAAACTACACAAGATGTTTATTTGTTAATTGTTTCTTATAAAGTTACTATAGAATGCGCTAATTTGGATTTCTTGAAATGAAAGAATATGTTTTGTTGTACGAATGCTGATAATTGTTGCTACCAAGGCTTTTATTTGAAGACATTTATTCCAAATGGAGAGTCATGGCTTCCCACAATTTTGTTTCAATCTTTTCATGAAAAAAGAATTAAGTTCTAGTCAATTTCAGGAAAATGTTGGGTTTTCTGCTTACGTTTAGTTTCTAGGTGATCAATATGTACAAACACCTTTTTTCACACAGTTGTTTGTGTTCAGAGTCAGAGAGCCGTGTCTCTCTACAGTCAGAGGTTTTTGTACGGCGCCTCAATGAGTTTGTATCACTGTGGTACACGTTCGGTGGAGGAACCAGACTGGAATTTGGAAGTAAGTCAAAAGCTTATTTTATTATTTTATCTTTGTCAGTTTTCCTTTATTTCCTTTCCATAATAGGTAGAAATTGAAAAATGTTGGTAATTTCATATTAAATAACAAAAACATATACAGGAAACACAAAGGTGAATTTGTATTTTTAAGTCTAAAAAAACAAATTACGGACCATAATCCATGGTGATCAGTCCGTGATTTAATTACTGAGTTATTGCAGTAGTTTAATCTGGATTTACAGATTTTGTTTAGACTGTAAAAAAGTCACCGAGTCTTGACTTTTCTATAGTCAAAGGTTTTTGTACAGCGACCCGCTTAATTTGTATGTGGAGGAACCAGATTGGCATTTCCAAGTAAGTGTGCAACATTTAAAAACTAAACAGAAAATTACATAATCTCTTTAAAAATGCTTCTATTTTGCTTTTTACCATACTTGCTGGTACTTTGACTTTATTTTGTAGTGTAAGTTTTCCCTGAGTAGATGTTTCAAATTTGTAATACATTTAAAATTCAATTTTAAATATATTTTTTATGTCCATAGTTGATAAAATATCACCTCCTGTGAGAATAAATCTGTTGTTCAAAAACAAACTTTTATCCTGTTATAAATCTATAATAGGATGAAGACAGAAAACACTGGAAAAAATGCAGACAAGTCAAATAACTTTATGTTGTCAATTGGCAGCAAAATTAGAAATTTTATGAGTATGCTTTAATTTTAAATTTTTAGTTCAAAATCAAACTAAAAATATTTGAATTTGCAAGAGAAATGTATGTCATTTTTTAGTTTAAAGAATAGATTAAATATTTCGGGTCAGACAGCATGATGATGGAGCTGAGAAGATTCTAAAGAGGAAGTGAAACATTAAGTGACTGTTGGAGCAAAACAACATCTGGGAGGAACATCCTGGCATTTAAGATCTGTTACATTCAATTTGCTTAGAGTCTAAGCATTAGACGCTTCCTTTATGATTGACAGCTTTGTGATCCATGTCCTCTAACCTCGGTGTTGTTTCCTAGGTGATACCCGCCCCACTCTGACAGTGCTGCCCCCCTCCAATGAGGAGCTGCAGAAAGAGACGGTCACCTTCATGTGTCTGGCCAACAAGGGCTTCCCCTCAGACTGGACTCTGTCCTGGAAGCTGGACGGCAGCAGAAGCAGCAGCAGCTGGGAGGAGACCAGGAGCTCCGGGGTGCTGCAGAATGATGGCCTCTACAGCTGGAGCAGCACCCTGAGGCTCCCTGCAGACCAGTGGAGGAAGGTGGGCTCTGTGACCTGTGAGGCCTCCCAGGGCTCCCAGTGTGCAGTAACAGAGACCATCAAGAGAGACCAGTGTCTCTAAATTGAATCTGTAGCTGATTTTACCTTTGCTTTCATGTTTTCTTATTACCAGCTTCTCTGTTTCATTCTGAATGTGCTTGATATTGTTTTAAAGTAGACTGATTCAATTTTATAAACAATAAAAGTTTCACAAATGCTTCTGAAATCTTATGTTTGACTTATGCACATTATTCACAAGAAATATGGACAATAGTCTTACTGGCCACCCCCAGCTCTCCTCCTAGGACCTTTGGAAAAAGGCTGGCATGTAACTGATTGGAAGAATGAGCATAGAATATGGATGAGGAATGACAATATCTGTTGAAGAAAATGCAATATCAATTTGCATTTTCTACAACTGCTTTTCTTTCCAGTAACATACATTTACATATGTCAGTGACAAATCTGTGCAGCTGCAGTTCAGTTTCTGTTCAGTTTGACTGAGGGAGGTTTTTGTATGACTGTTTTTCACTGTGTGAACACATACTGGCTGTTGGGGTAATGAAAACTCTGACAGTAATAAACTGCAGCATCTTCAGCCTGAACTCCACTGATGGTCAGAGTGAAGTCAGAGTTTGATCCTCTGCCTGTAAAACGACTTGGAGTCCCTGATGTCCGAGTGCTGGCATCATAAATGAGGAGTTTAGGAGTTTGTCCATCTTTCTGTTGATACCACCCAAAACGGTGATTGCTGTTGTAAACGTAGACATTCTGACTGGTTCTACAGTTGATGGTAGCAGACCCTCCAAGATCAGTTCTCACTGCTGCAGGCTGCTGAGTTACTGTGATCTGACCTCTGACCTCTGAGGACACACAGACAAAAACATGCAGCAGCTTCATGGTTTAGTCAGCATCATTTCAGAGGGACAGATGTTCATAGAGGAGAGGAATTGGATTCTCTGGACTTTACCTGTGAAGCAGCAGCAGAGGAGAGTCCAGATGAGGATGCAGATCAAAGTCATGTTTTTGATGATCAGGATTTCTGTGTCTCCTGTTGTGATGAAGGACAGCTGTCAGTCATCCAGTGTTCAACTGTCAGGACTATAAACTCTCCCAGAGCACTGGAGCATGGAGCTGCTGATGCAAAGTGGTTCTATGGAAATGCTCTGAATGACTCACAGAGGGAATTTGGATCTAATTGATTAAATTTAAAAATGAAATATCTTTGGCAAAAATGCAACTAAATATGTTGAAAATAACATGAGACTTTTCCAAAAACCTCTTTAGTGAAGGTGTACTTAAATAAGTCAGGGTGATTTTTTTATGAACTATTTCTTGCATAATATGTTTTTTGTAAAAAATGTCACTCAGTTTTGTATCATTTATATTTAATTTAATGCAATATTTTATTCATGTTTAAAAACAGATCATTATACAGTGAGAGGTGTCAAATGTAATTTGTTGACTTCTATTTGATTCCATTTGGATACTGTGAAAAGCAAGAACAAACCTATTCATTTTCCAACTCATTTTTCAGAGTTTCTGTTCAGTCAGACTGAGGTAGGCTTTGTATGAAGTGAAATCATTTGATCTGGCAATGAGTGGATGTAAATCCTGAGTATTTATGGGAAGATGGTGATTGAAGGCAGCTGCACCTTAGCAGTGTCAACTCGATGCTGCTTCTGTAGTCAAGGAGGAAATTGCCTAGACTATCAGTTTCCTCGTGGAAGGAGATGATAAAAGAAGATCTGCTGATCTCAACAAGTGTATGCAGGATGGAGAGGGGGGATCAGTGAACTGTATCAGACCCGTTAGTTTAATTTGACTGAGGGAGGTTTTTGTACGATGGTTTTTCACTGTGTGAACATCCACTTGCTGTTGATGTGGTGAGCACTCTGACAGTAATAAACTCCAGCATCTTCAGCCTGAACTCCACTGATGGTCAGAGTGAGGTCAGTATTCCCAGAGTTTGATCCACTGAAACGATCAGGGATTCCAGAATGACGGGTGCTTGCGCATTTAATAAGAAGTTTTGGAACTTCTCCTGGTTTCTGAAGATACCAGTTGAAACAGTGATTTACACTTGGACTGACTTTACATTGAATAGAGACAGGCTGTCCTGGAGCAACAGACTGAGATCCAGGAGTCTGAGTTATGGTGACTTGTCCTGAAGATCCTGAAAACACAAAAAGACAAAAACCTTCCTAAAGAAAAATCAAAGTTGAATAAATTCTATCACCATCCAAATTGAAGATGTCATGTCATAAATCCTGGAGAACATGGCTACATTTTAACACAAAGTTTACAGCAGAGAGACTCACCCTGAACCAGGAGCCCCAGGATGGTCAGCAGTAGAGTCAGTGACATCATCATTGTGCTGCTGGTGTGTCAGTGGCTCTGAAAGGCCTGGACAGCCACTGATCAACTCTGACCTCTTAACAGCTGGAGCAGAGAGGCAGGACACATATGCAAACACACACAGTCAGTCACATGGAGCTCAGCTCTACATATCATCAGGTTTCCTCCTCACTGCTCAGACAGTTGTGATAAATTAAAATAGTGGAAGCAAATATTCTGTGGTAAAGAGCTTTCTTCATTTCCTCTATTTGTAATTCTGATATGCTTCATCTTAACACTTTTGTATGATATTATTACAACATTCTGATGTTTTTATTTGAAGCATGTTTAATACTAGATCTACTCCACAAAAAATATTTTTCCTGACAGTTG
This sequence comes from Xiphophorus maculatus, assembly GCF_002775205.1. Lineage (NCBI taxonomy): Eukaryota > Metazoa > Chordata > Actinopteri > Cyprinodontiformes > Poeciliidae > Xiphophorus > Xiphophorus maculatus. Next base: position 10,792,462 of record NC_036455.1, on the reverse strand, counting down.
AAATTTTGAAGCTAAAGCTCAATTATCAAACACATTTTCCTAAATTCTCGTTGAAGTTAAACTGTTGACATCAACACTCAGATCATTTTATTCATTTAAGATCTGCAAACTGTTTGTGTGAAAATCTAGTTGATTTTTTCTTTACATTGTGGCCGTTGCTATTCCCACGGCAACTACAAATAATCTTAGGATTTGTGTCCAATTAAACATTTTATCATTTTTGCCATGTGATTCTAATTGATTAATTGATTATAACAATAGCGCTAAACATAGAACTAATACAAACTAAAGTAACTTGTGTGATATTTTTAAATGCTTTAGTGAAGTTTCTGTTTCTTACTACTATCCATTTCTTCATCAAATTAAGTTGTTTTTTTAAGTTATCCTATCTTTTGTCAACCAAATAAGCTTTATATCGTTCAAATTAGAGTGATGCTGTACATTTTACTCATTTATTTTAAAACACCTTCATAAAAATTTGTGTGTATCCATGTGAAGGATTTCAGTAAACTATCAGTTTCTGCAGCAGCTGGAAGCTGCAGCAACATAGTTTCAGTTCAGTTTGACTGAGGGAGGTTTTTGTATAACTGTTTTTCACTGTGTGAACACATACTGGCTGCTGATGACATGAAGACTCTGACAGTAATAAACTGCAGCATCTTCAGCCTGAACTCCACTGATGGTCAGAGTGAAGTCAGAGTTTGATCCACTGCCTGTAAAACGACTTGGAGTCCCTGATTCTCGAGTGCTGGTATAATAAATGAGAAGCTTAGGAGTTTGTCCATCTTTCTGTTGGTACCAGGCTAAACAGTGGGAGCCGCTATAAACATATACATTCTGACTGGTTCTACAGCTGATGGTGGCAGATCCTCCCAGATTAGCTCTCAATGCTGCAGGCTGAGTCACTGTGACCTGACCTCTGACCTCTGAGGACATAGAGACAAAAATATGCAGCAGCTTCATGGTTTAGTCAGCGTCATTTCAGAGGGACAGATGTTCATAGAGGAGAGGAGTTGGATTCTCTGGACTTTACCTGTGAAGCAACAGCAGAGGAGAGTCCAGATGAGGACGCAGATCAAAGTCATGTTTTTGATGAGGAGGATTTCTGTGTCTCCTGTTGTGATGAAGGACAGCTGTCAGTCATCCAGTGTTCAACTGTCAGGACTATAAACTCTCCCAGAGCACTGGAGCATGGAGCTGCTGATGCAAAGTGACTGTATGGAAATGCTCTGAATGACTCACAGAGGGAATTTGGATCTAATTGATGAAATTTAAAAATTAAAACTCTTTGACAAAAATGCGACTAAATATGTTGAAAATAACACGAGACTTATCCAAAAACCTCTATATTGAAAGTGTACTTAAATAAGTCAGGGGTTTTTTTTTATGAACTATTTCTTGCATAATATGTTTTTTGTAAAAAATGTCACTCAGTTTTGTATCATTTATATTTAATGCAAACTTAATGTTATTAACAGGGACTGTTCAATGTTTTATTCATGTTTAAAAACAGATAGTTATACAGTGAAAGGTGTCAAATGTAATTTGTTGACTTCTATTTGTTTCCATTTGGATACTGTGAACAGCAAGAACAAACCTATTCATTTTCCAACTCATTTTTCAGAGTTTCTGTTCAGTCAGACTGAGGTAGGCTTTGTATGAAGTGAAATCATTTGATCTGGCAATGAGTGGATGTAAATCCTGAGTATTTATGGGAAGATGGTGATTGAAGGCAGCTGCACCTTAGCAGTGTCAACTCGATGCTGCTTCTGTAGTCAAGGAGGAAATTGCCTAGACTATCAGTTTCCTCATGGAAGGAGATGATAAAAGAAGATCTGCTGATCTCAACAAGTGTATGCAGGATGGAGAGGGGGGATCAGTGAACTGTATCAGACCCGTCCACTTGCTGTTGATGTGGTGAGCACTCTGACAGTAATAAACTCCAGCATCTTCAGCCTGAACTCCACTGATGGTCAGAGTGAAGTCAGAGTTTGATCCACTGCCTGTAAAACGACTTGGAGTCCCTGATGCTCGAGTGCTAGAAAAATAAATGAGAAGCTTAGGAGTTTGTCCATCTTTCTGTTGGTACCAGGCTAAACGGTGGCCATTGCTGTCCACATAAACATTCTGACTGGTTCTACAGTTGATGCTGATAGATCTTCCCAGATCAGCTCTCACTGCTACAGGCTGCTGAGTCACTGTGACCTGACCTCTGACCTCTGTGGACACAAAGAGAAAGACATGCAGCAGCGTCATGGTTTAGTCGGCTTCATTTCAGAGGGACAGATGTTCATAGAGGAGAGGAGTTGGATTCTCTGGACTTTACCTGTGAAGCAACAGCAGAGGAGAGTCCAGATGAGGATGCAGATCAAAGTCATGTTTTTGATGAAGAGGATTTCTGTGTCTTCTGTTGTGATGAAGGACAGCTGTCAGTTGTCAGACACAGAGTCATCCAGTGTTCAACTGTCAGGACTATAAACTCTCCCAGAGCACTGGAGCATGGAGCTGCTGATGCAAAGTGACTCTATGGAAATGCTCTGACTGACTGCAGCAGATCAGTCTGCTGTTGATCAGTTAAACAATCAATTTCTGCCCAGAAATGTATTATTCTGGGCAGAATAATACATACAGCAAGATACAGTTTTAAAGTCCCTACACTGGCTTCCTGTAGCTCAAAGAACAGACTTTAAAATACTGTTGTTAGTTTACAAATCACTGAACGGCTTAGCACCACAATACATCAAAGATCTGCTGTTGTATCAACCTTCCAGACCTCTCAGGTCTTCTGGTTCTGGTTCTGCTCTGCATCCCCAGAACCAGAACCAAACGAGGAGAAGCAGCTTTCAGCATCTATGCACCACAAATTTGGAACAAACTTCCAGAAATCTGTAAAACAGCTGAAACACTGACTTCCTTTAAATCTAGACTAAAAACCCACCTGTTTAGGATTGTATTTGAAACGTAATCAATTACAAATTTATTGATGGAACTTTACTTAATGTCGTGTATTGATTATTGATTCTATGTTGCATTGTGTTTCTGTGTTTGATATGATGTAAAGCACTTTGAAATGCCTTGCTGCTGAAATGTGCTATACAAATAAAATTTGATTGATTGATTGATACATACAGTCTCATAATTGTGGTCCTAGAAGTATCTCCATATATTGCAATTAACCTATAGTCTGGATTCATTCTTTCCCATCTTATGTCATTTTTCTAGGCAATAATGTTTTTAAACATTCATATTGTTTCAAATATTAAGCAAAATATGCTTTAATTGTTGTGTTTAAATCTTGAGAGATGTGCTAAAGTATAAATCTATCTAGTCTGCAGTTTTGTTAATTCTTACTTTTGCATTTAAAAATACTAAAACAAACACTTGCAAGCTATTATGGGTTTATTTGATAAACCTATTTGCACTGTTTTGTTCAAAAATGCAAAGTTTGATTTAAATATCAAAGAAAAGTAAAAATGCTTGCTTTTGTTACAGAACAAACATAAAATTAAGCAAGCGTAAGGCATAAAAGGAACAGTGAAAGCAAAAGGATTTATCACACAAAACGTAGAGCTAGCAGATCAGGTTTCAGTTGAAAATAAATAAGCAGCCAAAAAATCTGGCTTCTTTTTGGAGCTTGCTTTATGAAAATAGCTGAAGTTCCCAACACTAACTAATTCTAATAATTTAGTCCCGGATTTCTTTTAAACTTTTCTTTTATTCCCTACATGTACAACTTATTTTTCAGTGCACTAAAGGAGACAGTCTGTCCCGGAGTAACAGACTGAGATCCTGGACTCTGAGTCAGGGTGATGACTGCTGAGGAACCTAAAAACATGACACAGAGAGATATTGACACAAATCTAGATCAGAGAAATATTATCATTGTTCACATGTAAAGGATGGTTCATTTGAGTCTTTTTCATTGACAGAAAAAAGAATCCCAAGAAAAGTTTCTATCAGAGTCTCACCCTGAACCAGGAGCCCCAGGATGGTCAGCAGTAGAGTCAGTGACATCATCATTGTGCTGCTGGTGTGTCAGTGGCTCTGAAAGGACTGGACAGCCACTAATCAACTCTGACCTCTTAACAGCTGGAGCAGAGAGGCAGGACACATATGCAAACACACAGTCAGTCACATGGAGCTCAGCTCTACATGTTCTCTTCTAACATCCTGGGTCTCTATCGCTGTGTTCTCTGAACTGCAGATGGTCTTAACTTTTCAAATAAACTACAAAAATACATGAACATATATACTAATTTAAAAAAGAGAGAAGATAATCCAGTTAAGGCCATATAAGCAGCTTCAATTAAAACTTGGAGGACAAGTGAAGAAACACACCATTTATAAACTTATAAAGATAGACTAGTTTCAAAGTTAAATAATACTAATTTAGAGAACATTTATCGATTACTTCTGTTGTTTCTGAGCTATAAAACATCTCACATACACCATGACTGGTTTCAAATAAATTTGAGTACTTCCCAGTTTTCTATCATCCTTCTTGGTTACAGCATTTAACTTGACCTTCTGGTCCTTCGCTTTTAACGATGTAGAGTTCAATGGGGCCAATTCCTGCTGCATCGTAGCAACCTCAATCCATAACACTTCCACCTCCATGCTTCAAAGAGAGAATGAGTTTCTTATCTTGAAGTGTTGTATGTGACTGAATTTTCACAACTTCTTGTGTTCAAATAATTCAGTTTTTCATTCGTGTCCAAAAAGTCATTACTCCACAGGTTATATTTACCTATTTCTTTGAGAGCATAGATTACTTCTTGGCACAATCCTCACAAAGATTAAAACACATTCTTTTGATTGTTGTGGTATTTACTTTCATATCAACAGCAGCAAGATAAGTCTGTGGATATTTTGATTATATTTTAATATTTTTACTGACTTGTTTCAGCAGTTTATGATCTGCTTTGGAGCTGAACTCTCTTGGTCACAATGCTCTTGTTATGTTAACAGTTATTTCCAATCTCCTCAATCTGTAGACTCCTTTCCTTACAGTAGAACAGCCATTTTAACATCATTTTGAGACTTCTTTAAAGCCATTTCCAGACTCATAAGTTGTGTCTGGTTCTCCCATTAATCTTCTTTCTGACTGGATGACAGCTCTTTGGTTCACAGTCTCATTTAAAACATTGATAAAAACTAATCTGAATGTCAGAAATGTAAACAGAGTAAACCTACTTCAAATTAAAGAGGAACAATGTTTATATGGAGTTTTACATTTGTTAGTAATTCTCAAGTTGACAATAAATGTTGATATATCAAACTATGTTAGACAAACAAGAAATCATTATGAGTTTTAATTTTTTATGTTTTTAGCTTTTAAAAATCTTAAAAATTCTAGTTCTCCATGTTTTGTGTTCAGAGAGCCGTGTCTCTCTACAGTCAGAGGTTTTTGTACGACGGCTCAATGAGTTTGTATCACTGTGGTACACGTTCGGTGGAGGAACCAGACTGGAGTTTGGAAGTAAGTAAAATATAAAGCTGCTTTTTTACTGATTTGCTTCTATTGTTTTAATTCTGTTTGGCAGATTGAAGCTAGAAGACATGCATTATTTAATGCTTTACAAAAAAAAGTTTCAAGATACACATAAGTCATACTTAATATCCCAAATTACAACAGAGTATAACAAATCAGTGCTGATCTAAGAAGTAAAAAATATTTGGTTTGACTTAATAGTTAATCTTGGTTTATAGTTCAGTTTAGTCAGACAAAGTCAGAGAGCCGTGTCTGTAGTCAGAGGTTTTTGTACGGCGCCTCAGTGAGTTTGTATCACTGTGGTGGACTTTTGGTGGAGGAACCAGACTGGAGTTTGGAAGTAAGTAAAATATAAAACTGCTTTTTTTTTTGTTTGTTTTTTTTACTTGATGGTATTGTTTTAATTCTGTTTGACAGGCTGGGAAATGTGCATGATTTTATGCTTTACAAGAACGTTTCAAGATACAGAAAATATGTCATAGTTAATATCACAAATTACAGCAGAATGAAGCAGGTTTATACTGATCTAAGAAGTACGAAATGTTTTATTTTAATCTTGGTTTGTAGGCTTAGTTTAGTCAGACAAAGTCAGAGAGCCGTGTCTGTAGTCCGAGGTTTTTGTACGGCGCCTCAGTGAGTTTGTATCACTGTGGTGGACTTTTGGTGGAGGAACCAGACTGGAGCTTGGAAGTAAGTTTACTTCATGCTTAATACTAAATTAAAAAATAATGTCGGGATGCTTTAAAGTAAATGTTTGTATTTTCCTATAAAGGAGGAAATTATATATGTGCATTAATTACTTTCTTACATCAAACAAATAGAATCTCATTTCAAGATGAAGTGAAATATTTTATGTACAAATTATATAAAATGTTGCTTCGGAAATAAACATCAGAATTGAGGTTTGATATGTTTATCAATGTTATCACTTTTTTAACTTTAATACTTTTCTGCCAGTTGTAAACCAGTTTGGTGGTTTGGTGTGAAAAATCTAAATGAGCTCAAGTAAAAACCGAATTTATTTTTATTGGTGGGATAAAATCAGTCTTAATCTATACTGTTCAACAAAGACACAGAAAACTTGAAGTTTATTGAACTTAGTATTTCAAATTAAACTCTTTCTTTAAAATTTATTGAATTCACAAATGCTTGCTGTAGTTATAAATAATGTATAGTTGCATTTAAAAATGAGATTCTAAAGAGTCATTATTATTATTTTATCTTTTTTATTTATTCTTTTTTTATGTATTTATTTTCTCATTTAAGAGTACATTGAATTTTTTTGAATTAAACTTTTGGGTGACCTTTTTGTGCTGATCTGAGACTCCTAAAAGGAAGTGAAACAATGTGTCAGTGAGTGGCGAGTGGAGCATGAAAACATCTGGCAGAAACTTCTTATTTTAGAAAACCTCTCACTAACTGTAACCATGACACAGTATCTGCTGCTTAACATCTACAGCTTCTGTTCTCTAATCTGATTGGTGTCTCCTAGGTGATACCCGTCCCACCCTGACAGTGCTTCCCCCATCCATTGTGGAGCTGCAGCAGCAGCAGGTTACCCTCATGTGTCTGGCCAACAAGGGCTTCCCCTCAGACTGGACTCTGTCCTGGAAGCTGGACGGCAGCAGCAGCAGCAGCAGCTGGGAGCAGAGCAGGAGCTCCGGGGTGCTGCAGAATGACGGCCTCTACAGCTGGAGCAGCACCCTGAGGCTCCCTGCAGACCAGTGGAGGAAGGTGGGCTCTGTGACCTGTGAGGCCTCCCAGGGCTCCCAGTCTGCAGTCACAGAGACACTGAGGAGAGACCAGTGTTCCCAGTCCTGAGCTGGTTCTTCTTATTTGCTTTTTAATTGTTTTTACAGTTTTATTAAATTACCACTCTTGGTCTTCTCTCTGTAAAAACAAAATGTTTCTCCAGTTTGACTCTGATAATGTTTCTTTCTTTTTAATAAACTCTGGTTTCTTTAAACAATAACATTTTTTGTCATTTGTTTCTAAGAAATTAGAACCATCTAAAAATTAAAAGTTATTGGAAATGTTTCTAATAAATTACGTGAACTAATTCTGTTTAAATCATTTTTTCTTTCAAATAACTAGAGGTATCAATCAAGATGATCTAAGCAAACTGGTTTAACTCTTTACTGATTGTTTCATCTCTCAGTCTGCTGTTCCAAGTGGAAATGTCTAAATCAATAAGATTTCATTTAGATAATGGAAAGTGCGCCAAATCATTGTTGAATACTTATGAAAAGACATGTTTCATTTATATATATATATATTTTTTTTTTTAAATAATCTGAGATCGTTGCTCTGTATTATCAGAGTGTCCTGATGCAGATCTTTGTATCACATTTGCTGAAAAAAGTTCTAGAATGAATTTCTGGTGACTAAATTCAGTTCCTGTTCTGTTGAAACTGTTCAGTACAAAATTTGAATTAAAATTTGAATTCAATAAAGCTTTCAAACAGGAACTGTATTGCTCTTATTATTAATTAATAGAAATAGTGTGTCTTTAGTTTATTAAAATGATTTTTTCCATCTGCACCTTGATGAGTCAGATCAGTTCCTCTTTCTCTCTGAGGTTTTTGTACGGCCTTGTATCACTGTGTGAGTGGGAAACTGTTACGTTGCTGACAATAGTAAACTCCTGCATCCTCAGCCTGAACTCCACTGATGGTTAAAGTGAAGTCAGTCTGTTCTGCTTTTGCACAAAAACTCTCAGGAACTCCAGACTGACATACTGTGGTATCATAAATCAAAGTTTGGGAGCTTCTCCAGGTTTCTGAAGATACCAGTTGATGTCATCACCTATCAGTCGGTCAGATTTACACCTGATGGAGACGGTCTGTCCCTGAACAGCAGACTGAGCTCCAGGAGTCAGAGTCAAGATGATGTCTCCTGAAGAACCTTTAGAACATGAAACAAACACACATTTATGGCAAAATAAGATTAACGTTTATAGTAAATGTAAAACAGTTTTTCCTGTTTTTAATGTATATGTAATGCTACAGCAGAGAGTCTCACCCTGAACCAGGAGCCCCAGGATGGTCAGCAGTAGAGTCAGTGACATCATCATTGTGCTGCTGGTGTGTCAGTGGCTCTGAAAGGCCTGGACAGCCACTGATCAACTCTGACCTCTTAACAGCTGGAGCAGAGAGGCAGGACACATATGCAAACACACACAGTCAGTCACATGGAGCTCAGCTCTACATATCATCAGGTTTCCTCCTCACTGCTCAGACAGTTGTGATAAATTAAAATAGTGGAAGAAAATGCTCTAGAGTAAAGAGCTTTCTTCATTTCCTCTATTTGTAATTCTGATATGCTTCATTATAACAATTTTTTACTACGGTATAATAACATTCTTTATTTGAAGCATGTTTAATATTAGATCTTCTCCACAAACAACAAAACAAAATCTTGAAGCTAAAGCTCAATTATCAAACACATTTTCCTAAACTCTCGTAGAAGTTAAACTGTTGACATCAACACTCAGATCATTTTATTCATTTAAGATCTGCAAACTGTTTGTGTGAAAATCTAGTTGATTTTTTCTTTACATTGTGGCTGTTGCTATTCCAACAGCAACTACAAATAATCTTAGGATTTCTGTCCAATTATACATTTTCTGATTTTTGTCATGTGATTCTAATTGATTAATTGATTAAAACATGGAACTAATACAAACTAAAGTAACTTGTGTGATATTTTTAAATGCTTTAGTGAAGGTTTTGTTTCTTACTACTATCCATTTCTTCATCAAATTAAAAATTATTTTTTTAAGTTATCCTATCTTTTGTCAACCAATCATTCAAATTAGAGTGATGCTGTACATTTTACACATTTATTTTAAAACACCTTCATGAAAATTTGTGTGTATCCATGTGAAGGATTTCAGTAAACTATCCGTTTCTGCAGCAACTGGAAGCTGCAGCAACATAGTTTCAGTTCAGTTTGACTGAGGGAGGTTTTTGTATGACTGTTTTTCACTGTGTGAACACATACTGGCTGTTGATGTAGTGAAGACTCTGACAGTAATAAACTGCAGCATCTTCAGCCTGAACTCCACTGATGGTCAGAGTGAAGTCAGAGTTTGATCCACTGCCTGTAAAACGACTTGGAGTCCCTGATTCTCGAGTGCTGGTATAATAAATGAGCCGCTTAGGAGTTTGTCCATCTTTCTGTTGGTACCAGGCTAAATAGTGGGAGCCGCTATAAACATAAACATTCTGACTGGTTCTACAGGTGATTGTGGCAGATCCTCCCAGATTAGCTGTCATTGCTGAAGGCTGAGTCACTGTGACCTGACCTCTGACCTCTGAGGACACAGACAAAAACATGCAGAAGCTTCATGGTTAGTCGGCTTCATTTCAGAGGGACAGATGTTCATAGAGGAGAGGAGTTGGATTCTCTGGACTTTACCTGTGAAGCAGCAGCAGAGGAGAGTCCAGATGAGGACGCAGATCAAAGTCATGTTTTTGATGAAGAGGATTTCTGTGTCTCCTGTTGTGATGAAGGACAGCTGTCAGTCATCCAGTGTTCAACTGTCAGGACTATAAACTCTCCCAGAGCACTGGAGCATGGAGCTGCTGATGCAAAGTGGCTCTATGGAAATGCTCTGAATGACTCCAATAGAGATTTGGAACTATGTGACACTCATTTTAATAACAGCATATTTATTTTAATTTTTCTGTGGTAAATTTTCTTCCCAGGTAACATTCAACACAATTCACAAAACAGTTTGTTGTTGAGGAAAGTATATTGACTTTACAATATGTTTACTTGTTTTGAATGAATTATGTAAACTTTTCTCTTTTATCTTTTTTTATATCTGATAATCATTTTGGGGTATATTCACCATATAAATAGATGAACGAATAATTTTTTTTGATGATTAAAGTCTTTCCATCACAAAATTCTTTGCCATGATTGCTTTGTTTTGAGAAAAATATTTTTACCTTAATTTTAAATTTATTAAAGAACAACTGGCTGTTTATGTTTTTTTTCTTTTAAAAAGTTGTATCAGCTGGTCAAGGACTAATGTCAGGTTTTATCATTTTGGTCTGTAACCTGATACATTGCATCTTTCCTCCTGTGGTTAATTCATACTGTGTATTGTTCCTGTTTTAAATAAAATCGTTTGCAAATCACACTTTATTTCAATCTGGAGAGACTCAGATGGAGAAAAGGGAAACAATTAGAAAAGTTTATTAACAACATGAATTAAATCTTTGGTGCTCGGGCCCCGGCTGAGGACATTGATTATCGCATACTTTGCGATGGGCTCGGATGAGCATTCCATATGCTGTTAGGAACGTCATCCCCCAGGGCCCGGCACTGGTGGTGGAGGCGGTGAAGGATGCTGCCGGATAGCCGAGCAAGTGGGGGTGAAGGGGTGGAGGTGGGTTGAACTCTGCTGGAAAGCACAAGACGCCATGGATGGTGGTCCTTATCAGATGGGGCTTGGACGGTGATTGGATGTGACGAGTCTTGGACCGGCGTCGATCAATCAATGGTGATGAGCCGGAAGCTCCGGTTGGATGATGCAGGTGGGGCTAAAAGAGTCTCCCAGTTTGAATTTGCGCCTAGGCTTCATCATACCTGGTGATAGGCCCCAGTCCCCAGTTATCCTGCAAGGATAAATGTTTGTAGATATTGGAAATAACACATAGTTAAACATAGTGACTAGATAAATAGAATAGAATAGAATAGAATAGAATAGAATAGAATAGAATAGAATAGAATAGAATAGAATAGAATAGAATAGAATAGAATAGAATAGAATAGAATTAGAATTAGAATTCCCAGCAGGAAAATTATTTCGTAGTTACAGCAGCTAAATGTCAGCTAAAGTTAAATGTCTAAAGGATTGTTTGCCAAGTGGACATCCTTGTAGGGAAAAACATGTTCATCCTCTGATATACAGTCCCCCAAAAGTCTTATATCTAACATCTGCATGTTTGGTGAATCCACATCTCATAGATGTATCTAAATAAGAAGAAAGTTAATCTCTCATTTTAGAGTTCTGAAGTATTTCAGTGAGTTTGTATCACTGTGATTGGATTTATTCTGGCTAAGCTAGCTGCTATTGTGAAGGACACATACCATTCTTTTGAAAAAGATGTATTATAAATCTCAGGTCATGAATCAAACTCTAATCCTTTTAACAGATGAATTTTTTGATGTCTTTTTTCTGATATTTGAAGTTCTAATATATATATATTTATATCTAAACTCTTGTGGTTTCTAAATATTTTGTTGAAAGTTATTTTATTCTACAAAATAGGTCATCTTTTCCATACTTGTTTTCAAGTGTTCAAGATAATTTGACATTTAGTGATAAAGAAAGCAAAGACATTTTTTTTTAAATTACACATTTTCATGTGACTTTCTGTTCCTTTATTCACAGTGATTCCTGGTTAGATTCACTGGTATGTTTTGGCCCATCATCATATTGTAGTCCAGTGCTGGTTAAGGTTCACAGTGCTTCATATTTTCCATCATGCACTGTAGTATTCATGGTGAGTTGTGTCACAGTGATCCCACTGCAGCAAAGAACCTTAGAAGCATGACACTTCCAACTCCATGCTTCACAGCTGGTATGAGATCCCTGACAGGGAGAGCTGTATTGGTTGAAGACAATGATTTTGTTCCTTTTTGGAAAAAAACAACAAAACTTAGTTTTTGACTCATTTGTCCAAAGACTATTATTCCAGAGGTCCTCGTCTTGGAATATAATTATTCAGGCAAACTTTAGTCTGGCCTTTTTACTTAGAGAGCAAAGCTTTACCCTTTGATCGTCTCCCATAACAAAAGTTATATTAGTGCAGTCTCTTCTCTTTTAGAGTCAGTCATGTGTTTAATAACAAAAACATCAAGTCAAAATGCTGTAAGTCTTGTGTTGAAATGTTTGGGTTTTCAGAGACTTCACCAAATATTTGACAATCTGTTCCAGGGTGAAATAGTTTGGAAAGCCAGATCTTGGGCACGTTGGTTCATTTTTGACAGTTTTTTATGCAGCAGAATTGCTGATTCCACATTCTTTTGAGACAATTTTAAATCCTGCTTCAGACTAAAAAGCTGCTATAAAAAAAAAAAAAAATTCCCTTCTCACCCACCGCGGGTGGTTCTTATCCTCTGAGCTCGGGTCCTCTACCAGAGGCCTGGGAGCTTGAGGGTTCTGCGCAGTATCTTGGCTGTGCCAAGGACTGCACATTTCTGGACTGAGATGTCTGATGTTGTTCCTGGGATCTGTTGTAGCCATTGGTCCAGTTTGGGGGTGACTGCCCCGAGGGCCCCGATGACCACAGGCACCACTGTGGTCTTCACCTTCCAGGCCCTCTCCAGTTCCTCCCTGAGGCCCTGGTATTTCTCTAGTTTCTCGTGCTCCTTTTTCCTGATGTTGCAGTCGCTTGGTATTGCTACATCTATCACAACGGCTTTCCTCTGTTGTTTATCCACTACGACAATGTCTGGTTGGTTCGCCATTACCACCAACATATATATATATATATATATATATATATATATATACAGTATACCATTAATCATATACATATTCCAATTCAAAATTACTTTATTAATATTTAATTAATTAATACACACACACATATATATGTAACCTTAATTAAACAGTATTAATATTAGTCTGGCATGGCTTTTTCTCCTTGAGGTGACACAATCAGTATCTGCAGCTGCAGTTCAGTTTCTGTTCATACTGACTGAGGGAGGTTTTTGTACGACTGTTTTTCACTGTGTGAACACATACTGGCTGTTGGGGTAATGAAAACTCTGACAGTAGTAAACTGCAGCATCTTCAGCCTGAACTCCACTGATGGTCAGAGTGAAGTCAGAGTTTGATCCACTGCCTGTAAAACGACTTGGAGTCCCTGATGCTCGAGTGCTGATATAATAAATGAGGAGCTTAGGAGTTTGTCCATCTTTCTGTTGGTACCAGGCTAAGCAGTTAGAGCTATAAACATTCTGACTGGTTCTACAGTTGATGGTAGCAGATCCTCCAAGATCAGCTCTCACTGCGGCAGGCTGAGTTACTGTGATCTGACCTCTGACCTCTGAGGACACAGAGACAAAAACATGCAGCAGCTTCATGGTTTAGTTGGCTTCATTTCAGAGGGACAGATGTTCATAGAGGAGAGGAGTTGGATTCTCTGGACTTTACCTGTGAAGCAGCAGCAGAGGAGAGTCCAGATGAGGACGCAGATCAAAGTCATGTTTTTGATGAAGAGGATTTCTGTGTCTCCTGTTGTGATGAAGGACAACTGTCAGTCATCCAGTGTTCAACTGTCAGGACTATAAGCTCTCCCAGAGCGCTGGAGCATGGAGCTGCTGATGCAAAGTGGCTCTATGGAAATTTTCTGACTGACTGCAATAGAAACTGGGATCAATGTGGTGCTACTTAGAATATTTTTAAAGCATTTTTTCAAATAGTTAAAGTTTCTCCCACATAATGTTTTTTACATCTTAAGTGACTGTTTTTGAGCAAAACATACTTTACACCATATTTAGTTATGTTTTATATAAAATTTGTACACTTTTTCTTTCTGTTTTTCTTCCTAGTAGTTCATAATCATTTTAGATATTTAACACATCAAAATAAAAATGAGAGATGAGGAAATTTTAAATCTTCACTTTAGAATAACACAAACAGTAAGTGTGCAATTTTAGTGCAACTTTTTCAACACCCTTTCTTTGCATTAACACATTTTTACATATTTAGAGGTAAGTGTCTAAACAAAGGATATTTTGGCAAGTGAACATTTTCATGGGGGGCAACTTTTCTGTCATTTGAGATATGGCCCTGTCCTTTGAATCATTGCATCAGTATAATGAAAACTTATACTGATGCAAAGACTGAACATCCTTTGTTACAGAGTTATGTCTTCTAATGAAATAATCAATTTTTAAATATGTGAAAAAAATCTCTCTACTTTTTTCAAAGCTGTAATTGTGCAAAATATTTTGTTAATCAAAGAGTCTTTTTGTCATTCTAATTAATCTGATGATCGCATAAAACAGGCAGATGACAAGATCCAGCTGCTTCATGAAAATTTGTGTACATCTATATGAAGGTTTTAGTTAAGTGATTTCTGCAGCAGCTTTTAGCTACAACTAGCTAGTTAGTGCTCATCCATAGTATAATTTACATATTATGATCTATGAATATGGTTCTATGAACAACTTCTGTTTCAGTGCAGCAGATCAGTTCCTCTATAGCTGAGGGAGGATTTTGTACGACATTATATCACTGTGTGACTGGAAAGCTCCAATTTCAACCCAAGGTCAGGGCTGATATTCTCATTTTTCTCAATCATTGTCATTGTAATAAATTTGATGACATCCTGAAATCAAGTTTCCAGCAGAGAGTCTCATCCTGAACCAGGAGCCCCAGGATGGTCAGCAGTAGAGTCAGTGACATCATCATTGCGCTGCTGGTGTGGTGTGTCAGTGGCTCTGAAAGGCCTGGACAGCCACTGATCAACTCTGACCTCTTAACAGCTGGAGCAGAGAGGCAGGAAACATATGCAAACACACACAGTGACATGGAGCTAAGCTCATCATGTAATTAGATTTCTTAAGTGCTGTGATTTGCTAATTACCTTCATATTGAGGGTAAACAAAGGCTCTGATCATCTTGATTGTACCAACACAAGAGTATAAAATGATCTATTAGGGATCTGCCCTTAGATTCAAACCAGCTATGATCAATGATTGACCACAAATGCATAGTGCAATTACTTTTGTTTGTCTAATTTAGTTGTAAGTAATTTATTTTTCCAAATCTTTTGTTGCAACTCATTTTATTTCTGTCATAATAGCTTTAAAATTCCAATGTTTTTTATATGTTGTGTGAGGAATTGAGTTTTCCTGTGTGTTTATTTTAGGTTTCTGTGTCCATTGAGTCTCTGTGTTGTCCTGTCTAGATTGTTCCCAACTGTGTCTCGTTCCCTGATTACTCTCTGTGTATTTAATCCCACCTCTGTTCCTTGTTCCTCTTCGGGTCGTTGTTGAATCTGTTGTGTCTAATCTGTCTGTTCAAGCTGTCTCGTGTCAAGTCTGCTGTCAGATGGCTCTTGTTTTTCAGTTGCTATCAGTATTAACCCTTAGCCTTCTGTTCATTGTGTGCTGCCTGGATTTTGGACTTTGGATTTTTGTATATTTCACCATTTAATCATCATTCTCACTCAACTACCTGGGTTCATCTCATCTTCCTCACCACCAAATCATGACATGTTGTTGTTTTAGTAATTATTTATTTTCTTTGTGCTCTGACTTTACATGTTTTAAAACTTTCCTAAGTATTCCATGAATTTATAACACTAACATACTGAGAAATAGATTCAAATAGAGACAGTTGGTCATGGAACCAGTGTCCAACAGTTTGAGACACTTTCTCATGATTATTTTATAAAACATGGAAAAGAAGAGAGGCTGTGTTTTGCGGCAGTTTGTTGCACCGCTGCCTTGCAGTAAGAAGGTCCTGGGTTAAACTCCTGACTTGGGGTTCCCATTTACATGGAGTTTGCATGAAATGGCTTCATGTGCTGGTTCTCTCACTAACATTCTCTTATTGTAAAATCTGCGATTAGGGGCTATTTTGTTTGGCTGGTTTTCTGTTTGCATGTCTTCTGGAATGACAATTTGCCTAGTTTCTGTTCTCTCAACGGAAGGTTTTTGTATGACGATATTTCACTGTGTGTAGAAACTAGCAGATGATGGAAAAGTACCCATACAGTAATAAACTGCTGCATCTTCAGCCTTTATTTCTCTTATTGTTAAAGTGAAGTCAGAATGTGATCCACTGCCTGAAAATCGATCTGAAACTCCAGATGCTCTCTGATAAGAAAACTTGATAATTAATTTTGGAGGCTCTCCATCCTTCTTTTGAAACCAGAATTGATCATGGAAGGATCCTTTATGAACATTTTGACTGGTCTGACATCGGATGTTGACAGACCCTCCCAGACCAGCTCTCACTGCTGCAGGCTGAGTGACTGTGACCTGACCTCTGACCTCTGTGGACACAGAGACAAAAACATGCAGCAGCTTCATGGTTTAGTCGGCTTCATTTCAGAGGGACAGATGTTCATAGAGGAGAGGAGTTGGATTCTCTGGACTTTACCTGTGAAGCAGCAGCAGAGGAGAGTCCAGATGAGGACGCAGATCAAAGTCATGTTTGTGATGAGGAGGATTTCTGTGTCTTCTGTTGTGATGAAGGACAGCTGTCAGTCATCCAGTGTTCAACTGTCAGGAATATAAACTCTCCCAGAGCACTGGAGCATGGAGCTGCTGATGCAAAGTGGCTCAAAATTTTCAGAATGACTCCAACAGAGACTTTGGTTCAGTGTAATGATTTTTCGTTCATTTAAATATAACTAACAGTGTCAACAGTAAATGCACTTTGTAAATGCACATAGAAGTTCATTCATTAGCATGTTGTTTTGTTCAATAATAATGAAAAATGTAAAATTTATTTCAGATTATTTTGTAAAGCCTTATATATAGCTTTTTGGATGCATGGTAGTCTTGATAGTACTTAATTCTTTTCCTGACACTTAAATTTGATGTTTCTGTCTTTAAACTTTTAACATTTTTAAGAAATAGCAATACAGTTTTCTGTCTACATGTATATTTATGAAGTTTTCTCAAAGATCACACAACATTGAGATAAGCAGATTTCAGGAGAGCTTCATGTTTTACGTAATTTCACTTTTATATGAGAAGAGAATTGAAATCTTCCTGTTAAAGATATTCCACTTGCAGCAGCTTTGTGCTACCAGACAGTTTTTTTAGAACCTACTTGTGTTCCACTCACACCAGATTTATGTGGGAAAACCCAGTGTTCAGAACCAAAGCTAAATATCTTAAACATATCTCAAACTACACAAGATGTTTATTAGTTAAACGTCTCTTATAAAGTTACTACAGAATGTGCTCATTTGGATTTCTTGAAATGAAATAATATGTTTTGTTGTACGAATGCTGATAATGGTTGCTACCACGGCTTTCATTTGAAGACATTTATTCCAAAAGGAGAGTCATGGCTTCCCACAATTTTGTTTCAATCTTTTTATGAAAAAAGAATTAAGTTCTGGTCAATTTCAGGAAAATGTTGGGTTTTCTGCTTACGTTTAGTTTCTAGGTGATCAAACACCTTTTTTCACACAGTTGTTTGTGTTCAGAGTCAGAAAGCCGTGTCTCTCTACAGTCAGAGGTTTTTGTACGGCGCCTCAATGAGTTTGTATCACTGTGGTACACGTTCGGTGGAGGAACCAGACTGGAGATTGGAAGTAAGTCAAAAGTTTATTTTCTTATTTTATCTTTTGTCAGTTTTCCTTTATTCCCTTTCCATAATAGGTAGAAATTGAAAAATGTTGGTAATTTCATATTAAATAACAAAAACATATACAGGAAACACAAAGGTGATTTTGTATTTTTAAGTCTAAAAAAATAAATTACGGACCATAATACATGGTGATCAGTCCGTGATTTAATTACTGAGTTATTGCAGTAGTTTAATCTGGATTTACAGATTTTGTTTAGACTGAAAAAGTCACTGAGTCGTGACTTTTCTATAGTCAGAGGTTTTTGTACAGCGACCCGCTTAATTTGTATCTGGAGGAACCAGATTGGCATTTCCAAGTAAGTGTGCAACATTTAAAAACTAAACAGAAAATTACATAATCTCTTTAAAAATGCTTCTATTTTGCTTTTTACCATACTTGCTGGTACTTTGACTTTATTTTGTAGTGTAAGTTTTCCCTGAGTAGATGTTTCAAATTTGTAATCCATTTAAAATTCAATTTTAAATATTTTTTTATGTCCATAGTTGATAAAATATCACCTTCTGTGAGAATACATCTGTTGTTCAATAGCAAACTTTTATCCTGTTATAAATCTATAATAGGATGAAGACAGAAAACACTGGAAAAAATGCAGACAAGTCAAATAACTTTATGTTGTCAATTGGCAGTAAAATTAGAAATTTTATGAGTATGCTTTAATTTTACATTTTTAGTTCAAAATCCAACTAAAAATATTTGAATTTGCAAGAGAAATGTATGTCATTTTAGAATAGATTAAATATTTCGGGTCAGACAGCATGATGATGGAGCTCAGAAGATTCTAAAGAGGAAGTGAAACATTAAGTGACTGTTGGAGCAAAACAACATCTGGGAGGAACATCCTGGCTTATAAGATCTGTTACATTCAATTTGCTTAGAGTCTAAGCATTAGACGCTTCCTATATGATTGACAGCTTTGTGATCCATGTCCTCTAACCTCGGTGTTGTTTCCTAGGTGATACCCGCCCCACTCTGACAGTGCTGCCCCCCTCCAATGAGGAGCTGCAGAAAGAGACAGTCACCTTCATGTGTCTGGCCAACAAGGGCTTCCCCTCAGACTGGACTCTGTCCTGGAAGCTGGACGGCAGCAGAAGCAGCAGCAGCTGGGAGGAGACCAGGAGCTCCGGGGTGCTGCAGAATGATGGCCTCTACAGCTGGAGCAGCACCCTGAGGCTCCCTGCAGACCAGTGGAGGAAGGTGGGCTCTGTGACCTGTGAGGCCTCCCAGGGCTCCCAGTGTGCAGTAACAGAGACCATCAAGAGAGACCAGTGTCTCTAAATTGAATCTGTAGCTGATTTTACCTTTGCTTTCATGTTTTCTTTTTACCAGCTTCTCTGTTTCATTCTGAATGTGCTTGATATTGTTTTAAAGTGGACTGATTCAATTTTATAAACAATAAAAGTTTCACAAAGGCTTCTGAAATCTTATGTTTGACTTATTCACATTATTCACAAGAAATATGGACAATAGTCTTACTGGCCACAGCCAGTTCTTGTCCTAGGACCTTTGGAAAAAGGCTGACATGTGACTGATTGGAAGAATGAGCATAGAATATGGATGAGGAATGACAATATCTATTGTAGAAAATGCAATATCAATTTACATTTTCTACAACAGCTTTTCTTTCCAGTAACATACATTTACATGTGTCAGTGACAAATCTGTGCAGCTGCAGTTCAGTTTCTGTTCAGTTTGACTGAGGGAGGTTTTTGTATGACTGTTTTTCACTGTGTGAACACATACTGGCTGTTGGGGTAATGAAAACTCTGACAGTAGTAAACTGCAGCATCTTCAGCCTGAACTCCACTGATGGTCAGAGTGAAGTCAGAGTTTGATCCACTGCCTGAAAAACGACTTGGAGTCCCTGATGCTTTAGTGCTGGTAGTATAAATGAGGAGCTTAGGAGTTTGTCCATCTTTCTGTTGGTACCACACCAAGTAGTTGTTGTTATAAACATTCTGACTGGTCCTACAGGTGATGGTGGCAGATCTTCCCAGATCAGCTCTCACTGCTGAAGGCTGCTGAGTTACTGTGATCTGACCTCTCACCTCTGTGGACACAGATACAAAAACATGTAGCAACTTCATGGTTTAGTCGGCTTCATTTCAGAGGGACAGATGTTCATAGAGGAGAGGAATTGGATTCTCTGGACTTTACCTGTGAAGCAGCAGCAGAGGAGAGTCCAGATGAGGACGCAGATCAAAGTCATGTTTTTGATGAGAAGGATTTTTGTGTCTTCTGTTGTGATGAAGGACAGCTGTCAGTCATCCAGTGTTCAACTGTCAGGAATATAAACTCTCCCAGAGCACTGGAGCATGGAGCTGCTGATGCAAAGTGACTCTATGGAAATGTTCTTTAGTCTCAGGTTGGTTCTTAATTAATAAAACTAATTTCAACTCTTAAACCACAGCTTCTCATTTTCTAACCTGGACTTATAACCTGAACAATGAAAAATAAACTTCTCATATAATTACATTACTCTGCAAATGAGCATTAACAGCTAACAGTGCCATACATTTAGCGGTAATAAACTCCTTCATGAACTACTTTTCTGATGGTCAGTGCTTCATCTGAGCTTTTTCCACTATGAATAGTGTAGTGTTTTGGGTTTTCTGTGTGTTTATTTAGGTTTCTGTGTTCTGTAGAGTCTCTGTTTTGTCCCGTCTACCCCTTGATTGAGTGCAGCTGTTCCTTGTTTCCCCTAATTGTCTCCCTGTGTATTTAATCCGACCTGTGTTCCTTGTTCTTGGTCGGGTCCTCGTCTTGTCGTGTCAATTCTGTCTTCAGTGTATTTCTGCACCAGTTGCTGCCAGTATTGAGCTATTAGCTGTCTGCTCATTCTGTGCTGCCTAGACTTTGGATTATTGTTTGTTTCATCATTAAATTCATCACCATTTCTCTCACCAAAACTGGGTCCACTGCATCTCCCTAAACCATCTCTCACCACATATCATGACAAATCGTTATAAACTGGTGCTACAAAATGTTATATTCAAGTACTTTGGAAGTTCCACAGGTTTTACAATGCAAACAGTTCAAAAGGAAGGAAGTGTTTCCAAGTTCTTGTTACATGTCACACAGACAGTTAACATAAAATAAAATACTTTCATTTTGATCAGCTGTCTTTGATTTAGAAATGTTCTGTGATATTACCAAAGCTACTGCTTTGCTTTGTAGTATTAAACATGTTCATATTGGTAGATCTCTGACAGTTTTGATGTATTGTCAACAATACATAAGCAATGTGATTAAACATGATGCGGTATGATTAAAAAAATAAGGTGAGGTCCAGTTACTAAATGTTTCATTCAAAAGTTTTTGTCAAATCCCACATTCAGTATCAGTAAAATATTGTTCTTCCCATTTTAAGTACATTAAAATAGTTGAAAAACTTATAAAAACTTTGGAAATTAAATATCTGAAAATCTGGAGATCAAAATGATACTTCATGCATTTAAAAATATCAGCAAAAAATGAATAAAAACTCCACCAGAGCAACTAAATGGGTCTTTGAAAGACTCTTCATTCATCTGCCTCTCATTGTGGCTGAAGAAGGTTTTTGTATGACAGCTTTCACTGTGGAAACAACCATCGACTGATGTGGTGTTGACTCTGACAGTAGTAGACTGCAGCATCTTCAGTCTGAACTCCTCTGATACTTAAAGTAAATTCAGAGTGTGATCCACTGCCTGAGAAACGTTGGGGAGTCCCTGCTGATCTGTGGATCGCAGAATGAATGAACAGCTTGGGACTTTGTCCTTCTTTGTGCTTGTACCACACTAAACGGTGTACGGTATTATGGACATAAACATCCTGACTGATTGAACATCTGATGCTGACAGATCCTCCAAGATCAGCTCTCACTGCTGCAGGCTGTTGAGTCGCTGTGACCTGACCTCTGACCTCTGTGGACACAAAGACAAAAACATGCAGCAGCTTCATGGTTTAGTCGGCTCCATTTCAGAGGGACAGATGTTCATAGAGGAGAGGAGTTGGATTCTCTGGACTTTACCTGTGAAGCAGCAGCAGAGGAGAGTCCAGATGAGGACGCAGATCAAAGTCATGTTTGTGATGAGGAGGATTTATGTGTCTTCTGTTGTGATGAAGGACAGCTGTCAGTCATCCAGTGTTCAACTGTCAGGACTATAAACTCTCCCAGAGCGCTGGAGCATGGAGCTGCTGATGCAAAGTCATTCACTATGGAAATACTCTGACTGACTGGGATCAATATGATGGAGCAGATCAGTTAATATTTGTGCAAAATTTGATGAGAAGTTTATTACAATTTTTTTCAGATTGTTGTTTTTAACAACTTGTCGGTTATAGTCTCCCGCATTAACTTCTTTTTGTTAACTGTTTATGTTTCAAAAATATTCTGGAGATAGTTTTTGTGGTATTGTTGTTATTTCACTTTTTGTTACACTTAATTTCTAGATAAATTTGATAATTTTCACCCCAATATGCCAAAAACCTGCACTTAAATATATTGAGACTCATACGAAACATCAGAATAATTGAGTAAAATTTTAGCAACGATAAAATATCAGCTTATCAACTCAGTGAAAATCAAGATCTTGCTTGTCAGCAAAAGCTAAGATTTGTGTAGCTAAATGAGCACAAGGAAGGAAAGAAAATAGAGAATTACTGGTACTCACAATTGGATTATTGTTAAATTTCAACATATTTCATTTATCTGAGTGATGTATTTAAGTAAATCATCATAAAAAAGAAAAGAAATGCATTTGTGCACTTAATTTTTTTGGATAAAAGATTCAAAACATTATTTTTAGTTTCATATTCTGTCAATAAAAATTATAATTATTTTAAAGCATTTTTGCTTTCTATGACAGATCTAGATTTGACACAAGCAGCAGATTTTATTCATTGTTTTCATGAAAGTGAGTGAGCCGTGTCTCTCTACAGTCAGAGGTTTTTGTATGGCGCCTCAATTTGTATCACTGTGGTGGACTTTTGGTGGAGGAACCAGACTGGAGGTTGGAAGTAAGTGAAATTTAAAGCTACTTCTTAAATTTAAACACTTCAATATTTTTTATTTTGTGTTACTCGGAAAGAAAGCTCAGAATATGTATATTTTTTAAAAAACAGGTTTTGTAAGAACAAAGAATTCATTTTGTGAATGGAAACCTGATAGATTTAAGATAGTGAGATCTGGACAAGGGTAGCATTTACATCGATAAAATGGTTAGTTTTTTAATCTGGTTATAAGGTTTAGTTTAGTCTAAAACTGTCAGAGCCGTGACTCTCTACAGTCAGAGGTTTTGTACGGCGCCTCAATGAGTTTATATCACTGGTACACGTTCGGTGGAGGAACCAGACTACATGTTGGAAGTAAGTCAAAAATAAATGTTGTTTTATTAAGTTATAATTTTCTATATTCTGTATTTCACTTTGATAAATGAAAGTTGGATGAATTGGGAAGTTTTTAGTATTTTAATGGCAAATAAATGCACTGAACCAACAGTTCTTTCATAAAGAGAAACCAAATATAAGATACAATCATAAATGTTAATGTTTAATGAAATATTACACTAAATTGTGTTCAGTTTACTCATTAATCTGGGCTTGAAGGTTTTGTTTAGTATGAAAAAGTCAGAAGTTTTTATCTTTACAGTCAATGGTTTCTTTCTGTACAGCAGTTCAACCAGTTTGTATCAATAAGGTGGACAATTAGTGATTAACCAGGTTGGATGTATGTTTGGATGATTTTTTAAAATATTATTTAGTGCCCTGTTGAAGGTAGAAAACTGTGTTTTTATTAGTTTCTTTTACTGTGATTTATAAAAGTTGGATTATAATTCACCATTTGAAGAGTGGTAAATATGAGAATAATGATCTGTGATCCAAGGGCATATCTTTACTTATTGGTTTAATTAACTCATATGTCAAAGTTAAAGACAAGAGACAGGAGAAAACGTCTGACACAGATTCATTTCATGGGAAAGAGTTTACCAAATTATGAATTATATTTTAAAAAAATCTGTTGAGCCTTTTCTAAAACATTTACTGTTGTGATTTCATCATTTTTAATATCAGGAAATGTTTTCTAAAATATTTTATTCTACATTTCACTACTGGTATATTTCAGTTTAAACTGTATTATCTGTCTTCCTGAGCTGATATGCATGACAGATTTTTGAAAAGGAAACGAAACAGAATGTGAGCTGAGTGGCTGGTAGAGCAGAAAGACATCTGTTAGAAACGTCTTTGTAGAGAAAATCAACTCTCACAGTACAAGAGTTCAAATCATTGGAGTTCCTGTCCTCTAACCTGATTGGTGTCTCCTAGGTGATACCCGCCCCACCCTGACAGTGTTGCCCCCCTCCAGTGAGGAGCTGCAGCAGGAGAAGGTTACCCTCCTGTGTCTGGCCAACAAGGGCTTCCCCTCAGACTGGACTCTGTCCTGGGAGCTGGATGGCAGCAGAACCAGCTTCACCTGGGAGGAGAGCAAGAGCTCTGTGATGGTGCAGAATGACGGCCTCTACAGCTGGAGCAGCACCCTGAGGATCCCTGCAGACCAGTGGAGGAAGGTGGGCTCTGTGACCTGTGAGGCCTCCCAGGGCTCCCTGACTGCAGTCAAAGAGACTTTGAGGAAAAACCAGTGTTCCCAGTTATGAGCTGATTCACTAGAAGATCACTAGTTTGTGTCTACTACTGCTGTCTGTGTTGTTTAAGCATTTCTCTCTTTTTTCTTTCTTATTTCTACTTTTGTTCTTATACAACTTGAAGGTCTAAATAAAATTTACTAAAAATATTTGTCTGACTTTCTCACTTTTTACTTTGTACCAAAATTAGTGCCCTGGACATTTTCAAAATAAAATACCTAATCTACAGTGAAATCTCAAATTTCATGAATGGTTTAAAGGACAGCAGTTATGACTTTATTGTTTTAGTAACAGTACTGAAATATGCTCTTGTCATAGGCATTAAAGAACATCATCCTACTTTTTTAAAATTTGTTTCACTATAAAGTTTTTCCTTTGATGTATTTTAATATTTATAAATAATGCAATTGTGTCAAGAGATTACATACAATAACATTTATGCAAAAAATCCCCAAGACTGAATAAAGAGTCAACTAACTGAGAGTGTTTACTGTACATATCTTATAATTAGGATTGTCTTGTTTAGAATTTGCTTTCTTCAAATGAACATTTCATGGTTTTAACAGCAGCAAAGCAAACAGTGTTTGGAAAAAGCAAACTATTTTTTTCAACTCTTCCAAGTGTTCCCAAACTAAATCATTTTTTCTTTTCCTTTTTTTGTTATAGTAAAATATTTTTAGCTATGTACTAGTAACATCACCTATACAAATACAGGTAAACAAAGGGAAAATGGAGTGCATTAATAAAAACAGTTTGATGCAGTAAATATACCTAAAATCATAAGAACACATAACTATGCTGAACAAAGTAATTGTTGACAGAAACATGAGGTTGTTTCTAAATATCTGACCTGTATTATATCTGTATGTAATATCTGTATTATAAGAGTTTTCTGTGTGTTTAACCAACTGGAACTCCCAGATGCAACAGACAGTTCAGTTTCTGTTGAGTCTGAATGGTGGAGGTTTTTGTACGACTGTTTTTCACTGTGTGAATGAATACTTGTTGCTGATGTAGAATTCACCCATACAGTAATAAACTGCAGCATCTTCAGCCTGAACTCCACTGATGGTCAGAGTGAAGTCAGAGTTTGATCCTCTGCCTGAAAAACGACTTGGAGTCCCTGATTCTCGACTGTTAGCATTATAAATGAGGAGCTTAGGAATTTGTCCATTTTTCTGTTGATACCAGGAGAGATCATCACCTTCATCTACTCTGGCACTGGTTCTACAGTTGATGGTAACAGATCCTCCAAGATCAGCTTTCACTGCTGCATGCTGTTGAGTCACTGTGGCCTGACCTCTGACCTCTGAGGACACAGAGACAAAAACATGCAGCAGCTTCATGGTTTAGTCGGCTTCATTTCAGAGGGACAGATGTTCATAGAGGAGAGGAGTTGGATTCTCTGGACTTTACCTGTGAAGCAACAGCAGAGGAGAGTCCAGATGAGGACGCAGATCAAAGTCATGTTTGTGATGATCAGGATTTCTGTGTCTTCTGTTGTGATGAAGGACAGCTGTCAGTCATCCAGTGTTCAACTGTCAGGACTATAAACTCTCCCAGAGCGCTGGAGCATGGAGCTGCTGATGCAAAGTGACTCTATGGAAATGTTCTGAAAGACTCCAGTAGAGATTTGGAACTATGTGACACTCATTTTAATAACAGCATATTTATTTTAATTTTTCTGTGGTAAATGTTCTTCCCACGTAACATTCAACACAGTTCAAGAAACAGTTTGTATTTGGGGAAAAGTATATTGACTTTACAGTATGTTTACTTGTTTTGTATGAATTATGTAAACTTTTCTCTTTCATCTTTTTTAATATCTAATAATAATTTGGGGAATTATACACCATATAAACAGATGAACAAATAATTTTTATGTGATGATTAAAGTCTTTCCATCACAATGTTCTATGCCCTGATTGCTTTGTTTTGAGAAAAATATATTTACCATAATATTAAATTTATCAAAGAACAACTGGCTGTTTATGTTTTTTTTTCTTTTAAAAAGTTGTATCAGCTGGTCAAGGACTAATGTCAGATTTTAGCACTTTGAGCTGTAACCTGATACATTGCATCTTTCTTCCTGTGGTTAATTCATACTGTGTATTGTTCCTGTTTTAAATAAAATTGTTTGTAAATCACACTTCATCATACCTGGTGATAGGCCCCAGTCCCCAATTATCCTGCAAGGATAAATGGGTGTAGATATTGGAAATAACACATAGTTAAACATAGTGACTAGATAAAGTTAAATGTCTAAAGGACTGTTTGCCAAGTGGACATCCTAGTAGGGAAAACATGTTCATCCTCTGATATACAGTCCCCCAAAAGTCTTATATCTAACATCTGCATGTTTGGTGAATCCACATCTCATAGATGTATCTAAATAAGAAGAAAGTTAATCTCTCACTTTAGAGTTCTGAAGTATTTCAGTGAGTTTGTATCACTGTGATTGGATTTATGAATCAAACTTTCCTCCTTTTTTCAGATGAATTTTTTGATGTCTTGTTTCTGATATTTGAAGTTCTAAAATATATATATTTATATTTAAACTCTTGTGGTTTGAAAATATTTTGTTGAAAGTTATTTTATGCAAAAGAAATATATGTGGTATTGTTTTCCATACTTGCTTTTAAGTGTTCAAGATAATTTGACAGTTAGTAATAAAGAAAGCAAAGCCATTTCATGTTAAAATTATAAATTTTGATGTGACTTTCTTTTCCTTTATTCATGTTTCAACACATGGGTATGAAGCTGCTACTCTGCCCTTCAAAGCAGGGTAACCAGAGGGTGTCACAGCGCCACCTTGGGAATTGCGCCCAAGGATATAGGTAAGGTATGCAAGGTTCGTAACCAATGAGAACAAGACTTCATTCCACCACAAAATAGTTCATTTTATTGTTCCATGTTTTAAAAACCAATAAAATTCAAAGAACCTCAATAGGAAGGGAAGTGCACAGTACTGGGGCCTACCAGCAGGGGGAGGGCAGTCCAAATGTGGGAACTGGTTCCTAAAACAAATTAATAAATCAAAATAAATCACCCCAAGCACTTGTGAACAGACACCCGATCGTGAAGAAATCCCAACACCGGTCACACAGGTCCAGTTCCTCTGGACACCCCCCCCCCACAGCCTTCAGCTCTCAGCCTGGAGACAAAAGGGTGGGGTAAAACAAAGCAAATACAAAAAGAAAGAAAGACACCACAATTTAGACATGGGGTGCTAAAATGAGGTTACCCCTAACCTCCGATGTATCCAGTCATTAAAATTAAGTAATCTAAAAAAACCACAGCCGTTAAAGGCAGCAAAGCCGGAGGCCACACAGAATAGGATAATGCAAAAACAAAGCAGCAGGGCTTCCAGCAAGCTGCAGCCGCTTTGTCTGAAATGAAGGCATAGATTAATAGGCGTTTTGTAGAAAAATGGCAGAAGGCAGAGGAAGCCATTGTCACGTACCAGAGCTGGCTGACTCCACACCAACCAGAGAGCCCCTTCCGGCCCAACAATAGGAGGATCCGCTTGCCGGTACGTTCTAGATATAAATAATTGTCATTTTGTGCTATTGAACTGCATGGTGCAGTGCAATAGAAGAATTACATACCCGTTTTACGTTGCCAAGATGCACTGGGGAGGGTAAATTACAACCACATCCCAGTATCAACAGGAGACTTCGGGCAGGTTCTAAATTTAAACAATTTGAATTAACCAACTGAAATTGCGGTCTTGTAGAGAAGGAGAAACATTACTTACTGATTTCAGAGTTTGGAGTTTTGACCACTGCAATGTAACCAAGCGATCTTCTTCTTCTTGGATTTATTGGCGGTTGGCAACAAACTTTTAGTAGCATTACCGCCACTTACTGGTATGGAGTGTGGTTCATAATGGTCTATCTATTTATTTATATATATATGAACTCCTACTACTACTACTATTACTAATACTAATAATAAATAAAATAAATAAATATATCCTACCTATACATATAAATATTTATACCTATCTATACTCACACACACACGCATACATACTTATATATAACTTTATATTCTACCCACCATCATTCACCCATTCACAAACACACCTACTATAATCAAATTCTATGAAATAATTTAGTTTTCTTTAGAAATTGAATAACTATTTGTATATGTTTACTCCTCAAATTCTTCCTCAGAATATCTAATAAATTAACCTTTTCCTTAATACATTCAAACTCTCTTCTCATATATGTTCTCTCTCTTTCATACTTATGGCATTGCAATATAACATGTTCTATTGTTTCATATTTTTCACAGTAATCACATTTGCCAGTAGTATGCTTTTGTATTTAACCAAGCGATCTTCCCACTGAAGTGTGACCAAATGCAGGCATGAAGAAAGCAGGTGAGAGAGTCTGCCTTTATGCTCACACCCACTGAGCTAATTAGGTGCCAGGTGTTCTCAATCTTGGGGCAGGCTTCATCCTGCTACATTCACATTGATTCCTGGTTAGATTCACTGGTATGTTTTGGCCCATCATCATATTGTAGTCCAGTGCTGGTTAAGGTTCACAGTTCTTCATATTTTCCATCATGCACTGTAGTATTCATGGTGAGTTGTGTCACAGTGATCCCACTGCAGCAAAGAACCTTAGAAGAATGACACTTCCAACTCCATGCTTCACAGCTGGTATGAGATCCCTGACAGGGAGAGCTGTATTGGTTGAAGACAATGATTTGGTTCCTTTTTGGAAAAAAACAACAAAACTTAGTTTTTGACTTATTTGTCCAAAGACTATTATTCCAGAGGTCCTAGTCTTGGAATATAATTATTCAGGCAAACTTTAGTCTGGCCTTTTTACTTAGAGAGCAAAGCTTTACCCTTTGATCATCTCCCATAACAAAAGTTACATTAGTGCAGTCTCTTCTATTTTAGAGTCAGTCATGTGTTTAATAACAAAAACAACAAGTCAAAATTCTGTAAGTCTTGTGTTGAAATGTTTGGGTTTTCAGAGACTTCACCAAATATTTTACATTCTGTTCCTGTCGTGTTCTGTGTTTTCTGTGTGTTAATTTCGAGTTTTCTGTGTCCTTGAGTCTCTTCGTTGTCCTGTCCTCCCCTTGATTGTTCCCAGGTGTGTCTCGTTTCTGTGATTACCCTCCCATGTATTTAATGCCACCTGTGTGTCTGCGTCTCAGTCGGGTCCTTGTCAATTCGTCCATGTGCGTGCTGCCAGTTGTTTGGACTGTGCTTTCCTTCATTAAATTTCATTATTCATCTTACCTGGGTCCGCTGCGTCTGCCTCACCACCCCTCACCGTACCACTTCATGACAGTTCCAGGTTTTTTATGCAGCAGAATTGCTGATTTCACATTCTTTTTAAATCCCTCTTCAGATTAAAAAGCTGCTATATATACCATTAATCATATACATATTCAAATTCAAAATTACTTTATTAATATATGTATATTAATTATTTAATTAATTAATACACACACATATATAACTTTAATTAAACAGTGTTTATATTAGTCTGGCATGGCTTTTATTTCTTGAGGTGACACAATCAGTCTCTGCAGCTGCAGTTCAGTTTCTGTTCAGTTTGACTGAGGGAGGTTTTTGTACGACTGTTTTTCACTGTGTGAACACATACTGGCTGTTGGGGTAATGAAAACTCTGACAGTAATAAACTGCAGCATCTTCAGCCTGAACTCCACTGATGGTCAGAGTGAAGTCAGAGTTTGATCCACTGCCTGTAAAACGACTTGGAGTCCCTGATGCTTTAGTGCTGGCATAATAAATGAGGAGCTTAGGAGTTTGTCCATCTTTCTGTTGGTACCAGGCTAAACGGTGGCCATTGCTGTCCACATAAACATTCTGACTGGTTCTACAGTTGATGGTGACAGATCCTCCAAGATCAGCTCTCACTGCTGAAGGCTGAGTCAGTGTGTACTGACCTTTGACCTCTGAGGACACAGAGACAAAAGCATGCAGCAGCTTCATGGTTTAGTCGGCTTCATTTCAGAGGGACAGATGTTCATAGAGGAGAGGAGTTGGATTCTCTGGACTTTACCTGTGAAGCAGCAGCAGAGGAGAGTCCAGATGAGGACGCAGATCAAAGTCATGTTTTTGATGAGGAGGATTTCTGTGTCTCCTGTTGTGATGAAGGACAGCTGTCAGTCATCCAGTGTTCAACTGTCAGGACTATAAACTCTCCCAGAGCACTGGAGCATGGAGCTGCTGATGCAAAGTGGCTCTATGGAAATGCTCTGACTGAGTCCAATAGAGACGAAGATCGATGTGATGAATTTAAGACAAAGCTCATATTAATTCTTAAGTAGTGTTTAAATGTATTTTTTTGTCATAATGTTCTATACATTTTGCCTCATAGTAAATTTGTGATCAAAATAATTGTATTTTATCAGAACTAAACTCCTACATGATCCTGGAAGGATCAGCTTGTTTAGACAGGATAGAATTTAAAGCTCCCTGTGTGACACGTTTTCTGTGCATGAACACACAATTAAACATACTGACTAGACACATTTAAATGTCTACGTAAATTATAGTTTTTCAGTTGGACTATTTTGTCTATATGTTGTTTTTTTTTGGTGAGTCCACATCTCAGATATAATGTAACTACATAAGAGGACAGTACATCTCTACTTTCAGAATGTTTCTGTTGTATTTCAGTGTGTCTGTATCACTGTGATGAAATTTATGCTGATAAAACTGGCTTTACTCTGTAAGGATCAGAAGGAAATTATAATTCAAAAATTACAAACTACATCTTTTAAATCTTCAAACCAAGCTGGAAGCCTTCTTGACTCTGAGCTCACTTTTATTCCTCATTTTAAACAAGTAGTTAAAACAGGATTTTATCATCTAAAAAATATAACCAGAGTTCACTCTATTCTTTCCCTCGCTAATACCGAGACTCTAATGCGTGCTTTTATTTCCAGCTATATAGAGTATTGCAATGCCCTGCTGTCTGGTCTCCCTAAATGAACTCTGCACAGCCTTCAGCTGTCACAAAACTCTGCCGCTCCAGTGCTAACCAAGACCAGAAGGCAGGCTCACATCGCACCTGTTTTAAAATCAGGTGTGATTTTAAAACACACCTGATTGTCTTAGCTCCCAGTACATCTCAGGATTGATTTTAAGATTTTTTTCTGGTTTTTAAATGTCTTAATTGTCTTGCACCCTCTTAACTTGTAGAGCTGCCATTACCTTATGAACCCCTGCGGAAACTGAGGTCCGCTGGCACTGGACTTTTAACAGCTTCCAGAGTCAGAACTCACACTTATGGTGAGACTTCTGTCCAATATTATGGCCCCCGTTTGTGGAACGGTATGCCAGAGAACCTGAGGGCTGCAGAAAATGTTGCTGTCTTTAAGAGCAGGCTCAAGACCCATCTTTTTAACTGTATTTCCTGAATTTAATATTTCTGCTTAGTCTGTGCATTTTCAATGCAGTTGTGTGTTTTTCCATGTGGGGTTGGGGTGGGTAATTGTTTTTGTTTGTTTTTATTGATCTGTACAGCACTTTGAGCTGCTTTTAGTATGAAGGGTGCTTTATACATAAACTTGATTGATTGATTAATTGATAAAGGATTTATTGTGAGTCTCAGTTCAGGAACAGCCTCATCTCCATTTAATAGACTATCGGAATTTGACATCTTTTTTCCCTGATATTTGAAGTCTTAGCTACATAAAATTCCTCTCATTGAGCTCTAGTGATTTAACTGTTTAAAATATTTTGGTGAAAGTTATTTTAGGGTTAAAAGGATGTTCCTCAAATGTTCAAGATCAACATCTAGTAACAAAAAGCAAAACAATACAATAAAAAATTAAGAAGAACAAATACTGATGCATGTTTGATCAATTATCAAATGACATCAGCCATTTGATGAACCTGCAATCATGGAGAAAAATTAAGATAACCAATTTACATGTAATTAAATCACTTTATTTTCCACTAATTAAGCAAGATTAGTCATCAATATGTAAACATTTATTTTAAAATAAAGATTAACATTATTTTACTCTTTAAACAACAGATAACACTAAGTATTCTACCTAAACAAAATAGAACACCACACCATTTATTCAGAGTTGTTCTTCAGTGGACTTACTAATATGCTTTGAGCTTCATGCTGTGATGTTCACGTGGTGCTCTGTGTCGTTTGTTTAGAGCCAATTAATGTCATTTTCCTCATTACTTTAATTCCCTGCACCTGTCGCTCCCTGATTGTTCCCCTTCTTAAGCCTCACTCAGCTTATCAAATGCTATAAGCTAGTCTTTGCGTACGCTCCAACTTGTGTTCATTTAATTATGTCTGTCTTTACTGCAGCTTCCAGCTGCCACTGTCATTGCACTGAAACTTGAGTTTCAGTTCAGTTTGATTGAGGAAGGTTTTTGTACGACTGTTTTTCACTGTGTGAATGGCCACTGACTCCCAATGTTATGAAGACTCTGACAGTAATAAACTGCAGCATCTTCAGCCTGAACTCCACTGATGGTCAGAGTGAAGTCAGAGTTTGATCCACTGCCTGAGAAACGACTTGGAGTCCCTGATGCTTTAGTGCTAGACAAATAAATGAGAAGCTTAGGAGTTTGTCCATCTTTCTGTTGGTACCAGGCTAAACGGTGGCCACTGCTGTCCACATAAACATTCTGACTGGTTCTACAGTTGATGCTGATAGATCCTCCCAGATCAGCTCTCACTGCTACAGGCTGCTGAGTCACTGTGACCTGACCTCTGACCTCTGTGGACACAAAGACATGCAGCAGCTTCATGGTTTAGTTGGCTCCATTTCAGAGGGACAGATGTTCATAGAGGAGAGGAGTTGGATTCTCTGGACTTTACCTGTGAAGCAGCAGCAGAGGAGAGTCCAGATGAGGACGCAGATCAAAGTCATGTTTTTGATGAGGAGGATTTCTGTGTCTCCTGTTGTGATGAAGGACAGCTGTCAGTCATCCAGTGTTCAAATGTCAGGACTATAAACTCTCCCAGAGCGCTGGAGCATGAAACTGAGGATGCAAAGTGTCTCTATGGAAATGTTCTGACTGACTCCAGCAGATCAGTCTGCTGTTGATCAGTTAAACAATCAATTTCTGCCCAGAAATGTATTATTCTGGGCAGAATAATACATACAGGAAGATACAGTTTTAAAGTCCCTACACTGGCTCCCTGTAGCTCAAAGAATAGACTTTAAAATACTGTTGTTAGTTTACAAATCACTGAACGGCTTAGCACCACAATACATCAAAGATCTGCTGTTGTATCAACCTTCCAGACCTCTCAGGTCTTCCGGTTCTGGTTCTGCTCTGCATCCCCAGAACCAGAACCAAACGAGGAGAAGCAGCTTTCAGCATCTATGCACCACAAATTTGGAACAAACTTCCAGAAAACTGTAAAACAGCTGAAACACTGACTTCCTTTAAATCTAGACTAAAAACCCACCTGTTTAGGATTGTATTTGAAACGTAATCAATTACAAATTTATTGATAGAACTTTACTTAATGTCGTGTATTGATTATTGATTCTATGTTGCATTGTGTTTCTGTGTTTGATATGATGTAAAGCACTTTGAAATGCCTTGCTGCTGAAATGTGCTATACAAATAAAATTTGATTGATTGATTGATACATACAGTCTCATAATTGTGGTCCTAGAAGTATCTCCATATATTGCAATTAACCTATAGTCTGGATTCATTCTTTCCCATCTTATGTCATTTTTCTAGGCAATAATGTTTTTAAACATTCATATTGTTTCAAATATTAAGCAAAATATGCTTTAATTGTTGTGTTTAAATCTTGAGAGATGTGCTAAAGTATAAATCTATCTAGTCTACTGTTTTTTAAATTCTTACTTTTGCATTTAAAAATACTAAAACAAACACGTGCAAGCTATTATGGGTTTATTTGATAAACCTGTTTGCACTGTTTTGTTCAAAAATGCAAAGTTTGATTAAAATGTCATAGAAAAGTAAAAATGCTTGCTTTTGTTACAGAACAAACATAAAATTAAGCTAGCGTAAGCCATAAAAGGAACAGTGAAAGCAAAAGGATTTATCACACAAAAAGTAGAGCTAGCAGATCAGGTTTCAGTTGAAAATAAATAAGCAGCCAAAAAACCTGGCTTCTTTTTGGAGTTTGCTTTATGACAAGAGCTGAAGTTCCCAACACTAATTCTAATAATCTGGTCCTTGATTTGTATTAAACTTTTCTTTTACTCCCTACATGTACAACTTGTTTTTCAGTGCAGCTGTGGATCATTTCCTCTGCAGCCATGAGGTTTTTGTACGACGTTGTATCACTGTGTGAACGGGACGTTCTCATTATGTTGACAGTAATAAACTCCTGCATCTTCGGCCTGAACTCTGCTGATGGTCAGAGTAAAATCAATATCATATCCACTTCCAGTGAAACGATCAGACACTCCAGTCCAACGTGAAGAAGCGGAATAGATTAGGAGCTTTGGAGCTGCTCCAGGTTTCTGAAGGTACCAGTGCAAATCATCATCAACAGGTGAACTGGCTTTACAGCTAAAGGAGACAGTCTGTCCTGGAGTAACAGACTGAGATCCTGGAGTCTGAGTCAGGGTGATGACTGCTGAGGAACCTAAAAACATAACACAGAGAGATATTGACACAAATCTAGATCAGAGCAATATTATCAGGATTCACATGTAAAGGATGGTTCATTTGAGTCTTTTTCATTGACAGAAAAAAGAATCCCAAGAAAAGTTTCTATCAGAGTCTCACCCTGAACCAGGAGCCCCAGGATGGTCAGCAGTAGAGCCAGTGACATCATCATTGTGCTGCTGGTGTGTCAGTGGCTCTGAAAGGCCTGGACAGCCACTGATCAACTCTGACCTCTTAACAGCTGGAGCAGAGAGGCAGGACACATATGCAAACACACACAGTCAGTCACATGGAGCTCAGCTCTACATGTTCTCTTCTAACATCCTGGGTCTCTATCGCTGTGTTCTCTGAACTGCAGATGGTTTTGACTTTTCAAATAATCTACAAAAGTACATGAACATACTGAGTAAAAAGAGAGAGGAAATCGACCAGTTAAGACCATATAAGCAGCTTCAACTAAAACTTGTAGGACAAGTGAAGAAACACACCAGTTATAAACTTTTAAAGGTAAACAGCATAGTTTCAAAGTTGAACCAAGAATACCAATTTAGAGTACATTCATCAATTACTTCTGTTATATCTGAGCTATAAAAACATTTCACATACACCAAGGCTACTTTTAAATAAATCAGGGAGTACTTTATGGAAATAAATGTGCCATTATGATTTGAATTAAAAATACCTCTGAAATTTGAATGTTGTATATTTATACTTAATTTTTCAGTGTTACAATACATTCATAATATATATTTCTGAAAAAGTAACTGTTAAAAGTAAAGTGTGAAAATTCTGAGTATATTTTAACACTGAAAATGGAACTACAAATATGCAACATTCAAATTTCAGAGGCATTTTTGATTCTAAGCCTGATGGCACATATTTATTTTTTATGTTTTTAGCTTTTAAAAATCTTAAAAATTCTAGTTCTCCATGTTTTGTGTTCAGAGAGCCATGTCTCTCTACAGTCAGAGGTTTTTGTACGACGGCTCAATGAGTTTGTATCACTGTGGTACACGTTCGGTGGAGGAACCAGACTGGAGTTTGGAAGTAAGTAAAATATAAAGCTGCTTTTTTACTGATTTGCTTCTATTGTTTTAATTCTGTTTGACAGATTGAAGCTAGAAGACATGCATTATTTAATGCTTTACAAAAAAAAGTTTCAAGATACACATAAGTCATACTTAATATCCCAAATTACAACAGAGTATAACAAGTCAGTGCTGATCTAAGAAGTAAAAAATATTTGGTTTGACTTAATAGTTAATCTTGGTTTGTAGTTCAGTTTAGTCAGACAAAGTCAGAGAGCCGTGTCTGTAGTCAGAGGTTTTTGTACGGCGCCTCAGTGAGTTTGTATCACTGTGGTGGACTTTTGGTGGAGGAACCAGACTGGAGCTTGGAAGTAAGTTTATTTCATGCTTAATACTAAATTAAAAAATAATGTCGGGATGCTTTAAAGTAAATTTTTGTATTTTCCTATAAAGGAGGAAATTATATATGTGCATTAATTACTTTCTTACATCAAACAAATAGAATCTGATTTCAAGATGAAGTGAAATATTTTATGTTCAAATTATATAAAATGTTGCTTTGGAAATAAATATCAGAATTGAGGTTTGATATGTTTGTCAATGTTATCACTTTTTAATTTTAATGTTTTTTCTGCTAGTTGTAAACCAGTTTGGTGATTTGGTGTGAAAAATCTAAATGAGTTCAAGTAAAAACCGAATTTATTTTTATTGGTGGGATAAAATCAGTCT
The DNA here is from genome assembly GCF_002775205.1 of Xiphophorus maculatus. NCBI lineage: Eukaryota > Metazoa > Chordata > Actinopteri > Cyprinodontiformes > Poeciliidae > Xiphophorus > Xiphophorus maculatus. The sequence goes on along the minus strand of NC_036455.1, from coordinate 10,755,596 downwards.
TAATCTATACTGTTCAACAAAGACACAGAAAACTTGAAGTTGATTGTTTTTAGTATTTCAAATTAAACTCTTTCTTTAAAATCTATTGAATCTATTGAATGCTTGCTGTAGTTATAAATAATGTATAGTTGCATTTAAAAATGAGATTCTAAAGATTCATTATTATTATTTTATCTTTTTTATTTATTCTTTTTTTATTTATGTATTTTCTCATTTAAGAGTACATAGAATTTTTTAAAATTGGATCCTTTTTTGACTTTTTGTGCTGATCTGAGACTCCTAAAAGGAAGTGAAACAATGTGTCAGTGAGTGACGAGTGGAGCATGAAAACATCTGGCAGAAACTTCTTATTTTAGAAAACCTCTCACTAACTGTAACCATGACACAATATCTGCTGCTTAACATCTACAGCTTCTGTTCTCTAACCTGATTGGTGTTTCCTAGGTGATACCCGCCCCACCCTGACAGTGCTTCCCCCCTCTATTGTGGAGCTGCAGCAGCAGCAGGTTACCCTCATGTGTCTGGCCAACAAGGGCTTCCCCTCAGACTGGACTCTGTCCTGGAAGCTGGACGGCAGCAGCAGCAGCAGCTGGGAGCAGAGCAGGAGCTCCGGGGTGCTGCAGAATGACGGCCTCTACAGCTGGAGCAGCACCCTGAGGATCCCTGCAGACCAGTGGAGGAAGGTGGGCTCTGTGACCTGTGAGGCCTCCCAGGGCTCCCAGTCTGCAGTCACAGAGACACTGAGGAGAGACCAGTGTTCCCAGTCCTGAGCTGGTTCTTCTTATTTGCTTTTTAATTGTTTTTACAGTTTTATTACATTACCACTCTTGGTCTTCTCTCTGTAGAAACAAAATGTTTCTCCAGTTTGACTCTGAAAATGTTTCTTTCTTTTTAATAAACTCTGGTTTCTTTAAACAATAAAAATTTTTGTCATTTGTTTCTAAGAAATTTGAACCATCTAAAAATTAAATGTTATTGGAAATGTTTCTAATAAATTACGTGAACTAATTCTGTTTAAATCATTTTTTCTTTCAAATAACTAGAGGTATCAATCAAGATGATCTAAGCAAATTGGTTTAACTCTTTACTGATTGTTTCATCTCTCAGTCTGCTGTTCCAAGTGGAAATGTCTAAATCAATAAGATTTCATTTAGATAATGGAAAATGCGCCAACTCCTTGTTGAATACTTATGAAAAGACATGTTTCATTTATATATATATATATATATATATATATATATATATTTATTTTTTTTTAAATAGTCTGAGATCGTTGCTCTGTATTATCAGAGTGTCCTGATGCAGATCTTTGTATCACATTTGCTGAAAAAAGTTCTAGAGTGAATTTCTGGTGACTAAATTCAGTTCCTGTTCTGTTGAAACTGTTCAGTACAAAATTTGAATTAAAATTTGAAATCAAAAAAGCTTTCAAACAGGAACTGTATTGCTCTTATTATTAATTAATAGAAAATAATTTGTCTTTAGTTTATTAAAATTATGATTTTTTCCCCTGTAACATTTTGAGTCAGATCAGTTCCTCTTTCTCTCTGAGGTTTTTGTACGGCCTTGTATCACTGTGTGAGTGGGAAGCTGTTACGTTGCTGACAATAGTAAACTCCTGCATCCTCAGCCTGAACTCCACTGATGGTTAAAGTGAAGTCAGTCTGTTCTGCTTTTGCACGAAAACGCTCAGGAACTCCAGACTGACGTTCTGTGGTATCATAAATCAAAAGTTTGGGAGCTTCTCCAGGCTTCTGAAGATACCAGTTGATGTCATCACCTATCAGTCGGTCAGATTTACACCTGATGGAGACGGTCTGTCCCTGAACAGCAGACTGAGCTCCAGGAGTCTGAGTCAAGATGATGTCTCCTGAAGAATCTATAGAACATGAAACAAACACACATTTATGGCAAAATAAGATTAACGTTTATAGTAAATGTAAAACAGTTTTTCCTGTTTTTAATGTATATGTAATGCTACAGCAGAGAGACTCACTCTGAACCAGGAGCCCCAGGATGGTCAGCAGTAGAGTCAGTGACATCATCATTGTGCTGCTGGGGTGTCAGTGGCTCTGAAAGGCCTGGACAGCCACTGATCAACTCTGACCTCTTAACAGCTGGAGCAGAGAGGCAGGACACATATGCAAACACACACAGTCAGTCACATGGAGCTCAACTCTACATATCATCAGGTTTCCTCCTCACTGCTCAGACAGTGGTGAATAGTGGAAGAAAATACTCTAGAGTAAAGAGCTTTCTTCATTTCCTCTATTTGTAATTCTGATGTGCTTCATTATAACAATTTTTTATTATGGTATAATAACATTCTTTATTTGAAGCATGTTTAATAGATCTTCAACACAAACAACAAAACAAAATCTTGAAGCTAAAGCTCAATTATCAAACACATTTTCCTAAACTCTCGTTGAAGTTAAACTGTTGACATCAACACTCAGATCATTTTATTCATTTAAGATCTGCAAACTGTTTGTGTGAAAATCTAGTTGTTTTTTCTTTACATTGTGGCTGTTGCTATTCCAACAGCAACTACAAATAATCTTAGGATTTGTGTCAAATTATACATTTTATGATTTTTGTCATGTGATTCTAATTGATTAATTGATTAAAACATGGAACTAATACAAACTAAATTAACTTGTGTGATATTTTTAAATGCTTTAGTGTAGAATACTTGTTGCTGATGTAGAATTCACCCATACAGTAATAAACTGCAGCATCTTCAGCCTGAACTCCACTGATGGTCAGAGTGAAGTCAGAGTTTGATCCACTGCCTGAGAAACGACTTGGAGTCCCTGATTCTCGAGTGCTGGTATAATAAATGAGCCGCTTAGGAGTTTGTCCATCTTTCTGTTGGTACCAGGCTAAACAGTGGGAGCCGCTATAAACATAAACATTCTGACTGGTTCTACAGTTTATGTTGGCAGATCTTCCCAGATTAGCTCTCAATGCTGCAGGCTGAGTCAGTGTGACCTGACCTCTGACCTCTGAGGACACAAAGACAAAAACATGCAGCAGCTTCATGGTTTAGTCGGCTTCATTTCAGAGGGACAGATGTTCATAGAGGAGAGGAGTTGGATTCTCTGGACTTTACCTGTGAAGCAGCAGCAGAGGAGAGTCCAGATGAGGACGCAGATCAAAGTCATGTTTTTGATGAGGAGGATTTCTGTGTCTTCAGTTGTGATGAAGGACAGCTGTCAGTCATCCAGTGTTCAACTATCAGGACTATAAACTCTCCCAGAGCACTGGAGCATGGAGCTGCTGATGCAAAGTGACTCTATGGAAATTCTCTGAATGACTCAGAGGGAATTTGGATCTAATTGATTAAATTTAAAAATGAAAACTCTTTGGCAAAAATGCAACTAAATATGTTGAAAATAACATGAGACTTTTTCAAAAACCTCTTTATTGAAAGTGTACTTAAATAAGTCTGGGTGTTTTTTTATGAACTATTTCTTGCATGATATGCTTTTTGTAAAAAATGTCACTCAGTTTTGTATAATTTATATTTAATGCAAACTTAATGTTATTAACAGGGACTGTTCAATGTTTTATTCATGTTTAAAAACAGATCATTATACAGTGAAAGGTGTCAAATGTAAATTGTTGACTTCTATTTGTTTCCATTTGGATACTGTGAACAGCAAGAACAAACCTATTCATTTTCCAACTTGTTTTTCAGAGTTTCTGTTCAGTCAGACTGAGGTAGGCTTTGTATGAAGTGAAATCATTTGATCTGGCAATGAGTGGATGTAAATCCTGAGTATTTATGGGAAGATGGTGATTGAAGGCAGCTGCACCTTAGCAGTGTCAACTCGATGCTGCTTCTGTAGTCAAGGAGGAAATTGCCTAGACTATCAGTTTCCTCATGGAAGGAGATGATAAAAGAAGATCTGCTGATCTCAACAAGTGTTTGCAGGAGGGAGAGGGGGGATCAATGAACTGTATCAGACCCGTTAGTTTAATTTGACTGAGGGAGGTTTTTGTACGATGGTTTTTCACTGTGTGAACATCCACTTGCTGTTGATGTAGTGACGACTCTGACAGTAATAAACTCCAGCATCTTCAGCCTGAACTCCACTGATAGTCAGAGTGAGGTCAGTATTCCCAGAGTTTGATCCACTGAAACGATCAGGGATTCCAGAATGACGGGTGCTTGCGCATTTAATAAGGAGTTTTGGAACTTCTCCTGGTTTCTGAAGGTACCAGTTGAAACAGTAATTTACACTTGGACTGACTTTACATTGAATAGAGACAGGCTGTCCTGGAGCAACAGACTGAGATCCAGGAGTCTGAGTTATGGTGACTTGTCCTGAAGATCCTGAAAACACAAAAAGACAAAAACCTTCCTAAAGAAAAATCAAAGTTGAATAAATTCTATCACCATCCAAATTGAAGATGTCATGTCATAAATCCTGGAGAACATGGCTACATTTTAACACAAAGTTTACAGCAGAGAGACTCACTCTGAACCAGGAGCCCCATGATGGTCAGCAGTAGAGTCAGTGACATCATCATTGTGCTGCTGGGGTGTCAGTGGCTCTGAAAGGCCTGGACAGCCACTGATCAACTCTGACCTCTTAACAGCTGGAGCAGAGAGGCAGGACACATATGCAAACACACACAGTCAGTCACATGGAGCTCAGCTCTACATATCATCAGGTTTCCTCCTCACTACTCAGACAGTTGTGATAAATTAAAATAGTGGAAGAAAATGCTTTAGAGTAAAGAGCTTTCTTCATTTCCTCTATTTGTAATTCTGATGTGCTTCATCCTAACACTTTTGTATGATATTATTACAACATTCTGATGTTTTTATTTGAAGCATGATTAATATTAGATTTTCTCCACAAACAACAAAACAAAATCTTGAAGCCAAAGCTCAATTATCAAACACATTTTCCTAAACTCTCGTTGAAGTTAAACTGTTGACATCAACACTCAGATCATTTTATTCATTTAAGATCTGCAAACTGTTTGTATGAAAATCTAGTTGATTTTTTCTTTACATTGTGGCTGTTGCTATTCCAACAGCAACTACAAATAATCTTAGGATTTGTGACAAATTATACATTTTATGATTTTTGTCACGTGATTCTAACTGATTAATTGATTATAACATTAGTGCTAAACATAGAACTAATACAAACTAAAGTAACTTGTGTGATATTTTTAAATACTTTAGTGAAGGTTCTGTTTCTTACTACTATCCATTTCTTCATCAAATTAAGTTGTTTTTTTAAAGTTATCCTATCTTTTGTCAACCAAATAAGCTTTATATCATTCAAATTAGAGTGATGCTGTACATTTTACTCATTTATTTTAAAACACCTTCATAAAAATTTGTGTGTATCCATGTGAAGGATTTCAGTAAACTATCAGTTTCTGCAGCAGCTGGAAGCTGCAGCAACATAGTTTCAGTTCAGTTTGACTGAGGGAGGTTTTTGTATGACTGTTTTTCACTGTGTGAACACCCACTGGCTGTTGATGACATGAAAACTCTGACAGTAATAAACTGCAGCATCTTCAGCCTGAACTCCACTGATGGTCAGAGTGAAGTCAGAGTTTGATCCACTGCCTGAAAAACGACTTGGAATCCCTGATGCTCGAGTGCTGGTAGTATAAATGAGGAGCTTAGGAGTTTGTCCATCTTTCTGTTGGTACCAGGAGAAATAGTTGCTATAAATATTCTGACTGGTTCTACAGTTGATGGTGGCAGATCCTCCCAGATCAATTCTCAATGCTGCAGGCTGCTGAGTCACTGTGACCTGACCTCTGACCTCTGAGGACACAGAGACAAAAACATGCAGCATCTTCATGGTTTAGTCGGCTTCATTTCAGAGGGACAGATGTTCATAGAGGAGAGGAGTTGGATTCTCTGGACTTTACCTGTGAAGCAGCAGCAGAGGAGAGTCCAGATGAGGACGCAGATCAAAGTCATGTTTGTGATGAGGAGGATTTCTGTGTCTTCTGTTGTGATGAAGGACAGCTGTCAGTCATCCAGCGTTCAACTGTCAGGACTATAAACTCTCCCAGAGCACTGGAGCATGGAGCTGCTGATGCAAAGTGACTCTATGGAAATGCTCTGACTGAGTCCAGTAGAGATTTGGAACTATGTGACACTCATTTTAATAACAGCCTATTTATTTTAATTTTTCTGTAGTAAATGTTCTTCCCACGTAACATTCAACACAGTTCACAAAACAGTTTGTTGTTGAGAAAAATATATTGACTTTACAATATGTTTACTTGTTTTGTATGAATAATGTAAACAGTTTTATCTTTTTTAATATCTAATAATCATTTTGGGGATTATACACCATATAAACAACAGATGAACAAATAAATTTTCATGTGATGATTAAGTCTTTCCATCACAATGTTCCATGACATGATTACTTTGTTTTGAGCAAAATATTTTTACCTTAATTTTAAATGTTTAAAACAACACCCAATGTTTTTGTTTTTTTTTAAAGTTGTATCAGCTGATAAAGGACTAATGTCAGATTTGAGCATTTTGGTAAGACAAGGCAACTTAATTTATATAGCACCTTTCAGCCAAAGATAATTCAAAGTGCTTGTACAAGAAGTTACTTTAGTCTGTAACCTGATACATTGCACCTTTCCTCCTGTGGTTAATTCATACTGTGTATTGTTCCTGTTTTAAATAAAATTGTTTGTAAATCGCACTTCATCATACATGGTGACAGGCCCCAAGTTCCCAACTATCCTGCAAGGATAAATGGGTGTTTTGAAGTGTTCAAGATAATTTGACATTTAGTGTTAAAGAAATCAAAGACATTTTATTTTAAAATTACACATTTTGTTGTGACTTTCTGTTCCTTTATTCACAGTGATTCCTGGTTAGATTCCCTGTTATGTTTTGGGCCATCATCATATTGTAGTCCAGTGCTGGTTAAGGTTCACAGTGCTTCATATTTTCCATCATGCACTGTAGTTTTCATGGTGAGTTGTGTCACAGTGATCCCACTGCAGCAAAGAACCTTAGAAGCATGACACTTCCAACTCCATGCTTCACAGCTGGTATGAGATCCCTGACAGGGAGAGCTGTATTGGTTGAAGACAATGATTTGGTTCCTTTTTGGAAAACAAAAAACAAAACTTAGTTTTTGACTCATTTGTCCAAAAACTATTATTCCAGAGGTCCTCGTCTTGGAATATAATTATTCAGGCAAACTTTAGTCTGGCCTTTTTACTTAGAGAGCAAAGCTTTACCCTTTGATCGTCTCCCATAACAAAAGTTACATTAGTGCAGTCTCTTCTATTTTAGAGTCAGTCATGTGTTTAATAACAAAAACAGCAAGTCAAAATGCTGTAAGTCTTGTGTTGAAATGTTTGGGTTTTCAGAGACTTCACTAAATATTTTACAATCTGTTCCAGGGTGAAATAGTTTGAACAGCCAGAACTTGGGCACATTGGTTCATTTTTGACAGTTTTTTTATGCAGCAGAATTGCTGATTTCACATTCTTTTGAGACCATTTTAAATCCCTCTTCAGACTAAAAAGCTGCTATATATACCATTAATCATATACTGTACATATTCCAATTCAAAATTACTTTATTAATATATATGTATATTAATTATTTTATTAATTAATACACACACACATATACATAACCTTAATTTAACAGTGTTTATATTAGTCTGGCATGGCTTTTATTCCTTGAGGTGACACAATCAGTCTCTGCAGCTGCAGTTCAGTTTCTGTTCAGTTTGACTGAGGGAGGTTTTTGTACGACTGTTTTTCACTGTGTGAACACATACTGGCTGTTGGGGTAATGAAAACTCTGACAGTAATAAACTGCAGCATCTTCAGCCTGAACTCCACTGATGGTCAGAGTGAAGTCAGAGTTTGATCCACTGCCTGTAAAACGACTTGGAGTCCCTGATGCTTTAGTGCTGGCATAATAAATGAGGAGCTTAGGAGTTTGTCCATCTTTCTGTTGATACCAGGCTAAGCAGTTAGAGCTATAAACATTCTGACTGGTTCTACAGCTGATGGTGACAGATCCTCCAAGATCAGCTCTCACTGCTGAAGGCTGAGTCAGTGTGTACTGACCTCTGACCTCTGAGGACACAGAGACAAAAACATGCAGCAGCTTCATGGTTTAGTCGGCTTCATTTCAGAGGGACAGATGTTCATAGAGGAGAGGAGTTGGATTCTCTGGACTTTACCTGTGAAGCAGCTGCAGAGGAGAGTCCAGATGAGGACGCAGATCAAAGTCATGTTTGTGATGAGGAGGATTTCTGTGTCTTCTGTTGTGATGAAGGACAGCTGTCAGTCATCCAGTGTTCAACTGTCAGGACTATAAACTCTCCCAGAGCACTGGAGCATGGAGCTGCTGATGCAAAGTGGCTCTATGGAAATGCTCTGAATGAGTCCAATAGAGACGAAGATCGATGTGATGAATTTAAGACATAGCTCATATTAATTCTTAAGTAGTGTTTAAATGTTGTTTTTTTATCATTATGTTCTATACATTTTGCCTCATAGTAAATTTGTGATCAAAATAATTGTATTTTATCAGAACTAAACTCCTACATGATCCTGGAAGGATCAGCTTGTTTAGACAGGATAGAATTTAAAGCTCCCTGTGTGACACGTTTTCTGTGCATGAACACACAATTAAACATAGTGACTAGACACATTTAAATGTCTACATAAATTAGAGATTTTCAGGTGGACTATTTTGTCCAATAAAATATATGTTTTTTTTTGGTGAGTCCACATCTCAGATATAATGTAACTACATAAGAGGACAGTACATGTCTACTTTCAGAATGTTTCTGTTGTATTTCAGTGTGTCTGTATCACTGTGATGGAATTTATGCTGATAAAACTGGCTTTACTCTGTAAGGATCAGAAGGAAATTATAATTCAAAAATTACAAACTACATCTTTTAAATCTTCAAACCAAGCTGGAAGCCTTCTTGACTCTGAGCTCACTTTTATTCCTCATTTTAAACAAGTAGTTAAAACAGGATTTTATCATCTAAAAAATATAACCAGAGTTCACTCTATTCTTTCCTTCGCTAATACCGAGACTCTAATGCGTGCTTGTATTTCCAGCTATATAGAGTATTGCAATGCCCTGCTGTCTGGTCTCCCTAAATAAACTCTGCACAGCCTTCAGCTGTCACAAAACTCTGCCGCTCCAGTGCTAACCAAGACCAGAAGGCAGGCTCACATCACACCTGTTTTAAAATCAGGTGTGATTTTAAAACACACCTGATTGTCTTAGCTCCCAGTACATCTCAGGATTGATTTTAAGATTCTTTTACTGGTTTTTAAATGTCTTAATGGTCTTGCACCCTCTTAACTTGTAGGGCTGCCATTACCTTATGAACCCCTGCGGAGACTGAGGTCCGCTGGCACTGGACTTTTAACAGCTCCCACAGTCAGAACTCACACTTATGGTGAGACTTCTGTCCAATATTATGGCCCCCGTTTGTGGAACGGTATGCCAAAGAACCTGAGGGCTGCAGAAAATGTTGCTGTCTTTAAGAGCAGGCTCAAGACCCATTTTTTAAACTGTATTTCCCGAATTTAATATTTCTGCTTAGTCTGTGCATTTTCAATGCAGTTGTGTGTTTTTCCATGTGGGGTTGGGGTGGGTAATTGTTTTTGTTTGTTTTTATTGATCTGTACAGCACTTTGAGCTGCTTTTAGTATGAAGGGTGTGTTATAAATAAACTTGATTGATTGATTAATTGATAAAGGATTCATTGTGAGTCTCAGTTCATGAAACAACCCTGTCTCCATTTAATAGACTATAGGACTTTGACATCTTTTTTTTCCCCTGATATTTGAAGTCTTAGCTACATAAAATTCCCCTCATTGAACTCTAGTGATTTAACTGTTTAAAATATTTTGGTGAACGTTATTTTAGGCTTTAAAGGATGTTCCTCAAATGTTCAAGATCAACATCTAGTAACAAAAAGCAAAACAATACAATAAAAAATTAAGAAGAACAAATACTGATGCATGTTTGATCAATTATCAAATGACATCAGCCATTTGATGAACCTGCAATCATGGAGAAAAATTAAGATAACCAATTTACACGTAATTAAGTCACTTTATTTTCCACTAATTAAGCAAGATTAGTCATCAATATGTAAACATTTATTTTAAAATAAAGATTAACATTATTTTACTCTTTAAACAACAGATAACACTAAGTATTCTACCTAAACAAAATAGAACACCACACCATTTATTCAGAGTTGTTCTTCAGTGGACTTACTAATATGTTTTGAGCTTCATGCTGTGATGTTCACGTGGTGCTCTGTGTCGTTTCTTTAGAGCCAATCAAAGTCATTTTCCTCATTACTTTTATTCCTTGCACCTGTCGCTCCCTGATTGTTCCCCTTCTTAAGCCTCACTCAGCTTATCAAATGCTATAAGCTAGTCTTTGAGTACGCTCCAACTTGTGCTCATTTAATTATGTCTGTCTTTACTGCAGCTTCCAGCTGCCACTGTCATTGCACTGAAACTTGAGTTTCAGTTCAGTTTGATTGAGGAAGGTTTTTGTACGACTGTTTTTCACTGTGTGAATGGCCACTGACTCCCAATGTTATGAAGACTCTGACAGTAATAAACTGCAGCATCTTCAGCCTGAACTCCACTGATGGTCAGAGTGAAGTCAGAATTTGAGCCACTGCCTGAGAAACGACTTGGAGTCCCTGATTCTTTAGTGCTAGAAAGATAAATGAGAAGCTTAGGAGTTTGTCCATCTTTCTGTTGGTACCAGGCTAAACGGTGGCCATTGCTGTCCACATAAACATTCTGACTGGTTCTACAGTTGATGCTGATAGATCTTCCCAGATCAGCTCTCACTGCTACAGGCTGCTGAGTCACTGTGACCTGACCTCTGACCTCTGTGGACACAAAGACAAAGACATGCAGCAGCTTCATGGTTTAGTTGACTCCATTTCAGAGGGACAGATGTTCATAGAGGAGAGGAGTTGGATTCTCTGGACTTTACCTGTGAAGCAGCTGCAGAGGAGAGTCCAGATGAGGACGCAGATCAAAGTCATGTTTGTGATGAGGAGGATTTCTGTGTCTTCTGTTGTGATGAAGGACAGCTGTCAGTCATCCAGTGTTCAACTGTCAGGACTATAAACTCTCCCAGAGCACTGGAGCATGGAGCTGCTGATGCAAAGTGACTCTATGGAAATCCTCTGACTGACTGCAGCAGATCAGTCTGCTGTTGATCAGTTAAACAATCAATTTCTGCCCAGAAATGTATTATTCTGGGCAGAATAACACATACAGGAAGATACAGTTTTAAAGTCCCTACACTGGCTTCCTGTAGCTCAAAGAATAGACTTTAAAATACTGTTGTTAGTTTATAAATCACTGAACGGCTTAGCACCACAATACATCAAAGATCTGTTGTTGTATCAACCTTCCAGACCTCTCAGGTCTTCCGGTTCTGGTTCTGCTCTGCATCCCCAGAACCAGAACCAAATGAGGAGAAGCAGCTTTCAGCATCTATGCACCACAAATTTGGAACAAACTTACAGAAATCTGTAAAACAGCTGAAACACTGACTTCCTTTAAATCTAGACTAAAAACCCACCTGTTTAGGATTGTATTTGAAACGTAATCAATTACAAATTTATTGATGGAACTTTACTTAATGTCGTGTATTGATTGTTGATTCTATGTTGCATTGTGTTTCTGTGTTTGATATGATGTAAAGCACGTTGAAATGCCTTGCTGCTGAAATGTGCTATACAAATAAAATTTGATTGATTGATTGATTGATACATACAGTCTCATAATTGTGGTCCTAGAAGTATCTCCATATATTGCAATTAACCTATAGTCTGGATTCATTCTTTCCCATCTTATGTCATTTTTCTAGGCAATAATGTTTTCAAACATTCATATTGTTTCAAATATTAAGCAAAATATGCTTTAATTGTTGTGTTTAAATCTTGAGAGATGTGCTAAAGTATAAATCTATCTAGTCTACTGTTTTTTAAATTCTTACTTTTGCATTTAAAAATACTAAAACCAACACTTGCAAGCTATTATGGGATTATTTGATAAACCTGTTTGCACTGTTTTGTTCAAAAATGCAAAGTTTGATTAAAATGTCATAGAAAAGTAAAAATGCTTGCTTTTGTTACAGAACAAACATAAAATTAAGCTAGCGTAAGCCATAAAAGGAACAGTGAAAGCAAAAGGATTTATCACACAAAAAGTAGAGCTAGCAGATCAGGTTTCAGTTGAAAATAAATAAGCAGCCAAAAAACCTGGCTTCTTTTTGGAGCTTGCTTTATGACAAGAGCTGAAGTTCCCAACACTAACTAATTCTAATAATCTGGTCCTTGATTTGTATTAAACTTTTCTTTTACTCCCTACATGTACAACTTGTTTTTCAGTGCAGCTGTGGATCAGTTCCTCTGCAGCCATGAGGTTTTTCTACGACGTTGTATCACTGTGTGAACGGGACGTTCTCACTATGTTGACAGTAATAAACTCCTGCATCTTCGGCTTGAACTCTGCTGATGGTCAGAGTAAAATCAATATCATATCCACTTCCAGTGAAACGATCAGACACTCCAGTCCAACGTGAAGAAGCGGAATAGATTAGGAGCTTTGGAGCTGCTCCAGGTTTCTGAAGGTACCAGTGCAAATCATCATCAACAGGTGAACTGGCTTTACAGCTAAAGGAGACAGTCTGTCCTGGAGTAACAGACTGAGATCCTGGAGTCTGAGTCAGGGTGATGACTGCTGAGGAACCTAAAAACATAACACAGAGAGATATTGACACAAATCTAGATCAGAGCAATATTATCAGGATTCACATGTAAAGGATGGTTCATTTGAGTCTTTTTCATTGACAGAAAAAAGAATCCCAAGAAAAGTTTCTATCAGAGTCTCACCCTGAACCAGGAGCCCCAGGATGGTCAGCAGTAGAGCCAGTGACATCATCATTGTGCTGCTGGTGTGTCAGTGGCTCTGAAAGGCCTGGACAGCCACTGATCAACTCTGACCTCTTAACAGCTGGAGCAGAGAGGCAGGACACATATGCAAACACACACAGTCAGTCACATGGAGCTCAGCTCTACATGTTCTCTTCTAACATCCTGGGTCTCTATCGCTGTGTTCTCTGAACTGCAGATGGTTTTGACTTTTCAAATAATCTACAAAAGTACATGAACATACTGAGTAAAAAGAGAGAGGAAATCGACCAGTTAAGACCATATAAGCAGCTTCAACTAAAACTTGTAGGACAAGTGAAGAAACACACCAGTTATAAACTTTTAAAGGTAAACAGCATAGTTTCAAAGTTGAACCAAGAATACCAATTTAGAGTACATTCATCAATTACTTCTGTTATATTTGAGCTATAAAAAACATTTCACATACACCAAGGCTACTTTTAAATAAATCAGGGAGTACTTTATGGAAATAAATGTGCCATTATGATTTGAATTAAAAATACCTCTGAAATTTGAATGTTGTATATTTATACTTAATTTTTCAGTGTTAAAATACATTCATAATATATATTTCTGAAAAAGTAACTGTTAAAAGTAAAGTGTGAAAATTCTGAGTATATTTTAACACTGAAAATGGAACTACAAATATGCAACATTCAAATTTCAGAGGCATTTTTGATTCTAAGCCTGATGGCACATATTTATTTTTTATGTTTTTAGCTTTTAAAAATCTTAAAAATTCTAGTTCTCCATGTTTTGTGTTCAGAGAGCCATGTCTCTCTACAGTCAGAGGTTTTTGTACGACGGCTCAATGAGTTTGTATCACTGTGGTACACGTTCGGTGGAGGAACCAGACTGGAGTTTGGAAGTAAGTAAAATATAAAGCTGCTTTTTTACTGATTTGCTTCTATTGTTTTAATTCTGTTTGACAGATTGAAGCTAGAAGACATGCATTATTTAATGCTTTACAAAAAAAAGTTTCAAGATACACATAAGTCATACTTAATATCCCAAATTACAACAGAGTATAACAAGTCAGTGCTGATCTAAGAAGTAAAAAATATTTGGTTTGACTTAATAGTTAATCTTGGTTTGTAGTTCAGTTTAGTCAGACAAAGTCAGAGAGCCGTGTCTGTAGTCAGAGGTTTTTGTACGGCGCCTCAGTGAGTTTGTATCACTGTGGTGGACTTTTGGTGGAGGAACCAGACTGGAGCTTGGAAGTAAGTTTATTTCATGCTTAATACTAAATTAAAAAATAATGTCGGGATGCTTTAAAGTAAATTTTTGTATTTTCCTATGAAGGAGAAAATTATATATGTGCATTAATTACTTTCTTACATCAAACAAATAGAATCTGATTTCAAGATGAAGTGAAATATTTTATGTTCAAATTATATAAAATGTTGCTTTGGAAATAAATATCAGAATTGAGGTTTGATATGTTTGTCAATGTTATCACTTTTTAATTTTAATGTTTTTTCTGCCAGTTGTAAACCAGTTTGGTGATTTGGTGTGAAAAATCTAAATGAGATCAAGTAAAAACCGAATTTATTTTTATTGGTGGGATAAAATCAGTCTTAATCTATACTGTTCAACAAAGACACAGAAAACTTGAAGTTGATTGTTTTTAGTATTTCAAATTAAACTCTTTCTTTAAAATCTATTGAATCTATTGAATGCTTGCTGTAGTTATAAATAATGTATAGTTGCATTTAAAAATGAGATTCTAAAGATTCATTATTATTATTTTATCTTTTTTATTTATTCTTTTTTTATTTATGTATTTTCTCATTTAAGAGTACATAGAATTTTTTAAAATTGGATCCTTTTTTGACTTTTTGTGCTGATCTGAGACTCCTAAAAGGAAGTGAAACAATGTGTCAGTGAGTGACGAGTGGAGCATGAAAACATCTGGCAGAAACTTCTTATTTTAGAAAACCTCTCACTAACTGTAACCATGACACAATATCTGCTGCTTAACATCTACAGCTTCTGTTCTCTAACCTGATTGGTGTTTCCTAGGTGATACCCGCCCCACCCTGACAGTGCTTCCCCCCTCTATTGTGGAGCTGCAGCAGCAGCAGGTTACCCTCATGTGTCTGGCCAACAAGGGCTTCCCCTCAGACTGGACTCTGTCCTGGAAGCTGGACGGCAGCAGCAGCAGCAGCTGGGAGCAGAGCAGGAGCTCCGGGGTGCTGCAGAATGACGGCCTCTACAGCTGGAGCAGCACCCTGAGGCTCCCTGCAGACCAGTGGAGGAAGGTGGGCTCTGTGACCTGTGAGGCCTCCCAGGGCTCCCAGTCTGCAGTCACAGAGACACTGAGGAGAGACCAGTGTTCCCAGTCCTGAGCTGGTTCTTCTTATTTGCTTTTTAATTGTTTTTACAGTTTTATTACATTACCACTCTTGGTCTTCTCTCTGTAGAAACAAAATGTTTCTCCAGTTTGACTCTGAAAATGTTTCTTTCTTTTTAATAAACTCTGGTTTCTTTAAACAATAAAAATTTTTGTCATTTGTTTCTAAGAAATTTGAACCATCTAAAAATTAAATGTTATTGGAAATGTTTCTAATAAATTACGTGAACTAATTCTGTTTAAATCATTTTTTCTTTCAAATAACTAGAGGTATCAATCAAGATGATCTAAGCAAATTGGTTTAACTCTTTACTGATTGTTTCATCTCTCAGTCTGCTGTTCCAAGTGGAAATGTCTAAATCAATAAGATTTCATTTAGATAATGGAAAATGCGCCAACTCCTTGTTGAATACTTATGAAAAGACATGTTTCATTTATATATATATATATATATATATATTTTTTTTTTAAATAGTCTGAGATCGTTGCTCTGTATTATCAGAGTGTCCTGATGCAGATCTTTGTATCACATTTGCTGAAAAGAGTTCTAGAGTGAATTTCTGGTGACTAAATTCAGTTCCTGTTCTGTTGAAACTGTTCAGTACAAAATTTGAATTAAAATTTGAAATCAAAAAAGCTTTCAAACAGGAACTGTATTGCTCTTATTATTAATTAATAGAAAATAATTTGTCTTTAGTTTATTAAAATTATGATTTTTTCCCCTGTAACATTTTGAGTCAGATCAGTTCCTCTTTCTCTCTGAGGTTTTTGTACGGCCTTGTATCACTGTGTGAGTGGGAAGCTGTTACGTTGCTGACAATAGTAAACTCCTGCATCCTCAACCTGAACTCCACTGATGGTTAAAGTGAAGTCAGTCTGTTCTGCTTTTGCACGAAAACGCTCAGGAACTCCAGACTGACGTTCTGTGGTATCATAAATCAAAAGTTTGGGAGCTTCTCCAGGCTTCTGAAGATACCAGTTGATGTCATCACCTATCAGTCGGTCAGATTTACACCTGATGGAGACGGTCTGTCCCTGAACAGCAGACTGAGCTCCAGGAGTCAGAGTCAAGATGATGTCTCCTGAAGAACCTTTAGAACATGAAACAAACACACATTTATGGCAAAATAAGATTAACGTTTATAGTAAATGTAAAACAGTTTTTCCTGTTTTTAATGTATATGTAATGCTACAGCAGAGAGACTCACTCTGAACCAGGAGCCCCAGGATGGTCAGCAGTAGAGTCAGTGACATCATCATTGTGCTGCTGGTGTGTCAGTGGCTCTGAAAGGCCTGAACAGCCACTGATCAACTCTGACCTCTTAACAGCTGGAGCAGAGAGGCAGGACACATATGCAAACACACACAGTCAGTCACATGGAGCTCAACTCTACATATCATCAGGTTTCCTCCTCACTGCTCAGACAATTGTGAATAGTGGAAGAAAATACTCTAGAGTAAAGAGCTTTCTTCATTTCCTCTATTTGTAATTCTGATGTGCTTCATTATAACAATTTTTTATTATGGTGTAATAACATTCTTTATTTGAAGCATGTTTAATAGATCTTCAACACAAACAACAAACCAAAATCTTGAAGCTAAAGCTCAATTATCAAACACATTTTCCTAAACTCTCGTTGAAGTTAAACTGTTGACATCAACACTCAGATCATTTTATTCATTTAAGATCTGCAAACTGTTTGTGTGAAAATCTAGTTGTTTTTTCTTTACATTGTGGCTGTTGCTATTCCAACAGCAACTACAAATAATCTTAGGATTTGTGTCAAATTATACATTTTATGATTTTTGTCATGTGATTCTAATTGATTAATTGATTAAAACATGGAACTAATACAAACTAAATTAACTTGTGTGATATTTTTAAATGCTTTAGTGAAGGTTTTGTTTCTTACTACTATCCATTTCTTCATCAAATTAAAAGTTATTTTTTTAAGTTATCCTATCTTTTGTCAACCAATCATTCAAATTAGAGTGATGCTGTACATTTTACTCATTTATTTTAAAACACCTTCATGAAAATTTGTGTGTATCCATGTGAAGGATTTCAGTAAACTATCAGTTTCTGCAGCAGCTGGAAGCTGCAGCAACATAGTTGCAGTTCAGTTTGACTGAGGGAGGTTTTTGTACGACTGTTTTTCACTGTGTGAACACCCCACCGCTGTGGTAACTCTGACAGTAATAAACTGCAGCATCTTCAGCCTGAACTCCACTGATGGTCAGAGTGAAGTCAGAGTTTGATCCACTGCCTGAGAAACGACTTGGAGTCCCTGATTCTCGAGTGCTGGTATAATAAATGAGCCGCTTAGGAGTTTGTCCATCTTTCTGTTGGTACCAGGCTAAACAGTGGGAGCCGCTATAAACATAAACATTCTGACTGGTTCTACAGTTTATGTTGGCAGATCTTCCCAGATTAGCTCTCAATGCTGCAGGCTGAGTCAGTGTGACCTGACCTCTGACCTCTGAGGACACAGAGACAAAAACATGCAGCATCTTCATGGTTTAGTCGGCTTCATTTCAGAGGGACAGATGTTCATAGAGGAGAGGAGTTGGATTCTCTGGACTTTACCTGTGAAGCAGCAGCAGAGGAGAGTCCAGATGAGGACGCAGATCAAAGTCATGTTTTTGATGAGGAGGATTTCTGTGTCTTCTGTTGTGATGAAGGACAGCTGTCAGTTGTCAGACACAGAGTCATCCAGTGTTCAACTGTCAGGACTATAAACTCTCCCAGAGCGCTGGAGCATGAAACTGATGATGCAAAGTGACTCTATGGAAATGCTCTGACTGACTCCAGCAGATCAGTCTGCTGTTGATCAGTTAAACAATCAATTTCTGCCCAGAAATGTATTATTCTGGGCAGAATAATACATACAGAAAGATACAGTTTTAAAGTCCCTACACTGGCTTCCTGTAGCTCAAAGAATAGACTTTAAAATACTGTTGTTAGTTTATAAATCACTGAACGGCTTAGCACCACAATACATCAAAGATCTGCTGTTGTATCAACCTTCCAGACCTCTCAGGTCTTCCGGTTCTGGTTCTGCTCTGCATCCCCAGAACCAGAACCAAATGAGGAGAAGCAGCTTTCAGCATCTATGCACCACAAATTTGGAACAAACTTCCAGAAAACTGTAAAACAGCTGAAACACTGACTTCCTTTAAATCTAGACTAAAAACCCACCTGTTTAGGATTGTATTTGAAACGTAATCAATTACAAATTTATTGATGGAACTTTACTTAATGTCGTGTATTGATTATTGATTCTATGTTGCATTGTGTTTCTGTGTTTGATATGATGTAAAGCACTTTGAAATGCCTTGCTGCTGAAATGTGCTATACAAATAAAATTTGATTGATTGATTGATACATACAGTCTCATAATTGTGGTCCTAGAAGTATCTCCATATATTGCAATTAACCTATAGTCTGGATTCATTCTTTCCCATCTTATGTCATTTTTCTAGGCAACAATGTTTTCAAACATTCATATTGTTTCAAATATTAAGCAAAATATGCTTTAATTGTTGTGTTTAAATCTTGAGAGATGTGCTAAAGTATAAATCTATCGAGTCTACAGTTTTTTAAATTCTTACTTTTGCATTTAAAAATACTAAAACCAACACTTGCAAGCTATTATGGGTTTATTTGATAAACCTATTTGCACTGTTTTGTTCAAAAATGCAAAGTTTGATTTAAATAACATTGAAAAGTAAAAATGCTTGCTTTTGTTACAGAACAAACATAAAATTAAGCAAGCGTAAGGCATAAAAGGAACAGTGAAAGCAAAAGGATTTATCACACAAAAAGTAGAGCTAGCAGATCAGGTTTCAGTTGAAAATAATTACGCAGCCAAAAAACCTGGCTACTCTTTGGAGCTTGTTTTATGAAAAGAGCTGAAGTTCCCAACACTAACTAATTCTAATAATCTGGTCCTTGATTTGTATTAAACTTTTCTTTTATTCCCTACATGTACAACTTGTTTTTCAGTGCAGCTGTGGATCAGTTCCTCTGCAGCCGTGAGGTTTTTCTATGACGTTGCATCACTGTGTGAACGGGACGTTCTCACTATGTTGACAGTAATAAACTCCTGCATCTTCGGCCTGAACTCTGCTGATGGTCAGAATTAAATCAATATCATATCCACTTCCAGTGAAACGATCAGACACTCCAGTCCAACGTGAAGAAGCGGAATAGATAAGGAGCTTTGGAGCTGCTCCAGGTTTCTGAAGGTACCAGTGCAAATCATCATCAACAGGTGAACTGGCTTTACAGCTAAAGGAGACAGTCTGTCCCGGAGTAACTGACTGAGATCCTGGAGTCTGAGTCAGGGTGATGACTGCTGAGGAACCTAAAAACATGACACAGAGAGATATTGACACAAATCTAGATCAGAGAAATATTATCAGGGTTCACATGTAAAGGATGGTTCATTTGAGTCTTTTTCATTGACAGAAAAAAGAATCCCAAGAAAAGTTTCTATCAGAGTCTCACCCTGAACCAGGAGCCCCAGGATGGTCAGCAGTAGAGTCAGTGACGTCATCATTGTGCTGCTGGTGTGTCAGTGGCTCTGAAAGGCCTGGACAGCCACTGATCAACTCTGACCTCTTAACAGCTGGAGCAGAGAGGCAGGACACATATGCAAACACACACAGTCAGTCACATGGAGCTCAGCTCTACATATCATCAGGTTTCCTCCTCACTGCTCAGACAATTGTGAATAGTGGAAGAAAATACTCTAGAGTAAAGAGCTTTCTTCATTTCCTCTATTTGTAATTCTGATATGCTTCATTATAACAATTTTTTATTATGTTATAACGACATTCTTTATTTGAAGCATGTTTAATATTAGATCTTCTCCACAAACAACAAAACAAAATCTTGAAGCTAAAGCTCAATTATCAAACACATTTTCCTAAACTCTCGTTGAAGTTAAACTGTTGACATCAACACTCAGATCATTTTATTCATTTAAGATCTGCAAACTATTTGTGTGAAAATCTAGTTGATTTTTTCTTTACATTGTGGCTGTTGCTATTCCAACAGCAACTACAAATAATCTTAGGATTTGTGTCCAATTATACATTTTATGATTTTTGTCATGTGATTCTAATTGATTAATTGATTAAAACATTGAACTAATACAAACTGAAGTAACTTGTGTGATTTTTTAAAATGCTTTAGTGAAGGTTCTGTTTCTTACTACTATCCATTTCTTCATCAAATTAAAAGTTATTTTTTTAAGTTATCCTATCTTTTGTCAACCAATCATTCAAATTAGAGTGATGCTGTACATTTTACTCATTTATTTTAAAACACCTTCATGAAAATTTGTGTGTATCCATGTGAAGGATTTCAGTAAACTATCAGTTTCTGCAGCAGCTGGAAGCTGCAGCAACATAGTTTCAGTTCAGTTTGACTGAGGGAGGTTTTTGTATGACTGTTTTTCACTGTGTGAACACATGCTGGCTGTTGGGGTAATGAAAACTCTGACAATAATAAACTGCAGCATCTTCAGCCTGAACTCCACTGATGGTCAGAGTGAAGTCAGAGTTTGATCCACTGCCTGAAAAACGACTTGGAGTCCCTGATTCTCGAGTGCTGGTATAATAAATGAGGAGCTTAGGAGTTTGTCCATCTTTCTGTTGGTACCAGGCTAAATAGTGGGAGCCGCTATAAACATAAACATTCTGACTGGTTCTACAGGTGATGGTGGCAGAACCTCCCAGATTGGCTCTCACTGCTGAAGGCTGAGTCACTGTGACCTGACCTCTGACCTCTGAGGACACAGAGACAAAAACATGCAGCATCTTCATGGTTTAGTCGGCTTCATTTCAGAGGGACAGATGTTCATAGAGGAGAGGAGTTGGATTCTCTGGACTTTACCTGTGAAGCAGCAGCAGAGGAGAGTCCAGATGAGGACGCAGATCAAAGTCATGTTTTTGATGAGGAGGATTTCTGTGTCTTCTGTTGTGATGAAGGACAGCTGTCAGTCATCCAGTGTTCAACTGTCAGGACTATAAACTCTCCCAGAGCGCTGGAGCATGGAGCTGCTGATGCAAAGTGACTCTATGGAAATCATCTGACTGACTGCAGCAGATCAGTCTGCTGTTGATCAGTTAAACAATCAATTTCTGCCCAGAAATGTATTATTCTGGGCAGAATAATACATACAGGAAGATACAGTTTTAAAGTCCCTACACTGGCTTCCTGTAGCTCAAAGAATAGACTTTAAAATACTGTTGTTAGTTTATAAATCACTGAACGGCTCAGCACCACAATACATCAAAGATCTGCTGTTGTATCAACCTTCCAGACCTCTCAGGTCTTTCGGTTCTGGTTCTGCTCTGCATCCCCAGAACCAGAACCAAATGAGGAGAAGCAGCTTTCAGCATCTATGCACCACAAATTTGGAACAAACTTCCAGAAAACTGTAAAACAGCTGAAACACTGACTTCCTTTAAATCTAGACTAAAAACCCACCTGTTTAGGATTGTATTTGAAACGTAATCAATTACAAATTTATTGATGGAACTTTACTTAATGTTATGTTCTGATTATTGATTCTATGTTGCATTGTGTTTCTGTGTTTGATATGATGTAAAGCACTTTGAAATGCCTTGCTGCTGAAATGTGCTATACAAATAAAATTTGATTGATTGATTGATACATACAGTCTCATAATTGTGGTCCTAGAAGTATCTCCATATATTGCAATTAACCTAAAGTCTGGATTCATTCTTTCCCATCTTATGTCATTTTTATAGGCAATAATGTTTTCAAACATTCATATTGTTTCAAACATTAAGCAAAATATGCTTTAATTGTTGTGTTTAAATCTTGAGAGATGTGCTAAAGTATAAATCTATCGAGTCTACAGTTTTTTTAATTCTTACTTTTGCATTTAAAAATACTAAAACCAACACTTGCAAGCTATTATGGGTTTATTTGATAAACCTACTGTATTTGCACTGTTTTGTTCAAAAATGCAAAGTTTGATTTAAATATCAAAGAAAAGTAAAAATGCTTGCTTTTGTTACAGAACAAACATAAAATTAAGCAAGCATAAGCCATAAAAGGAACAGTGAAAGCAAAAGGATTTATCACACAACATGTAGAGCTAGCAGATCAGGTTTCAGTTGAAAATAAATAAGCAGCTAAAAAAACCTGGCTTCTTTTTGGAGCTTGCTTTATGAAAAGAGCTGAAGTTCCCAACACTAACTAATTCTAATAATCTGGTCCTTGATTTGTATTAAACTTTTCTTTTATTCCCTACATGTACAACTTGTTTTTCAGTGCAGCTGTGGATCAGTTCCTCTGCAGCCATGAGGTTTTTCTATGACGTTGCATAACTGTGTGAACGGGACGTTCTCATTATGTTGACAGTAATAAACTCCTGCATCTTCGGCCTGAACTCCGCTGATGGTCAAAGTAAAATCAATATCATATCCACTTCCAGTGAAACGATCAGACACTCCAGTCCAACGTGAAGAAGCGGAATAGATAAGGAGCTTTGGAGCTGCTCCAGGTTTCTGAAGGTACCAGTGCAAATCATCATCAACAGGTGAACTGGCTTTACAGCTAAAGGAGACAGTCTGTCCCGGAGTAACTGACTGAGATCCTGGAGTCTGAGTCAGGGTGATGACTGCTGAGGAACCTAAAAACATGACACAGAGAGATATTGACACAAATCTAGATCAGAGAAATATTATCAGGATTCACCTGTAAAGGATGGTTCATTTGAGTCTTTTTCATTGACAGAAAAAAGAATCCCAAGAAAAGTTTCTATCAGAGTCTCACCCTGAACCAGGAGCCCCAGGATGGTCAGCAGTAGAGCCAGTGACATCATCATTGTGCTGCTGGTGTGTCAGTGGCTCTGAAAGGCCTGGACAGCCACTGATCAACTCTGACCTCTTAACAGCTGGAGCAGAGAGGCAGGACACATATGCAAACACACAGTCAGTCACATGGAGCTCAGCTCTACATGTTCTCTTCTAACATCCTGGGTCTCTATCGCTGTGTTCTCTGAACTGCAGATGGTCTTGACTTTTCAAATAATCTACAAAAATACATGAACATATATACTAATTTAAAAAAGAGAGACGATAATCCAGTTAAGGCCATATAAGCAGCTTCAAATAAAACTTGGAGGACAAGTGAAGAAACACCATTTATAAACTTATAAAGATAGACTAGTTTCAAAGTTAAATAATAATAATTTAGTGTACATTTATCAATTACTTCTGTTGTATCTGAGCTATAAAAACATTTCACATACACCATGACTGGTTTTAAATAATTTTGTGGGTACTTCCCAGTTTTCTATCATCCTTCTTGGGTACAACATTTAACTTGACCTTCTGGTCCTTCGCTTTTAACAATGTAGAGTTCAATGGGGCCAATTCCTGCTGCATCACAGCAACCTCAATCCATAACACTTCCACCTCCATGCTTCAAAGAGAGAATGAGTTTCTTATCTTGGAGTGTTGTATGTGACTGAATTGTCACATCTTCTTGTGTTCAAATAATTCAGTTTTTCATTCGTGTCCAAAAAGTCATTACTCCACAGGTTATACTTACCTATTTCTTTGAGAGCACAGATTACTTCTTGGCACAATCCTCACAAAGATTAAAACACATTCTTTTGATTGTTGTGGTATTTACTTTCATATCAACAGCAGCAAGATAAGTCTGTAGATATTTTGATTATATTTTAATATTTTTACTGACTTGTTTCAGCAGTTTATGATCTGCTTTGGAGCTGAACTCTCTTGGTCACAATGCTCTTGTTATGTTAACAGTTATTTCCAATCTCCTCAATCTGTAGACTCCTTTCCTTACAGTAGAACTGCCATTTTAACATCATTTTGAGACTTCTTTAAAGCCATTTCCAGACTCATAAATTGTGTCTGGTTCTCCCATTAATCTTCTTTCTAACTGGATGACAGCTCTTTGGTTCAGTCTCATTTAAAACATTGATAAAAACTAATCTAAATGTCAGAAATGTAAACAGAGTAAACCTACTTCAAATTAAAGAGGAACAATGTGTATATGGAGTTTTACATTTGTTAGTAATTCTCAAGTTGACAATGAATGTTGATATATCAATCTATGTTAGACAAACAAAAAATCATTATGAGTTTTAATTTTTTATGTTATTAGCTTTTAAAAATCTTAAAAATTCTAGTTCTCCATGTTTTGTGTTCAGAGAGCCGTGTCTCTCTACAGTCAGAGGTTTTTGTACGGCGCCTCATTGAGTTTGTATCACTGTGGTACACGTTCGGTGGAGGAACCAGACTGGAGCTTGGAAGTAAGTAAAATATAAAACTGTTTTTTTTTGTTGTTTGTTTTTTTTACTTGATGGTATTGTTTTAATTCTGTTTGACAGTCTAGGAAATGTGCATGATTTTATGCTTTAAAAGAACGTTTCAAGATACAGAAAATATGTCGTAGTTAATATCACAAACTACAGCAGAATAAAGCAGGTTTATGCTGATCTAAGTAGTACAAAATGTTTTAGTTTAATCTTGGCTTGTAGGTTTAGTTTAGTCAGACAAAGTCAGAGAGCCGTGTCTGTAGTCAGAGGTTTTTGTACGGCGCCTCAGTGAGTTTGTATCACTGTGGTGGACTTTTGGTGGAGGAACCAGACTGGAGTTTGGAAGTAAGTTTATTTCATGCTTAATACTAAATTAAAAAATAATGTCGGGATGCTTTAAAGTAAATTTTTGTATTTTCCTGTAAAGGAGGAAATTATATATGTGCATTAATTACTTTCTTACATCAAACAAATAGAATCTGATTTCAAGATGAAGTGAAATATTTTATGTTCAAATTGTATAAAATGTTGCTTCGGAAATAAATATCAGAATTGAGGTTTGATATGTTTATCAATGTTATCACCTTTTTAACTTTAATACTTTTCTGCCAGTTGTAAACCAGTTTGGTGATTTGGTGTGAAAAATCTAAATGAGATCAAGTAAAAACCGAATTTATTTTTGTTGGTGGGATAAAATCAGCCTTAATCTATACTGTTCAACAAAGACACAGAAAACTTGAAGTTGATTGTTTTTAGTATTTCAAATTAAACTCTTTCTTTAAAATCTATTGAATTCACAAATGCTTGCTGTAGTCATAAATAATGTATAGTTGCATTTAAAAATGAGATTCTAAAGATTCATTATTATTATTTTATCTTTTTTATTTATTCTTTTTTTATTTATGTATTTTCTCATTTAAAAGTACATTGAATTTTTTAAAAATTGATCCTTTTTTGACTTTTTGTGCTGATCTGAGACTCCTAAAAGGAAGTGAAACAATGTGTCAGTGAGTGACGAGTGGAGCATGAAAACATCTGGCAGAAACTTCTTATTTTAGAAAACCTCTCACTAACTGTAACCATGACACAGTATCTGCTGCTTAACATCTACAGCTTCTGTTCTCTAACCTGATTGGTGTCTCCTAGGTGATACCCGCCCCACCCTGACAGTGCTTCCCCCCTCCATTGTGGAGCTGCAGCAGCAGCAGGTTACCCTCATGTGTCTGGCCAACAAGGGCTTCCCCTCAGACTGGACTCTGTCCTGGAAGCTGGATGGCAGCAGCAGCAGCAGCAGCAGCTGGGAGCAGAGCAGGAGCCCCGGGGTGCTGCAGAATGACGGCCTCTACAGCTGGAGCAGCACCCTGAGGATCCCTGCAGACCAGTGGAGGAAGGTGGGCTCTGTGACCTGTGAGGCCTCCCAGGGCTCCCAGTCTGCAGTCACAGAGACACTGAGGAGAGACCAGTGTTCCCAGTCCTGAGCTGGTTCTTCTTATTTGCTTTTTAATTGTTTTTACAGTTTTATTACATTACCACTCTTGGTCTTCTCTCTGTAAAAACAAAATGTTTCTCCAGTTTGACTCTGAAAATGTTTCTTTCTTTTTAATAAACTCTGGTTTCTTTAAACAATAAAATTTTTTGTCATTTGTTTCTAAGAAATTTGAACCATCTAAAAATTAAATGTTATTGGAAATGTTTCTAATAAATTACGTGAACTAATTCTGT
Organism: Xiphophorus maculatus; assembly: GCF_002775205.1. NCBI lineage: Eukaryota > Metazoa > Chordata > Actinopteri > Cyprinodontiformes > Poeciliidae > Xiphophorus > Xiphophorus maculatus. Next base: position 10,729,188 of record NC_036455.1, on the reverse strand, counting down.
TTAAATCATTTTTTCTTTCAAATAACTAGAGGTATCAATCAAGATGATCTAAGCAAACTGGTTTAACTCTTTACTGATTGTTTCATCTCTCAGTCTGCTGTTCCAAGTGGAAATGTCTAAATCAATAAGATTTCATTTAGAGAATGGAAAATGCGCCAAATCCTTGTTGAATACTTATGAAAAGACATGTGTCATTTATATATATATATATATATATATATATATATATATATATATATATATATATATATATATATATATATATATATATATATATATTTTAAATAATCTGAGATCGTTGCTCTGTATTATCAGAGTGTCCTGATGCAGATCTTTGTATCACATTTGCTGAAAAAAGGAATTTCTGGTGACTAAATTCAGTTCCTGTTCTGTTGAAACTGTTCAGTACAAAATTTGAATTAAAATTTGAAATCAAAAAAGCTTTCAAACAGGAACTGTATTGCTCTTATTATTAATTAATAGAAAATAATTTGTCTTTAGTTTATTAAAATGATGATTTTTTTTTCCCTGTACCATTTTGAGTCAGATCAGTTCCTCTTTCTCTCTGAGGTTTTTGTACGGCCTTGTATCACTGTGTGAGTGGGAAGCTGTTATGTTGCTGACAATAGTAAACTCCTGCATCCTCAGCCTGAACTCCACTGATGGGTAAAGTGAAGTCAGTCTGTTCTGCTTTTGCACGAAAACGCTCAGGAACTCCAGACTGACGTGCTGTGGTATCATAAATCAAAGTTTGGGAGCTTCTCCAGGCTTCTGAAGATACCAGTTGATGTCATCACCTATCAGTCGGTCAGATTTACACCTGATGGAGACGGTCTGTCCCTGAACAGCAGACTGAGCTCCAGGAGTCTGAGTCAAGATGATGTCTCCTGAAGAATCTATAGAACATGAAACAAACACACATTTATGGCAAAATAAGATTAACGTTTATAGTAAATGTAAAACAGTTTTTCCTGTTTTTAATGTATATGTAATGCTATGTAATGTGTGTATCCATGTGAAGGATTTCAGTAAACTATCAGTTTCTGCAGCAGCTGGAAGCTGCAGCAACATAGTTTCAGTTCAGTTTGACTGAGGGAGGTTTTTGTATGACTGTTTTTCACTGTGTGAACACCCACTGGCTGTTGATGACATGAAAACTCTGACAGTAATAAACTGCAGCATCTTCAGTCTGAACTCCACTGATGGTCAGAGTGAAGTCAGAGTTTGATCCACTGCCTGTAAAACGACTTGGAGTCCCTGATTCTCGAGTGCTGGTATAATAAATGAGGAGCTTAGGAGTTTGTCCATCTTTCTGTTGGTACCAGGCTAAACGGTTAGAGTCATAAACATTCTGACTGGTTCTACAGGTGATGGTGGCAGATCCTCCCAGATTAGCTCTCACTGCTGAAGGCTGAGTCACTGTGACATGACCTCTGACCTCTGTGGACACAAAGACAAAGACATGCAGCAGCTTCATGGTTTAGTCGGCTTCATTTCAGAGGGACAGATGTTCATAGAGGAGAGGAGTTGGATTCTCTGGACTTTACCTGTGAAGCAGCAGCAGAGGAGAGTCCAGATGAGGACGCAGATCAAAGTCATGTTTTTGATGAGGAGGATTTCTGTGTCTCCTGTTGTGATGAAGGACAGCTGTCAGTCATCCAGTGTTCAACTGTCATTACTATAAACTCTCCCAGAGCGCTGGAGCATGGAGCTGCTGATGCAAAGTGACTCTATGGAAATCCTCTGACTGAGTCCAGTAGAGATTTGGAACTATGTGACACTCATTTTAATAACAGCATATTTATTTTAATTTTTCTGTGGTACATTTTCTTCCCAGGTAACATTCAACACAGTTCACAAAACAGTTTGTTGTTGAGGAAAGTATATTGACTTTACATTATGTTTACTTGTTTTGAATGAATTATGTAAACTTTTCTCTTTTCTCTTTTTTTATATCTGATAATCATTTTGGGGAATATACACCATATAAACAGATGAACGAAATATTTTTTTTGATGATTAAAGTCTTTCCATCACAAAATTCTTTGCCATGATTGCTTTGTTTTGAGAAAAATATTTTTACCTTCGTTTTAAATTTATTAAAGAACAGCTGGCTGTTTATGTTTTTTTTCTTTTAAAAAGTTGTATCAGCTGGTCAAGGACTAATATCAGGTTTTAGGATTTTGGTCTGCAAACTGATACATTGCATCTTTCCTCCTGTGGTTAATTCATACTGTGTATTGTTCCTGTTTTAAATAAAATCGTTTGCAAATCACACTTTATTTCAATCTGGAGAGACTCAGATGGAGAAAAGGGAAACAATTAGAAAAGTTTATTAACAACATGAATTAAATCTTTGGTGCTCGGGCCCCGGCTGAGGACATTGATTATCGTAAACTTTGCGATGGGCTCGGATGAGCATTCCATATGCTGTTAGGAACGTCATCCCCCGGGACCCGGCACTGGTGGTGGAGGCGGTGAAGGATGCTGCCTGATAGCCGAGCAAGTGGGTGTGAAGGGGTGGAGGTGGGTTGAGCTCTGCTGGAAAGCACAAGACGCCATGGATGGTGGTCCTTATCAGCTGGGGCTTGGACGGCGATTGGACGTGACGAGTCTTGGACCGGCGTCGATCAATCGACGGTGATGAGCCGGAAGCTCCGGTTGGATGATGCAGGTGGGGCTAAAAGAGTCTCCCAGTTTGAATTTGCGCCTAGGCTTCTTCATACCTGGTGATAGATCCCAGTCCCCAGTTATCCTGCAAGGATAAATGGGTGTAGATATTGGAAATAACACATAGTTAAACATAGTGACTAGATAAATAGAATAGAATAGAATAGAATAGAATAGAATAGAATTACTTTATTCATCCCAGCAGGGAAATTATTTCGCAGTTACAGCAGCTAAATGTCAGCCAAAGTTAAATGTCTAAAGGATTGTTTGAAAGTGGACATCCTAGTAAGGAAAAACATGTTCATCCTCTGATATACAGTCCACCAAATGTCTTATATCTAACATCTGCATGTTTGGTGAATCCACATCTCATAGATGTATCTAAATAAGAAGAAAGTTAATCTCTCATTTTAGAGTTCTGAAGTATTTCAGCGAGTTTGTATCACAGTGATTGGATTTATGAATCAAACTCTCCTCCTTTTTTCAGATGAATTTTTTGATGTCTTGTTTCTGATATTTGAAGTTCTAAAATATATATATTTATATCTAAACTCTTGTGGTTTGAAAATATTTTGTTGAAAGTTATTTTATGCAAAAAAAAAATGGTATTGTTTTCCATACTTGTTTTTAAGTGTTCAAGATAATTTGACATTTACTGATAAAGAAAGCAATGACATTTTATTTTAAAATTACACATTTTGATGTGACTTTCTGTTCCTTTATTCACAGTGATTCCTGGTTAGATTCACTGGTATGTTTTGGCCATCATCATATTGTAGTCCAGTGCTGGTTAAGGTTCACAGTGCTTCATATTTTCCATCATGCACTGTAGTTTTCATGGTGAGTTGTATCACAGTGATCCCACTGCAGCAAATAACCTTAGAAGCATGACACTTCCAACTCCATGCTTCACAGCTGGTATGAGATCCCTGACAGGGAGAGCTGTATTGGTTGAAGACAATGATTTGGTTCCTTTTTGGAAAACAAAAAACAAAACTTAGTTTTTGACTCATCTGTCCAAAGACTATTATACCAGAGGTCCTCGTCTTGGAATATAATTATTCAGGCAAAGGTTAGTCTGGCCTTTTTACTTAGAGAGCAAAGCTTTACCCTTTGATCGTCTCCCATAACAAAAGTTACATTAGTGCAGTCTCTTCTATTTTAGAGTCAGTCATGTGTTTAATAACAAAAACAGCAAGTCAAAATGCTGTAAGTCTTGTGTTGAAATGTTTGGGTTTTCAGAGACTTCACTAAATATTTTACAATCTGTTCCAGGGTGAAATAGTTTGGACAGCCAGACCTTGGGCACGTTGGTTCACTTTTTGACAGTTTTTTTATGCAGCAGAATTGCTGATTTCACATTCTTTTGAGACCATTTTAAATCCCGCTTCAGAATAAAAAGCTGCTATATACCTTAATTTAACAGTGTTTATATTATTCTGTCATGGCTTTTATTTCTTGAGGTGACACAATCAGTCTCTGCAGCTGCAGTTCAGTTTCAGTTCAGTTTGACTGAGGGAGGTTTTTGTACGACTGTTTTTCACTGTGTGAACACATACTGGCTGTTGGGGTAATGAAAACTCTGACAGTAATAAACTGCAGCATCTTCAGCCTGAACTCCACTGATGGTCAGAGTGAAGTCAGAGTTTGATCCACTGCCTGTAAAACGACTTGGAGTCCCTGATGCTCGAGTGCTAGAAAGATAAATGAGGAGCTTAGGAGTTTGTCCATCTTTCTGTTGGTACCAGGCTAAATAGTGGGAGCCGCTATAAACATAAACATTCTGACTGGTTCTACAGTTGATGGTGGCAGATCCTCCAATATCAGCTCTCACTGCTGAAGGCTGAGTCAGTGTGTACTGACCTCTGACCTCTGAGGACACGGAGACAAAAACATGCAGCAGCTTCATGGTTTAGTCGGCTTCATTTCAGAGGGACAGATGTTCATAGAGGAGAGGAGTTGGATTCTCTGGACTTTACCTGTGAAGCAGCAGCAGAGGAGAGTCCAGATGAGGACGCAGATCAAAGTCATGTTTTTGATGAGGAGGATTTCTGTGTCTTCTGTTGTGATGAAGGACAGCTGTCAGTCATCCAGTGTTCAACTGTCAGGACTATAAACTCTCCCAGAGCACTGGAGCATGGAGCTGCTGATGCAAAGTGACTCTATGGAAATGCTCTGAATGACTCACAGAGGGAAGTTGGATCTAATTGATTAAATTTAAAAATGAAAACTCTTTGACAAAAATGCAACTGAATATGCTGAAAATAACATGAGACTTTTCCAAAAACCTCTTTAGTGAAGGTGTACTTAAATAAGTCAGGGTGTTTTTCTTATGAACTATTTCTTGCATGATATGTTTTTTGTAAAAATTGTCACTCAGTTTTGTATCATTTATATTTAATGCAAACTTAATGTTATTAACAGGGACTGTTCAATGTTTTATTCATGTTTAAAAACAGATCATTATACAGTGAAAGGTGTCAAATGTAAATTGTTGACTTCTATTTGATTCCATTTGGATACTGTGAACAGCAAGAACAAACCTATTCATTTTCCAACTCGTTTTTCAGAGTTTCTGTTCAGTCAGACTGAGGTAGGCTTTGTATGAAGTGAAATCATTTGATCTGGCAATGAGTGGATGTAAATCCTGAGTATTTATGGGAAGATGGTGATTGAAGGCAGCTGCACCTTAGCAGTGTCAACTCGATGCTGCTTCTGTAGTCAAGGAGGAAATTGCCTAGACTATCAGTTTCCTCATGGAAGGAGATGATAAAAGAAGATCTGCTGATCTCAACAAGTGTATGCAAGAGGGAGAGGGGGGATCAGTGAACTGTATCAGACCTGTTCGTTTAATTTGACTGAGGGAGGTTTTTGTACGATGGTTTTTCACTGTGTGAACATCCACTTGCTGTTGATGTAGTGACGACTCTGACAGTAATAAACTCCAGCATCTTCAGCCTGAACTCCACTGATAGTCAGAGTGAGGTCAGTATTCCCAGAGTTTGATCCACTGAAACGATCAGGGATTCCAGAATGACGGGTGCTTGCGCATCTAATAAGGAGTTTTGGAACTTCTCCTGGTTTCTGAAGGTACCAGTTGAAACAGTAATTTACACTTGGACTGACTTTACTTTGAATAGAGACAGGCTGTCCTGGAGCAACAGACTGAGATTCAGGAGTCTGAGTTATGGTGACTTGTCCTGAAGATCCTGAAAACACAAAAAGACAAAAACCTTCCTGAAGAAAAATCAAAGTTGAATAAATTCTATCACCATCCAAATTGAAGATGTCATGTCATAAATCCTGGAGAACATGGCTACATTTTAACACAAAGTTTAGAGCAGAGAGACTCACCCTGAACCAGGAGCCCCAGGATGGTCAGCGGTAGAGTCAGTGACATCATCATTGTGCTACTGGTGTGTCAGTGGCTCGGAAAGGCCTGGACAGCCACTGATCAACTCTGACCTCTTAACAGCTGGAGCAGAGAGGCAGGACACATATGCAAACACACACAGTCAGTCACATGGAGCTCAGCTCTACATATCATCAGGTTTCCTCCTCACTGCTCAGACAGTTGTGATAAATTAAAATAGTGGAAGAAAATGCTTTAGAGTAAAGAGCTTTCTTCATTTCCTCCATTTGTAATTCTGATATGCTTCATCTTAACACTTTTGTATGATATTATTACAACATTCTGATGTTTTTATTTGAAGCATGATTAATATTAGATCTTCTCCACAAACAACAAAACAAAATCTTGAAGCTAAAGCTCAATTATCAAACACATTTTCCTAAACTCTCGTTGAAGTTAAACTGTTGACATCAACACTCAGATCATTTTATTCATTTAAGATCTGCAAACTGTTTGTGTGAAAATCTAGTTGCTTTTTTCTTTACATTGTGGCTGTTGCTATTCCCACAGCAACTACAAATAATCTTAGGATTTTTGTCAAATTATACATTTTATGATTTTTGTCATGTGATTCTAATTGATTAATTGATTAAAACATATAACTAATACAAACTAAAGTAACTTGTGTGATATTTTTAAATGCTTTAGTGAAGTTTCTGTTTCTTACTACTATCCATTTCTTCATCAAATTAAGTTGTTTTTTCAAGTTATCCTATCTTTTGTCAACCAAATAAGCTTTATATCATTTAAATTAGAGGGATGCTGTACATTTTACTCATTTATTTTGAAACACCTTCATGAAAATTTGTGTGTATCCATGTGAAGGATTTCAGTAAACTATCAGTTTCTGCAGCAGCTGGAAGCTGCAGCAACATAGTTTCAGTTCAGTTTAACTGAGGGAGGTTTTTGTATGACTGTTTTTCACTGTGTGAACACCCACTGGCTGTTGATGACATGAAAACTCTGACAGTAATAAACTGCAGCATCTTCAGCCTGAACTCCACTGATGGTCAGAGTGAAGTCAGAGTTTGATCCACTGCCTGTAAAACGACTTGGAGTCCCTGATGCTTTAGTGCTGGCATAATAAATGAGGAGCTTAGGAGTTTGTCCAGTTTTCTGTTGGTACCAGGCTAAACGGTCAGAGCCATAAACATTCTGGCTGGTCCTACAGGTGATGGTGGCAGTTCCTCCCAGATCAGCTCTCACTGCTGCAGACTGAGTCACTATAACCTGACCTCTGACCTCTGTGGACACAAAGACAAAGACATGCAGCAGCTTCATGGTTTAGTCGGCTTCATTTCAGAGGGACAGATGTTCATAGAGGAGAGGAGTTGGATTCTCTGGACTTTACCTGTGAAGCAGCAGCAGAGGAGAGTCCAGATGAGGACGCAGATCAAAGTCATGTTTGTGATGAGGAGGATTTCTGTGTCTTCTGTTGTGATGAAGGACATCCAGTGTCAGTGATCCACAGTGTTCAACTGTCAGGACTATAAACTCTCCCAGAGCACTGGAGCATGGAGCTGCTGATGCAAAGTGGCTCCACACTCTAAAGAGAAAATAGATGAACCAACTTAATTGAATTTCTTCAATTGGTAACAAGTATTTCGATTAAGTTTATTCAACTTAATTTATGAAGTTTGAACAACTGAAGTTATTAAGTTTTTTTAACTGAATTCATTAAGTGTGTTTAAAATGACAAATTTAAGACAGTCTTACTCAAATTATTTAGTTAATTCAAATAACGAAGGAAACTAATAAACAACCTCTTTTTCACCAGGGATTTTAGCTGAGGCAGCCTGTATTTGAGAGAAAGGAAGATATGCAGCAAGGGTTATCAGGCTGGAATCAAATTTGCAACAGCTATGTTGAGGACTAAGGTCTCCTTATGTGTGTTGTGCAGTACCCTCGCCACCACAGCGCCCTGGTTCATACAAAGCAAGTTTTTATTGCATGCTCTAAAAAGTGTATTATAAAAATAATTAAGTTCAATGCTGTTTGTATCCTATGTCTGACATCATGACACAAGCTTCACCAGAACTAAATCCTGTATGTGTTGTGGTGGCACAGGGTTTAAGCACAACTCACATAAGGAGACCTTAGTCCTCAACGTGGCCATTGCAGGTTCAATATCAGCCTCATGACCTTGTCTGCATGTTTTTCCTCTCTTACTTATTAATTAAGTAAAACAAACTTAATAAATTAAATTCTATGAACAATTTAGATTTTTTCAATAAGTAAATTGAGTTACTGAAATAAGTAAACTGTTCAATATTATTCTAATTTATTGAGAAAAACCTTTAAATTAAAATGTTTTATTTGATATTTATATTATGAAGTTATTCATGTAATGCATTTGACAGAGAGTTGATCACCTGATTACTAAAAAATGACCTCAGACAAGTTTGTCACCTATTCTGCTAAACAGTAAATTGTTGGAAATTGGTTTTTTTGTTTGTTTGTTTTTACAATATTAGCTTCAGGTTCTGTTGCTTTATTTTCATGCTACTTGATAAGTTTCCACAAATAACAAATGTTTTGGTAAATGTGTTTGTGTCAGAGTCAGAGAGCCGTGTCTCTACAGTCAGAGGTTTTTGTACGACGGTTCAACCAGTTTGTATCACTGTGGTACACGTTCGGTGGAGGAACCAGGCTGGATGTTGGACGTAAGTTTGTTACTGCAATTAATTTTAAATGTTATATTGTTCTGTCATTTATCTTTAGATTAATTTATTTGTGTGTGAAGAAATGAAAAGTATTTTTTTCCATCAAGTTTTAATTTAATTGAAAAAAGGCATCTTAAAATTGAGACCAAGTCCAATCACCTTGTTAGAATCTGAACATTATTGAAACTGTAAGACTTAAAATACATGTATATTAACAGCAGTTTATTAGTTAAAAAATTGGAAACTATTACAGTTTTTTTATCTTTATATTTGACCAAATACAAGTTTCAGCCAAAATGAGGAGATTTTTTTGCTATGTCTGTTATTATGGGTATTATTTTAAATCTATGTTTAGATGATCTGCAAATTTTAAAAATTAAATCTCACATGAAATGTTTTCAATCTACTTTAGTAGATTGAAAATCTTTTCATTGACTTTACATCTTTTCTGGAACTGATGAACTGAGCATCTTTTGAATAACTGTTAACTCAATTTGGAAAAGAGAATGAAGCAAAATATTGGAAATGTTGAAATATATTAATATGATGTGTAAAACATATATTAGACCGATTTTATTCACAGGTTACAATGATTCTTGACGGATTCATTGTTTATTTATTCTTCATAAAGTTATAATTTTCTCTCTGTGCTAATATGCATGAGAGGTTTACTGAAGGGAAGTGAAACAAAGAGTCTCAATGACTGTTGGAGCAGAAAAACATCTGGCAGAAACATTTTAAAATAGAAACTCAACTTTCTCACAGTGAAGCTGTCCTGGTATCAATTCATTGATGCCTTCTTGGTTCCTGATCTCTAATCTGATTGGTGTCTCCTAGGTGATACCCGCCCCACCCTGACAGTGCTGCCCCCCTCCAGTGTGGAGCTGCAGCAGCAGCAGGTTACCCTCATGTGTCTGGCCAACAAGGGCTTCCCCTCAGACTGGACTCTGTCCTGGAAGCTGGACGGCAGCAGAAGCAGCAGCAGCTGGGAGCAGAGCAGGAGCTCCGGGGTGCTGCAGAATGACGGCCTCTACAGCTGGAGCAGCACCCTGAGGATCCCTGCAGACCAGTGGAGGAAGGTGGGCTCTGTGACCTGTGAGGCCTCCCAGGGCTCCCAGTCTGCAGTCACAGAGACACTGAGGAGAGACCAGTGTTCCCAGTCCTGAGCTGATTCATGGGTTTTCTACTGTTTTATTCTGTTATATATAACTTGCTTTAAAAATCTCTGCTTTATTTCATTTTCATAACCTCTCTTATGTGTTTAAAAATTCAATTTCTGTCAAAAATAATAAAAAGAAAATCCTTACTCTTGTTTTGACTTCTTTATTTGTCTATTTTTACTTTGCCAGAGGAAAAACTATACTATGTTCACAGTGTGCTGCATGTTAGTAGAGGTTGTTTGCTGCACAGGAACATCAGCTCCTCAATATTAGTTATAATAAATCTATCATTTCATTTCAGTTTATTTATATAGCTACCATTTATTTAAGGAAATGTTGTCTTGTTGTATTATACCAAAAACCATTTAATAGGCTTAAAAGTGAAAAAGCTATACAACCTTCCTATTAAGTTATAGATAATATGAATTCAGTTTATGACTTATTCTTTAAAAAAAATGATGAAAAAAAAGATCTTAAAATCTCATTTTATATAAGCTATTAAAAGTGTCATATGTTTGTTCAGGTGGCAGTCATCAGTGATGGATGGTTTTTCAGTGTCTGAACATAACTTGCCTGAACTTTATTGATGGTCAGAGAGAAGTCAGAGTTTGATCTACTCTCTTGAAACCATTTAGAGTCCCTGAAACTTTTCTCCTGGACAAATAATTAACAGCTGGAGAGTTTCACCCAATTTCTGTGCTAACCAAGATGTTTATTGCCATACATCTGGCTCACAAATAAAATTTCATTTTAATTTTTGTTAAAGCCATGTTTCTACTTACAGAGAAAATTAGGCCAAAACAAATGTACCTCCATTTAAATAAACTCAACACACAACCCTAGATTGTGTTCAGAAAATCTTCAAGTGTACCTGCATGATGACATTTAATTTCAGCCTTAAGTCACATTTGATCTTCCCCAACAAAGTTTCTCCAGGTGTAATATTCCAACCTCTACATTAATGTCAAAGCCTGATGGGAAATGTGCCACTTTTTTCAATATACATGTGAATGTCATGGTTTCTGTGCTTAGTGATCTGTGTCAGTGTCTGCTGTAGCATCCAGCTGGAGTTTCTGTTCAGTCTGACTGAGGGAGGTTTTTGTATGACTGTTTTTCACTGTGTGAACTGCTCATATTTGTTAGCATCAAATCCTCCCTTACAGTAATAAACTGCAGCATCTTCAGCCTGAACTCCACTGATGGTCAGAGTGAAGTCAGAGTTTGATCCACTGCCTGTAAAACGACTTGGAGTCCCTGATGCTCGAGTGCTAGAAAGATAAATGAGAAGCGTAGGAGTTTGTCCATCTTTCTGTTGATACCAGGCCAAAACGTGGTATCTGCTATAAACATAAACATTCTGACTGGTTCTACAGTTGATAGTAACAGATCCTCCCAGTTCAGCTCTCACTGCTGCAGGCTGAGTCATTGAAACCTGGATTATGGACTCTGAGGACACACAGACAAAAACATGCAGCAGCTTCATGGTTTAGTCGGCTTCATTTCAGAGGAACAGATGTTCATAGAGGAGAGGAGTTGGATTCTCTGGACTTTACCTGTGAAGCAGCAGCAGAGGAGAGTCCAGATGAGGACGCAGATCAAAGTCATGTTTTTGATGAGGAGGATTTCTGTGTCTTCTGTTGTGATGAAGGACAGCTGTCAGTCATCCAGTGTTCAATTGTCAGGACTATAAACTCTCCCAGAGCACTGGAGCATGGAGCTGCTGATGCAAAGTAACTCTATGGAAATGCTCTGACTACAATAGTGCTAAGATCCTTGTGTTGTTCCTTTAAAGAAATTGACTTTTTATTTTTTTAAGGACTAATTACCAGTTTAGAGAACTATTTTACAAAAGAACGAAAATGTGATTAAAAACAGTAGATTTTTCACATTAACCTTTAACTGATTAGTTTCATAATAATTCTCTATGGAATTGCTCTGACTGACTCCAACACAGACTAAAATCAACATGATGATATTCCAAAACTAAAACTGTGATTTTTTTTTTTCCTTTCTCCTGTTGTATAAATGTATTTTCGCAAAATATATCATTATTTATCTTTCATAGTTGATTATATTGCATTTACTTTAGAAAATTTCAAAAACATTTCTGACATTTTCAGATGTTGTAAATGAAATTTTTAATCTTTCCTCCTTTTAATGTTTTATGTTTGTAATGTGTATTTATTTATTTATTTATTTATAAAGAATCCTTGACAAACTGATTGTTTGATGCCCAGTTGCTGGGTGGCAGCAACTGGACGTCAGGTAAGTTTGGACAAATTACAGCTTCTTTGTCCAAACTTACCTAAAGTCTCCAACTGAGAAAGCAAATTTGTTTCAACCACAGCTCCAAAGAACATGCCACAGCATTGATTTTTTTCTATTGCAATTTGATGAGTTTTCATCATTGAGAGTATATACACTCAACAAAATGAACTTAGGGGGTTATTACATTAACAAAAGTATATCATGTACTTTTAACTAAATAATTTCATGTTCCAAACAGAAAAGTGATACAGTCATGTTGGATAAACAAGAAATTGAACAACTTAAAGTTTATGAAATTCAATCATGTTGAGATAACATGATTCATTATAATCAGACTGATCTTGTGCTGAAGATGATGAGTGAGATCACGGGATATCACGCAAGTTCACGCGAGACAATCGTTTTTTGTCTCAACTTGAATAAAACGTATTCAAGTTGAGATAACGTGATTCAATTTAGTCAGATTGATCTCCCTCCGAAGAGGGTCTAGCGAGATCAGTGGATCACGCGGGAGTAAGGAAGATCACGCGACATTACTGTTTTGCGCCTGGGAAAACTTTAAAGCGGTTTTAGTAACACATTAAACTATAGATATTTGTTTTTCTCTGCAGGTCACTATTGGCATTTAAGAACTGCACTGTAACAAATGGCTGTAAAAACTACAGCATGAAAATGCAGTAAGGTGGCTGGGTTTTGAAAATACAGTTCTGTTGTACCTTTTCTAATTGTTGAGTGTTCTTTCTACCCTTTCACCCAGACTGTCTTAAAACACTTAATGTATTGTAACTTAGAAAAATGTCTTTGAATTAACGTAATTAAATCATGGAAAGGATTTCCACACAATTAAATAGCTTTCTTTCAGCATGAAGCATGTTTGTTGAGCTAACTTAATTTTCATGAGTTGGATCAACTTAATTAAGTAGTGTGAAGGTACCACTGTAACATAAGTTGGTTTCTTGGGCGTGCTGTGGTGGCGCAGCATTTTAGAGAACTATTTTACAAAAGAATGAAAATGTGATTAAAAACAGTAGATTTTTCACAATAACCTGTGACTGTTCCGTTTGGAGACCTTAGTCCTCGACTCGGACGTCGCTGGTTCGACTCCCGGTCCCGGTGACCTTTGACCCATGTCCTCACCCTCTTTCCTGTCTGCCTACTGTCGCAAAAAAATACGAGCCACTAGCGCTGCAAAAACTCTTCAGAGAAGTAAATGGAAAAAAAAATGTTGGTTTCAACTAAATTTGCATTAATCTTAAGTAAAAAACTACTTGCAAATTAGTTGGGCTGGCTCTTTTAAATTACATTGGGTCCAACTATAGTAAATGAGTTGAATCAACCTTAATAAATTAAATTGAGCCAACACATTTGTTTTAGAATCACCCATAGAATAAACATAATAACATAAGTTGAGCCATCACAATTGCTTTACATTGGAATAACCTTAATAAATTAAGTTGACCTAACACATTTGCTTTAAATAGGAGTAACAGAATTACATGGTGCTGAAATAAAGCAAAGTAATCAGGTGGAAATCCTTGCCATGATTTTTTTATATTCATCCAAAGAGTTATTTTTTTCAGTGTATGTTGGGGAAAAGACCAGATGTTACATATCAAATCATTGTACTTTTATTGGATTAAGTAAGTATTAAAGTTGAAGTATAAAAGTTCTGGATATATTTTACATAAATAGAACTAACAATAAAACTATGTTGATTAGCACAAACAATGAGATCAGGAATTAAGTTTTACAGGGCCCTCCAATTATACATGCAAGTATTTTTGGTGAAAGCTGGTTGATGATTGTGTAACTGTGTTAGTAGAAAATCTTTGCTACAGCTCTTGTCAGTTGAGTTTCTGATCACGTTCAAAGTTAAATACCAACTTTAAGGAATGTTTCTTATGTAGATTTGTCATTTTTGCATTCTGAATAATTTTAGAAATAGTATTCTAAATTCTAAAGTACTTAATTAGGCAACTTTGGTCCTTATAATGTCTAATGATCCCACAGACACTATATGCTTGAATTCGTCCAGTTGCACTGAAATCTGAAAATTCTGTTTTGTGTCTCTTTCTGAGTTTATGTGTGTTGAAGTGTGTCAGCAACAGTGATTTTCAGTTTCAGTTCAGCCAAAACAGGTTTTTGTATGACAGTTTTTCACTGTGTATACAGCTCGTATTTACTTGAGTCAAAAACTCCCTTACAGTAATAAACTGCAGCATCTTCAGCCTGAACTCCACTGATGGTCAGAGTGAAGTCAGAGTTTGATCCACTGCCTGTAAAACGACTTGGAGTCCCTGATGCTCGAGTGTTGGTGATGTACATGAGCAGTTTAGGAACTGCTCTGTCTTTCTGCTGGTACCAGTGTAAATAGCTACTGCTATATACTCCATAGTTGGTCCTGCAGCTGATGGTGGCAGATCCTCCAAGATCAGCTCTCACGGCTGCAGGCTGAGTTACTGTGACCTGGATTATGGACTCTGAGGACACAGAGACAAAAACATGCAGCAGCTTCATGGTTTAGTCGGCTTCATTTCAGAGGGACAGATGTTCATAGAGGAGAGGAGTTGGATTCTCTGGACTTTACCTGTGAAGCAGCAGCAGAGGAGAGTCCAGATGAGGACGCAGATCAAAGTCATGTTTGTGATGAGGAGGATTTATGTGTCTTCAGTTGTGATGAAGGACAGCTGTCAGTCATCCAGTGTTCAACTGTCAGGACTATAAACTCTCCCAGAGCACTGGAGCATGGAGCTGCTGATGCAAAGTGGCTTCAGACTGTAAAGAGAAAATAGATTAACCAACTTTATTGAATTTCTTCAATTGGTAACAAGTATTTCAATTAAGTTTATTCAACTTAATTTATGAAGTTTAAACAACTCAAGTTATTAAGTTTTTTAAACTGAATTCATTAAGTGTGTTTAAAATGACAAATTTAAGACAGTCTTACTCAAATCATTTAGTTAATTCAAATAACGAAGGAAACTAATAAACAACCTCTTTTTCACCAGGGATTTTAGCTGAGGCAGCCTGTATTTGAGAGAAAGGAAGATATGCAGCAAGGGTTATCAGGCTGGAATCAAATTTGCAACAGCTATGTTGAGGACTAAGGTCTCCTTATGTGTGTTGTTCAGTACCCTCGCCACCACAGCGCCCTGGTTCATACAAAGCAAGTTTTTATTGCATGCTCTAAAAAGTGTATTATAAAAATAATTAAGTTCAATGCTGTTTGTATCCTATGTCTGACATCATGACACAAGCTTCACCAGGACTAAATCCTGTATGTGCTGTGGTGGCACAGGGTTTAAGCACAACTCACATAAGGAGACCTTAGTTCTCAACGTGGCCATTGCAGGTTCAATATCAGCCTCATGACCTTGTCTGCATGTTTTTCCTCTCTTACTTATTAATTAAGTAAAACAAACTTAATAAATTCAATTCTATGAACTATTTAGATTTTTTCAATAAGTAAATTGAGTTACTGAAATAAGTAAACTTTTCAATATTATTCTAATTTATTGAGAAAAACCTTTAAATTAAAACGTTTTATGTGATATTTATATTATGAAGTTATTCAAGTAATGCATTTTGGCAGAGAGTTGATCACCTGATTACTAAAAAATGACCTCAGAGAAGTTTGTCACCTATTCTGCTAAACACAGTAAATTGATTTTTTTTGTTTGTTTGTTTTTACAATGTTAGCTTCAGGTTCTGTTGCTTTATTTTCATGCTACTTGATAAGTTTCCACAAATAACAAATGTTTTGGTAAATGTGTTTGTGTCAGAGTCAGAGAGCCGTGTCTCTACAGTCAGAGGTTTTTGTACGACGGTTCAACCAGTTTGTATCACTGTGGTACACGTTCGGTGGAGGAACCAGGCTGGATGTTGGACGTAAGTTTGTTACTGCAATTAATTTTAAATGTTATATTGTTCTGTCATTTATCTTTAGATTAATTTATTTGTGTGTGAAGAAATGGAAAGTTTTCTTTTGCATTAAGTTTTAATTTAATTGAAAAAAAGCATCGTAAAATTGAGACCAAGTCCAATCACCTTGTTAGAATCTGAACATTATTGAAACTGTAAGACTTAAAAATACATGTATATTAACAGCAGTTTATTAGTAAAAAAAATCGGAAACTATTACAGTTTTTTTATCTTTATATTTGACCAAATACAAGATTCAGCCAAAATGAGGAGATTTTTTTATTATCTCTTTTATTATGGGTATTATTTTAAATCTATGTTTAGATGATCTGCAAATTTTAAAAATTAAATCTCACATGAAATGTTTTCAATCTACTTTAGTAGATTGAAAGTGTTTTCATTGACTTTACATCTTTTCTGGAACTGATGAACTGAGCATGTTTTGAATAACTGTTAACTCAATTTGGAAAAGAGAATGAAGCAAAATATTGGAAATGTTGAAATATATTAATATGATGTGTAAAACATATATTAGACCGATTTTATTCACAGGTTACAATGATTCTTGACGGATTCATTGTTTATTTATTCTTCATAAAGTTATAATTTTCTCTCTGTGCTAATATGCATGAGAGGTTTACTGAAGGGAAGTGAAACAAAGAGTCTCAATGACTGTTGGAGCAGAAAAACATCTGGCAGAAACATTTTAAAATAGAAACTCAACTTTCTCACAGTGAAGCTGTCCTGGTATCAATTCATTGATGCCTTCTTGGTTCCTGATCTCTAATCTGATTGGTGTCTCCTAGGTGATACCCGCCCCACCCTGACAGTGCTGCCCCCCTCCAGTGTGGAGCTGCAGCAGCAGCAGGTTACCCTCATGTGTCTGGCCAACAAGGGCTTCCCCTCAGACTGGACTCTGTCCTGGAAGCTGGACGGCAGCAGCAGCAGCAGCAGCAGCTGGGAGCAGAGCAGGAGCTCCGGGGTGCTGCAGAATGACGGCCTCTACAGCTGGAGCAGCACCCTGAGGCTCCCTGCAGACCAGTGGAGGAAGGTGGGCTCTGTGACCTGTGAGGCCTCCCAGGGCTCCCAGTCTGCAGTCACAGAGACACTGAGGAGAGAACAGTGTTCCCAGTCCTGAGCTGATTCATGGGTTTTCTACTGTTTTATTCTGCTATATATCACTTGCTTTAAAGATCTCTGCTTTATTTCATTTTCATAACCTCTCTTATGTGTTTAAAAACTGAATTTCTGTCAAAAATAATAAAAAGAAAATCCTTACTCTTGTTTTGACTTCTTTATTTTTCTATTTTTACTTTGCCAGAGGAAAAACAATATTTTGTTCACAGTTTGCTGCATGTTAGTAGAGGTTGTTTGCTGCACAGGAACATCAGCTCCTAAATGTTAGTTATAATAAATCTATCATTTCATTTCAGTTTATTTATATAGCTACCATTTATTTCAGAAAATGTTGTCTTGTTGCACTATACCAAAAACCATTAAATAAGCTTAAAATTCAAGAAGCTATGCAACATTCCTACTAAATTACGGATAATATGAATTCAGTTTATGACTTATTCTTTAAAAATTTTTATAAAAACAAATATTAAAATCTCTCTTTTTAAATAATCAATTAAAAGTGTTATGTGTTTGTTCAGTTGGCAGTCATCAGTGATGGATTGTTTTTCAGTGTCTGAACATAACTTGGCTGTTCAACGTTTTCGCTCTGACAGAATCTCCAGCCTGAACTTTACTGATGGTCAGAGAGAAGTCAGAGTTTGATCTACTGTCTATGAAACCATTTAGAGTCCCTGAAACTTTTCTCCTGGACAAATAATGAACACCTGGAGAGTTTCACCCAATTTCTGTGCTAACCAAGATGTTTATTGCCAAACATCTGGCTCACAAATAGAATTTCATTTTAATTTTTGTTAAAGCCATGTTTCTACTTACAGAGAAAATTAGGCCAAAACAAATGTACCTCCATTTAAATAAACTCAACACACAACCCTAGATTGTGTTCAGAAAATCTCCAAGTGCACCTACATGATGACATTTCATTTCAGCCTTAAGTCACATTTGATTTTCCTCAACAAAGTTTCTCCAGGTGTAATATTCCAACCTTTATTTTTATTTTTAAAGCCTGATGGGAAATGTGCCACTTATTTCAATATTCATGTGAATGTCATGGTTTCTGTGCTTAGTGATCTGTGTCAGTGTCAGTGTCTGCTGTAGCATCCAGCTGGAGTTTCTGTTCAGTCTGACTGAGGGAGGTTTTTGTACGACTGTTTTTCACTGTGTGAACAGCTCATATTTGTTAGCATCAAATTCTCCCTTACAGTAATAAACTGCAGCATCTTCAGCCTGAACTTCACTGATGGTCAGAGTGAAGTCAGAGTTTGATCCACTGCCTGTAAAACGACTTGGAGTCCCTGATGCTCGAGTGCTAGTACGATAAATGAGCAGCTTAGGACTTTGTCCATCTTTCTGTTGGTACCAGGCTAAAAGATAGCAAGAACAACTACTGGAATAATAAACATTTTGTCCGGTTCTACAGTTGATGGTAACAGATCCTCCCAGATCAGCTCTCACTGCTCCAGGCTGATTCACTGAAACCTGGATTATGGATTCTGAGGACACAGAGACAAAAACATGCAGCAGCTTCATGGTTTAGTCGGCTTCATTTCAGAGGGACAGATGTTCATAGAGGAGAGGAGTTGGATTCTCTGGACTTTACCTGTGAAGCAGCAGCAGAGGAGAGTCCAGATGAGGACGCAGATCAAAGTCATGTTTTTGATGAGGAGGATTTCTGTGTCTTCTGTTGTGATGAAGGACAGCTGTCAGTCATCCAGTGTTCAACTGTCAGGACTATAAACTCTCCCAGAGCACTGGAGCATGGAGCTGCTGATGCAAAGTGTCTCTATGGAAATGCTCTGACTGACTCCAACAGGGATTTTGGATCAATGTGATTATATAATTTTTCATCACAGGTACAATCATATATTTTAGGTATTGTGTAGTCTTGTGTGCTTTGCAAAATGACTGTCTGAGCTCTTTTTTATGCTGCTTTCGGCAAAACTATACTAGAAATTGAAATATGTGTTCTGTTTGTCTGCATAAAAGTGACTTGTGAAAATAACAACTTTTAAGCATGTATCAAACATGCTTTTTATTAAGATCATGTTTTGTATTTGAATATCTTTTGTTTTTGTCAGTGTGATGAAATTTTCTAATCCTCTATGGAATTAAATGTCTTCATCAGCTTTTCAGTGGAAAATTATTATAATTAAAAGAGAAAAAGGCTAGAAAACATTAATTCGTGTGTAATTAATCTTAACAATGAGCTTTACTGAGTAAATTGAGTCAATGAAATAAATTCACTATTTCATACTAATTTCCACCTGTAAATTAAATGGTAATGGAATTTTTTTCATATTTCCCACCATTTCTGTAAAAGTGCAAGCAACTAGTATTAAAACGACGAGTAGAAATTACATGTTTATCAACATCAGTTTGTTAGTTCGCATTTTGACTTCATCTCTGTTCTGTTGATCAAATAAGAGATTCAGAAAAGCTGGCGACAGATCATATTTATAAACTCTGCCATTATTATATCAGTTTTTGCTTTAAATCAAGATTCAAATTATCTTCAAAGTTTTTTAAATGTTTTAAACGAGATGGAAAATACCTCATGCTCTACATGCCTTTTCTCAGATTAATTCACATCTTTTGAAGAGCTATAAATTTAATTGAAGAAATTAAAGCATAGTATGTTATGGTCATAATATGAAATAAAAACTATTTAAATAAAAATGTGATGTTTAAATGAGCCATTTTGAACATGATTCTGTGAACATCTTCTGCTTCAGTCCAGCTGCGGATCAGTTCCTTTGCAGCTGAGGGAGGTTTTTGTACGACGTTGTATCACTGTGTGAACGGAAAGCTGTAATCCTGCTGACAGTAATAAACTCCTGCATCTTCAGCCTGAACTCTGCTGATGGTCAGAGTGAAATCAGCTCCAGACTGACTCCCACTGAAACGATCAGGAACTCCAGGCTGACGATTTGATATCCAATAAATCAGGAGTTTGGGAGCTTCTCCAGGTTTCTGGAGGTACCAGTCTACCTCATTGCTGACATATCCACTAGCTTTACATTCAATGGAGACTCTCTGTCCTGGATCAACAGACAGAGATCCTGGAGTCTGAGTCATAATTATGTCTCCTGATGAACCTGAAAGAGAAAAAATATTTATACTCATTAGACTTAGAAAACTCAACTCAACGTCTAAGCTTATATTTTAATCTCTCCATCAGAGCATAAAGTCTTTGTGATTAATCTGATGACATCCTCAACATCCTCACCCTGAACCAGGAGCCCCAGGATGGTCAGCAGTAGAGTCAGTGACATCATCATTGTGCTGCTGGTGTGTCAGTGGTTCTGAAAGGCCTGGACAGCCACTGATCAACTCTGACCTCTTAACAGCTGGAGCAGAGAGGCAGGACACATATGCAAACACACAGTCAGTCACATGGGATCATCATGTTTCCTCCTGAACATTGGCAGATAGACGTCTATGTATCTAACATTATGTAGCAATGATCTGCTGCTTGTGAACTGATTAAATATTAGTTGATGTTCTTTTTTTAGATCTTTTGAAATATTTAATCATACTGGATTCTATAGGAAAAGATGGTAAACTAAAGGTCCTGTAATTCACATCAATTCAGGACTAAAAAGAAATTAACATATCATAAGTACACGGGGCATTTATTAATCACTACAGTAGTTACTGTAAAAAATATATATAATTATGTGCCAAATGATTTCAGGTCATATGGTTAAATGTTTTGTGTTTAGTCATATGTTCAGTTTAGTTTTGCCTGGATTTTTGATATTATAGTACAGTTTATGTGAGCATATCATTTTATCTTATATTTTAACTCTTCCTGACAAGTCAAATTATGGGTTCTCTGATATGAGAGAACCCAAATCCATATTTCCATAGTCTTGGAAATATGAAGATTTGCAAGTCAGAAGATCATTTTATAAGGTGAAATATTATTAAACACAGACATGTGTTCACTTCCAAATTCTTCACCAAATATGAAGAGTCAACTTTGACATTTTAGTTACAGCAACCTAGAAATAAATATTTGAGTGCAAAATTGTTTTCTTCTCATATCAATAGAAATTCTTTTTTTTAAATATTCTTAAAACTGAACTGTTATGCTGAGTGTGTGTGTGTGTGGGTGGGTGAGGAAGGATGTCTTGAGTGAACTGATGCAGCTACAGTTCAGTTTCTGTTCTGACTGATGGAGGGGGATTTTGTGTGAGATTTATTTTTGAGAACAAAACTTGACCTGTTCTCAGAAATGTACCAACAAAAATAAACTGCAGCATGTCTTTCAGCAGCATTTCTTCCTCTTCGCTCTCCTCTCCATTTCCTGTAGAGTCTAAAAAAGTATATTTAAAAAGGTCTGGTAATCCTGAAACCGACTCGATGCTATGGTTCATCAGTGATGCCTGTCAGTTGTCATGGTAACTAATTGACAAGAGAAGAGTAAAACATTTGCATGAGTTTCATGTACCAGTTTTTTTTTTTATCTCAGTCTTATCTTTTTGAGACCTTTCTACTTATTTGACCTTTCTGCTTATTATAATGAGTCTTTGTTCATAATCATTTTCAGCGGCTTATGGATGTGCACTTCTAAAAGGAGAGGAAAAAACTCGCATACCACATGTGTTTTGCTTGCAGCACTCTTTATACTTTTCATGACATCCACAATAATTTCATGAAGTGAAAATTTAAATATCACCATGACTCATCTTCAGCCTCCTCTTTCTTTTATCATCCAACATTTCTTTAACATTGACAATATATGAATGAGTGGAGCTGAAGTAAGACAACTGAAAATTAATTAAACAGTCATTTATATTTTCAGCTTTTATTTGTATTAATAACTTAGTGTTACTGCCCTGTAGTTCATGCCCAACTTTAAGTCCATAAAATTAAGATTCAGAAGTGTGCAGGTCATGTGTTACTACTGCCCTCATGTGGCCATGATAGTTGTTTTTAAAGATGCGGTTGTTTTTAAAGATTTTAGACATATAAATTACAATTTCCGCTTTAAAACAGGGCAGAGAAATATGGATTTGAAAGAAAACCTTCTATATCTAACATGATAATTCTCTCTATCGTCTGTATCTGTATGCTGTCTGTCCAAAACCATAACCGGTGTTATTGTCTCTTTTGAGCTCCTTGTTCATGAGAAACACTTCCACCAATTAAAAAATAAGTTACAGTACTGATACTCTAAGTAAGACCATCAATAACTATGTTTTTTTAATAAAATACTCACCACAAACCTGTTTTATATGTTTTAACTCTTTTTTCTGTGCTTTTGTGTTATTTTTATATCTACAGATAAAGAAATAAACAGTTTCAGTGTCAACAATGTGTATTTTCTGACATACACAAAACAAACTATGAATGTGGTTAAATAAGATTTTTCTTTCTTTAGAAAAGACTGTAAAGTATTTATTACATATTTAGTTGTAAGATAAATGTAATAATATTCTGTATTTTGATCATTTTCCCCTCTGGTTAATTTCCATTTCCTCCCTTCTTCCTCATTTTGCTGTCTTCTCCTCCTCTCCGTCTTTGTTGATGACGTTTCTGAAGAGTGTGATGAGCGGCCTCTTGCTGTGCTCCTGCCAGCTCTTCATGAAGCCCCCGTAGCGTTTGCCCGCCACAGGGCCGCTCCAGCGGAAGTGCTTCATCTTGTACGGGATGTCTTTTTTATCATGCTGCTCATTGGAGACCTCCTCTGCTTCCTCTTGTCTCTCCTCATCCTCAGCTGTCATTTTTTCCCTGGAAAGCTCCCACCACCTCAGCTCTCCAGGGAAAATCTCAGCTGAGTCCCCATCTACCTTTTCGCCTGCAGGGATTTCCACTGGATGACGCTTTCTCCCAAGAGGCTTCCCCCAACGGAAATGCTCCATGGAGTAGGAACGTTTGGCTTGAGAGGAGGAGGAAGAGGGTGAAGGAGAAAGAAAGATGGATGAAGGAGGACGCTGAAGGTGAACACTGCTAAGAATGGAGGTCATCTCATGAGGGTCAAGTCCACAAAGCTGGAAACACTCCTGCAGGATGAGCAAACATTTGGGAAATTGTGAGAAAAAAAAAAAAAAAAAAAAAAACCAACATATTTTAAATTTTAATGACTGGAACTTGCTATCTCCACTTGCTATTCATGAATGTATTGTCAATTACATAAATTAGATAAAGTTTGGGACCCAGTACAAACCCTTGAGGATCCCTACAAATAATATCCAAACAACCAGAACAAACATCACCCAACTACCAAAATAACTTTTTATTCTTAAGGCAATTTGAACAATTATTCAGCAACCAATTAAACATATTTCTCAAAACATTGTGTCTGTCTCTCACAACAATAATACAGATTACCCACTTTATTTTCTTTATTTGGAACAATCCATCTCTATAAGGTTCACAGTTGAATGTTGGAAATGCTCTTATCCTGTAAAATAGCTTCATGTTAAAACTACTTCAGTGTGCAAAGGAAACCTCAGCAGAGTATATTTGATGTTAACAGGAAAATAGTTTCATCTTGTCACATCTGTGATATTCTTTGATGTCACAGATTTCACATGTTTGTCACAACGTTCTGCCTCTGGCTGTTAAAATATCAAACTTCTGTCAAGATTAGATACTTTGCTTTACCATTCTGATTGTATAAGTTTTTATCTATCTTTAATCTCTAAAAATTAAGAAGTTTTGCTTTATTAAATAATGTTAGTAATCAATTTAATGCTTTATATGATGATAATATTACTAATGGAAATGGATTTGATCAATTTTTTAAAAATGTGACATTATACCCAAACTGACTGTCATGAAGCCAAATGTGTCTGATTGTATTTACCGTCATGCTGCTCTCAGAGATGAGCTCCTGGCAGCTCCGGCGCTCCCAACAGCGACTGAACGTCGTTCTGGCCCCGCCCACCGTCACTGCAACCACCAATAGCAACACAGGATGCATTCTTCTGATTTCTGCTGGAGATAAACAACATAAAAGCTTCTCATTATGAGAGAAGTTCACCATTAACATTTACAGAATACAAATGTTTAGACTTAAATAAAACAACTGCCATCTAAGCTATTTAATGTTTTATATTCTAAAATATGTATTTCTACTGTAAAGAAATAATAATAATAATAATAATAATAATAATAATAATAATAATAATAATCACCTTTTCTCCTTGGTCTTTCTGCTCTTACTTCCGTCAAAGATTTCTCTTTCCTCTTGTTTACTTCTGACTGATCGATTGACTTTATACCCTTTCAGCCAAGGACACTCAAACATTACGCACAAACAAACTGACGTCACTGCGACCCTCTATGATTTTGTTCAAGAGGTCTGTAAATATAGATTACTCTGCAAAAGTAAACAACCAATTAAGGGCCCTCCACATTTTCCACCTACATCCACACATCACCATCCTCATTATCTACCTGATATCTACCAGGAAAAGAAAAAAAGGCTTTTAGGAATACAAAAATGTCAAATATTATGTAAATATTAATATTTTGAATTTAAAAAATATTTTAAAATCATAATCATTTTCATTGGTATGTTACAGATTTTTCAGACACAATGTAGTTCTAATTTATCTTGACAGCTGTTGTTCTTTTGGAACACATTTATTATTTAATGCATTTAAAATTTACAAAATGGCACATTTGAAAGTATTAAAAAGTGTTGGCCATCCTGTTCACCTTTTGATCAAGACTGAAAGAATCTAAAGATTATCTCCATTTGCACCTATTTTTATCAAGATGAAAATTGGTCAGGTGTTGTATCATCAGCTCTATTAAATAGTTTCCCAAAGCTGAAAATATAAAGCTGTGACAGAAAAAAAGGTCCTTCTTGATGGCTAATATTACCACATTCATTTGCTTCAATCTTTAAGTAAGTAAAAGTCTAATACTTTTTGTTTTGCATCTCAAGACACTTTAGCTGACAGAAATAAAAGCTTTACTTCAGGTCAGAGGCCATTAAAAAGTTTCAGGGTTGTTTTTCTTTCTCTAATGGAGCAACACAAGCTTCTTCAGGAGGCAGGCAGCTAAATATAAACCCTTTAGTGCAGCTTTGACCTTGGGACTCCACTTAGTTCAGTCCATATACGGGGCACCATGTTCAGGGAGGAAATACAGACATCAATTTGCTTCGGTTTTCATCATTTGCTCTTTAATAATTGTAGTCATGTTCAATTAATCTCAAAAATATGTTATAAATCTCAAAGTTACAGAAAATTATAGCGTAAAATAGGATTTGTTGTGCAGGTTTGATACTCTAACAGATAAATGTTTCAGTTATAAAAAAAGGACATCGGAAAAGTTGACACAAAAATAAAACATATTACAGTGCATTTGAACACTGTTATTCTATGGAAATAAAATTATGAATTTCAACACAGAATTATGGGACTATTATATTTAGAATTACCTCCAGGTCTACTAAAAACATGAACACTCAAATCACACAATTAATAAATAAGTAAGATAGCATCCTTCACAATCTTTGGCAGCCCTTTTTGCTCATGTTTTTTGGGGGTAAAGATTACTTTGGGTTCCAAGCTGCTTGCAAATCCAGCTATTTTAAGCTTTTCACATTTTGCCTTTGAAGTAACGTTTTTTCCGGTAGATATTTCTTGGCTTAAGAACAGCAACATGTGACTGCTCTAATTCAATGGCATGTTCTCTTGTCTTTCCCATTGTGAAGAACATGTAAGAGAAGTGGGCCTCTCTGCACATCGTTATGTTGTTGTTGTCATTTCTAAATTGCGTTCCTACAATGCATCCAATTAAAACTCTAATCAAAATTGTGAAGTCCAAATTTAAATGAACTTTTTTAGGAATTATGGAATTATGGTACAGTCATTTTATTAAAAACTAAAAAAATCTTAGCAAATGAATGAAGCAGTCTAATAAATGATTGGATTGAAAACAATTATGGAAAATATGCTGTTGCAATAAAAAAATAAAATGATTATTATGGAGGGGACTGACGCATGTATTGTGATAGTTTTTAAGGTGTTGCAAAGTAGAGTAGTTTGTACTGCACAGCTCAGGTTAAATCTAAGTGCTTCAGGGAAAATAGAGGAGCAAATGTCAAAAAAATGTATTGAAACAACAAATACATTAAAACAGTAATGGGAAACTGAACACTCAAACTTAGCAAATGTGCAAGCCTGAAGTTAAATGGAGGACAACACTAAAGTAAAAACAAAACAACATAATAATATCTAACAATTAAAATGATTATTTTATGAAAATACAGACTATATGTGCAGTATTTATATGGTTCTTTATCTTCTGTAATGTTTTTAGTCTAATTTGTAGTCAGGTTACTCTGATCCTCCTTGTAATTTATTACCTTTAAGGGAAATGGCTTCCAATCTTCTTATCAGATTATCAGGATAAGATGTCATACCCGGTGCTGAACACACCCACACACACCTACACATGCACACAGACATATACACACACGGTCTTACAGTGTAGCTGTGTAGGTGCTGTTCTACTGAGTTGAAGTCAGGACTGAGACATGGCCACAGGTAGGACTGTCCTTCTCAAAGCTAATTTCCCCTTTTCAGACTTTTTCCTTTAAATTAAATATTTATAGTGATGCATCTGACAGAAAACTGCATTAATTAGATATGTATTTGGGAAGTTACCTTTTAATCACAGGGTTGGCTAGTCTAAAACCTGCTTTTTAATTGCATTAAAGCTAAAAGTGACCATAACATTGACAATAAGGCCTGAAACTATTTGATTCCACAAACACATTGGCAAAGTCATATTTGAGGCAGCAAAAAGAGAGCAATGGATTGTTTTTTGTTGTTTTTACAGACTTCTTACAGTCAGGCTATTGCTGAGCATAGACAGTAGAATCTTTTGCTTCATCTGTTTTTGAAAATAATTTTCAGCCGCAGACTATCCAAAAAGATTTAGTAAATATCATGAGAATTTTATCAACTCAAGGTAAAGGTTACCAGCTTCTGAATGTGGAACCACACAAGACGTCATTCTGCTCCTACAATGTTGCCTCCTGATGTTCATCCTGGAACTGAGTACACCGGTGAATTGGATTTACAATGGAGTAAAGTCAACAGCAGCCAGAGAGGGCAACTTGCTAAATTTTCAACATGAAGTTAGAACCAGTGCTGTGGACATTTTTACTCACGGGCTGGTGTTTCCATTATGCCAGTGCTGACTTTGTGGACTTAAGTGAACACTCTAAAGTTGAACTGCAGGATGCACAAGAGTCCAAGGAAAATATTTTTGACAAGAACACCCGGAAACCAAGGGATTTACCTGACATGCAGATGGAGTCAAACTGGAATGTACCTGACTTAAACCAGGGCACCTATGAAGATGCTGACTGGCACCCGTCTGCCTCAATCCTAGAAGCGTTTTCTGACCTGAATCCTGATGCCCCAACAGTCATACAGATCGACAGTGCAGGTGGTGTGGACAGTAGCACTAACCAAACTTTCAACCAGACACATTGTGGAGAGTACAGCAGCCAGCTGATGCCTAATGGACAGTGTCGCCTGATGGCAACTCTGCCTCGTGTGGGAATGACAGAAAAACGCTGTCCGGACATGTTTCGCTGCACAGATGAGATTTCATTCTGGCTTCAAGAGAACCAAAACAGAAAGCAGCAGCTTGAGGAGCTGAGGGAGACAATGTCTGAGCTGCAGGAGGAGGTGAGGAACCACCGGCATCGAGTCAAGGCCCTGGAGATGCAGGTAAACTTAATGAAACTTGCCATTTTTGGCTACTTATAGCTGATTCCAAGTAGAAGAGATTCCAAAAACAAAATAAAGGTTTTGGGTACCAGACATGATGCCAACCTTTTAGAAATAGCACAGCCCCTGTCAGTAGATTTGTTGACAGAATGGAACTAGGCCATGGGAGGCTACTTTCAGTCTTGATAAAGGATGCAATATGGTGACCAAACCAGCCTTCGTGCTTTGGGCTGGTAAATGGTTTACACAGAGTCCTGATTGTGGCTGCATCATTCAGTGGAATGAACGAATACACAATAAAATCTTTTTAAAAATTCCCAAAAATTGGACATGAACATCAAGGCCTGTCGTGTAATCATCTAAAGCACATACAATGTCCGTGTTCTGAGCAGCCAGCAGGGGGCGCCAACTCCCTATACTGCACATGAAGAAAAGGGTGAAAAATCTGCTCAAGTTTCAACCAAAAGTTTATTTTATTTCAGATCTATTACTTATGCACATATTCTTCCTCCTAATCCTCTCCAATGCTGCCCTGGGCAACTGCCCATGTGTCTAATATAATAAAACTCCACAGTGTGACCCTGTAAGCCCACCTATCCTTTCTCTATACACATTTTTTTTTGCAGGGACATGGGGTTGGTGCAGATCTCCAGTGGTTATTTTTGGGTACACCTTAAACAAGTTGCTATGCCAACACAGGGCATCACGGAGACATGTAGGAAATACAATGATGTACAAACACATTTTGAATTCATGCACATTTTGAGAGACCAAATGAACTTATCAGTCATATTTTTGAACTGTGAGAGGAAGGCGGAGTAGTAGGAAGAGAATCCAAACTTCATGCCAAAAGACCCCAGTTGGGATTTATACCCAGGATCTTCTTACTGCAAGGCAACATTGCTAACAACCACACATAGCCCATGGCAAATTCAGATTTATTTTTAAAAAAATGTTCAAGTTGTATTTTGTATTCATATGTCACCCTAGAAAAATATCAGTTTAAACAAATGCATCAAAGCTTCAATTTAATGACATTTATACCTCTGTTGAGGTTATGTTAGTATTTAACCAGAGCTATATATAATACTCATAATTTACGATTAATATTCTCTCTATATGAATCTTTTAGCTGTGATGCAGCGTGTCTCTCTCTAAAGTGATGACGTTTCTGCCTCAAGTCTTGCTAAAAACATCCTAATTTTTGGCAAAGGTTTGGCAAAATGGAGGAAAAACTGCACAACTACAATTCAAGCAACCTATTCTATGGAATGCCTTCATTCAAAATGTCACAATTTCAAATATTTCTTTCACTGCTGAAATGTTAGGGCAAAGGGTAAGGAGATAACAGAGATCGTTAAGGTGATGTTAGATGATTCAAGTGGACAATAATCTACAGTAAACACGAGCCTAGCGATATGATGTTGTTACATCTTGTTGTCTGAACAGGAATTTCAACTCTTATTTATCCAAACATCCAGTATATGGGTGAACAAAAGGAAAGAAAGGTAAATTAGGAAGTACAGATTAGTAGAAGTGAATTAATATTTGTTACTTTTGTCAAAATATGTAAAAAATATGTACAACACAGCATCTTTCTTTTGCTATCTTTGTTTTTCTAGTCCTTTTGCTTATCTCCCTGTCTAACTTTATCTCCCTGTCTTCACACCCTTTAAGTCCTCCTTAACCCTGAATGCTAACAGGATTATCTGGAGACCTTTTGGTCAGGGCACTTATATCCTTAAGAGTCTGCCTGACACTTAGAGGATCCTTTCCGGCTGTACTGTCAATGCGCTCCCAATCGTTTACGTCACGTTTGCAAGTCTGAAGCATGCAAGGAAAGTTTTATGATTCAACAACTTTTAATTTCATTTTACTATGTTAGATCCCGAAGAAAAAATACATGAGGAATTTGTTGCAATAGCTGAGAGATAGAGCCATTTACTGAATAAAATTCAATATTCAGAATATTTGCAGACAAATAAAAATAGTGTTTTTTCTATTTTAATTTAGAGATCATTTAAAGTCAATTCAGTGAAACTGCATGAAAAGGTTTTGAACTAAAGGGACAAAAATGGAAAATGTAAGGGTGTATACATTTTAATGCACTATCAATATGGTACATCTTATAGGACAGCATCCTTTCTGTTTAAAAGAAGGCATTCTATACCATCGGTGTTCAACAAAAGTTTTAAAGAGAAAAAATTCAAAGAAACAAGAAAGATAAAAATACACAGAAAATCTAAGACTTTGAGTTAAAAGAGCCATTTTTACTTAAAGTAAAAACTGGCAGGTAAGCCTTGAAGATAAGCCCAAAACTTCTTCATACCCTTTGAGTTTTGAGGAATCTTGATTTTAACAACTGTTTGTTCTCACTGTAAGTAAAGATAATGTAATAATGTTTTGAAGTGGCCCAATCAGAGTCCCAACTACATCTGCAGTGAATGGAGCTAAATCCAGGGTAATGGTAAAGAACTAAGCTAAATATCTCCAAAGATATATATTATCAAAGCTGTGCAGGAATTGAAAGTATTTGGTTTAGAGCTGCCCAGTGTATTGCAGTCAATAAAATGTTAGTTTTGGGAACATTGCAATCGATCAAGTCTGCCTGGATATAATATTTGGTGGGCTCTTCAGGGCACAAGTATTGCTGTTATTAATGCAAATAACATATTTCTTCCAACACCTTCTTCTGTTTCCCCTGATTCACAACACAATGCTTTTGCTCACAAATAGGAGTGGAACAAGAGCAAAAAGAAGAGCATTTGTTTTCCCAGTATTAGCCACCTCTGGCTTTATGGCTGTTATGACAATAAGCATCCTTAAATTGACTCCAGAGTATGGTAAAATATATTTAATGGCCATTGTTTAATAAAATGTATATAAAAATTTATATTTCTTTAATGACAATCATTTGTCTTAATGTTTATTCATCTTTTGTGATCTCATTCCCAAACTTTTTGGCTGAATGAAAATGTTTAGAAATCTAAATCTACCTGGTGTATTCTGGCTTATCCATCTGTATAAATAACTTTATAAGAGTTGCAGTGTTGTAACTTCAAAAATGGGATTTCAGAGACATCACTGAGTTTATATGACCCAAGCAGAGTTTTCCTGCCTGTGTCCCACAGGGTGAAGACAGCGTCAGATGGAACTCAACCGTGGGCCATCGCTTGCATTTCTTGGAGCTGCGCCACGCAGAGGCCGACACGCTGCTCCAAGTGCACGCAGCGCTGCTGTATGAGCTGCAGGCGCAGCTTCGCAACCTGTCAGCCACCATGCAGCACATGAGTCGCAGCAGCTGCACAATCAATGTGATCAAGGCCACGCCGCCTCTCAGCATGAGAAACACACTGGCACCAGGTACACATGCATTGTGGTGAGTTGGGAGCTGCATGCAACTTTACTGGTTCACAAAAATATAAATAAATAAAAATACAACAAACAGTAGAGTTAATGCCTGCTTTGCTATGTAAGAATCTTACCTATTAAACAAACTCCAGGTTTAATATTTTGTCGGACCCCTTTCTTTTTTTCCATGCTTTGAATTCTGAGTGCTGCACA
This sequence comes from Xiphophorus maculatus, assembly GCF_002775205.1. Lineage (NCBI taxonomy): Eukaryota > Metazoa > Chordata > Actinopteri > Cyprinodontiformes > Poeciliidae > Xiphophorus > Xiphophorus maculatus. Next base: position 10,697,687 of record NC_036455.1, on the reverse strand, counting down.
TTTTAAGTTCTTGGAAATTATCTAATGCAAGCTCAAGGTATTTCCATGTTTTAATCTTCTGATTTGGATTTGAAACTTTCAATTGCAGTCTTATTTTTACACTGGAATAGACAAACTTTCCTAGACCAGAAAGTGTCTGGTTACCGAGAGCAAGTTTCAAATTGGAAGTTTCAAATCAGACGTTATTTGAAAAAGGTATTGGATTGGAGTTTTTAATGCATTTGTAACCATTAAATCCACTCAGAAAAAGTGAAAGAATCATTCTCTTCATCTACTTTAGAAAATATATTCCTTTCACATTTCAACACATTACAACTAGAAACCTTTGAGTATGTCAGCTTCTTTAAGTAATTTTTTTAATTTTGTTCTTCTACAAAGACTTATAGAGTTGTGGACTGCATGAGTGTCATATCAATGCATTGTTTTACCTGAGCTGTGAATGTCTGCAGCTCCTCCAGAGTTCCTAAGGACTTCTGCAGTGTTTCTCTAACTCATGTTTTTTCCTGCTTGATCTGTCAGTTAGGGTGAGCGGCCACATCTTGCCATAGTATTTGTATTTTCAGATGATGGATGAAAAGTTGCACCACAAGATGTTAAAAGTTCAGAATATTGTTCTACAGCTAACTCTGCTTTAAACATCTCCTCATCTTTATTTCTGAATTGTCTGATGTGTTTCTGGAACTTCATGATGCTGTTTGTTCACTAAGGTTGTCCAACATATCTGAGTCCTTCACAGAACAGTTGATTTGTGGATTTTATTCAAGCATATTAGACTAAAGAGGGCTGAACAGAAGATACACTATACTTCTTAGATATTTATTTGTAAAAGAAGAACATAAAAAATGAAAATTCATTGTGTTCTAATTCACAGATATACTCTGTAAAACAGTCAGAATTTTGTGCTCTTAAAATCACAAGATGTGAAAAGTTTGAAGCTTTTGCAAGGCATTGTATGCGGCTCGTTGTTTTTAGACAGTGTGTGTTTCTTTGTCTCTGTCTCCCTCAGGTGGACAGTACCTGTCTTTCTGTCCATCAGACTGTACATCTCTGTATCACAATGGTGTGCGTCGTTCAGGAGTTTACACCATTGTTATGTCACCAGGCACCACTTTTCCTGTTTACTGTGACATGGAGACAGATGGTAAGAAACCCATAAGCTATAAGAAAACTTTTAAAAACCAAGCTATGCATTTTTTTCATGTAACAACCTAATATAATAACAGCCCTCCTGTTTGCACACAACTCTGCACTGATTCTCTAAAGTGGGGTGTGTGTAGTACTCATGTATTTACATGTGTGTACCAGGTGGAGGCTGGACTGTATTTCAGCACAGGCGTGACGGCTCAGTCAGTTTTAATCGTGGCTGGGCCGAATACCGAGATGGTTTTGGTGAAGCACGAGGAGAACATTGGCTGGGCAACCATCATGTTCACCTGCTGTCCAACCAGGGTCACTACAGCCTTCGCATTGACATGCAGGACTGGAGTCACGCCCACAGGCACGCCCTGTATCAGTCTTTCAGGTACAGACAGACTGTAAACAAAGACAACAAAAGTAAAGCCTTAAAGTTGCAGTACCAGTGATGTGTTGAAGCATTTTGCTTAATGTCATCCATTAGACGATAATTCGTATTAAATGGGTTAAAATGTTGTCTACTTGTCCTCCTTCTACAGGATAGACGATGAAGAAAACCAGTATCGCCTTCATGTTTCTGGTTTCAGTGGAACAGTGGAGGATTCCTTCGGCTGGTATCACGACCAACACGGTTTCAGCACACCAGACACGGGGAACATCTGTGCTGAGATCAGTCACGCCGGCTGGTGGTTCCACCAATGTTTCTACACCAACCTCAATGGAGTTTACTACAAGGTATATGCCAGACCAACACTTAACAGAGTTAACTCACCATAGTCTGTGTTAACTGTAGATGGAAGCATTTGTAACTCTGACCAAAAGATACAGCAGAAATTTCTAGGACCTGAATAAAAGGACAAAAAGTAAAACATAATAAATCTGCTATTTTGCAAATGGCATGCAAATCCTTAAACTGACTGAAGCACGTTATAAGTTTTAATATTTAGTGTTTTGGGGTTTAAATCTGTTATATAGGAATATATAACATGGGTTATATGGGTTTATAGGTATTCAATAATACTTTTGCTAATTTGCATCCTTTAGCTAAAGCCGTAGCTCTGAAAGATGTTACAGAAGATTTAAAGCACCAGACTGTTTAAAGGTAGCAGTCAGGTGAAGAAAACAAAAAAACTTCGCAAGAATGGATGTAACATGAGACACTCGTGAGAGTTTTCAACTTTTGGAGAGAATATGGAGGACAGTGACGCTACAAAAACATGGTATTGCTCTAAAATTGATGTAAATTTGGTATGACCTTAATTGGCTAACTCAACCCATCAGAAAATCTGAGGATGAGAGATCTCTATTGGAGATCTTTTACAAGGTGGACTAATATTGCCAAATCTAGATGCACCATGCTGACAGATTTCTGGCAAAAACTTGGAAGGCTTAAATTTAATCAAAAGGTGTTTCAACAAAACGTTAGTTTAAAAATGTTCACATTCATGCAGCCACCGTATGTTTTTTAGATGAATTTTACAAGGTAAACTGTATGTATTCCACCAGAGGAGGGAAAATGTTGAATTTTAATTACACATAATCGTTTTCTCAAAAAAGTTATTTTTTACTATTCAAGGTACATAAGCATGACTGTGAAAAAATGTGTTGTCTCCGTTAGGGCGGCCGGTACTCTTTGAGGGCCCACAACTTGCTGGGGCCAGATGGCATCGTCTGGTTTTCCTGGAAGGATTCAGACTTCTACTCTCTGAAGGGGGTCACCATGATGATTCGGCCGCAAAGTTTCAGAAGTCTGTCGCCATAGTGACAGGGCATTTTCATTGCTGGTTTTTAAGAAAACTGCCAAATGTACTGACACTGCCAATATATTATTACTGCTAAAAATAATCCCTTGGCATGCTTGATTTTTCCTTTAAAATTCATTTCTTCAAATTTACAGGGGGCCGTCTGTTCTAAATTAAATAAGTATCTAACCGTTCGAGGTTTCATTTCGTAGACGGGTTTTCTAAATGACCCATGTTGGTTTTATGGAGAGATGCTTACCTGTTTATTTTAATTTCCATGCCAATAACCAGTATTATTTAATTACAGTGGCTTCACTGCTTAAACAATAACTGCCAAGATTTAGACTATGAATGTATACTTTTTGTTACCTAACTTCTTACCTGGCTGCAGTTTAATGAACAGATCAGACACAGTTATGAATTTGTAAAGTACATTAAGTTTTTTTTATTATTATTGAGGTAGGGTGTAAAGTTTAAGCTTAGCAGATACATTTTGACTTCTGTTGAATAAATTGAAGAATTTCTGTGCATGATGCTTGAAATACACCACTGCCACACACCAACCTGATAATACTGAATAATTGAAGTTTAAACAGTTCAATTAAAATATATGTTTTTTTCCCCCAATTGATCAACTTGTCTCATTTTCCTTAAGTACCAACTCTGAACTTACTGTAGCCAACTCAACGGCATGCCTTTAGTTGTATAATCAGACAAAATACATAAAACTGATCATACATTTCTTTATTAATTACAGGTATTAATTTGAACATCTACAGAACTTTTCAGAGTCATCAACTGTGAATTCAGACAGGTTGTTAACTTAGTGGTGCAGCCTGTAAAGGTGAACTCCATCAGGCATGACTCTTCAGACAGATTGTACCAGAAGGTCAGTCAGTCTTGGTGTTCTCATTGTGTGTTTGGGCAGGTTTTCCCTCAGATAGCCAGACTGACTAATCTCAGGAGAGGTGAGGTGTTTATGTGGGACGCTCTCGTGGGCGGGTGACAAACTGCCACCACAGAGGGGGGAGGTCACCCTCCTTGCGGGCAGGAGGCAGAGCTTCGGTCCTGGGGCCACCAGCTGGAGTTTCGGCTTCCAGCTGAGCAACCTGGAGGCAGACGAAGGCAAAAACTGACTCATACTTTTATCGGGCATCGGTTTTGTTTCTTCCATGTTATTTTCCATGTCATGTGAGACAATTAAATACGTTTACCCTTATTTTTAGAATGTTTCTATAAAAACATTCTAAAAATGATGTTTTATCTAGTTTTAATGTTTAATCTGGTAAACTAGGTTAAAGCAGAATATTTTCTCAAAACAAACGTATCCTACAATGTGAAATAAGCATGTTCCTGAGAATTTTTTTCAATTTTAAGTAGAAGTTATTTGCTAGCTGTTGAAATATTTCAAAGAAACAGACCATAATATAATTGATAAGTTTTCATTATTTTCTATATAAGACTATAAAAGTCTCTTAATACATTACAGCTGTTGCCTGAAACCTAATTAATGTACTCATTATATTAAATTAATTGATACACAAGCATAATTTATAGCAATGTAAAAAAGTGGCATCAACCTTATAAATGAGATGCACGTCTACTTTTTTACAAAAATTTTGTTACTTCATTTTTTAGTATTAAACTTTGATGCCATCTTGTGAATGCATTAATGCCTATTTAGTTAAATGCCAAATTTATGTAGACAGGAAGAAAAAAAATTATTTGAAAAAACACTTTACATCAAAATAAAAGACGCCCATGAGAGGTACACTAAAAGAGTCCCATTTTAAGGGAAAACACACAATTTTCAGACTCAAATACACATCAGAAATAGATTAGGACTGCACTGGTTTTTTTACAAACTTTTTATGTCAATATACACTTCCTAAAAACGACCAAGATAAGTGAAAAAGGAATGTAAGCCCTGCTTACCTCTCTATCCCAGCTCTGCATTCTGAGCTTCTTCCACTGCTCCCTCTTGGAGAAGTAGTCAGGGTACATGGCCTTCTCTGAGGGGTGCCAATGGTCCAGCACCCATTCTGGGACCTACAAACACAAACTACATCTTAAATCATTCACTAATACATCAAATTTGGTCTGCCTATCTTGTAAAGGTATATTTTACCTGCAATAATAGTATTTAAAATGAACCAAGATGCTTCTACAAACTACCTACAGTTCAGCTGCATAATCACAGCATGTCAATAGTTAGCTACAGAAACACAAGGTAAACCTGTAAAAGTATGGTCTCCATTAGTTGGAAGCAGGGTTCTATGTACTTGTTACATAGAACAAGTACATAGAACCATACTGAAGAGTCAGGTAAACGGAAAAACGTTCTAAACGAACAGTCTGGCTAAAGAGCTAGATTTCTACTCTGAAAAAAAAAAAAAAAGAGAGAGAGAGAGACAAAAAGAAAACTCAAGCAACAACTAAACAGCATTATTCACACCACTCCTGGTTTGGTCCCATCTGACCTTATAGCATTCATATCTTTCATAGGAGGTTCCTCCAGGAGAGTCAGGGAAGATGTAAGGCTGGGGATGTTGGTTAGCCCAGAACTCCTCCTCGCCTGCCTTTAGCATCATAGTGGCCTTCACCATGTCCTTTTCATTCTTGTTCTCGTCAAAGCGAGCCCGGAGAATGCAGGCATAGAAACGGTATTTGTCTCTGTGGTACAAAAACACCATGCAAAGCTTCAATGTTTACATTTTACACAAATAATATCAAGTATGACTTGCAAACATAAAGGACCTGGATGACAGCTACAACAAGAAAGTAAAGGTACAGTTTGGCTGGCCTATAAAAACTTCAAAGTAAAACTATAATATCATGACTTAGTACAAATATAAAATAAATCTGATATGTCTTGTAACAACTGTAACTGTAGCATTTAAGCTTTTTAAATGAAATTATAACATTGATTTGCCAAGGACCAACCAAATAAAAAAAATTAAAAAAAAAACATGCATCTTGTCACTTCACCATGTACTTTAAAATAAAGACGTTTTACAGAAACGTCTTTATATGCAAAGTTGAAAATTATTATTTTCTCTAGAAACCTACATAAACCTACGGCGGTTTACAACAACGTTTAATCATTCGGAGCTTCAGATCCCCCTTCTGCATAAATAATAATAGCAGAAGCTAATGGATGCTAGCGAACACCAAGTGAGTTCCTCAAAAGTCCTTTAAAATAGAGATTAAAGCAACCCAGTGATGAAGCTGCAAATACTGGGAGATATTCCTATATATGTGACAGCAATGAAAACAACACAACATCTTGGATGACATGTCAATGACTGACCTGGGGCGCTAACAACAAGTAGCTAACCTAGCGTTCACTGTTAGCTTAGCAAGAAGCAAGAACAACTGCCCTCACCAAAACACTTGAACCATATTATTCTGTTAACTAAATAAATAAAAAACTCCGATCTTACCTAAATACACACCATGATTCGAGGTGCCTTAAAGACTTCTTGTAAAGTCTCATCACTTTCTGCTGGTGAGTAAGAAAAGCAGACGCCATTTTCGCCGTCCGCTGTCACCTTCCCACAGAACAGCGCGTTGGATTCTGGGATTGTGTGCCTTTTCGGCGTCATTATCGTAAATGCCAAAATATTGCGCATACATATGTCTTATATACGTAGTCATCCTTTAATCAAAGGTGTTTGAAGAGTGCATTCGTATGTTGGCAGCTTAAATTAGTCTGTGTCATTTGAATAAGATATTAGAACTTGCTAGCCAAGTGTTTCAGAAAAGTTGGTTATTCCTGCGTACGTTATTACGGTAAAGCGACATTATGGGAATAGTGAGGGCTGCGTGTATAGCTGTTTGCAGAACTATTACAACCATGGCACAATGTAAATTCATTGGTGAGACATTTATGTTTTTGGTTAATAAAAAACGTAGATAAAAGTGATCGACTCATTGTGCTCGCTTGTTTGATGCCAGGTTTAGTGGTGGTTTAACGCAGTTTACCTCTTTGGCTGTACGTAGAGCTGAAGCTTCTGTAACAGAGTTCAAGAATACGAACACTAAAGTTTAAATATTCAGTTCCTACACTAAGCTAATCCAACCAACTATTTCTGTTACTCTTGGTAAAGCGATTATGGTTTAAAGTAAGCAATCGTTGCATATGTCACTGCGTCAGAGCAAATCCATCTACTGCCGTTTTGCATTTCTAGTATCCACATAACTTTGAGTTCACGCAAAATTCCCTTGATTTTTAGATTACCACACCATAAATACGTTGATGAGCCGAATATATCTCACGAAAATGAGTAATATCACAACGCTGAATGCTAAATAATGACTTATTTCCACCCTTTTTATGTCTAGATATTGGTGTGAACCTGACTGATCCCATGTTCAGAGGACTCTACAGGGGGAAGCAAAAACATGACGGTGAGTTATTCTCCACTGTCTGAACCTAATTAGATATACGTGCAGACAATCGATGAGTAGGAAAATAAATTGAACCACCTCACAGCATCTCAACCCAGACTTTGACTAGGTCACTCCAAAACCATAATTCTACTGTGTCATCAAGTTGTTTTTGGCTAATTTTTGAAAATCCTTTAGCCTACTTCATGTTGTTTGACAGGTTCTGTTTAGGTGTTCTTCATCAGTAGCAAAGACTACTTACAATGTGGCATCTATGTTAACAGGGAACCTGAAGTTTATTAACATCAACACTTTTATTCAAGTTTTTGTGTGTTTATAGTAAGTCATGTTGACATCATGACATTCAACCACTGCTGTCACATATGTTTTCCTGCTTTGGTGCAACCCTAATTTAACATGTGAGGTGTCTAGATCAGCTTAAACTTTGTCAATTTTTCTGACAGATGACTTTGATCAGATCATCGGCAGAGCTCTTGGAATTGGTGTTGAAAAGGTATGTTACATATTGACAAGTCTCATGGAGGAGGAAATGAGTGCAGCTCGCACTACATAATGGCAGACATTTTTGTTCTCATGCATTCTGTCCTTTTGGACTTGTGAACCTGTTCCTGTGTTTCAGTTTATGATCACAGGAGGGAACCTTGAAGACAGCAAGGAAGCTGTTAAACTGGCTGAGACCCGAGGTAACAGCAAAAGAGCAGAACATTTTTGGTATAATGTTAGAAAACAGAACCCTGTTCATACATACAGACAAATCCATCACATCTCTCCATAGCCCTCATTCCAGACCAGAACCAGACCAATTTTAGCTCCCCTTTTATTGTAGGTGAATTTTACTGCACAGTTGGTTGCCATCCCACCCGCTGCAGTGAGTTTGAGCAGAATGGAGAATCACAGTACTTCTCTGGGCTGAAGGAGCTGGCAGCGGCTCACAGAGGAAAAGTGGTGGCCATTGGGGAGTGTGGGCTAGGTGAGTCTAAATGATAACTCAGCTAACATTTTCCTTCCCCTGAGATGTTTTCTGTTATTCCAATTGTTTTGTTGTTACTTTCAGATCCAGGGAAGTGGTGATTTATTTTATTTTCTTGTTTCAGATTTTGACAGATTGGAATTTTGCCCAAAAGAGACTCAACTTAAGTAGGTTTTTATGTTATTATTGCAAGATACATTGGGGTTAATTTAACAATTTTAGTATCTGGACAAAACACTGACTTGTCATCTAGTTTCATGTCTATAACTGGGACTTAATTCAGCCATATCTGTCATAATAACTTGAGAAAAATATAAAAATTCTTCAGAATTAGTTGCATTTTATTCTGAAGAAATATTCTGCTAAATTTTTACAAAAGGAAAGTGTGCATCCTTTTTTAACTTCAGATTCTATATAGGTTGTTTTTCATTTGCTTGATGTAAACATATAACCAGCAAGTCAGCACTAGTTGCAAATACATATTTAAAGATATGAATGTTTGGTCCAGTTTCCATAAATAAATCAATGATACTGGTTCTTTGTGCACTGTCATTTGTTTCATTCATTTACTCAAGGTTCTATTTCCAGATACTTTGAGAAGCAGTTTGACTTGGCAGAAGAGACCAAGTTGCCCATGTTCCTCCACTGCAGAAACTCCCATCAGGAATTCATTGGTAGTTTTATGGAGTAGTCAAGCATTTCATGCCAAGTATTGATTTTAATGATGACAATAACTCTCTCCATTTTTTATTTATTTATTTTTTGTTAGATATCATGAAGAGAAATCGAGACAGATGTGTTGGAGGAGTGGTGAGAAAAGATTTGATTGCTGTTTTATATAATCTACTTTTTGGTGTAATTTTTTTTTGTTTGTTTTTGGAAGCAGTCATCATTAATACACTTTTTGTTTAGAATTTTATTGTGCTGTGGAATCACACTTTTATGTCAAAGCCTTCAAAAGAAATGTGTAAAAGGCACATTTTTGTGACAAGTTCTTTTCCAAAACATTTCTGTAAAACTAGAAAATCTGACAGGTACGTAAGCTATGTAGAATGAGATGTTTCATATGTTCTCCTTCAGGTCCACTCATTTGATGGGACAGCAGAGGATGCTGCAGCACTCATTGACCTGGATCTTTATATTGGAATAAATGGATGGTGAGAAGATTTTCTAACAGGATGCTTGTTGTGGCTGCAAAAGTTAAAAACTTGACTCCGTGAATGAAACTCTAAGATTTAGTTTAGGTCAATTCTTATATTTCAACAGATCATATAATATATGATATAAGTAAAGAGAGCAAATTAAGTTGTTTTAAATTATTGGGCATTTGAACCAGTTTCCAAATTTGTAAAAATATAATATTTTCTGTAAATATGTAAAAAAAAAACCTGGTATGTTGGCTGAGTCTTGTAGGAGCATAGTACAAACAACACTGCTGCTTATTATATCCAGTTCTTTAATTAACAATATTACATTTTCTCAGCTCTTTGAAAACAGAGGCTAATATGGAAGCCATGAAGGCTATCCCCACTGAGCGACTCATGATTGAAACTGGTGAGTAAACAATTGTTGTGTATGTATATACAGTACATGTACTGTATATATATAGTTGTTTTCATCTTGTCAGAAGATGACTGAATCATGGATATCTTATCCTTATATCATATGTTGCTATCATATCTAACATTACCACCATACTGAATTTCCAAAATTTGAGAGATGTGTTGTGTACAACAGAAGTCCCAGTTACTTTACTTTTTAATCTTCATAAAATACATAAGTGAAATATTTTGACACATAGAAAATGCACACTTGGATTGCAATCTAGGATATTAAACCTGCATATTAGTATTGCATCTGGATTGTTACTTTGTTTTCCTTTCAGATGCTCCATGGTGTGGTGTGAAGAACACTCATGCTGGCTCCAAATATGTTAAAACAACATTTCCCACAAAGAAGAAATGGGAAGCGGGCCACTGCCTGAAAGACCGAAATGAACCCTGTCATATCATGTGAGTATCTCTATGGATGAGTAACAAAAGTTACCTTGTTTGTGAAACTCATTGGATGAGCTCTATACTTATCAAGTCTTTAAATGTTTGTTTTTTTCAGACAAGTTTTAGAGGTGATGGCAGCTGCAAGGGAAGAGGATCCAGTGGAGTTAGCCAACACAATTTACAGCAACACCATCAAAGTATTTTTCAGCTCTAGCTGATGATAAATACACATAGAGATTTGCATAAATGCATGTATATTTTGTGCCTCAATAAATGTATGGATTAAACATTGCCATTTTCCAAAATGAAATCTTTTGCTATGTTATTATACTGTATATTACTGTTGTACCAACTAAAAACTGGTTCCTTTCTGCATATTGCTGTACAGCAGAGAGGGACAACATTTATTTATTTCTATGTTCTTTTTGTTTTCAACAGTGCATCTTTTTTTATCATACCATTCTCAAATAATGACAAAAAAGTTTGTCTTAACACAGGTAAATTTCATGTTTAGTATAGCTAGATTCTTAATTAAACTTTAAATTCTGCTGGCTTTGGTCTCCCACATACAGATTGTTGGTGGACCTTTCACAAAGCTTTCTATAGGTGCCTGTGTCTTGCTGTTCAAGTTAAGTCCAAATAAAATTTTTCAAGTTTATTTCAATTGTTAGCTTCAAATGTGAGCATACATTCAATATCTTAAAAAAATAGATATAGCTACTACATTTATTTGAAATAATTTATCAGAAATTTTAAATGTTCGTCCTCAAGAACATCTAAAATGTGTACCCTTTTTAAAATTATTTTGTGTAATGTGATAATTTTAAACTGTGGGTGACAGAATAGTTTGGTGAAATATGTTACGTCATCTGCCACACCCACAGACGCTGATATTACGTAGCGTAATGCCTGAATAAGCCAGCAACTTCAGTGTTCTGTCTCATAGTAAAACTGAAGGAAATTCCTGTTTCTCTGACAACTTCGCAGTTTATTCTGGAACTATGCAGCGCAGGATCTGATGGAACACCCTGACATCTAAACGGCTGACGTCTAAAAGAAAACAGGAGCTTAACGTTTAACAGAAACAGAAGAAGCAACAGGAGGTTGAGCTGGGCTAACATGGCGAGCCGCAGCAGGTTGCCAGCTCCCGAATAAATGTAAAGCGAAACGAAACTGGAAAGGAGAGGGGCGCTTGTTTGGAGGACTTTTGCACAGCTTCATATTACATGGATTCTATGAGTTGACCAGGACTAGTTCTCCACCTCCGAAGCCGTATGGCGTCCACTCAAGCCCGGTTAGGCCAGCAGGCCTTAGCGTTGCTAGACGTGGCTCTAAGAGTTCCATGTATTTTTACTATCGACGTCATTTTTAACTCTTACTACGACCAGGGATCGGGATGGGCTGGGGCAACAGGAAAAGTGTTGGTCAGAGTTTTGGGTAAGTATTTTTAAGAGGGTAGAGATCAAGAGCCTCCAGTAAATGTCAACAAGCAACAGCTAGCGCTAACAGCTAAGCTAGCCAACTGAAGCTGCGCTATCTGGTCTGCCACCTGTCAGACCGATTAAAGCCGACTTAACTACCAGCAGGAGCACACATTCAGTCCAGATCTGTTTGGTGAACTGCTTAGCTAGATTGCATACTTTATTATACATTCGGCTCTGTCGTTAACAGCTCTCTGACTTTCTCGGTTACTGCTAATGCAAATAGTATAGCCACAGGTGCAGTGTCGATATTTGACTCACCGTTCTTAATAGCTGTTGGGGGTATTCTGGCAGCTTGACATTGTGCCTGTCCAAAACCTCTGCCTTTACAAATTATGCTGCAACTTTTTAAAAACGTGGTTTACATATTGTTGTTACATTACACAGCTAAGGTTACCGCCAGTACAACATTTGTTGAGTTGTTTCGAATGACACATTTTAATGTAGCTTTTTTTGTATGTTTTTTTTTTCTTGTTTTATAGCCAAGTTTTTTCTATGGATTTAACAGGCAGATTACATAATGCTACCGCGTGGGAGACCTTTGAACGGTTCAGGGCTATGGTACAAACTTCTTGGTGATAGTTAATCTCAAAGCAACATTTTTAATTTAAAGTTGGTATAAAGTGGCCAAAGAAATTGTTTGTGTGTTTAATTTGGTTGTAAGCCGTGAAAAACACGTTTACAGAGCGTTTAGAAAAACTCACACCTTTTTAAGTCACATTACCACAAACCTCATTGTATTTTAATGGGTTTTTAAAGTAACAGAGGAATATAAAGTAGTGCTTAATGGTGATCTGGAAGGTTAATGATGCACACTCCACCTTTTAGAACCACCTATTAGAAGTATACGATTTGGGGGTACTTTCTACCAGCCAGGCACATTAAGAGACAGAAATGTACCTCCTTTTCCTTTGCAAAATTTCTCAAGCTCAGACTGACGGAGGGGATAATGCCTAAAACAATAATCGTGTTTACTATTTCACTTTATTTACCTTAATAACCTCTAGACATAAATCTACAATAGCAACAGAGAACAGAAAATCAGCAATTTTCTATATTTCCTAAAAAATTAATTGTGAAATTAAGATTTTCATCATCATTGCTTACATTGTGTGTGGTATGCTGTTTGTCTCAGGTGTCCTCATCTCCACTGTGGTGCTGCTGCTCTCCCAGAAAGCCTTGTTCAAGTTCTACACTCTCTTTCTTGCTGTCCTCCTTGGCTTGGCAGCAGTCCTCATAAACTACTACGCCACCTCACACATAGACTTCTACAGTGCATACTGCAAAGCAGCACTGGGGTTCAGATTGCTGCCCAGAAATGGGACGACACTCTGGCTCGGAATGGCCGCTGTCCAGCTGATGTTTGGCATTGGATACGTGTTCCTGCTCAATCTCCACTCAGTGTTTGCGGCTCTGGTGGTTTTGGACATCATGATCCCTCTGTGGGGGATGATGATTGAGCTTCCCGCGGACGTCAGGCACATGACGGCGGTCATCTCGGGCCTGGCGCTCGCTCTAAACACAGCTGTCTGCCTAGCCATGAGGCTGAAGTGGTTCTACTACTCGTGTCGGTACGTCTACTTGCTGGTGCGGCACATGTACAGGATTTACGGACTTCAGCTTCTGCTGGAAGACACATGGAAAAGAATCCGGTTTCCCGACGTCCTGCGAATGTTCTGGTTGAGCCGGGTCACCGCCCAGGCACTCATACTGGTCTATGTTGTGCGAGCGGTGAGGAAGGAGAGTGGGGATGCAGCAGGTGGAGCTACAGAGGGGAGCTCTGATGCACAAGTAAGTAGCCTTTTCCTTAGTACCTGAAATATTTTAGTAAAAAATAAAAATAATAATAGTTTCCTAAGCTGTGCAGGTGTTTTAAATTCTTAATTTTTTATTTTTTAATTTCTAAACCTGCTGTGCAGTTTTTGGGGAACTGTCTCATTACCATTTTTTTGGATGTGTTTAGGGTTACCTGTTCAGCTGGGACGTGTTCTGGGATCTGACAAGCAACCTGATCATCTCTGGATGCGATTCCACTCTGACTGTGTTGGGCATGAGTGCTGTCATCTCCTCCATGGCACACTACCTCGGCCTTAGCATCCTAGCTTTCATAGGTATTAGCTTTGTTTGTGTTATAGAAGCATGTGCACAGAATTTTGTAAAATGGTTCTTGGGTTTGAGCTTTATCTTTTTTTGAAATGTCCAGGTTCGACTGAGGAAGAGGATAAGCGCTTAGGCTTTGTGGCTCCTGTTCTGTTCTTTATTCTGGCTCTACAGACTGGCCTCAGCAGCCTGGATCCAGAGGAACGTTTGGTATGTCACACAGGATTCAAGAGTCGTGTATTTTTGCTAAAACAGGATATTTATACTAAGTTTTGCTTTCAAAACTTCTTCTTATCTTATCTTCTTTCTTCTTATATTTTTATAGCACTTTTTGGGATGTGTGGATGAAGATTTCTGTCTCCTAATATTCCTATATGAGTAATCGCAGATTAAAAGTTCAATCTAAAGATTCAATTAAAGGGTTTACATTGCAAACACACTCGTATACATCAGTTTAATTAAAATCTGGGACAAAGGGTGCAGGGTGGAGTAGATGTAAAAGGACAAACAACCTTTTAGAGAGGCTGTTCATCTTGAACTCAACAACTCAGTGGCTGACTCAACCTTTGCTGGATGTCCGTCCCCTTTCCTTTCTGAACCATTTGAGTAAATGCCTGTTATTTCAACAACTTGACAACTCCACTCGAACATCACCATGTCTCATTCATTTTAATATCTTATCAATTGCCTTCTTACTTATAATACATTGTAAATGTTTTCATACCTGTAGAACTTTTTCTCATTTTATCAGGATTAAAAAAAACCTGCATTCCAACCATAATTATGTTTTCAGCTGGTCCTACTGAGCAGTAAAACCAGTCCAAGAAAACAGAAGGAAGTTTTTCTCTCACCCAGGTGTCTGAAGGTTTCAAAACCTAAAGCATTGATGTTATTGAACGAAGGTCACAAAACCTAAAACTGTAGACATTACAAATGGCCTTCAAACTTTTCTTTTCCACTGCAAGATAAAAACCTTTTGGCTGTGTTGAAATGGGATAAAAGCTCATGAGGATGATAGTGGCACTTGAGTTTTTGTCTGAAACGATGTGTTGGTGACAAAATGTCTGCGTCACTTTTCCACCAAGGTCCGCTTGAGCCGAAACATGTGCCTTCTACTGACGGCCATCCTACACTTTATTCACGGCATGACCGACCCCGTCCTGATGTCCCTCAGCGCATCGCACGTCTCTTCCTTTCGCCGCCACTTCCCTGTTCTGCTGGTGTCCGTGGCCCTCTTTGTACTTCCCGTAGCGCTCAGCTTCACCCTCTGGCATCACTATGCCCTCAACACCTGGCTCTTCGCCGTCACAGCCTTCTGTGTTGAGCTCTGTCTCAAGGTGAGTGCCAAAAGGTTTAGTCTTTTAGCATTAGTTATGTTGCTGTTTAAAATGGTTAAACTGCTTCACGTTCTTATCTCTGTTTGCTTCAGGTTGTGGTGTCATTAACGGTCTACGGTCTTTTCATGGTTGACGGATTCTCCAATGTACTTTGGGAGAAGCTGGATGACTATGTCTACTATGTGCGTTCCACCGGCAACATCATCGAGTTCCTGTTCGGTGTCATCATGTTTGGAAACGGCGCCTACACCATGATGTTTGAGAAGGGCAGCAAGATCCGTGCCTGCATGATGTGTCTGCACGCCTACTTCAACATCTACCTTCAGGCCAAGAATGGTTGGAAGACCTTCATCAACCGACGCACCGCCGTGAAGAAGATCAACTCCCTGCCAGAGGTCCGAGGCGACCAGCTGAGGGAGATTGAGGACGTGTGTGCCATCTGTTACCAGGAGTTTGCCAGCTCAGCGCGCCTCACGCCATGTCACCATCACTTCCACGCGCTGTGCTTGAGGAAGTGGCTTTACATCCAGGACACATGCCCCATGTGCCACCAGAGAGTTTACATCGAGGACGATGGCCGAGACAGAGCTGCTTTCTCCAACAACAACGGAGGCTACGCAGCGCCGCAGGACGCCGTTGCAGCAGGCCCGCCGGTTCAAGGAGAAAACCCGCACGGACAGCCGGTAGCCGAGCTGGTGCCAAACGGAGCTGTAGCCGGGGCGCACGCCGCTGGAGGACCAGCGGGGCTCGACGATTTGGTGGAGGACAACGACAGCATAGAGTACGACGAGGACGAGTGGGGGACTCAGAATGGCAGCACACCGATAGAAGAAGAGTATATCAATGACGACACAGACTCTACAGAAGACTGATGAGAGAGGATCTATAGAAAATAATATACCTATATCTTTATTATATTTAAGTTAAAAAGAACACTTAAATTGTTCTCGGAAAATTGTCAGGGATCCCTGTCTCTCTGTTTCTCCTTAGTTTCTTTTGAGTTTTACTCTATAAGGCCTTGTGGAAAGAGTAAAAGCTGCTCTGTCTGTGTGTGTGTGTCGAGTGGAAGTGTGGGCAAGATGTAGACCAAAAACTCATGTTGCTCTTTTTCTAAAATTTCCATTGAAAAGTCATCAGAAATTCATAAAAAATTCAAGTTCTCATTGCCTTGACGCGGTTATACAAAAATCAGTTTTTATTAAGGTTCGTCTTTGAAGACCTACAGGGAAGTGGTGTTATCAGGATGCCTCTGGGATATGTGCCGACATTTAATGTGCTTAGACAGTGACTTAAAATAGTCATGCTCCCTTGTAATTTATAGAAGATGCTGGATAATTTAAATACTTTTTTATTCAATTCTCTGATCTGTTTAGTTTTGGATCCATTCTCCTTTTTGTCATTCTCTCATTTGTCACCTTAGTCCTTTGACAAACCTGCTGTTTTAGTTTTTCTAAAATAATCAGTTTTCAATCATAAGTAAATGATTTGATGAGTTTCTTGTGGTTGGTTTTTGTGAAAGCTGCAGAAACTCATCTCATACCAGCTCTGATCTCCTATCATTCAACAATTTGTAGATTTTGATTGGCTCAGGTTTGTTGTGAACTCAGTGTTTTTGTCCTTTAAGCGAAATCCTTGTGAAATAGGCCAGTGTGAAGGCACTCGCTGGTGGAAAAACCGAGGTTCGTCTGATTAAAGATTAACTTGCTACTGTAGTCCCTGATATACCTCTCATTGCTTACTACTGGTCTCTTCTGTGACCTCACTTACTGTGTACGTTGTCGTACATATGATGAAACCTGTGCACATGTTCTCTGTAATATTAAAGGTTTCAGGTGATTTGTTTCTATTAATATTTACATTTTTCTGCACAAGTTATTAAATTAGGTTAAATGCCTGTTTCAGGTACAGAACGACTTACTTATAGTAAGACTACTGGTTCTAGAAAAAGAAAATCAGTTGCAATTTAAAAAACAAATGATGGTAAAATTGCCAACTGTTGTATACACATTACTTGAAAGGGAAAAAGTATTTTTAAAATATCAGGTGAAATATTTTTCTGCTGGATGGATGTCATTTTCCAGATGGTTATATCAGTCATTAAACATGCAGTCTTGTTTCTTAATAGCATTACTTTTCAATGTATCCCTTGTGCAATATGGCTGATGGGGTGAGCTTCAGCTTCTTGTCTCGAGTTCTACTGCATTGAGTTCTACTCAATAAAATGGGGGCAGCCACAGCTTCTAAAACTACCACTGTTTTATGATTTTTGCAAATATTTTGTCATATACCCTATGATATACATTGCAATTTTGAGCAATATTTCTTACTGTTAAAAAATGTTAACGCCTGGTACATGACTAAGGCAAGTTGACTGAAAAGTCTTTATTTTTTCTGCCTTGAAGCTAGAATATAGTCAACCTGTACCTAGAAATCTTAACATTGAATTTATTGATTTGAAAAATATTTTCAAGCATAAATCTGAGTATTGTGGTAAAGATTTAATAATCTTGAATTCGGTGAGGGTTTATCTACAAGCTCATGATCATAACACATACAGACTGGTAGTTGAGGATGACCTACAAGGAACCTGATCAAGTGTTAGGGAATATGATTGGAAAGCTGTGCTTTTTAATATGCTCGAGCTGTGAAGGATTTTGTTTGTTAGTTTAATCTTAAAGCTTTTTGAAAGGTAAAAGCTGTTAATTTTGCCTTTTGTTTTAAAAAGACTTATGTAAATAAAATTGTCTTTGATATTGCATTTTGAGCACTGTCTTTATTGGAATTTTTTACTGTGGTTTCCCCAATTTTTTTAACATTCCATTCTTAAATAAATACTAACCCACTGTAAAATGTAATGTATAAAGATGTTGATTCAATTAGCCACTATAGGGTGCTGTTCCACCATACAGGTAACGTTTCAGTATTACCATAATTCCTTAATAGACTTGATTTGAACTTCGAAAACATTAACTTTTGCAGATTGTTAACTTTTGGACGAAATTCTTAAGTGACAGAAACAAATAATTAGGTCTTCGTTTTTGATAAAATGAATAAAATGGCTATACATTCAAAGATCTGGCTATGTAAAAATACAATATAAGTACGACAAAAAAATTATCTATCCTTAGAAATAATGTTTAAATTTATTATGAAAATTATGACCGGAAACACTAAGCTTTACTTCTAAACTCTGAATCAACAGCTTCCGGTTTTCCTCCTGACTTGACTCTTCTAGTTCCAGTTCGGTTGCGGTTTGAACTTCATGTGTTAAACTCCTGACCACCCAGTTCTAGGAGATTATGAGGTTTGGGCGACGGACAGCGCGAAAACAGACTATGTCCGTTTTCTTAACGTGTTGCTCGGGATTTACAGATTTTAAAAGTCGTCAATTCATTCTTTAGTTGACGTCGAATGAGGCTAGTAGGACCGACCAACAAGCAACTTTGAGCCCCAGCGCCAGTCGTTGGTGGAGCGGAGAGTCGTCTTCGTACCTTGCAGTTCGAAGAACCCTCAAATAAATTAGGTTTTACATGTTATAATCTGACTTAGTTATGTATACCGGGACAATGCTTAAGGTATGCCTGCGGAAAGCTCTCTGGCCGACTGTACAGAAGTTACCGTCGGGACTGAGGCAGTCTCCAGCAGCGGCGGTTGTGGCGCTGAGACTCCCGGGGACAACGCGACACTCGCCGTGCCGCTGGATGGGAACACATGGGAGGAACGAGCCCAGGGAGCCGCTCAACTCTCCCAAAAGGGCCAAAGAGTTCATTTATCGTCTACACCCGAATGAGAGGACGTGTTTACTGCAGGAGCTTCAGATTTTCGAGTCCAAAGCAATCGCTCAAGGTAAGAAATTAATAGCTCGTATTAAAGGTCCCAGCTCCATGACAAACTGAGATTTGATGGGAGGCCCACGTGAGTGAAGTAAAATGCTTTAGTTTATGTATTGTACACAGCAGGGTGCAAACTTTACCCATTGTTGGTAAACTCTACTCCGTCGGCAGGAAATTTTATTTAACCAATGTGTTTTTTTTTATTTGTGCTAAATTTAAATGCAATTCTATACATAGAGGCTGCAATAAATCAGAAGATCAAGCCCTCAGCTTGCAATGAGTTGACATACTGATGTAAACGTGATAACATCAAGCGGTTGCTGTTGAACTTGCATTAATTTTAGTGGTGAATCTAAACCCTTAAAGCACAAGGGTTTGTTTCACACATAAACAGTAACTAGTCTGTCAATAAACTGCAAAGTTGGCACTGGAGGCCATAAAGCAAAACTTAATTTTGCATTAACACTAGCAGAAAAAGCATTCATATGTGTCTTGATATGAAACAAAGTAAATTGTAAATTGTAATTTTTCTCCATCCCTGCTCCTCAAGATACATTTCCCTGCATGTTTAACTTGGAGGACATTGAACCTTCAGGACCAGGGTTGATGTTGAATTATATCTAGACCTGGAGACATGGATCCAGAGTGTGCCACTCCTACTGTTCCAGTCCGTCAGAAAGGTTGTTCATCCAGTACCAGAAGTCCCAAAATAAAATAAAAAATTATAAATAGTTATTTCTCTTGGTGTTCAGATTAAACTGAGTGAGAATAATTATCATGACATGACAATAATTGACTAAATACATAAATAATAAAACTAAAACACAGCTTTGTTAAGAAAAGTAAAAGCAATAAACGTCAATATCATACTGTTACGTCCAAAATTATTCATACAGCAGGCAGATTTAGGGAGAAAGTAACCATTTAATTTTAAAAAGTTTTCTTTAAAATGAAACCAACTTGTACGTTTTGGTAAGGCCGACATAAGACAAGTAGAAAACCTGTGAGAGGAGCTTAAGATTAGTGTGATGGCAAGGACACCTTACAATCTCAAAGACTTTGATCTTATTATCAAGGGCAAATTGTCAAAATATCCCAGCAGCTATTAGAAGGGTAAGATTGCTGCAGTGCCAATGCATTTTCTTTTATTGACTGTTAGAAATCTCTAAGCAATTTTCAGTGTACTTTTTTAAAAAAAAAAAAAAGTTAAATTTCTTTTTTCAAAATTGATATCTGTGTTTATATGGTTTCATCATTAGAGGTGCACAGAAATGAAAATTTGGTCTGATATCAAACTAATGCCAATATTGAATGTCTAATAACCTTTCAACACTGTAAAAAATGACCACAGTGGTGACGTTGCTTTTCTGCACCAGCTAAACACACCCCAGTCCTGGCCTACATGACTATCACTAAACAAATACCACATGGGCAAACCCCTTAACATCCTGAGACACAAACACCAAGATAAAAATAAACACTCTTATTAATATCAGCCAATAACAGTGTTCTATAAGTTTTACTTATAGAACTGATACCATTATGTTAAAAATGACACTGGTGTTAATGCTGATATATATTGCATCCATATTTATTATTCTGAGAGTAAAGTCGAGTTTATTTGTGTAGCACAATTCAGCAACAAGGCAGTTCTAAGTCTTTTATTCCATAAAGAGATCCTGATTCTTTGAGAAACAAATTTATTTAGAAAAATAAATTGAATTCTGTCAGGGTTATGAATATTTTTGGAGTTACTGTAAATATCACTGTATTTCACCAGGTAGATCTGAACATTTGATTGGTTAACCTGCTCAATAAGACCTCTACTGACAAATCATATTTACTAGCTAAGTCTGATACTCACCTGCTGATTGATTCTGGCCTATAGCAAATAAAGTATTTTATGAGACTAATTTAATTACACATATTTAATAATTGATTTACTTGTTTTCATTTTAATTAGTTTTTGACACATGTAAGTTGACATTTATTGATTTTTTAAAAATTGTGGACCCTTTGGAGTTCCATGCAAGTGAGGGGTGAAAGCTGCAATCTTACACCTTCTTGTCCAAGCACTACAAGTCATTTATGGCCCACTTATGATGCGTCGCCCACCATTACTAAATCTTTGTGAGCTTTACTGCGCTTCTTGGCTGTTCTTCTCTATCCCGGATTTGTGCCAAGCTGTTCTCAGCTTCTTTCTTTTCTGGCTCACAAATTGCCCTACATGGAACAAGCAAAGGATGCTGATTCTCATACCCTCCTGCTTTGGAAGAAGAATATGTTGTTTTCACTACAGTAATCTGTTTACTCAGTCATAAGACCAGCTCTATTTCAAGACTGTGGAAGTAGGTAGAAACATTGACTGTTTTGTGAGGTCATTGCTGGTTTCATTTGCTCTTAAGGCAATTTGTCTCAAGACCAGAGTGACTCATCATAATGTCCAAAACACTAAAACCATCTTCTGAGTCAGTAGTAGAAAAGTTCAGGAAAATCTGCATGTTCTTTGCTTGGAAAAAAGTCATGATTTTTATTTCTATGCGTTGGTCTATGTCGTATGGATTTCAGATTTGTTCCGAGTTGCTGAGACTAGTAAGTTTTACACTTGACAAACCTGCCAGTTATGGAGAATCTGAATTGAACTCACCAGTTTTTTCTCATCTTTAATAACTTTTGTTGAATCATGTGTTTTTCTTCTGCTTGCTGTATGGTATTACCCGACATCTAACGTCTTATTCAAAAGTCATATAATACTGAAACTGTTGCAGATGTGTCGTTTTAACTGAAAGAGATAAAGTCGTACCTCCTGACTGTCTTTATCCTTTTATTTTGCACAAGACAGCTCATTATTACCGTGCACCCCAGCTGCTCATTAAATTGACGAAAATTCAGCTTTTTTTTTTAGGTAATGTTGTCTTTTTCCACCTGGTAATTTATCTACTGCCCAATGAATAACAGAGTTTTCTTTTACACATTGATGAACCAAGGACAGAAGCTTGTATGTTCAAACTGAAAGACAGCTTTGATGTTTCCTCAGAGACTGTTTTAATTACCCAGAGACTCAGTATTATGTTTAGTACTCTTGTTGTTTTCAGGGTTGACTCATAAATGAACCCAACATCAATGCCTTACCTTGCTACTCTCGACCTCACCCATTTATTTAATTTCCTTGGAATCAATAAAGTGTTTTTGAATTAAATTGTTTTAACAGCTTTTTTTTTTTAGTTTTTTTGCGGAGTGTGTTGTATACGAGATTTCATATCAAATCCATTTCTAAATGTGTGATGAAGAATTTAAAAGAATAGATATATTTGGCTGAGAATGTTTTTTAATAAAAGTTTCTCAAAACTGTTATTAAAAAGTTTTGAGAATCTTTTTAATAAAGTCGAGAAACTTTTTAATAAGTTTTCTCCATTTTGAGAAAATGGAAAAAAAAAAGTTTAGATTAGATTAATTTTCCCCGTGTTGAGTCCCTAGAAAGTTAACACAGAAGGTCACAATGTTTTGGCATTTTATGATTTGTAAAGCAGTAAATGTCAAACTGGTAAAAAGAGTCCCTTTAGAGACAGTTTGACCCAAACAATAGCAAATTACTTCTCAGACATCGTACACTTACAGCAGAAATGTGGCACTGCCGATATGTTGTCCATGCCAATGATGCACTACCAATTTGTCAGCACCGCTGACATAAAATGACAGTTTCACCACAAACAATGGTGATCGATGATTGACTAGTTTGTACTGACAAAATGGTCTGTCAAAACTGATTAAAAATGATTCATTCCAAACCAATGCCTCTGCCATTATACTTATTAAAAACCTGCACGTGTAAGCAATATCAGTGTTGTAAAATGCAATATTTGCCAACGTACAGTGGACCCCACCCTATTTGTGGTTAAGTATTCACAGACATTTATATGAAACATAAGTCAAAATTATTTACAAAATATTTCTGTATTTAATTTGGCAGACCATTCCTAAAATATTGGGGAAAAACATGTAGCTTGAGAAGCTGAAATACTTTGGCACAATGTTGTTACTTGACATGCTAATCAGCGTAAATCAGCAAATCTAGGAGTGTCATCTGTTTTTCTTGGTGCTTATTGTAATGTCAATAATACTTACTAAATCAGTAATGGAGATAAGAAAAAACTGTTGATGTTAGCTTCTGTGGTAGTGCGTATTAAGGTTACATTTAGTGTTGAACTTTAAAATAAAAAAAATTTAGACAGACTATTCACAGATTTGAGCTATCTACAGGCAGCTGTGGTTCTAACTCCTACTGGTCATTCACACTTTGCATGTCAATAACATATTTGTTTGATTGGAGTTCAACTGCAGTAGATGCCCATTTCTGACTCTTAAATAGTTCCTAAGATCCTAAAGTTCACATAGCGTTGGAGGCACAGCAGAAACGGAGAGGAGTGATGTAAATGTGGCATTATCAGGACTGATAACATCATACATCTTTACTTCACATCATGCAGTCTTGGCCACAACCCACACGTTTGGTCCCATGATCTTGAATCTTAAATTTGAGTGACTGCAAACATTTTAAGACAAAATTGGCCTGGAAGTGAATGAAATTTCTTTATGCTCAAGTTTATAATAGCGAGCTATCTTCTTGGCTCCGTTTTACTGTGTTATTGTGCAACATCATTAACTATAGCTGTACATCATGCTGCTGCACTGTCCAATGTTCTAATTAGACCGTGTAGCTGTGTAGAGAAAGATGTTGGTGCTGAACGTCTGTGCTAATAAGCAACTTCAACCCCTTTAACTCTAACAACTAATGAGCTAAATGCCACCCAGGAGCAGTGAAGAGGGTGAAAATGTTTACTTCAGAGCCCCAAAACATTTCTGACACAGTACTTACTAAATTACAATAATTCTACATTTTGTAAAACTTTAATGCATTAAATTGGCTTGACTATCTTGGGATCAAGTTGAATGTAACAAAAAGTCTAAAAAAACAAATCACAGCTTCAGAGACATTTTTTAGTACAATTAAAATGCAGCAATCAAAGATGTTTTCATGTTTACTTGGAGCATCATTAAAATTAGACACTGAGTCTGTTGTCAAGTCACATGGTGACAGACCAGCTGTGACTGAGTTGGAGCTGCAGTTAGGAAAAAACATCTGGAGAAAAAAAAATCTCTTGAGAGCCTCTTTTCCTTTCTATCGCAAGTGTAAATTCATATTGTACATTCATGTTTTTGTTGTTTTATAAATCTGAAACTATTTTAGTAAATCAGTGTTTAGTATAATGTAGTTCAGTTTTTACTTGTCAAATTAGCTCTGCTTTTTAGCTATAGTTTTTCAATTACAGTTCAGATTATTTAAAAAGCAGCTGCTAATGCTAGTCAGTAGCAATTCAGTTCAAAAGTTGTTTTTGGCAGCTCTAATTAAAAAATCTTGTCTGTTCTTATTTTGTGTTTCTTCCGGGTATGAAAATTCTGCAACTGTAATTTGAAAGGATGTTGCCATCATCGTTCTCCAGCAGACAATGATCTTTGTTTGTGGACGCCATTAGTGCAACAGGGTAACGATTCAGAAAATACTTCCTGTTATTGGACACTCTTACTAAGAAGTTAGACTGACACAGCAGTTAGACAGACCTCCGTTTGGGAAGAAATATTATTTTGTTTTAATATCCGTAGATCTTGTTCCATGACATGGAACATGACATGACATGGATCTGTTGTCCAAACCTCCTAATTCCTCTCAGAAGGAATTAGGAGGTTTTATTAGGACACCAAAGGAAGTGTCGCTTTGGTGGGTGGAAATACTTTGACTGATTCACCAGAACGATTGCAGTGAAAAATGACCCTTGAGCTTAAACTCAGGTTCATTCAAATTAAAAGGTTAATATACAGTATCTGTGTTGTTTACCATTGAGCTTCTGTCTTTTTCTGTGTCTGCTCCAGCTTGACAAGATGTCCCACTGAGTCCAATTAAAATGCCCTATCACTGTGGGAATCTGCAATTGCTCATGCTGCTTTGACATATGGGCAGCAGCCACACTGCTGGGTTCTAATGTACATAATGATACTTTAGAATATTCCAGTTAAGGCAGCTTGCGTGGCATCACAAGGGATTTTAGGTTATGAATAGGACTTTACTTCACTGGTAAAGGGTTATTATTAAAGGCTAATGTAAAGTCCTTAAACTGTGCTGCTATGAATAGAGAATTTCACCTAATGCAGAGACTATACAGACATACAATAAACAAGATGCACCAGTTGAGTACGTTAGTGGTGCCTGAGGCTGGTTACTGATGCAACAAACGTGCCATGAGTGCAAGGGTGTTTCTCTTTTCTGTTTCTGCAGGCAGAGATAGGCACCATATTCAGTTGTTCCACATATTTTTTGAATTTGCAGCGGTTGGTTTATCTTCTGTTTTGACAGTGTTGAAAAAACAACTTCTGATTTACTATGGTAATCAACTGTGAATCATTTTGTTACTACATATAGCTACAGGTTGACATAAATCTCTAGTTATGAGATGTCAGAGCAACGCTGGAATCAGAAGTTTCCTGTGAAAAATCCTGAAAATTTAATATCTGTGTATAAACATCAGGACTCCATATATTTCTCTTTCAAGCAACAAAAAGTCTCCAATGCTTGTATTATTTAAATAAACACCACATTTCCATGAAATGCTCATGCAAATCAGCTCCTCTTCTTCCCGCCTCTCACCTGGAGCCTTCCTCACTCCTTACATAAACCTTCCTCCTGATAGCCAGCCCTGAAATGTTAACTATTCCCTCTGAGATGATGGGGTCTTAACATTAGGGAAAAAAAACAAAACAAAACAAACAAAAAAACAGGTCGAATTGTTTTATTTCTGTTCACCTGCAGCTCTTAAAATACAAGTTTGTGGTTTGATGCAGTGGATGTTCATATACATTAAAGAACAGTGTTTATTCTTTTTCTAGCCATTCATGTCGCCAAAAATATAGAAGTATGGCACACCAAAAAATATTTGTCATCATTATTTATAATCCAGGGCTGAATGGTAGAATCTGAAATTGACAAAGTGACATCCTAAAGGAAACTACTTCCTGCACTCACCAGTCTGCAGCTTACAGACACAGCAATCCACAGCAGCAGAGGTTTATGCTGCAGCAAGATGTTGACCAGGACCAGTAATATACTGAACATGGCCTTGGGTTTTGTTTTTGAGAGAGAATTGTTTTTTTTGGGGGGGAAGGGAACTTTTATGATGAAACCAAACCTCTTTAAATTTGAATTGCTCAGACTAGAGCTTTCAAGTATTCAGGAATAGTCTTGAACTTTTCTAATGTGAAACTTGTGTGATATATTTTATATATCAAAACTCCTATTTGATTTTTATTCATATTTTTATATACCGTAATTGCAATGAGTTGTAGTCAAGGATGTCTTAGGTGTTAGGGTGTATTCACAGCACTCATGTTTAGTCTGCTTTAATCAAACTCCAATTCACTTGCCTAGAAAGTCTGGTTCTTTTGGAGAGGAGTGAATGTGCAATGAAACTGATGTGGACTGAAAAAGCAAACTCTGGCCTGGCTAAAAACTTGAGTCTCTGTTCAGTCGAAGTGAACTGTTTAGCAGTTCGAATGCGTATATCTATGCCAAGTAGATCGGAGGCTGCTCCTAAAGCAGGAAGGGGAGTGTAGCGCAGGGCATTCTGGGTAAATACGGCAAAAACAAATGCGCTAGCAAAAGAAATGACTCGTGGTCTATTACAAACAACAAAAGAGAATTTCTACAATGGCTAAAATCTGCCACCGTCCCATCGTTGCTTACATTTTTGAAGAAGGAAGTTGTGTTCAGTGTTTCTTCAGAGGTTTTCATGTTGTTTCCTTCATTGGTTCTTGGTCCAGCACCACCACATGCAACCTGTTGAACATATTTTTAAAAGCATTTGGTTTGTTTGACAGATGTTGCAAATGTTTCAATTTTCGTCCCCAATTGAATTTAGTCTACTGGACTATCAAGTGTGAACATACCCTTAGTGTGCATTGTAACTCTTGATTCAGGTATAAGAAAAATGCCCCTTCTCCATTGTCAAGTCTCACGCTAGCTGGTTAATGTTTGGTTTTGTTCTAGCCAAGTTGGGTGTGTCTCCACTGGAGGGAGGAGGAACAGAAAGAACTGTCAGAAATTGTTTGAGTATAGATCATGCCTACAGTTATGTCCACAAATATATCTCAAACCTTTATATAAAAAGGTTCTTCGAGTACAGCAGTTACAAAAAATGGCTCAGTTGTACTACAGAATGGCACAAAATAATAGTGTTAGCATACCTCATATTTTAAGATTTATTGATAGTCATTGATTCGTTCAAGGAACAAACAGCTTATCACTATACTTTTGTTTCACGGTTGCGGTAAATACTATAAAGGGTTGGATTAGGTCGAAAATTATAGCTTTTCAGGCTTTCATGTTAATGAAGGCTTAGTTTTTAAACAAACATTTGGTAGGAATGAGGGCAGATTGTCTATGGGCTTGTAGCAGACGGTCGAATCAATGAAGTATCTTTACTCTCCCTGTCTGCTTTTATTAATTCCAAGCAGGAACATTTCAGTTAAAATAATCCCTGAGCAGAGTGGGGCTACATCTAATTAAAGCAACTAAAAGAAAAGGATTAGATCTTTCTGTAGCAGTCAACCACTGTTCAGTTTATTTCAGTTAGCGTTAGCTCATGGCTGGATGTTTCTGGACTAGTGCTGGGCTCACATCAGAGCAGTTCGGGAGCCTCAGGCAGTTTCTCCTACACTGCCTGTCATGCCAACAGAAAAGGCTGGACGACATGCTCAAAACATTTCCCACTGAAAACCCTGACATTTATCCTAGATGTTCGGAGGAATAAGAAATCAGCTGGCTCTTAGCTGATAAAGTTTCAGTTTGAGATCCAAACTTTATTTTTATGTCTGTTAAATTATCAGAGTGGGCTGTGTGTTGAGATCTTTTCTCTTCTACAGCGAACATTAAACTTGTGTTTTTGTCACAACACTATTGGTAATTCTTGTTATTGTAGTAGGTATAACACCAAGCCTGCTGTCACTGCAGTATGCTTTCAGCATTTCACTCACAATATGGTGCCGACACACTGTGACAAGCTTGTCAATCTCATCTCATTCTGTAGTACTAACACTGAGCAGAGCTTTGAACGCAGCACTGATTTCCTCAGAGATTTGTGACAGATAAAGACACTTTCTTTAGGGAAAGCAGTTTGAAGGTGCTGACTGGCGGCTAAGAAGTTTGAAAAGGTGCTGATCGGCACATAAATTAGGTCTTTTTTTTTTTCAAAACCTCAGCTGCATCGTTAGGCCTGTTGTGGAGCCTGCCTGGCCAACCACAGCATGATGTCGCTTTGAACTGAGCAGAAAGTACTGCCTCATGCTGTGGGATTGAGATGAATTTCCAGGGATGCACCACAATACTTGACAAGTGCACAGTCAGTAGATTGTAGAATAACAGGGTTAAAATGGGAACTGTGGAGAGAACCGGAGTTAATGCTTTGATTGAACAAGTGCTTTTACTCCAGGTGTGTTATTTCTCCCCAAAGTGGTCACCTGAAGTATTCACACTTTAAAACAGGCAGGGCAATTACATGTCAAACAGCAGCAAATCAAAATTCTTAGCATAATTTTTGAAACTGTGAATTTTAATGGTTTTTTTGATTGGTTAAATATAAACTTTAAAAAAACCAAAACATGCTCCAAACATAAGATTTCTGATTAAAAAGCATATTTTTGTTTTGAAATCACGCATCCCATCAGAGAGTTTAAAAAGGTAAAGTGTTATTTCTGACTCGATCCTTTTGCATTGTTAGTCTGTACGTCCAAGTAATTCTGATAATCTTGCTCTAAAAGTTGTTTACCTTGTGTTTTCGAGCTGCTGTTGCAGTTAAGAAACCAGCTGATTAGGATTGTAAACTGTTCATAAGATCGCTAGTTATTTATAAAACATTTATTTAGCAAGGTTTTTGAAAAAAATAGTTTTAATAGTTCAGTACCTCTTTAGCAACAACCAACTGCTTAGGAAACAATTTTTGCAATATTACTGAATTATATTGCTTATATTAGTCTTTAGATTTCCGACAGAACCTTACATTGATTCTTATTATTATCTGATACATTTATTCTTGTTGCTACAGGAAGTCCAGCAGTACCCGAGATCTCAGTTTTGTGTTTGACTTGAAACAAACTAGAAATCCTAAAGGAAGCCTTCTTAATTGCTGGCACTAGCTAGACTCTGTCCTTTGTTGTTTTTGCAGACATCTGTGCTTTTCTCTTACCCAGCCCATAAGCACTACTGTGTTCTCCCTGTTGTTTGGCAGGCAACTGAGGCATTCTCCCACTGGAGCATCTCCTAAATAGCTTTTAACTTCTAAGCAGGGAGAATGTATGATACTACATTACAGACCTCAGCCGTTGTTATATTATTGATGAAGTTCTTATTGTTCTGTAAAAAAAATAAAAAACCCTATACATTGACACTCAGAAGCAAACCTTTCTGCACTCTTCAACAAACTTGAGCTCTTTTTGTACATCAGTTTAATATCTTCAAAAATCCCAATGTGTGCAGGAAGTTAACATGTCCATATTGATTTCAATGTCAACAAGTAATTTACCATTTTTAATCTGGAATTTAGATTTTTATAGAATTTTGACTTTCCAAAATTCAATCAAATTTTGATTGAAGTTTTTGATTGAACTTGACCTTGTGGTCAAGTTATTTGTATAGTAATTAGTAATACATCCGAGGTATCAAATTTGGCCATTTTTTCTCTGAATCAGCTAAGTCTCCTGGCAGAACCGCAAGAGAAACTTAAAATTGGCATTGGCTTAGAAAAGTTGATTGCTGCTTTATGAATAATGAAATTCTGCTATGTCATTTCTTCTTGTTACACTGAAGCTCTCCACACTGCATTTTATTCTGAAGACTAATATTTCTTTTATTCAGTAATTCTGATATTAATTTTTATTATTGTTCAGCTGTAGATATTGAGGCAGCTTCTTTAATTATAAATAATAAAATCCTGCTCAGTTTTGTGATGTCTAACCTTATGTTCAAATGAAGCAAAAATATACATCCATATTGTACTACTGTGACAAGAAGCTGCAAATCCACAGATTATCTTTTACAAATAAATGCATAATTTGTATTCAGAGCACAAGCGTCCTCAAAATCTCTTATTCAGTGGCACATTTAATTAGGCTGACTCGTATTTCTGTGTCAACATTCATCACAACGTGAAATCTGGTGTCTCAAAAGGGACACTCTTATCTTTGAATTCATTTTAGAAAGATGGTGTAAAATATCAGTGTGAGGTGAATGAGGTAAAACTTGAGGCTGGTTGGGGGAGGCAGAGGTGGGTTTGGCAGATGATGGTCCATGTTCTTTATTTGTTTGTGACATGAAGACACTTGATGGGATTATCTCTCCTCTGCATTCTCCATATTTCTCCTTAATTTTATTTCACACATTTAACAATCAAGCAAATTGGGTCTGTCATCTGTTTTGGTTTTAGAAATTCAAAGGGGTTTTAACTGTGTTTCGTTCCAATTCAGATTGAGAGTTGCTGAAACATTCTACAAAGAAATTAACCCTTAACAAGCCTGCCTTCTCTGTAGTTTGTTTTTAGACTCTGTTGCCTGATTTGTTTTAACTTAATTACACAGCAGTGGGCCATGTTTCTCTTAAGCATTACTTGTTTTATTAAAAGGACAGTTACAAATGATTTTTTTCCATAAATAAAGTTATACTAACTCAATATGCTTTTTACAGGGATATTATACTTTATTCCCTGGGTTTACAGTAAAGTACAAATTACAGAAAATTTGTGACAATGTTTTTCCACAGGATCTAATGTATAAACTTAAAATGTTCTGAAAAGCAAATGCAAAAATAAGTTTTTTTTTTCTTTCCACAGTTGAGTAACTATAATTAGTGTCGGATGCCTTGGGTGGTTCAGATTTCAGTGTTGAACTTTCACTGATGATGAAATTCTATTGGCCTTCAAAATCTTTCTCAATGGAGCACAGGGTGATTATAATTGCTAAATGTATGTTGGCATTACGATTATGAATGAATTTGTTCAGGCGTCGGGTGTTAATAACTGCGCTAATGTATGCAAATATTCAGATTTATTCGCAGGAAGATCCTGCTTGTTGTTGTCTGTTGATCAGGTTGGCCTTATGCTGCAGAAGCTGTTCCACCGTTGTTAATCAGGAGCATGAAAACAGACAGATGAGGCAGCATCTGCAGCCGTCCAAATATGTACACACATTCAGACTGTTTGATTTCATTTCACACTGACATACGAACTGTGTTTGGCACACACAACTGTCAGTTAGAGCTTTATGAGCTAGTCTCCATTAACAGGGTGCAACTCTTCTTTACGTTACTGCTGCTGTTGCATAAAGTGCTTTGATATTTATTTTTTCAGTCAGGTCTATTTCTGGACATATGTCCCGGGAGTCACAGTGTTTGTATTCACACTGAACTCATTAGTAAGTCAGATTCAGAAAGGCAGAAAATGGGTTATTCCCAGTAGGTGGCTAGATATTTACAGCACTGCTTAGGAAATGAATAGTCTAAGAATCAACAGGTGTATTTTAGATGTGTGAAGTTTATTTGTATAAAAGCCGATTATTGCACAGAACACAATGGATACAAAGGATGTTATGTTACAAGATCTATAACATCCTTAAGAGCAGAGGTTTTGTATCAGAAAATGAGAAAGAACAAGAATATGTCTGATCAGGAACTTATTAAAGTACAGTGATGTATTTAAAAGTGATTTCTTGCAACTTTTGTCAAGATTTTATATCTTTGGACATTTTTAGTCATAAAAGCACAGTAGGACTCGTCATTCAAGATTACTGTGTCCTCAGGAGAGCCTGTTAGTAGGGTGGATGCTCATTGTGCCAAATTTCATGAATGTTAATCCATTTTTACTGTAACTAATTCACTGGGATTTTAGTGATTTTTATATTTGCTGTCGTGATGGTTCTTTTATATTTTGTCTGTAACTGAAAGGTTCAAATTGGCCTAAAATATACTAATCAGTCCATCTAGACCATTTTCTGCAAATATCCACTTCTTCATCACTTCAGATAAACGATTAAAACCAAAGATGTTAAGCAACATGACTTTGCCAGTTGGAGGGATACCAAAAAAAGGAGAGATTTTTCTTTGTTTAGGAAAAGAGTTTAGGAAAATATGATCAACAGGAAAAAAACAGATGGTGTGTTTGGGCTTTAAGCCAGATTTATAATACAGTATGTTGTGATGAGATGTGTAGTTTAACAAATTATTTTACAGATGGAACTGGTTTGTGGTCTGACTACTCTGCAGATCAGAGTATTTGTATGGTTTCATAGACTAGCAGTTGGGATTAATTTGTTATATACTATACTTATTTTTTGTATGTATATTTAAAATGCTATATATATAAAGATACTGTATTCTAATTTATATATGTAATCACATCTAAAAGACTGTCCAAATTAAATGTATTTTTTGTTTTCATATAAAGAGTTTTGGAAACAAGTGAAATTGAAATTCTTAACCTATCTGGAATGTGTTTGAAGGGAAAAAGTTGACTGGAAGAAAAGAAGCTTTGATTAAAGAAACAAATAATACTTTCTGATATCAAGCCTTTTAGTTAAGTTTTTAAGTGTTTGTTGTGATGTTTTCTCACACAGTTTGTTTGTCCTTGAGCAGCTTTGCTGTTTCCTGCTGATTTTGCAACTGAGAAGCTATATTTACTGTCACTTCCACCTTTCTTCCCTGCCCCTAGTCAGCGATGGTCAGTTCAAGGAGGGGCATTTGTTGCTTAGCAACTTGAGGTTCAAGCTGAGTTGGATATAGTGCATTATACTCTTGTGTGAATGTGAAAGGCTTATTTCTTAAAGAATGAGCTGGTCACAGGTAAAAAAAAAACTAGATTTGTTATATAAAGTGTGTTTATTGCCTGAAGCAGAAAACTGTTATTTTTTTTTTTCAATTGTTGTTTTATTTGAAAAGAATAAGATGAAAACAACGACCACATATGAGCTGTACCTTCACTCTGAGAACACATCAGCCGCATAGAACAACATATGACTATTAAAAAATAAAGAAAAAGAAAAATCTACGATTAGATCTGCACCAATGAATTCAAATGAAAACTCTGTTTAGTTTAGATTCCTTTTGAATATTTGGCATGGATACCTCTTTCTTTTCTTATATTTCCATTCTAATTTTTATAGCCATCCATCTGATGATGCCATTACATCCCGAATAAAGATTTTTGTCGCTCTTTGCCCTGCCAAGATGCATTATCGTTGTCCTGAAAACAATCCATTTTCCATTAATAAAATGAGGAAAGGCTTCAGAATTTAAATGGCCACCTGCAGGTGTAATGATTGTAATCTTCCCCGGTTCTTCACATGACAGGTAAACCCATATCCTTATTAACTGCAGAAATTTTCTCATCTCCTAAAGTCAATCATCTTTATATCTTATTGCTATTCCACCAAACAAAGGTTCTGGTGTATTTTTAGTCTAGGTTATTCTTTACTGAAATATAAATTTGTTGCTTTTCTGTATGAAAAACCTATTTTCTGAAGCCAGTTTATTATAGTTTGCTTAGAAACATTATTTCCCCCCCATTATGTTGCCTGGTGGACGTTTTTACTCATTTAGATGGACATTGCCAGGTATATTTATCAGCATCCGAGGTAGTGATGAAATGAAAACCTGTTCTGTGAGGTTATTGCAGCAGCATAACATCACACTGAAAGAAATAAAAAACTCCAACCTTTGAAGCAAGAACATTTATTCAGTGAACTGGAAAATTGCAAGTAAAATAAGTAATTTGTTTTAACAAAATTAGTGGATATGTTTTCTTTTTCTTTTTTTTTTAACTCTTGTTGTCAGTAATATGCAAATTTTCATAAGTTGGCGCATACACCCATGGTTTTACTGTAGGAAATCATGTTTCAGGATTTTGTGAGCAAATTTCAGTTTATTCTACTATATGATTTGGTTGCCGGGCAACTGTCGATTTTCAGTTTACTGGTCTAGTTTCTGATGGGACTTCCTTAGGCTACAGTCAGTTTTGGAGATTTGATGCAATGTTTTCGTTGATTACCTTAATTCTAATGGCATAAACTGAAATTTTTGCATGCTAGTGATATTTTGGGTCTGTTGG
The DNA here is from genome assembly GCF_002775205.1 of Xiphophorus maculatus. Classification (NCBI taxonomy): domain Eukaryota; kingdom Metazoa; phylum Chordata; class Actinopteri; order Cyprinodontiformes; family Poeciliidae; genus Xiphophorus; species Xiphophorus maculatus. Next base: position 10,663,489 of record NC_036455.1, on the reverse strand, counting down.
TCTTTCACTTGCCTATGGAAACATTGTGAGTGCTTATTTTTGGTGGCCAAGATCTTAAAGCTCAAAGAAAAGGTGGGACATTGTGACGAAGGAAAGAGAAACTGAAAGAAAAGACTTGAAAGAATGTGGGGTAAAAGTATGGATATTGTCATTTGCAGCACTAAGCAGTGATGTTGCGTTGCATTTTTGTGAAATTGTGAAGTTCTGACTTTTACCCTATTTTTTGTCATATTTTTACTTCAGAAAAATTTGAGGCTTATTTTCACATTTAAATATGTAGATATTGGCTTTGCAAAAAGCAATTAAAAATGAATTTTATGGTTTCATTTCAGATACTTCATCTTTAGAAAATAAAATCTCACCAAATACCAGTATATCAGTTTAAGTCAGTCTTGTTTATTAATCCAAAATATTTTCAGTTGCCTATTGTAAATAATATATAACAGCGAGTGAATTTTTTGGGAGCTCACAGCCAATTTGAAAGCTTACATTATTTCTGTCCAGCCACACTGACAGGGTGGTTTCAAACTAACCAACGATTTCTATATTTACTTGTTGTGAGTCTTGAGACAGCTGCAGCTGCTTCCTAATGCTGCTGACGGGTGATTTTTTTTTAAAGGAATGGAAAAGAGGAACTTTGTGCCCAAAGAAAGGTTTGGGGCCAGATTTAATATTTTAAATGTGTAATATTTTGAAATGACTCAAAAAGGAAAGCCTTTATTTCATAACCTTTTTTTATTTGATCATTTTATGTTTCTACTTATTTGGGGGGGGGGGGGGGGGGGGGGAAGGCAACAAAAAAAAACATGGCCAATTTCTTAAATGAAACCTTGTCCTTTGAATAGAGCTGTGTTATGATATCTTCTGTGTTGGTTGTTGTTTCTTGACTTTTGCCTCATTAATGCATCAACACAACCTTCTCCCTGTCTGAACTCTTAGAGTAACTCTGCTTTATTTTCCCAAAACGTGGTGAAACATATGAAGAGTATGAACTCTTAGAGGTCTTAAAGTGATGATCTCAGCAGATTATTCTGCACCTTTCATTGACTTTTCTTTATAATTGGTCTTTGACTCTGATCACAGTCTGACACATTTCTGAGGAGTCAGTTCTGTGACTCTGCACAATGAATTATCCAAGAGTTTAACCATTTGCTGTGTCTCTTTTATTTTTTTATATTAAAAATGCTTGAGTCACACTTTAGTTTAACTTTTCAAGTGACATGAATGTTTGTATCTTTTGTTTTCTGTCATAAAAACTAAGTGTTGTAATTGGTGTTAAAATTTAACTGAAACATTTTTTTTTATTTCGAAGACACATTGCCATGGAGACCGTACTATTTTTAGATTATAACTCCTGATCCAAAGCAGAATACCTTTCAGATCACTTTCTCAGCTTTAATGGTGAGTCTAAGCAGTAACTTCTGCTGAGTAGCTCTGCAAAGAGTCAGTGGAAAGCATTGGTGGAGGTTGTTCATTTTCAAACAGATGAGTCGACTATTATGTGCAAACTGTGTCTGTGTTGCAGCAGTCTGCAACCGCAGCAGTTAATGAGACAACTTCTGATGTTTCCTTTTTTTCCCCATCAGAGACTCTGGAGCCGTCGCCACCGACTGCAGCCCAGATCAGATATGGTGAGGAATGAAGTCTGCCACACGCACCCACACACACCCCCACACATATTTACACACAGAGCCTGCTTGATCTGTGCATCTTACAAGAAAAAAAACCTCACATATTGTCATTTAGTCATTAGTGTTTCTATAATGTCCACAGTTCAGCCTGGATGATTTCTTACAATCTTAGTAGTTTGTGTATCTAATAAAAAAATACTGTGTTTATAAAGCAGATGAAAGCAGTTTTCCATCTTTGAATAAGAACCTTAGTTCAATAAATGTTCTCAAAATCAGACATGCCATGACTGGCATGAGACAACTGCCATGAGACAGTTGAAGGACAGGAATGTTCCAAAATGTTAATTGCCTGCTTCAGTCGAGTTGAAGGCAGAAATATTAATGTTTAAAGTCCATTTTTACATTCATCAAGGTTTTCAAGGCGTTTTAAAACATAACAAAAATGTGAAAGTATAGGGTACCATGGATAAGTGTGTGGACTAATATCCCATCATGTTCAACATTAGATTAATTCCCTGCACAGGCAAGAAATTACTACAAATCTTTACAATTAAATGTGCATTCACAGAAGTTGGAGTAACTAGTTTTCATAATCTAAAAGCAAGTAGGCGTGAATGCTGCTTATTTTGAGACACTATACAAGTGTCAAGAAGCCAGAGTCAAAATGTGAGCTTGCATTTTAGACCCTCAAGTTTATTTGCTGCAGTGCCAGTCTGATGCTGGTGAGGAACAACTTCACCCGCATCAGACACACGCTTAAACACACACACACAGAGGGAGTAAAAGGCATTCTTCTCCATGTACTTTGAAAAGTTTGCAAACTACCTTAATTGATAATACAAATGCATGGCCCGGGGGCAAGACAGGTTATCTCACCATGTGTTCAAACCAATCCTTGTGAGTTTGTTTTTTCACATCATTTGGTATAAAACATGTTTACATGTTTTCACTATGGTATAAAACATGTTTTATGAATACACCTCTGTGTGTTGTATCAAAGAAACCTTGTGTAAACTGTACTGAAATGTATTCATTAATACTATAGTTGGTCAATAAGGAAATGCATGCATTTATTAAAACAGAAAGGAGAACTGAGTCAAGATAAGGAACATAAAGAAGCAGTGTTATGGACACAATATTGATCTTGCCAGAATTATAACCATTACCCAAGTAAAATTGATGCCAGAAAAATGCATTCTTGTCACAGCAGTAGAACATGTTGGATTTTGATCAAGCAGAAAATTCTAGAAACTGTTTAGATCCTCAACAGTCAACATCCCTCAGCACCGTTTTATGATGTGGGGGTGGTCACAACAGTGTGTTCAGATTGTTCAAGTTTCAGCAATAACCTTTTTAATATTGATTTACTTCTTTTTTTATGCAGAACCTCAAAACTAATTTAGTATAATTTGTTGTATTTCTGAAGATTTAATTTAAGGCCTCTTTTCCTTATTGGTTAAAAACCCCATCTAGTTAACTTTTAGAACATTTAGAACATCCTTTGAACAAACCAGAATAACTAGGGGGAAGCTCATGATTGTATTACATGAGTCATACAACCACATTTCCATGCATATTGACTTACTGTTAAAGTAAGCCAATATAATCCACTGGTTGAAACTTAAAGATGGCTCATTTCTTCCTGTTTTTTTTTCCTCTTGTTGGTTTTTAGTTTTATTCCACAACGCTGTCCCCTTTATTGGGTTTGGTTTCCTGGATAACGCCATCATGATTGCAGCAGTAAGTAAAGTTTTAAGAATTATTCTTTCACCATTATTTGCTTGTAAGAGGAAAAACCTAACTTTGTATGGAAGTGATATGTTTAGGCGGGAACAGTAACTCAGGAGGAATATTCAACCTCATACTGTTATGTTCTTTAGGGAACGCAGATTGAACTCTCCATCGGAGTCACTCTGGGGATCTCCACCATGGCTGGTAAGAACAGATCAAACATCCTGCAGTAAAGTACCATTATTATTTAAATTGACTCCTTATCTTACTGGTTGGCTCCTGGTGTCTTTAAGTAGTAGGTCATTAGAGACCTTTGACAGTAGATAATTATAAGTCATTTATCTAGCAAAATTCAAAACGGTCTCCCATCTTTTTATGCACAAGATATATACATGTATATATACACACAGTATATATATATTATTATTTTCATTAATACCCTGCTATTTAAAGCCAAGTGTTAGGAAAAGGCATTTGGGACGTTAATGTTAAAACAAACCTAGATGCCCTATATGTTCTCATCTAGGGCGGGTGATATTGCCAAAAAAAAATCCTCACAATATAGTAAAAAAAAATGTCAATGTAAACTCAGAAATTGTGAATTATTGTTTTTCTTGTTGAATACTTTAAATCAGTGAGTTTTGCAAATTAATAGAAACAGCTAAATGTCTATTTTTTCTAAGAAATAAGTACCATTTCATTATTTTAGAATATTGAAATAAGCTGTTTATTCTCATTTTTTAAGTATATATATATACAGTATATATAACAACTTTGCTCAATCATGATGCGAAATTATGAAGCCATTTATTTTGTTGACATGGAAATAATTTAAAACCCCTTCACTGTCATCCTCATAAAACTTACATGTAAGTCAATGGGCTCACTGGGACACCAGTGTCATGACAGTTGAGGGGTTAACTTTATTTCTTAGTGAGTTTGGAAACCATTTCATACACTTAACAAGTAAAATAAGATTCATTTAATAAGAAGTGAAATTCTTGTTAATAATAAGTGAAACACAAATTTCAATAATTGCACATCTCTAACACAAATGATTTTATGCAGACCAGATCCATATGCAGTGTAATCGATGTTCACAGAGCTTTACTCCAATAGAATATGACACGTGGGTTTATATAAATCTAATTTAAATTAACAAAAATGCTGAGACTTGCTGGAAATGAACTGATGAAGCAGTTTTTGGTACAAAGAACCCTTTTAATGTGATTAAATATATACACCTCTCACAGATAGAAGCTGCAGTTCTCTCCAAACTTATTGGCACTGTATCTCCCAGTGCCAGTATTTCCAGTATTTCACCATATTTCTTAGTTCTGAGCTATTAAAAAAATTCTATGCATTTCTTTTTTTATAGAAAATAATATTTATTAAGCTAATAAGTTTCTCACCTAGGTGGTCATTCTAGATAGGGGAGAAAGCAAGCATCAATCTATGGACTTTACAAAATAAGAGCCTTTCTTATTTTGAATTCAACTTGTTTAACCTGCTGCCCTAAGGGAGGCGCTACAGATGCATCAAAACAAAAACAAACACAAAAACAGCTTTTTCAAAAGAAATTAAAACCCTGAATCTCACATGCATTAATTATATGGTGGTTGTATGTGTATGTGAATATATGTAAATGTAACTGATTTAATATTGTAAATATCAGCAAATTTATGTTTATGTTGTATATACACTGCCTGGCCAAAAATAAAAGTCGCCACCTGGATTTAACTAAGCAAATAGGTACAAGCCTCCTATTGGATAAGTACTGCATAGGCGATCATCTTTCAGCTGGCAACAAGTTATTTAACCCCAGCTGATGCAATGAGTAACTCCTCATTTCTTAAACAACCATGGCAAAAGACACATCCTGTGGTCGTGGAAAAGACGTTAGTCTGTTTAAGAAGGGTCAAATCATTGGCATGCATCAAGCAGAGAAAACATCTAAGGAGATTGCAGAAACTACTAGAATTGGGTTAAGAACTGTCCAACGCATCATTAAAAACTGGAAGGATGGTGGGGAACCATCGTCTTCCAGGAAGAAATGTGGTCGGAAAAAAATCCTGAATGATCGTGATCGGCGATTACTTAAAGGTTTGGTCAAATCAAATCGAAGAAAAACAACAGCAGAACTCAGGAGTATGTTTAATTGTGAACGCAAAAGCATTTCCACACGCACAATGCGAAGGGAACTCAAGGGGTTGGGATTGAACAGCTGTGTAGCCGTAAGAAAACCTCTAATCAGTAAGGCTAACCAGAAAAAAAGGCTTCAGTTTGCTAGGGAGCATAAAGATTGGACTCTGGAGGAATGGAAGAGGGTCATGTGGTCTGATGAGTCCAGATTTACCCTGTTCCAAAGTGATGGGCGCATCAGGGTAAGAAGAGAGGCAGGTGAAGTGATGTACCCATCATGCCTAGTGCCTACTGTACAAGCCTGTGGGGGCAGTGCTATGATCTGGGGTTGCTGCAGTTGGTCAGGTCTAGGTTCAGCAACATAGTGTGCCCAAAGAATGAGGTCAGCTGACTACCTGAATATACTGAATGACCAGGTTATTCCATCAATGGATTTTGTCTTCCCAAATGGAACGGGCATATTCCAAGATGACAATGCCAGGATTCATCGGGCTCACATTGTGAAAGAGTGGTTCAGGGAGCATGAGACATCTTTTTCACACATGGATTGGCCACCACAGAGTCCAGACCTTAACCCCATTGAGAATCTTTGGGATGTGGTGGAGAAGGCTTTATGCAGTGGTCAGACTCTCCCATCATCAATACAAGATCTTGGTGAAAGATTAATGCAACACTGGATGGAAATAAATCTTGTGACACTGCAGAAGCTTATTGAAACAATGCCACAGCGAATGCGGGCTGTAATCAAAGCTAAAGGCGGTCCAACAAAATATTAGAGAGTGTGACCATTTTTTGGTGGCGACTTTTTTTTTGGCCAGGCAGTGTATTTCCTACATTGTTTGCACTATTTTGGAGCTGACTTTAATCTTACTGTACATGTGTGCATGTACAGTACATGTAAATTCTAATTCTAAAAAAACTAGAAAATGTAAAAATAACTTGAAAGAGCTGTTTGTCTTCTCCTTTTGAACCAGACTGTTAAAAAGTTACCTCCTAGTACGCTGTTATTTATCCTGCAGGATTTTATTATTCATCAGATCTAGTTTAATCTCTTTCTCACACAATCTAGGCAGTCGCCTCGCCAAATACTGAGCCTCACCCCTGGATGAGGTGAACATAATATCAGATATAAAAGAAAAAAAAATGTCATAACTTAAAAACCCTGCAGTCACTGCTTTAATCTAAGCTGGAGTTTTTGAAGTAAATTTCATGGCCAGAACCAGAGCCTCCATTTTCCATCCTAGCTGGCACAGAAAATCTTTGTTGCCAATACAACTCAGATGATGTCACCAGTAATCTGAATTTGCCCTGAAATGTTTTTATTTCCCCTGTTCTTGTTGCATTTTATTGCCACCTAGCTGACTGTCGTCATGGTGCCATTTCTGGGTCTCAGTTTGGGTCTTTATTATTCTGTGAAAACCATAAGGGCACTGAAGCTAGCCTTCTCCCTCTCTCCACTGCTAGATTACCCCGTTTCCATGGTTACTTGGCTCCTAATACCACTGCAAAGTGCAAATCAGAGCCTGAAGACGGGTTTCAGATCAAATGCTCATCTACGTTGCCTCCATTCATGCAGAACCTGCTTTTATATTTGTTTTGTCATCTCCCAGCCGGTCGAGCGATCGGCTTATTTAATCTGGAAAGAGACGGTTCCAGGTTTATGTGAGCGACTCCTGATTCTCTACCCGTTTCTCCACTGTGGCCGCAACGCCAGTGAAACGAGGTGAGACAGGATTGCCGTCTCACCTCATCACCATCAGGAGGTTTTCTCTTTGATGGGAATTCACATTGAAGTCATCCATCTGGACATTTTAATCCTGCAGGGGTGCCACTGCCTTTAACTTGGGATCATTGTGCACTTTAATGCCTCCAGAAATTTATTGAAGACAAACCAAATATACTTCTCACCCGTGCAGTTTGATAAGCAAATGTAAACTCAGCCATATTCTCATCCACCCATTGTGAAAATGCAACCTGGTGTTAATTATTCATAGTTGTTGTGTTTTGTTGATGTTGTACGTTGAGGAGAAATGTTTGAAAGCTGACAGTTAAACCTCAGGAACACAGGAAGAAGCAAAGTGACTTTCCAAAAGTGCTACTTGATCTATAAAACTCCCCTTTTCTCACCCTAAATCACTTTAATCTTCCATTTTACTTCCGTGATTTAGATTGTTGTTTTTTTTTATCTAAAGCTATTATAGCCAGTATAGCACAAAAAAATTCAGGATATATTCAGTTTATCCTGTAAAGCGGTTCTCTGAACATGGATAAAGACTCGGGATTAGGCTAATTTCCCTGGTAAGATTTTAATCACCTGTTCACCGTGTCTGTGTGGCTGTTGATCCAGGTGAGGGCTTCAGGTGCAGCAGGGAAGGTGAGACTTATTTCCTCCAGCTTATCTCAGTAGCTGCTTTGAAGTTTTCAGGCTTAGAGTGGCTGCAATCTGTTAGCCTGCTGTTAGATAAGGGGAAAAATAATGTGTCAACTAAGCAGAGTTTCTCTTAATTTAACAACTAACAGATCCAAAATGATCTTGGACACAATCTATGTACCTGAAAGATAATTTCCTTCATAGACTTTAGTTTCCACACCTTTTTTAATAAATTAAAAACTGATTACTGACGGATTTCTGACTTTATTAAACTTCTGCTGCTTCTTTCATCAGAAAAATTGGAGTTACTAGAGAGGTTGACACTTGATGTTGATTCCCTTCTGTACTAAATCTGAAATGATCCTCACTTGTAATGTTTTTGGATAAAATGGTCTAAACAGTGTCATTAATTATTCACTAGGTTGGTGCAGAAATATTGCAGAATCCCACATGAAGTTTAATGTTGTTTTTTTTCCCCTGAGTTGTTTCTTTATTTCAATCAATCAAAGTGTTTCTCTTTCTCTGTGCAGCCGCTGCTCTGGGGAACCTGGTTTCAGATCTGGCAGGTCTTGGGTAAGCAGCATTCCAATATCCTCCAAAGACTCTTGTTAATTTAGAAATAGATGTCACATTTTATGAAGTTTAGAGAAGGTTGGAGCAGTGCAAGTTTATAGCGGCTCTGTGAGCTGTGTTAAGTTTTTCCTTTTGTGGCGTGCTAATAGCTTTTTTTAAATTAAAAAGTCGAGTAGATCTTCTAAACTAAATATGATTCTAGGTTTTCATTCATGGATAACTGCTCATTAGAGTTGAGTTTGTCTTGTTCTTACATTCCTAAAAGCAATTATTTCCTTCAAATTGCAATCTTATTCACAAAACTTGTTTTGCCATTAGGCTTAGTATTTAGAGGCTCAGTTGTCTTAGTCTCTAGACAGGAGCCGTAAACTGAAAAGTAATATGTTCACTTCCTCCTTCGGTATTTTGTCTAACTTTTAAATAATTCCACATTCGTTTTATGTTTGTTTTTTCTTGGCTGTCAGAAATGTGATTTTGTTGGAAATGATTATTGCCTGTTATAATTGATATGTATCAATCAATCAATCAAATTTTATTTGTATAGCACCTTTCAGCAACAAGGCATTTCAAAGTGCTTTACCTCATAAAAACACATGTAACATGTATGTTTGCAGTCTGGCAGGTTATGTGGAGGCTCTGGCTTCCAGACTGGGGATGCAGGTTCCTGATCTGACACCCAAACAGGTGGATATGTGGCAGACCCGGATCAGCTCTCACATGGTGAGATGACTCAAAATCTTCACATTTTTATTGCTTTGCTATCTCTCAGTAGAGAGGATCTGGGAAAATCTCTTGAGTCAAACCAGATGTACACTGTTTGTATAAACCTCTCAGCAACTGGAAAGGTCATTTTTGATATTCTTAAAAGGAATAAAATAGTATTTTATATCTGCAAGCCATGCAGTTGATCTTTTAAACATAGATCAATGCTCAATAAATTAGAACAAACAGCCATATTTAAACCTTTTTTTTATTTTTTAAATATTCTGTAAGCAGTTATTAAACATACTTTACATTAGCTTTAAGTGGAAAATTATTATAATTAACAGAAATAAAAGTTTTCAAACATATGTGTGGAATTAATCTACATAGTGTTTCACTTAGTGACAAAGGTCCATAAATAAATGGGCTTTTCAATAATATTCAAATTAATTGAATGAGTCTGTAGAGGCAGTGAGTGGAAGCAACTAAAAGTCTCACTTTTCTAAACAAAATCCAATGGGAGTTTTTACAACTAAGAGTATGACTATTTTATTTATGTAGCTGGTAAAATATTAATACAATGTGATCATCTGTCCCTCTAATCCCAGGTCTCTTGGCTTTTCTACTTTCAGTTATAAATCCATTAAGAATGTTTCTATCAGTAAAGGTTTTTGTTGTCAAAATAATTCAGCTTAATCATTTAGAGTCCCCACTTAAACTGTATGGCTTTTTTCTGTCTGATGGTGCTAGACCGCTCACTCAAAAATAAAAAAATAAATAAAAATAAGATATGCAATTAAATCACGTCAGTGTAAGATATCCTTGGAATAGAAGTCGTATTAGAGGACTAGCCAAAACGAGATGCTGAAAGAAAGAAAATGGGAAGCTGGATTTTTGTGGGAACAAATAAAAAATAAAAAGCAGCATAGCATCCTATTTAGTACACCCAAATAAGAACAGCAACCTCCAACTGATGGACCACCACTACCCTGCTATGAATAATACATTTCACCCGAGTCACCCTGCTGTATAACTATATTATAACAGTAGTATTGTAATCGTGGAACAAGTTTAAAATATCAACTCTCACCCAGCATATGAAAGACTTTGGTTTCGTCATTATGTCTAAAATGAACTCCTTCTCTGCTCCCTGCAGGGGAAAGCCATCGGCATCACCATCGGCTGTATTTTGGGAATGTTCCCGCTGCTTTTCCTGAGCGATGATGAGGAGAAGGAGGAGAACGGGGCAGAAGCACAGCCCCGCAGTGACGCAGCATCACATTCCTAACAATCCACCACATCTCTAACTGGATTCTGCTTCATGTCCACATTACAAAGGAGTATTTAACAATAGATTCCCTGTCAGGCGACTCAGGTGGCTTTCACAATCTGGCTCCTCTTGAATACAAACACAGCAGTATCATGGAATAATTCTTTTTGATTCTTGCCATTTATTAATTTAGTCTGTATCACATTTATTTATGTTCAGGAAATATCGGTCTGCATCATGAGATCCTGTTCCTTATTGATTTTTCTATCAGCTCCTTCAAGATGGATTGTTGGCATTCAAAGAAACACTAAAGCAATTTTTAGTTCCCTCATTCCCCAGAGTCTGTTACCTTAAGACATTTTATTTTAAAGCAACATGTTTATCATGAAAGTGATTCAATCCTAGTTGTTTGATCACAGTGTACCTTCTTTATTAAAATAATTTAATAGAATCAGCATGAATTATCTAACGATCGTGAAAATTCCTGCTTTCATTCGATAGTTTTCATTTTAAAATGAATCAGATAAAAGCTAATGATGTCATGATGACTGTTAGGAGACTAGATTGCAGTTTTTATTTTCATTAGAGCCGTTACAGAACTTGATTCAGCTGACTTCTGTAAAGGAGAACCATAACATCCTTTTTACTTTCTTTAAAAAAAGGAACAAGGTGGAACTACATGGATTTTCTAGTTCAGTTTTTGATAACTGGTTTAGTTGCTGAACAACTCTAGAGGTTGTCTAGTGTGGTTATCCTTTTTTCTGGATGACCCTGACTTGCAGACAGTAGCTCAACTTTAGAGTATTGCAGAACTTGACATTTTGACAAAAGCAACCAGAAAAGTCAATGAATGAGAAGCTTGTTAACACTAATCCATTTGGTGCCTTCACTTTAAGTTATGGTCTATGTTAGAGCTTGGCATGGTATGATAACCTTGTATAAAATATAGGTGCACTTCAATACAAACTATATATATATATATATATATATATATATATATGATTACTTTTAATTAAATCAGTAAAGCTGCAACTATTCCTATTACAAATATGATTATATTAAGGTTATATTTGGTATTCTTATTGATATTTTGATTTTGGCACATGGGTATAAGAAAATAATGGATATAGTAGTGTTACAATGTTTGTTGTGCAGAATGGTTTACCTGTTTGTTATTCCACTTTCTATTGATTGACTCTAAGAACAAGCTGATTTTAGCTGTTTTATTATTCGAGCTAACTAGCCTGCAGTCAGCTGCTTACCAGTTATGCTGCTTGCAGTTTGCTAACTGGTTTTATAATGGTCTTACTACATCAGATGTAGCACTGATTTAGTCTTCAGTTGAGACCTTTGTTGTCTGTTTCATGACTGGACATTTTTCCAAGCAGATTTCAGGGTTTCTTCAGTCAGGTAACAAGCAATGAGAAGCAACAAGTGGAGGAGGGGCAGTGTTTTGTAACTTTACTTTTGCTACATACAAGGGGGAAAAACTGGTCATTCTTTCTATCTGTTTGGCATCTCTTTATCATGGCTTTAGAATTTAGGGACAGATTTGAAAATGGAACTTTTTTTTTTAAAACAATTCATAAATCGTCATAACAATAACCAGCGCATGTCTGCTGAATTCATGCATCCCACTTATAAGAAATAAAATAATGCAAGAATATTCTTTTGCTTTTCTTAATTAAGCATTTGTCATTAAGTTTAACTTTTTTTAAAATTATAATTAATCAAGTGTTTGTCGCTCAAAAAGCACAAAAGCCTCCTGTGAAAGTCTCCTGAGTAGAAGCACTCACCTGGAACTGAGTCTTCCTCTTTCCAATTATTCCCCACAAAGGGAGGATCGACAGCTAGATGTCCTATGGACTGAACCCGGTCAGTTCTATTTGTCAGAAATAGAATTGACAATCTTCGACTGAAAGCAGAAGATTAACCCATTTTCATATGTATAATTTTATTTGCAAGCTCAACTATTATGACTCTTTTCCACTCCAAATAACTAAATTAAAGCACATTTACAAAATTTATTTTTGTCATGAATAGACACTTTATACTTTTGAAAAACTTCATCTCAAACACTATTTATTTGTAAAGATGGTAATCGTTACTTCAGTGGCAAACTCTAATAGTCACTGCAGATGAATATGAAAGTCTTGTGCAACTTGAACCTTTGATAAAATAAAGATGAAACAGATATAATGTTGTCTGCTACCTCGACGAATAATGTTGTCGTTTCTGCATGAAGAGCTGATGTAGCTGCATATTCTAATTTATATCAAGTATGTTTTCCTTTTCAGTTTGATAAGAAAGGATCCTTTGATGTTTTCTATGGCTTGATATCAGCAAACATTCAGTGGTAAGACACACTATTTAGAAACTGAAGTTTTTTTTTCTGTTTTTAAGGTTGTTCTGTATCAGCTTGTTTTCTTTTGTGTTCGGCTCCTTTCTCTCCTACATGTGCTCAACTTGAGTCCCACCATCTGTGTATTTTAGTTCTTTGGAAGTCATCACAGAGGAAGCTCCAGATGGTTGAGATTTTTATTTCCAAAAACATTTATGCAATGAAAAAAAAAAAAAGAAGGCGCAGAGATTTCTGCATCCCCCCTCTTGTTTGTCTGTTTTCTTGATGTCTTGTACAACAACACATCAGCAGAACTTCAAGGTGCTAATAGACAAAACTGCAAGAATGGTTTTCATTCTCTTTGTTTTTATGATCAGGCATGTTTAATATGTTAGGAATAGTGCCTGGATTTCAAACTATATATGCAGGTGCATTTCAGTGAATTGCAATATCATTGAAGAGTCCATTTATTTCAGTAATTCCATAGGTTCTTGTTTGTTGTTTTTCTATGATTTTATCTTATAGTTAATGAAACAACAAAGCTAATTAAGTTTCAGGATTACACAAGGACAATATGATTAAGGATAAATAAGGATGTTTAATGCAGTAATCCCAGCCTGTTGAAAAGCATACCTTTATGCTGAATTGTATATCCTCTCAATACTTGGTCTAAGACCGTTTTGCAAAAATTACTTCAATAATATAAGTTGTTGCATTAAAAGAAATCATTGAGGCACTACTGAGGTGTTAAGGAAGCTAAGGCTTTTTGATGTAATTTTATTGATAGATTTGGTGTCTGTTTTTCCTTCCATCAAATATCACATTGGGATATTTTGAATAGCCACCTTCTTTAGCAATGACCTCTTGTGACCTATCCTCCTTGTGAAAAACATTGAAGACTATTGGACAGGTGTCATCAACTGAATCTAACCTGTGATTTTGTCCAGAATGCAACATTTCTGTTTTAAAAACTTTTTTTTTTTTGAACATAGAATTAATTTAATTTGTCTGAGGAGTAAATTTTGAGGTGAGAGCCAAACTAATCATAGCTTTAATAGCTCAAAAGCCTTTTTGATGTTCTAATTTATTGAAATGCACCTGAAAGAAAAGTCACATGTAGGAGATTTAAGTGGAGAAAATCCCTGTTCATTAAACTAATGTAATGATTATGGAATAGTTGGTGTGAACTCCTTTTTAGTTTATGCAGATTTTTCTTTTTTTTTGTTTGTTTTTTTATTTTCTGATGATGCAGGCATGCAACAAAGAACAAGAGCTCCAGCCTAAGTTATTGTTACAGGTTTAGAATGATTGATTCTATTCTGACCTGGAGAGAAGCTGAACTGGTTGTTAAAACTTTGTGTAGTTCACGGAGACATTTAAAAATCTGCTTGACTGTTATGTAAGGAAGTGTGAGGAGCTGAGAGGCATCTTAAATTGATCCACTGGATCACACATTGCTCAATCTTTATGTGTTCTTTAGTGCTCAGCTAACATTTAATGTATATTACCGTATCCAACCAAAGTAGAATAAAATTTGACCCAACATTTTTGGAAAGTTGAATCTTTCCAAAAATCATTCCAAAATTTGAATGTTATTTGTAATTGTATCTACTTTATTGAACAGATTATGTATTATTAGAGAGATGAGCACAAATTGTGTGATTAAAAGACTTAAATGCTGATCTGAGCATGAAAGCACCTGCAGGAGTTAAAACAAGGAGGGAGATACTTTGTTTCCTGCCTGCCTTGTTCAGAGGAAGATTTGTTGTGAAGGATAATGAGCAATTTATCGTTTGTTCAGGTTTTGTATTAAATTGTTAGAAGTTGGGACTAAAATAAGTAGCGTGCCGTTTGTCAGCATGAGCAACCTGATTTGTTTCCTTTTGCATCAAGTTTACATTATGCTTGCTTGTTTTTTTAAGAATTAATATAAATGCAATATTTGCTTGATTTAAATTAAAAAAATGTTTGAGGTATATGAATTAGGAATATTTTTTTGTGAAAGGAATGCAATGTTGTGCTGCCATCTTGTGGTCAGTCTGGAACAGCAGCTGCCACGCACTTAAACATGTTTCTACTATATAAATTGTACTGTCTACACATAGTGTTTTTGCAGAATTGTGTGCAACAAAGTAATATAATAAATATGAGAATGTTTACTCATTGGTCTGCAGGTGTCACTGTACTTGAATCTCTTCTCCATTTATGCTTGAAGTGCCCTGGAGCAAGGCAGATAAAGCTGCTGAGAACAACTTCCATTCAGAAGTAAAAGTGTTAGTCAAAGTAAATATAAAATATAAGCTACTTTTACTAATTTAGATTTTTTTTTCTATTTGCTTGACAATACATAAATTTTAACTTGTCAGATCTCTGATTTATATTCTATAGGTTTTGTAACAGGTTGCTTCAAGATACTCTGCATAAAACAATGTTTCCATGCATTTAGAAATGAAGAGGTAAAGTAAAGGATTCTTAACACAACTTCTCCAACATAAGCTGCTTCAGTGTTTTGCACCTTACAGTTAAAGCAAATCAACCATTGCTTTATTATAGTAGTGTTGTATAATAATTACATTTTGGGTTATTCATTAGCTGTAATACAAAATGACAAACAGAAAATACTATGTGAAATATATTTGTTTTTTATCCTAATATAGGAGCACAGGACTACATGACTTTAACTTTCTGCATTAACAATGTTTTGATTTTCTAAATTAAAGCCCTCTTAAATCCGTCTGTTGAATTAGCTCAAGTGAAAGAAGAAAAACACATCGCAACACATCCAGCTTTACTCTTTATTATGTTAAAAGCCCGTGGGGAATTTATTCATCTGAGTTAACGGTAGAAAAATTTACATTCGTGTGACAACTGAATGAAATAACTGGAATAAAAAAATCAGATATTCAAAAACTTGCCAAAGGGAGAAAAAAACAAGCATGTCTCATACAACATTATTAGCATTAGTAAGGATATGATTGTGGACAAATTTGAAGTAATTTTAGTTTAACTTGTTTGGAGGTGGGTTTGACAATTAGGCTAGGAGTTTAGTATTTATATCCCAGAAAATGTTTTTCTGTTAGCAAGTCTTAACAGAATGTTTACTTTCCTGATTTAATGGTAACATCTGTTTTGTTAGAAATCGGTTTTCCTTGATGTCAATTTTTACTGCTATCTCTGAGTGCTTAAATTTTAAAATTATAGTAGACAAATAAAAAGTAAAAAAATGTAAACCAAAAAGAACAAAACAAAATCTCAAACAAGAATTCTAAGACTTTTATCAAATATTTTCTTAGCATTCATCTCCTCAGACATAACCCACCTCCAAACCCCATAATCAATGTTCCCAAGACAGCATGCTTGTCTTACTGTTCAAAGGTTTTAGTCAAATCAACTGAAATGTTCTAATTTTGTACAATTAGAACATTTATACAAGTGTACAAATGCCAGAATGTACAGCAGGTAGCCCACCATAAGCCTATAATAAATGTAAAATAAAAGTTTTAGTGGGGGAAAACGATAACTTTACAGTCTCTCAAAAGACTAATCAGTTGAAAATAAATAGCTGGAACAATTTATCAATGGAGTGATTGCAAAGCTTCACAAAGGAGCACCTGAAGTAAGAAAAGCATACAAAACCTAAATTCAAAGGATTATTCAGCACATACTGTAAAAAAATTTGGCAGCTTGTGTCAAAGGCCAAACGTTAAAGGGTTTTAAGGAGACACTGACAGAAATGGCATGTAAACACGCCGAGCACAGGACAAAGATGGTTGTAGATCCAACTTGAGTTAAACTTTAAATAACATTTCTGACTGAACACACTGAGGAACGGTGCAGATAATCAAGCAGAATATTTTAACGCTACAACTGGATGCAACTCCTGATACTCGTCTAATCCTCAGTAGGAAAACCACCCACTGTTGGTCACAGGCTCAAACATTCAGCTTCATACGCTTGGTATCGCATCAGCTACACAACTGTTTTTGTAAACCTGGAGTGGGAAACACGACAGGCTTGAGTTCTCAGACACAGCAGTCACAAGAAATATGACACATTTATGATTCATATGGAACATTACAGGGTGGAATAGTAAAAGGGGTCCTTTAGAGTGATGCTAACTAAAGGGAGGAGTTCTAGTGGAAAATTATGAACCAAAAAAGGCATGAATTATCATGCATATTAACTATCTTTATAGGTTTCATATACTGTAAAAGTACAGCTGGTAATTTAGAAATGTAAATGCATATACAGTACATATATTTAAAAGAATAAATAATTTAAATGTGTGAAGATGCCACTTTTTAGCAGTTTCTGGCAGCACAAGGAGGTTTTTGTGTTGTTTACTCACTAATGCCAACATATAAACCTTTTTGATTATTAAACATCCAGCAGATAAACTTGCAGTTAGAAGGAAAAATTGGGTGAGAGTGAATCTTTACTTTCAAAATGAGATTTTAAGACAGGACAATTTAACCGTTGTGTCTCAATGGTGGAAATTTAAGAGTTGAAGGAATTAGAAACCCAATGAATCCACAGCAGTTCCCCCCAATGCATGGCACCTCTGGTAAAAACGTGCAAGGAAGTCACCGATATTGGATGGTATGGAAATGCTATTTTGTCTGTGTCCTTTGTAACAGTGACCCATGCCACCGACCCGTACTGCACCATTCAGTGGTACGGTACAGTTAGGGCAGAGGTACTTTTGATATACAACACAGTCCATTGACTAAGACAAGCATGAGGCATACAAATGCGTCACATTTGTCGTCTCACTAGTATGATGCCATATTAAGCACCTGCCTGATGACGGTCCAGCTGGAGGTGGAAATGGTCTCCTGAATATGCTGGGCCATAAAATATGCCCCTTCTCCACAGGCATGGCTTCAACTGGTTCTTTCCCAGTCCTTCTTAGCCAAATTCATCTCCATTTGAAGATCCTGCATGGTTCTTCCCTGACTTTCGGAACCACCTCAGGGGTGGTAAAAGCCAGAGATAGCCAGATAATGTGTACATGCCATTTGATTTATAGCAGACTGTATTTGGTCGCCTGACATTCGAGCAACTTGATTGATTTATGTCAATGGACAATTGAAGGCCGGACTTTGTAAACTCGTGGAATAATATCTCAACCACCATGGGAAACCATAATTCCATGGTCAAACATTGAGGTCCAAACTTTTTATCAATTGTGATGGAAGCGATCATATAGAGTCAAGTGGACCAGGCAACCCACAATGAACAAATATATTGAGACTTTGGCAAAACTGGCCGCCCAAGGGTACATGTGTGGACTATGCTTTTATCAGAGCTTAGTCCACAGCTCTGGCTGTCATGGCCCACCCATGTTCCTGTCCGTACTCATGCCCACATAATGAGTAACACATCGCCAATGGAGACCCACAACTTGGCAGGTCCGAACCAGACATTAACTGGCTAGAGTGAAACCAGACAATGGAGAATTATAACATACTGCAACGCACAGACTTGTGCCATATCGCTCAGTTGAAACCAGGCACTGGAGGACCAAACGTGCCACTTTTTTATACATTTCTCTAACTTTTTGTTCTTACCCTCCTCACCGTGTATGTTGGCAAGTTAGATTTGTCACAGTTCTAGTTATTTTCAACATTTTCTTTATTGCTCTGACTGTAGGTATGGGCAAAGTTAGGCAAGTATATATTTTTATGAGACTCTCTTTCTGACTGTATATCAACATACATCTGCCTTACCTAAATGGCATTTCCTCTGGCTGGGGGAATGGGCCTCTGTTATGTCCTGTTTATACCCAACAGAACCAGGAAGTCTTGGATTAATAATTAAAATTTCCTGAAAACATTGATCAACATAAAAAAAGTATAAATTTAAAAAACCTCCATAATACCCAATTTCAAAAGAATTTTTAGTGTTTCCGATAATTAGGACAGTGGTAATTTTGTAAATTACAATTTCCTAATGCAAGTTTTTTTTCATCCACTAAATGATTGCAAATAAAAGAAGAATTTGTTTGATTTTCCAATCTACCATAGCCTTTCTTTGAAAGGCTTTCAGCACATTTTCACCAAATTTAAAACTGAACTAAAATTACATTTTAATGCAATTTAAATATTTGATGATTGTCCCCAGAAAATCTCTATTTCAAATCCTCACATATTTCTATGTTTTGCATTAATACTCTGTTTACTGTAGCACGCTACTCAACTTTAAAGTCTGACTAAATAATGTTTTTACTAAAATATTTTCCACTACTGCTTACACCAGTGCCAGCTAATATCAGCACAAAGGCTTCACCACAAAATACCAATACAATTTACTCCAATTACCAGAGAAAGGCAGTAACAGCCTCTAGTAGTGCTATGTATGCTAACACATACAGTAACGTTGGCACATATAGGTTTACAGTTTGCAGTAATTCATCACTAACTGTTGCAGTTTTTAAATTTGTCTGAATTATTCAAAGTGCTTTACAGAAAACAAATCTTTAAAACAAAAGTCAAACCTAGATTACAAAAAAATAAATATTTAATAGTACCTAAAGATTTTTTCTTAATTTTAAGTTTACAGGCATGGATTGGTTTGCACAGTAAAGCAGATTTAGCCTACTGAACTGCAATCAATGCTGGGATTTATTTCACTAAAATCTAAAAATGATTTGGACTGTAACATCATGCAGGGCAGTCTACTGTTTAACTGTACCATTAAGCCATTTGTAGTGAAGGATTTCACTCTATGTGCTACCCTACATAAACAAAACAGAAAACCAGTTACACAAAACTAGTATCATTTCAGGTACATGGAAATTATTTTGGGTTGTTTTGGCACATTAAGTTGAAAAAGGGTGACTATGAGGATGTGAAATGAGCATAGAACAAAAGAAATTTGAATATTTACATACACAGAATCAGTCAATCTTTTGAAATTGCTCAGTTGCTCAGAATCTTTCTATTTAATCTTCTTCTCTTTCCATTTCATTTAAACCTTCTCCTCTACCAGAAAGACTTTATCAAACTCTCTCAAAATCCACAAGTAAATCATTTCCCTTTTTTTACATCTTGAAGTTGCCCTGAGGCAAAATTCTCAGATCAGTGACCACTGTAGTAATCCCCTACAGGATATTTCACTGGTCAAACGCAACTAAGACTCCTAAAATGGTCCTTCTACACCTCCTGCTTGATTCTGACCAAACTTTCCCTAATTTAGAACCAGTGTTGGAGTTCTCAGCGTGTATGCTTGTTTGTAAAATGGAATAAGTCCAACTTTCCTTTTGTTATTTAACTGATCGTCCTCTTTGTGAAACCATGTACAGCAAAGCAGACTCGTCCAAGGTGCCAATGGTCAAAGTTTCTTGTTTCAATTATTTCCTTACACTCAAACTGATCCTCGATCAGTCTCAGGGCAACTTTCAACTATTTTGGCACAATTTCAGGTTGTAACTCTTACTCACTTACAGCCATTTTCTGTCCTTTCAAGACAATATTGTGAAAGTGACAGAATGTGTAGTCCCATTGACCTTGGTGATTTCAGTGAATAATGGGAGCCGATCGGTCATTGGACATCGTCTTCTTGAGTTTAACGCCTCGCCGGATAGTCACCAGAAAGTCCTCCATCTCGCAGTACTCCGTCTCCTCCAGGAGTTCAGGGAGAGGCCGGCGTTCCCATTCTGTCAGCCGACCGCCTGGCTGAGGCGGTGGGGTAGGAGGATCCGATCCTTCGTCCGGCTGCTGGGTTCCCCAGGCAACAGACTTTGGTGATAGCGGCTCGTTGCTGCTAGGTGACAAAGGGGTGGTTGGGGGGCTAAATGGGGTCCGTGGTGTATTACCATCTTCTGCTCTGCTTGGGAAACCAGGATGTTCAGGCACAGTAGGGGTTTTCACTGGGATCATAGGGGGCTTGATAGGGATGGGACCCAAGTTCAGGCCCCCAGAGGGTCGACGTAAGTTGGGTTTGGATGATGGAGTCCGTCGAATTGTAGCCACCCCAGGGGTAATGATGGCTGAGTGATTAGAAGGCAGACCGGCAGTGGAAGCTGGGCGCTTGGACTGAAACATGCGGCGGTAGGACTGACTGATGTCACTGTTCCTCGGGATAGTTGAGGACTTATCGAAGTCAGACTGATGCTCGCCCTCCTGATCAGCACCGACAGTGTAGTAGTCGCAGTCTGACACTGTGAAGAGCAAAGAAACTGTCATGGTAAGTTTAGCCAGTATAAATGTTTAGCTAATGCTTTTCTCATTAATCAAAATCTTGCCTATAGTACTACAATTACACAAAATCTAACCAGGTATTTGTCTAATTTCTAGTACATATATCTTGGCACATTTGAAATAAGACAACTCTAACTTACAAGTAACTGTTAAGATATAGGAGCTTGTTTTAAGTCAATAATTATTTAATATTGATGAAACAGTACTAGATCCACAAGTATATTATTTAACTTATAGCAAGACATTTTTATAAGTGAAATAATTTCCCAATGAAACTAGTACTTTTTCATTAAGATAAAAAAATGAATGACTAAAAATAAGTTCCTGTCTGTTTGAAAAACAAACTCATGTTTTATGGAATTTTACAAGGGTAAAATTATTCCGTAAGGTACTGTCATATTGTGTCAGTAGCATGTGTGCATGCACCTTGTGAGGGGATGGTGTCCTCTGAGCAGCAGGGTGTGTTGGTCTGGCTGCTGTAGCCACTGGAGCCCTGCAGCGAGTCCCTGCTGGAGCCGTGGATGTCCAGCTGGAGGCCTCGGGCCAGTGCTCTGGCCAGCTCCTCGTGGGCCTCCTTCTCCCCCTGGAGTGGAGGCAAGAGAACATCATCAAGGTTTGCATCTTTGGCTTTTAAATTCTGTCTCTGAATGTTCTTTTTCTTCCTTAAACTGACTTTTGAAGACATCACAGTGTGGTTTCCTTTAATCCCCTGTTGGTCCTCAACTGGAGTGGTGACAACAGAGCCTTGGTGGCTGCTGGGATCTGTAGTATCTCTCCTGTCTTTACTCCGCCTCAGAGTGTTAACCATTGGCTGGTCGTACGGACCTGGTTTGGCCCAGTCCTGCACAAGAAGAAAAATTCAACAACATATTGTAATTCCATTTGTAAATGCAAATCTGTGTTAATGGGTGCAGTTAAAGCTGCGGTATGTAACTTTTATGAAAGATAGATTTTTGTTAAAATTATCATTATGCCAAGACAGTATTGGACAGATCTGTGAAAAAAAATTGCTCCTCTGCTTTCCTCCTCCTAGCACTCCTCAGTGCTAACTGCAGAAATACACCCAGCAGTCAGAAACAACCCATCAGCTCTTATAGGTCTTAGAGCTGTCAAACACTCGTGTATGCACCACTCACTGGTATGCTACAGCTGGTTCACCAAAACATAGCTTGTCATGAATGCTAAGGCTACTTAGCATAGCCACCAATGTCAGGTAAACAGTTTTTCTGTAATGGTCAGTTGTTTCTCCGCCATTGGCACATTGAGGAGCGCATACATGAGCATGATTGACAGAGCTAAGACTTTCCTCCTGACTCTGATTAGTTGGCTTTGACTAGTGGTGCATTTTTGCAGATGACAACAGCAGCATTGGGAAGAGGATGAAGATCTCAATCTTTTCACAGATTATCTGTCTCATACCATACCGCCACAACATGGTGACAGTTTTAATAGATATATAGGAAATACATTCTTGTGAAAGTTACATACTACAGATTTAATGTTTTTTGGTTTTTCATTGATTAAAGACTTTAAAGAAGAAGCTTTGAGTGTGAAGCTTTGCTTGGCAGGACTAAACTATCTAATCAGCAGCAGAAATAATCTGATTTCTGTATCCAACTTGTGCATCTTGGATGCCTCCACTATGAAAGAAAGGAGCAGATATGAAATAGGGAAAAACTGAAGGGAAAACGAACAGAAATCATGGAGGAATGCAGATCAAACCTTCCAGGACGGGACTCTGGATGAAGGGATCACTCCAATCCCTGACGGGCCAGGAGGCGAGAGCTCTCCCGTTTGGCTGAAACCCGAGCGAGACCACGCCCAGGTAGGTGAAACACACTGATAGGAGGGCGAGGAGATGGGGGAGGTGGTGGTGGAGGAAGAGGAATAGGTGAAGTATGAAGGGTGGAGGTGGGTGTCCAGGCCTTGCAGAACCACTCCGTGAAGACAGAGGGCAGCGTGATGGTCAAAGCCGTTTGGCAACTGAAGGTGAGCGGGTGAAGGAGAGGCAGAAACACAAGTGCAAAATTAATGATGATGAAAACGTGGCGGAGATGGGAAAATTCTATTTTGTGAAGGGGTTCCGAGTTTGGGTCAACCTCAGTAGGGTAGTTTTTTTTGTTCTCCAAGTCGGTGCTCATTGATAACAGAATAGGCATAACCATATCACCAGCATGTGTTTCCACATGTATTTGTTCACCTGTTGTTGCCCGGAGCTGGGCTCAGGATGTGAGGGAGAGGAAGAGGAAGAGGAGGACTCCTCATTGACAGACTGAGTGAACAAAGCAGAGACACACAACTGCAGGACAGCAAAGCACACCAAAAAACAAAACCAACAGTTTGCAAGATAAAGACAAGAGACGCAGAAACAAATAATAGAAAAAAACAACAACAACAAAGCAAAACAAAATAAAAGCAGCAAATCTTAATGAAATCCAATGATGGAGCCGAGGAGTCAAGACAGGCTTGTAAAAAAGCCAACGCAGCAGAAATTTTATGTAAAAGAAGATGATGAAGGTCAACCATCAATCAGAGATGTTTAGCTTTTTTTTTTCACTAAACATTAAAATGCTGTTTGTCATATTTAACCAAACCAAGATGTCATGAGATGAGCAAAGACGTGAAATTTACAAACAATAACACAAAGCTGAACCATTTAGATTTTAATTGCATGCTGTACATGTCACTGGAAGTGCAAAAGTTATTGCTGTATGCAACCCGGTACACAAAACGGCAGCATCTTTCCTGCAGTAGAAGACTATTACCTCAGTTCACAAAAATATTAAACAAGTCAGACGGAGGTCAAACTAAGACTTGTTTGAGGTTAAAATAAAACATTGAGCACGGGATCGGAGTAGTGGATCTTTAATAAAGAGATATTAGAAATTCTCCAAACAGGGGTGTTCAGGTGTGTTTCAGAACTGGGAACCAACCAGCAACCATTACCTGCAAGTTGTCTGGAGGCATCGGTGAAGGGGATTTGGACTGGTAGGCGTCCTGGGAAATGAAGCCAGAGTCATGGGAGGAGACCGAAGAGAGACGGGCCGGCGTCTGCTGGGGCAGCACCGAGGAAGATGATGAGGAGGAGGCACGGTAACGAAAGTGGGAGGTGGGGGAGTGGCAGTGTGAGCCGCTGGAGCGAGAGTCACTGCTGTTCACGCTGTTCAGGCTGCTGTGTGACGAAGGAGAAGGAATGTTAGATGGCTCAACTTCATTAAAAGGGAAAGTGTGTTTGGGGAAAACTCTTGTTTGCTTGGGATTTTTGTGAAGATGATATATTGCCTTTATTCATTCAAAGTCATACTAAGCTAATGCTAAATTTGTAAAGAATGAAAATCAGTCATGTATTGGAACATAAAATAAAACCCGGACGCTGTGCATATAGATGGAACAATTTATGATTCATTTAGAGATTCTTAAAGTTTAAGAACTTAAAAGCAGCAACAGTTGAATCCACATTTGTAACCAGAGCAGATTCACAGTGAGTCAAGCCAGACCACAATCAGTTTTACAAAGCCATTATATCTGGATCGACACCAAAACCAGAGAGATAAGTTTGCACTGAGACCAAAAGACAAGTTTATAGTCGCATAAGGACAAGAGCAGATTTGATAAATTGTTCACAAAACTTACTGAAAATATAAAATAATTGGGCTTTTCAGGAAAAAGAAAGAGGCAAAAATTCAACGTAATATCCACAAGGTGGCAGTAGGGAATTGATTCTCAGTTCACCAAGTTTGGTTGCTCAGATAATGAAGAGTTTGGTATTTGTCTGCTGGCTGGACCAAACAGGCTAAGCGATCCAAAACACTGAAAGCCCGAAGTCTTAACCCGTAATTTTTTCTTTTTAAATACTCAGAGATCAGACATTAAAAAATGTCAAGCATAAAATAGTCATAAACAACAGTGGAGAAAATAAAGAGCAGATAAAAAAGATGTCTAAATGCATTAAAAAAATATTCTATGAGGAAATACAAAATAAACAAAAGCAGAGAAAAAGCATTGTCGTAAATTAACAACTAAATGAAAAATGATAATGAAATTAGATGTAAAATCCACAATTGGGTGAAGAAAACCCCTAAAACTTGCAAATGTTCCCAAATTGGTCCAAATGGTCTTCTGAAGCTGTAAAAAGTGAAGTTAATGATAAAGAAACAAAGGATTCAGTTTGTGATTGATTGATGTTCTTATTGAAACCTTCCTGGTTTTCTGGTTTTCTAACAATGTTAAGTGCAGGGCTCTGCTGTCAAACACACCTGCACATGCTGGACTTCCTGGAAACAGTGGTGCTTGGAGAGGAGGGAGGAGTTTGGTAAGACCAGGTGCACTCCGAGCCCTTCAGGTCTACAATTACCTGCAGAAACAGGGAAAAGAAAACAGTCTTCAAAAAAGGAGGATTAAGGAAAGTTTCTGGTTCTGATGCTTCTTTGTGGAGAAGGAGATGATACTTTTGATATACAAGTTTATTAGCATTATATATAAAACTTTAAACAACAACAATACATCAGCAAAATTTGCATTAACCTGCGGATGGCAGAAAGAAAACAACATTAATGCAGAGTTCCAACATGTTTAATGTAAATATTCCAGTTTTTTCCATATTAAACTCTCCAGTCTGTTACACCAATTTAAAATGTTTAAATACCAAGATTTATTGAGATGTTATGGTAGGTATTGAAAGAAAGAAAGAAAGAAGGAAAGAGAAACAAAGGAAAGAAAAATGATAGAAGGAATAAAGAAACAAAGAGAAATAATGAAAGAAAGAAAGAAGGAAAGAAAGAGAGGAGGGCAAGAAAAGAAGGAAATAGAGACATGAGTTAAATTGCTGTCAACTACAAGCAAAATAGGAATTATATGTTATATTTTGTATAGCTAAAAAAAATCCCTTGCTTAAAATGTAATTTGATCTTCTTGTAATTATGCGGCACAATATGTTTAGGTTGACTGCTGGTTTCTAATGTAAAGAAACATTAAGGATTCATCTGATGAAGGTAATTAACAAGCTTTTGCATCACTGGAATAATGTTTTTTTCACTTATGCAGAAATATATGTGCAAATGTTTAATTATTTCTATAGGAATCTTAAGAATTTTTTACAAAGTGTAGTAGTTGTAAAAGATAGACATTATTCTTAAAAAATAAGCTTTTCACATAGATTTGATCATTTGATGAACCGATTTATCCACTGCTGGCAGAAACTGTGTCAGAGTAAGTGGAGGCTGACCATCTGCTAGTTGGCTTCCAGCTCTGTCAAACAGGTTTTGGCTCCTTAAAGGACGCACATATTCCCACTTTTCAGTCAATGAACAATTATCCAGAGCCAAAATGTGGTGTTCCAGTTGGATCTGTACTTCAACCAGTCGTCCAGAACTCCACTGAACGGCAACGTCTCGCATAAAATAAAAACATTTGGAAAGTTGGACTGAAAAAAATGATATTTTCTGAATCACTGATCAGTTTTCTACATTATTTTCAACCCAGTTGCTTAGTTAAAAGTTTAAAGTAGGATGCTTGCTTGTGTAGAGCAAATATTAATTAGATTACAACTCCATTAGAGGAAAGAAATATTAGGATCTTGGAGCTTCATGAAGAGAAAGAAAAGCAAAAATATATAAACAGGAGCTCTGATTTACAATGAAATGATGAGCAGGATTTTGTCTGATAGTTAATCTTTGTTCAAACAGGAAGTTTGAGAAATAACTGATAGTGTATTTGCATATGCAGCTAAGCAGAATCAGATTCATCTCGTGTCAAACACTAGTACCTGCTCACTGGAGGCAGGCAGCTTGTGTGGATCCATGGTCAGGATCTTCAAATCATCTGTGAGAGTCTGGAGGTGGGTGATCTCCCCCAACATGGACATCTCCTCATCCTGACATGCAAACACATCAGATCAGAGCGCTCCAAAGTCTGCACAACTAAATAACTGTAAAATAAAGTCAATAATTTTGGAAATGAGCGTTTAGTATCATTATTATGTAGAATCTGATGATTTTAGCAACCTTAAAAAATATATTACTGCAACTGATGTGGAAACTCTAATCTCTCTTCAAAAAAATTCACATCAAACGATTTCTTTGAAAGAATAAACATTTTTGAAGGCATCACTGACCACGACTGGCCGCAGCATGGAGACAAAAATGCAGAAACGGCTTCTTTCCTCCACTAACGCCCTCCGCACCGCCTGCTTCTCCGTCTCCTCCAGCAGCAGGTACTTATCGCTGACGTCCTGCATGGCGCTGTCCAGCTGGGGCTGAAGGTCTCCGCGACCTAAACACACAGGTTTGGGTAGACACAGCTATAATTCATCATGCCGCAGGAAAAGCTAAAACATGCTCAAACGGGCTGTCGTCTACTGTGCTTTGCATATTAATTACCCTACGGCTTTTTATTACATTTGGTCAAGTTTTAATCAGAATTTTAATAGGAATTTATATCCTACACCAACACAAAGATGCATTTAATTCTGAAGAAGGATTTTTTTTTCTTTTTTTATCAAATAAAAATAATACAATTCTGGTATGCATAGGCTTTACCCCTTCTCCTTTGATATCCCTAAATAAAATCCAGTGAACCAATAGTGTTTAACAAAATACCATGCAGCTGCTTAATTTCCCTGTAAATATTTACTTTGTTTAGTAAGAAACATTAAAACCCAAGAGCTAAAGTTGTACAATGTAATTTAAAAAATCATATATTTAAAGATAGTTTTGAAATAAGAGGGTTGTTATTTTTTTTTTTTTAGAAATTTTTTTTTTGCCATACATTAATAATAATAAAAAAGGGGTCAAACTGCTCAAAAAAATGAATCAAGAAATATAAAAATATGAAAAAAAGAAGCTAAAATGACAGTCAAGCAAAGATCTTGATTTTGGATCAAATTCTCTGTGTAGTATATAGCGACATTTTATCACGCTGATGTCATCATAATTAAGATGAGGATTTAATGGGTAGGAGAAACAAAGAGGAAATAAAGAGGGGGCGGCCAGCTTCAGGCAAACCACATCCAGTTTATCATCCAGCTGTGGGATCCAGTTTCACCGTTCAGAACTTCTGCACAGATCTCTGTTCTCACACTACAAGCACTTCAACGGCTTCACAACAATAAGAGACTCCCACTAACCAGTCAACCACATCACAGATTCAAACAGCCAATCAGATGAGCTGGGAAAACAAACAACTGCTGGAGTCCAATTAAAACACATTATTAGAGGACTGCTAATAATCTCTGCAGTTTTGAAGAAGAAAAGGAAACATAAGGAATTACTCAACTGCTTTTGGAAAACATCTGGCTTGATATGTTTTTATGTGAAGCATGCAGCCAAACCAGATTCATTTGTAAAGGGACAGAGTGTAATGTTCTACAGAAGACCAGATCAGATTCATCTGCATGCTCAGACTTCACTCTACCAGCTACTGTAACAGGATATGTGCCATCATGGAAGCTTCCCCTTTAGGTGCTGAAGATGATTAATTTCAGAGAGTCTGTCAGTTATGTTGTCCTCAAAATCCCCTCTGATAGCAGCATATTTATGATCCTGCTCAACACTACAGTCAGTTTATTCTCATCATGTTTACTTCCAAACCACAAGCTTGCATTAAAAGATTTCCATGTGTTTGGTTGTGTCCAAAAACACATGGAAAAAAAAAACTGGTTTAAAGTGACAGTTTGAAGAAGGATTTAATCTAAATGAGTATTAATTTACAGAGAAAGTAGCTTTGGTATGAATGTTTCATTAGTCTTTTACTTATGTCTTTATTTTTTGGTATGGGAGTGGTTACCAGTATCAAAATATATCTAGTTCTAAAAGGCTTAAGATGCTTCAGTCATATTGTTCCTTCAGCTCAAAGCTCTCTTAATGAGATTCCAGAGACAAAGCCAAAGTGACCAAAGTTTTCTCCAGCAGCTAATAGCAAAGTATTTTTACATTGCCCTGTCTCCACCTTTGGGTCCACATTGATGGTCAACTGGCTGAAAAAAAGGCTTTAAACATATTATCACTCACAAGGAAGAGAAACTCAGATGTTTGGAAATAGATGGGCAGTAACAGCATGCAAAATAAAGGAGTCTATCATCTATTAAACAGTATATAATTGTTATAAATAAAACTAATACATTCAATATGTTCAATTATTTCTGTAGTAATACCAGTCACTATTACATAACACTAAAATCAAGTTATACAATTTCATTTTTGTGCAAATACAGTTGCCTCATATGTTGCCTCTATCTAAATATTCTTTGCAGGGGTGCAAATGTGAAGTAAGGGAGCATATTTTTGTGAATTAATTAATGATTTATCCCATGTGTCATTTGTGAATTAAAAGTATGATTATAAAATGTAAGCAAAAAATATATTTGTTCTTTTTTTTTGGAGGGGGGGTATGACCAATTCTTTTCAACTTTTTTCTTTATTTAATGATTGCCAGACCATTTTGGGATGAGAGTTCAGTGCTCTATGAGTGCCCCCAATTGGTCAAATAATTATCTGAATTACTCAGAAGATGGGTTTAAAGCAGCAGGAATGTAATTTAAAGTCAACTATCTTTAAACAATAACCATCTCCCACAATGAAGAACAGCTCTTCTGCTTTCAGTCTATCATGGGTTTGTTCACAATAAAAGATAAAGTGTGAAATGCTTGTCACAATGTCCTAGAGCTCAAGTTGCATTAAGTTGCCAACACATCCCATTTAGTCCACTAATTTTATTACTCACTGCAGCTTTTGTTTGTTTCTTGCATAAGAAAGGCTTTACTTTTTTCTCCTTTAAGAAATCCAGCCTTCTGTGTTTGATGGCAGACATAAACATGTAATTAAAGTTCTTCATTCCTCCAGCGAGGTCCAAAGCCAGCTTCTGTGGCGAGGCTGACTGATAGAACCAAAGTCTGTCTCCTTCCAACCAAACTTTTCCAAGCAGATGCTTCAGTGATAAACAGAAAAAGCCTTGCTTTCAAGAGACGGAAATGTTTTTTTTTCAATGGTTTTATTAGTTTTCGTCATTTCACCTCTCTTTCTTCCATTTTCTCCTCTATCCATTATTCCCTTTTGTGTTGTTCATTACAATCTAGCCAAGAAAAAAGCCCAGTTAATCCATTTGAGAAAGCACTTGCTCAAATTTCAGCTTATATTCGGTTTAGTGTGGTGTTTATGGAGGTGGGTTTGAGAATGTCTCATAAAGGGGCACATCACAGGGCGCAGACCTACCGAGAAAAAGCTTTTGGACTCCTTACAGCTTCCTTTATTCCTGTTTTTGTCACACTATCATGTTTTGGATCAAACTCGTTTTTAAATTTCACAAAGATAGTTTGAGTAAATACAAAATACCAATTATAAATTATGATTTGAGATATTCATACCAACCCAACCCGTTGTGAAAACTACCCCTTAAGCATCAACAGGCCTCACTTGTTCCTGATAGGATCAGAGTTCACGATTCAACAATAAAAGAGACACGGGGCAAACACAGCATTCACAGGAGATACTTTTTCACAACACTGTAAACAGTTTCATATTCTGTATATGAGCAATTAAACATCTTTCAGAAGAGAATTTAAACAATCTTTGATATTTGTTTATTCACTTTCTTACGTAATATTCATCCAATTTTATCAGTTGTCTCTCCTCCCATTTTTGTTCTTTGAAACTCCCTCTACTCTTAACATTCAAAGCCACGGCAAAGGGAGTTTCCTCTCGTGCACCAATAAAGCCTGGGAGTGACAGAGGATCGAAGCGGCTTGACCACATCTGAGGGTCCTCTGGGGTCAACCTAAGGTCCTGTTTATTTTCTTCACAAGTCTCAGTTAAAACAAGTCTTTTATCATAAGCTTTTGATTTCTGTCATAATGCAATCCATGATTCAGACTGAAATTACATGTAGCAATTGCATTGAACTTTTCCAAATCCTTTCGCTCATCAGTATCGTGGCTTTGTTTGATGGATTATTGGGGAAGTTTAAGAGTT